>NC_136852.1:7631500-8231500 GCF_951799975.1 Gobius niger | reverse complement strand
TAATTTTAGTCTATGGTTGGGAACCACCGCTCTAACATCGTAATCATCCAAAAAAAATAAAATAAATGTATGTGGGCATTTAAAAGGCTTTATAAAGCATTAAATTGGACTTACTATTACCTGCATAGGCCCTGTATTATGAAATTTTATAAAGTGGATAGCTCGTGCCTTGTGTCTTAATTGTAATAGAAGATCTTGTTGTTTTCCAATGTTTTATTCTTCGTCAATACTTAAATATTACTCTTACTTACTTTTTACCAAACACTTTGATCACTTGTTTAACTTCTATTACTTTTCCAGTGAAGCTGCTCTTCCTCTATTCTGTTTTTGGGCTGAATATGTTTATCAGATGAGTTGTATGTTACTGTCTGTTCTCTAAAGTGGAGAACACTCCCCGCTTAGTTTGACCGGCCCGACCCTGCACCAGTCTTCTGTCTTAATGCCGCAGTGGGAGGATGAATTGTATCGGCCTCAAAGGCAGATTAAAAAGAGCAGGAAAGATTACACGTGTTTAAGTGTGAGATTAAAGCGCTCCATCTTAAAGATAGGCCAACGGCGGTGATTTATCATTATCTAGAGCCAACTCCTATCCCACAACTGACGAAGCCTGACGTTTGTTTTCCTCCGCTAACGATTTCATTTATCATCTCAGACAAATGCTTACAGTTTTATGGCTCGGTTTTGCTGGATTTTATTTGCATATGGAGTTGTCAATACAAAGATTGGAGAGTGGGGGCATCAATGAGAAATGTAAATTCAACATAAAAAGACAAAAAGACTTGTTTCATTGGCACATTATTTCACTTGCCGTCTCAGATCAAGGTCATATATTCTTATTTCAAGCAGATTTGACTTGTTTTAGGTTTGTCCTGGTTGTGTAATGATACCACATCTGTGTGTGTTGAACACCACAATAAATGAAATGGCTTTATAAAGCATTAAATTGGACTTACTGTTTCCTGCATAAGCCCAGTATTATGACATTTTTTTAAGTGCCTTGTGTCTTAATTGTGGTAGAAATGTTTGTTGTTTTCCAATGTTTTATTCTTCGTACATACCTAAATATTGGTAGTAAACTTTAAATAAGATCATACTGACCAAAACTGCTCTTATATCTCGAGCAGTTTCACCAAATACTATAGTTTGACCCCCACCTGAACCAAGCAGATTTTCTCTAGTTTGGCTTTACCCAAATCTAAAAAGCGTCTTGAAAAAGGCTTCACAATAGGGACGAAAACGAGGATAAAGACACAACAAAAAAGCCACAAAAACAAGCCAAAAAAATCGTCAAAAAAAGAATGAAAAAAGCGATGAAAAAGCAACAAAAACACGATGAAAACATGACACGACAATTACAGAAACACATGGGATAAAAATGCGATCTTAGCTTTCAAATGAGCCGTTACACTGGCACTGCGCTCAGTTCAGGCCGGGATTAAGAGGTTTAATTATATTAGTAATGTCATTTATTAAAAGGCTCTGGTTTAGTTCATATAGAAGTAGGCAAGAATACAGAAATAGTTGTAATAATAATTTTTTGAATTAAGGGATTAAATCTAAAGTTGGAGTAGATTTGGTCTGGTCTTCGATCAGAGAAAACCTCTTATGGCCAATGGAATAAGTCTATTTGTCTTTATTCAGTTTATTATGTATCATTTTAGCTAAAAATTAATCTCTTTAAAAGTAAAAGTTAATTTGCCTGATTTCAATCGGAATTTATGCTTGTTCTATTGGCATTAGCATTTTTTTTAATATATATCTTATATTAGACTCATTCAAATTCAACATAAAGAACCTGTATTCAAGCAATTTTAAGCCATTTTCCTCATTTAAGATTTTTCCAGTGTAATTATACCTAGTAAAAGTGATAGTTTGAGATAATTTCTTACCAAATCTACTTAAATGAGCCGATTAAACTAGCAGCTCCCCCTCTGTGCCCAGGCTACATCCTGCAGTACTCGGAGGACAACAGCGAGCAGTGGGGCAGTTTTCCCATCAGCCCCAGCGAGCGCTCGTACCGTCTGGAGAACCTCAAGTGCGGCACCTGGTACAAATTCACCCTGACGGCGCAGAACGCCGTGGGACCGGGCCGAATCAGCGAGATCATCGAAGCAAAGACTCATGGGAAAGGTAAGCCACGCCGTGCGGAAAAGCTGCTACTGTGACTGTAAGCACTTAAGACAAGTCAGAGGGCTGGGACTTTACACCAGGGGTTTATTGAAAATGCGTACGGTCCAAAAACATACAGTTGCAGGTTTGATGAATATTCTTTACACTTAAGGCCAGTTTTTCACTTTGTTTTGGGCTCAAAAGCTTCTGGTTATGTCCAATTTTATATTAAATATCCCAATTTTTCATAATTTCTCTTTATGAGAAAATCTTAAACATATACATGCTTTTCAGTCATGTGACAATTGTTGTTATGGCAATGGTAGTTATTTCTACTCAGGATGTTAATAAAAGACAACTGATTGACAGTGGCATTTTTATATACTCGTAATCATTGCTCAAGAAGGTAACAATAAAAACACGGCGCCAGAGAGCGCACGTTTATGTGAAGAAATCAGTAAGTCAGAGTTTCAGCAGCTCAAGATGTTAGCAGCAACCGGTTAGCATTTAGCTTCAACAGCTCAGCTTTGACCTTCCTAAGAGAAAGCCTTGAACCACACTCCAAACCTTGGATACAACATGTGACAGGGGTCAGAGCTGAGCTGTTACTGAAGTATTTCATCAGTGTTCATTAGGGCTGAAACAACTAATCGATTAATCGACGACTAATCGATTATTGAAATAGTCGACAACTATTTTAGTAATCGATTAATCGTTTTCTGGTTCACAGACTCAAATAGAGCAAAAATGACATGAAAATTTTGTATTTTTGATGAAAATCTACTTTGTTTTTCATAGTTTGGGTCTGTAGTGTTTTTTCATGAATATCTGTCTGAGTCTCATCCAATCAGAAAGCAGAATTAGCGTTAAGAGCCTCCTACAAATATTTACTTTAAGTTTACTCCCATCACCACATCCTCAAGCAGCACCACTTTAGCTTTATGTGATAAAAAAAATAGAAAAAATAAAATTTTCTGACACCATTCACAGCCAAGCGATTAATCGATTAATCGCAAAAATAACCGATAGATTAATCGATTACAAAATAATCGTTAGTTGCAGCCCTAGTGTTCATAGATGTGAGCCACACATGTGTTTATAGTGTTGAAGCCATCAACAGTTGATTGTTGACAGTTGCTAACCAGTAGCATGCTAACGTCTTGAGCAGCTTAAACACTGACCCAGACTGAGACTCTGTTGACATGATAAACTTTAAAAATCCCTGAGAAAGTTTTTCTCTTTTCGCTTTGATGTGTTAATTTAGTCTGAGGAGTGAAGCAGGTCTTTAGTAAATCCTGCTGTAGCTCAATTGACGGTGACGCAACTCCACATTTGCTGGCTTCTTCACATAAACGTGCGTCTCTTGGGCCGTGTTGTAACTGTTATCTTCTTGAACAATGATAACGAGTAAATAAAAATGCCACTGTCAATCAATTGTCTTTCATTTTCATCCTGAGTAGAGATATTCTTACATGCTGTAGCACTGCATAATTCTACTTCGGTATTCAAAATGGCTGCCGGAACTATGCGTGATGTCATTGGAAACGCATGTATAACATTACATATAAAAAAGTTATGTTTAGGCATAAAACTGGCATTGAAAAGCATTACACTGAGTTGCTGCTGCCTGTATAAACTCTTTTCTTATTCCTACAAATAAACCTGTACAATAAGTATTTTTCTGACTCTTTCCCTTAGACATCTAAATTCTCTTCCTCTATGTGTCTTCAGACCCACCTTCACACTTGTTCTTCTCATCCTCAGAACCCCAGTTTGCCAAAGAACACGAGCTCTTCACCAGCATCAATGCCAGCCGGGTGCGGCTGAACCTGGCGGGCTGGAACAATGGCGGCTGCCCCATCACCTCCTTCATCCTGGAGTACAGAGCCGTGGACTCCAGCGGGTGGATCACGGCTCAGCGCACTTCCCTCACCAAGAGCTACATCCTCTACGACCTGCAGGAGGCCACGTGGTACGAGCTGCAGATGAAGGTCACCAACAGCGCCGGCTCCGCCGAGAAGAGGGTCACCTTCGCCACGCTCAACGGAGACGGAAGTGAGTGATTAGGGTTGTAGATGTGAGAGATATCGGAGACAAAGGTTCTTAAGGCGCCATTTGTTAAACTCCTCCCACTGGTCTTTTATAATATGCCTGCACTGGAAAAATGAAATCTTATCATTGAATTACTGCTAAAAAGTGCTTGAATTAAGAATAACAGAAATTAAATTGTACATAAGAAAATGTGACAGAAAAGTATTTAGGCAAGAAAAATCTTTCTTGTTCCATTGACAATAAGTTAAAATCAGCAAAGAACCTCTGCACTTTTAAGTCATTTTCTTAACAAAGCAGATTTTTTTTGCCAAGACTCAGAGATCATTTGTGCTGCCGATGAAGCTTCTTCTTAAATTGTAATGTATTGTCACTGATAGCTGACAGTCAGTCACAAGTGATCACACAAAGAGAACAGCGGCCATTAATTAAATGTATTGTTCTCTGATTTGAGCAGCCTTTAAAGCAGTTAATAAATGTAACAAAGAAATGAACTTGTTTTTCAACACAAAGTTGCCCTGGAGTCGATTAACATCATTGTTGTCGATGTGTTTCAAATAAACGCCAAACTTCAAGGGGCTAGATGCAAGTTATCCATTTTATACTCACTACTGCCACCTCAGGCCATACGTGTAATTGCACCTTCTATATTAAGCTCGTGCATGACGGAACTTTGGACCCAAATTTACACCTTTTTGAGTGACAGTGCAGGATTTTAGAGGCAGTTGTGGTGAACAGGTCTGAGCTCATTCTACACATTAGCACATTGTTGAAACATGTAGGGGGAGGAAAATACTTCCTTTTAACATTTTTAAACTCTGTATAGTCCCTTTAATCTATGATTTCAAGAAACAGATGATGAATTATTTTTGCCGTGAAACATTGTGATAATTATTTTATACTTTACGCTGTAGGCACCATCCCACCCCTGCTGAAGACAGGAGACCCCGTCTCAGACAACATGTCGGGCAGTGGGGGTCTGAAGATGGTGGTGACCATCACCTCCATCCTGGTGGTGGCCGTGCTGGTCTTCATCATGCTCATGGTGCTGAAGAGGAGGAGGAGAGAGCAGCGGCTCAAGAGACTCAGAGGTAATGGCTTATAAACACTGAGGGTCTTTATTTCTGTTACATACAGTTTTATTTATGCTCTAGTAGTGTATTTAAATGTGGTTTGTTCTGGGCTTAAATCGCCTTTTCGTAAAGCCTAGATTTAAGTCAGTTTTTGCCCTTTTTTGTTGTGAAAAGTTTGAGAATCACAAGTCTGTATCATGTACCATTCATACTAAACACATCACTTTTTCCACATTTGTATTATATTTAGTTGGCACTGATTTAAACATTGTCATAGCTTTCTTTCTGTCTTTTCATTGCACTTTCTGCCTCCTCAAGGCGAATGTCTTTGCGAGTGTTGGGTTTTTCTTTCGCTGCTGTAGCTTATCAAAGGCGACAGCACTATTCTGGCATTAACCGCCTCTTTGCTGACTTCACAGATGCGAAGAGCCTGGCAGAAATGCTGATGAGGTATGTACGTTTAATTTTAATTTATGCTCAATGCTCCCCCCTTAAGCACCCAACATAAATCACAGCGGGGCCCTTTGCTATCAGTAAAAATCAAATATATCGCCGACTGGCGGTGCCGTCTCTGCCGCCGGCTTATCGCTACTTATCAACTTAAATGGAATTGAATTAGCATTTGTGCAATACAATGCAAAATCATGGCAGAGAGAGAGGGAGTAATAATGGATTTCTCCCGTTCATCTTCTTCAGTAAGAACACGCGGACGCCCGACACGGTGAACAAGCAGCCGCAGCCGCTCCGCATGCACATCGACATCCCGCGAGCTCAGCTGCTCATCGAGGAGAGGGACACCATGGAGACAATCGGTAACTGCTCCGGTCCACACAATCACTGCACTATAACAATCATCATGGCACTTCACGAGCCTGTGTCATAGGTTTCTCAAAGTGCTGCTCTGTTGGCATTATTCATTCACTCCTTACTTTGTGGCGGTAAGCAGATATTGTAGCCACAGCTGCCTTGGAGTAGACTGACGGGAGCTGCCAATCTGCACTTTCACCACCAGCTACCACTTTCATTCAAACAGGCCAGTCCTGGAAATGCACAAAAAGCTCACCTTTTATCAATGTACTCTGAGAAGGTTCTTATACCAGTGTTAATTGGGCGGTGCGGTGGCACAGTGGTTAGCGCTCGTGCTTCACAGCAAGAAGATCCCGGCCGGACATGATTTTTTTCCCCCCCCAGGATGGGAAAGATCAAATTTGCATATTGACTCCCTGATTGGTCAGATTCATGCTCACGCCTAAAAGACATCTTTTGTAAACTCCGCTATCCTTAGGGTTAGGGCTAAAGTAAGGTTAGGGTTAGTTTGTAAAACTAGGATTAGGGTCAGGTATACGGTGAGATAGGATTATCTTAAACTAGTGTTGTGTTGTGGAGGTGACGTCCTGGTTGGAGCTCCACTTATCATTGGCCTCTAATGTCATCCATTATCCAATGTACGCAGACACTCGAGGCAAGTGTGAGTGAAGTGTCTTGCCCAAGGACACAACAACAATGTACATTTGCGGGAGCTGGGATTCAAACCCCGACCTTCCGATCAAGAGTCGACCCGCTCTACCATATGCACCACCATCGGCCCAATGTCAGCGATTGGCCTTTCCCATCCTGGGAAAAATTAATTCACCGGCCGGACGGGGCCTTTCTCTGTGGAGTCTGCATGTTGTCTTTGTAGTTTCCAGGTACTCCGGCTTCCCCTGCCACTAGTACAAACATGTACATGGCTAATGGTGTGAAGTGAGTCACTGAGTGGGTAGTGGTGGTCGGAGGGACTGATGACGCAGATTGGTCGCCTCACTTCAATCAGTCTACTCCCTGGAGCCGTGCGGCTTACTACAACCGAGTCTGGAGTGAATGTAAATTGTCCCATGTATTGTAACCATGTCTGTCAAAGGCGCTATACAAACACCATACTCAATATTGGTGAGGTGTTGGGACTATGTCTTTCTGTGGCTTGGGAAAAAGGCTGAAAAGGTGGAGGAAGTGTGTGTGGATGAGGAAGCCTCCACCAAAAGGCAATAAATTGTTTGTTTGGGTTCACCTTATGGCCCCCTGTGTTTCCTGGCTTTATTTCTTCACCTCTCGATCTCTTGCAAAGCTTAATCCTTTCATTGCAGAGTGAAAACTCTCACCATTGCTTCACTACAGCCACACGGGCCACACTGACTACTTTTTTTCTCTTTATTGAAACAGCTGCACAGCGTAAGGAAGCAAGAGATCGCTTTAAAATCAGGAAGCAAAACTAGTGCATGTTTGTTTCAGTTGTCTAACCAACAAAGTGCAAGATAGTGATGAAGATGGGGACAGGCTGTAGATTTGCCCAGGGCTCAGCATCAGAACAGACGCCACCAAACTGCTGCACTTTGGATTTCATTTCCTTTTTGTCCTTTCAGTGTAAACCCCACAGGCTGTTTGTGTGCAGACCCAGTGTCTCAGGCCTAACATGTGTTGTTTGTCCCACAGACGACAGGTCCACGGTGCTGCTGACAGACAATGACTTTGGGGAGACCCAGAAGCAGAAGTCGTCCACGGTGACCCACACAGTGCACTACCAGTCTCTGTCCCAGGCCACGGGGCCCCTGGTGGACGTGTCCGACGCCAGGCCCGGAACCAGTGAGTCCCACCACCGTCAGTGACAACATTTATTACTTTTACTACTAACACCAATACTAATGTACTCCTACTACTAATACTACTACTACTCCTACTCCTACTGTCTGTGTGTCTCAGTACTAACAATATATTGTAACAAACTTTTCATGAGGTGCGTGCAGTTTGGGCAGGTCAGTAGCACAAGAAAACCTCATCATAAAATTGTTCTTAGATTTAAAAATAATGTTCTTGCTGCTGTCCATCAAAAGTATTTTTGTCCCGTTCCAAACGTATATTTATTGAAACAGGCTTTGCACATTCAAGTTGAATTCTCCTATACATGCCTTTCAGTCATGTGACCTTTGTTGTTATGGCGGCCATTTTGTATACCAAAGTAGCATTATGTAGTACTACCCCATGCAACAATATCTCTACTGAAAATGAAAGACAACTGATTGACAGTGGCATTTTTATGTACTCATAATCATGAGTACATCACAGTAAAAACACAGTAAAAACACAGTAAAAACACTCACTCACTGTGAAGAAACCAGTGAGTCAGTGTTTAAGATGTTAGCATGCTACCGGTTAACATTTAGCTTCAACAGCTCAGCTCCAACCTCTCCAAGAGAAAGCCCTGAACCACACTCCAAACCTTTGCTAACACTTGTGACAGAGGTCGAACGTTTGCATTTGTTTCCGCATCTTTTGTAAACAAGGAAGTTAGTGGATGAGCATCGGGAATTTGAAATCACCCCTGATCCCAGATTACACGTCTATAGGAATAGGAAAAGTGTGTATTCTGGCTGACCAGGCTACAAGAAGCCTGACGGCCACCCAAAATTGTTCTGAGGCAGAGCCGTGGGAACAGACCTCGGATAGGGGATGCTTAGGAACAAGATTGGCCCCCAAAATCGCTTTTTCTGTTCTTATTTCCTATTTATTATTGTATGCAAAGCGCAAACCATCCACCACGGGGTGCTACATCACCTTCAGCACCCTGGGTTCCCACTGACAGCGCATTTATCCCTCACCACACTTTAGGCGTCACAGCAGCTTTAGGTAATCCCAATCAAGATCCTAATGTCTGGAGAAAGGTCCTCGGGTGCTGCACCACAGCGGCTCACTGCTCCTGAAAGGTTTCCCTGAGGCACTGGTCGAACGATCGCACAACGGGACCATAAAGTACAAAAGTGCTCACATACGGAGAGGCTGACTTGTGCTTGTGTTTCTTAATATGCAGCTTAAGGCGAGGCAGGAGGTGTGAGGCTCTCGCTGTTGTTAAACTTGTAAGAAAGCGTGTTTATGGAGGAGTGAAAAGCCGATCATGTGCTTGAGTTGGTGTTAATTGCCGCAGCTGTTAGAAAATGTTAAAGTGAGTCCGCTCCATATGGCTCCCCCTCAGAAATAACGGAGAAAGAATTAAAGCGGCAACTTTACTGTAAATATCAGCAGAATAACAGAATGCTTGGCTCAACTTGGTCACTTTATATGACAATACAGCAACAAAGTGATGCGATTTGAGCTTTATTAAACCTTTATTGAACCAGGAAGTAAACATTTGTCATTTCTAAAGATTTGTAGCCCTTCTTACACAGATAAATGAGGGGAAAGAGTGAAAGCCTTGTGTGTATTTGAACTCTATTTGCTCAGAGACATAGATCTTCATAACGTTTTCCCAGTCACTGCTCGGACACTGAATTTAGAAGCTCAGTAACTAAACACATTTTCCCGGGGTAAACGACTTTCCTCCTCGCCGCCTGACCTCTCGCTCAGTCCCAGCTTTAAGGTTTAGAGAAATTGCATTGGTGCAGCTGTGGGCGCCGGAGTTTGCGCCTCGCTGGAGCAGAACTGATGAAGAAGAGCCATCTCTCTGCCGCGCTCTGACGTGTCCTCACCCGAGCGCCCCGTGCTGACCGACCCGCGGGAGCCGCAGACTGAGGCACCTGCTGCTCAGCCCGGCGTGAGGGGATGTTCAGTCCACCGGCCCACGGTTAAATAAAAGCTGTGTATTTCCACCATGGCTGCAAGAAAATACAACTTATACGTAAAGTATTTCAAGTCGCATTATAGTTGCAGGCGTTACCTATTTGTCTGTGAAATCAAGCAACATTAATGTAGTATTAAGAGGAAGCTAAAGTAATCTGACCTGGTTACTAACTATCCAGGGTGATCTCTGTCTGATAAAGAAACCTTGCAATTTGCACATTTCCTTAGCTTACTTAGGGCTTTACTTCCTAGTTTCTGGAGATTTTTTTATTTTTATTCATGCAGTCCTTATATTTGAAGAGTTTAGAGGTGCTAGGCTAGTCCTAGGCTAGTGCATGTCTATGGTAACTAGTAGCCTGCATTAAAAACCTCTTCAAAATATTGGGTCGTCCTCCTAACGTTGCCATATCTGATTTGCCCCTTTGTGAATTCCTCGTGTAGCAATGCCGGCCGCAGGAAAAACAAACTACTGTAGATCCGGTAACCGAGAAGATCACTCCGCCGCTGTGTAGCTTACAACCAGGAAGTTGATGCTGCTCAAATATAAGTAAATTTTTTTAAATTATTCAGTCGACACAGACGTTTATATGGTTAGTCTGGTGTTATAAGTGATTTGCCTCATGTGCACTGTGCTTGGGGTCAGACCGTTTTTAATGCAGGCTACTAGTTACCATAGACATGCACTAGCCTAGCACTAGCCTAGCACCACTAAACTCTTCAAATATAAGGGCTGCATGAATTTAAAAAAAAAAAAATATATCTCCAGAAATCAACATCACTCTAACTAGGAAATGAGGCCCTATGTCAAAAATCCTGAAATATCCCTTTAAGGTTAGACGCTGCAGGTGAATAGGGAAACTATTTAAATTTAGAGATATCAATTTGAATCTTTCGCTATAGATTACTGGCATATTTATGAGAAGAAAATGTATTGCAAGTTTTCAGTCATTTTTTCATCGGCAATGAAATGTGAATAATCGAAAGAGCCAGATTTGAATGTATAGTTTTATTTTGTCGACATATGAGTTACAAAGACTTTTTCAGAGGGGATTTTGCATATCTTATTATTGTTAAAATAAGTGGATTATTAGTGGAAAAATCAGCAAAGAATAAAATTTCGCCTTGGGATTTTTTTATTTAAAACTCAATAAATCAGGTTAGGGATTAGATATAAAAAAAAATATCTTGTGGAAAAACCTTCAAAATATTGTTCAGTCCGAGGCTAGAAAATCTGAAGTCTGTAGGAGATTGAGAGAGAGAGATTGTTGCATCAGGAAAATGCATTTTGAGAAAAATATGGCCCTTGAAATTATAATTTCCCATATAAATCTATGGAGAAACATTGAACCTGTGCAAAAATAAACATTTTATTGTGAAGATTATAGGGATGTTTTTGGTTAAGAGACCAATTTGGCCCAAACCTTTAAAAAAAAAAAAAATGAACGGATGAAGACGCAATAAAAGAGTGACAAAAATGTGACAAGAAAATGACAAAAGTGCAGCAAAAAATGTATAAAAACTCAACAAAAGAACAAAAATGTGACAAGAGGTTAAGAGGGTACATATTTTTGTCCTAGATATGACAAGCTAATTTCGAATCCTACACAAGCAACCAGCCTCGGTTTGTTTTCATCTGACCGCACTCATTTTCTATGCCACAAAAGAGTTTCTGCCTGCTTTCTTTCAAGTCTTTTAATAAATTAGCCACACAAAAACAGCAATCGACGGCAGAATGAACAGACGACACCCTCGTTGGCGCTATCCTGTTATCCTGTTATCCTGTGCCCTTCCTACAGGCGGATATAGAATTACTGTCTCTCCTCTGTCTCTTGTAAATGATCTGATTTAGACTCGGCCAGTGAACAGTGGCATGTCTGGGTCACACATTGTAGAGCGTCCGTGTGGAGCCTGGTGACATGCGTTCTTTAGGTCGTCTGGACAGAGATACCAGTACTTTCTATTTGTAGTATTTGTGATCTAAAATGATGAGAGAAAAACAGCTTGTCTGGTTTTTAAATAAAGTTTTTGTTCAGGGTTGCCTCATTGCTTCAGAATTGAGTTGTTTTTGGAGACTTAAATCATGTTTATTAAAGCCATATTATTATGAACAATCCTAATTTCAAATGGTAAGACCTCATGTGCAAAGACAACAGAGCAGTTCTTTATGTGTGAGAGAAAAGTGGATCATGAGTTTGAGCTCAAAGGGCCCGATTTTGTGTTTCCAAATGCAGACTATAGCGTATGACCAATGGCTATGAAGAACAGCCTTTTCCTCCAACCAGACTCCACGGCCGGGGAATGGCGATGGGTTGTGGGGGTGAACATGTGCTTTTGTTTTGGTTGCGTTAACGTAATTACGGCCGAGCGAGTGCCG
Organism: Gobius niger; assembly: GCF_951799975.1. NCBI lineage: Eukaryota > Metazoa > Chordata > Actinopteri > Gobiiformes > Gobiidae > Gobius > Gobius niger. The sequence goes on along the minus strand of NC_136852.1, from coordinate 8,219,308 downwards.
ACCGGCTGGAGCTACCGTATTTTCCGGACTATAAGTCACACTTTTTTCATAGTTTGGCAGTTTGGCCCTCTATCTGCATACTTTCACATGCAGCTAGAGGGCACTGCAGGCTAATCGAGCAGCAGAAAGAAAGTTTGGAGTGAGCGAGAAGCGGAGGTTACTCTTAGAGAAGACAACAAAACAAAGCTAATCAAGGGCTAAAAGCTCGATGGCCACAGCTAGAGGAACAAGTTCACAAATGAGAGCTTGCAAAACATGCTGCCGGGAGAGGCTTGTCAACGGTGCAGTTACGCCTCCGTGCTCAGGTCATTGCCAAGGCGACTGTTCTGAATTCAATAGAATTAGTGATTTAGAGTGAGATCGATAGTTTGGTTTGTTCTTTATGCTGTAGTTATCTGAACTGTTTAGCTATGTGACGTTAACATACCAGACACATATTTACTTTGTTGTTTATGCTTCATGTAGCTAACCATCAATGTGTTAACGTTAGCATACCGTACACCTATTCAGCCTGTTGGTGGTGCCTGTTGCTGGTGCGTCTTATACTCCGGAGCGACTTATTGTCCGGAAAATACGGTACATGTCTTTTTCTCAAGACACGAACACTGTTTCGCTCATGATGGAGTTAATAAAGTTTTTAGTTTGACCTGTGAGAGTCAAGGAAGCTCAAGGAAGAACACAAGGCAGTGCGATGTCAACGAGGAAATGAATGTGATGCTGCCATCAGAGACCACTCTTAATGCAGTAGTAATAAAGCATGCCTCAGTCGACATCCTCTCTTTTTAAAAGCGACGCCCTCTAGCAAGTGGCGCAACAGCTGCACCACATGGAAGATAACCATAGCGCTTAAGGCTTCCACTGTCCTTGCGCCAGGCACAAGATCTGGCCCAAAGGATCTTAAAAACTAGAAAAATGTGGTGGAAATTATGTTCACAAGTTTTGTGTGGGTAACCCTGATTTGGACCAATATCCTGCTGTACAAATCAAAAAATCTCCACATTTTTCATTCGATATGAAACATTTAAGGACAGTAAGGAAAACGTATATATGTGACAGAAGCACTGCCGTCAACCAAAGCGTGACTGTTTCGTGTGATTTTGTACAGACCCCACTGCCAGACGCACTGCCAAAGCTGGTCCTGCCGCCGCCCGGAGCCGATACGCCAGTCAGTGGACCCTGAACCGCCCGCACCCCACCAGCTCGTCCCACACCCTGACCACCGACTGGAGACTGCCCACCCCCAGGGCCACGGGCTCAGTGGACAAGGAGAGTGACAGCTACAGCGTCAGCCCCTCGCAAGACACAGGTATCGGCTAAACACAATATGCTATGGCCAGGTTTAGTTATAGTAGGTGGAACGCTCAGTCGAAGGGGAGTGACTCAATCAAGGGGTAATGGAGTACGGATGTTTGAGGGGCCTCACCTGCTAAAACACTTTCAGGGGGTTACTTCAATTACTCCAGTAACAGTAAAAGTTGCTCAATCAATTTTTTACTGAAGGACAAAACTATTTAGGAAAAACAAACTTTGTGGCATAAAAAAAATTTGAAAATTGCCAACAAAACAGGGATAAAGTTTCTTCTCTTTGCTCGTGAGTCAGTGGCATTGGCAGTACATCTGCACAGCGCCACCTACTGTTCTGGAGTGTGAATTATTAGGCTTTTGAAATCAGCAGAATGTTGTATTAATGTATTTTATTATTGTAAACTGTGTAAAAAGGCCCAACCAGGGACATGAGCTGCGAAGTAGCACTAGCTAAAAGCTCTTCATGCATCGCATCAGCTGCAAATATTAGTTGTAACTATGTTGATTGTATAGTCCCTGATAGATAAATAAATAAATAAATAAAATAAAAACATGGCCAAATTTACTTTTTACTTTGAAGCCTTGTTTTTAAATGAAATGGAGAAGAAAGCATTGTCTTTCAAATGTAGTGAAGCAAAGTTATACGTTGTATACGTCCTCTACTTAAATACAGAGAGGTCTTTGCTTTCAAATGAGGTGTTACACTGACCTGTAGGCTGTAAACCTTTAGATTTGGGTAAAGCTGAATTGCAGGGTGCCTCTTTTGTCAACACTCCCCTGGAAAAGAGATTCTGAATCTCAGTGGAACATTTTTCACTCAATAAATGTCAAATACAAAGTAAAAAAAAGATAGCAAAAAAGTTTATTTCAATACTCCACACATACTGTAGGATATTGCAACTAGAAAGTACTTTTGTGTCTTTTTAAAAGCAGTTGCAATACCGCTCATTCAGATTACAAACTGCTTCAATCCCAACTTTCACCAGCAGTGGGCGCCAGACAGAAACCCAATCATGTGGCAAAAGAATACATACTTGCAGTGAACTTTTTTTTAAATATTCCTTAAAGGTTTTGATTGAGTAAATGTTGATCTAAAGAGTAAATGTGTAATCTAAACTAAAAGCATTTGAGTCCAAAAGACTAAAAGGCTGAACAATTACATTTGTGGTCAACACTAACCTTCGCCTGTGTGCCCAGATCGAGCGCGGAGCAGCATGGTGTCCACGGAGAGCGCCTCCTCCACCTACGAGGAGCTGGCCCGGGCCTACGAGCACGCCAAGATGGAGGAGCAGCTCCGCCACGCCAAGTTCACCATCACCGAGTGCTTCATCTCGGACACGTCGTCGGAGCAGATGACCGCCGGCACCAACGAGTACACGGACAGCATGACCTCCAGCACGCCGTCCGAGTCGGGCATCTGCCGCTTCACCGCCTCGCCGCCCAAGCCTCAGGACGTCAGCCGCGTCATCAACATGGCCGTGCCCAAAGCCCACAGACCCGGTAAGACCTGGCGCTGCGGATCAGGAAGTAAAAGCCTTTATATTGTTACTCCGAGGTTTAAGGTCCAATAAAATGAACCAAGTGGATTATATAGACATTATATTTCATGTTTATTGCAGCTTGTGTGGTATTTTATGCACTTTTAGAACAAAGGTTTACTGTCATTTTTATGCTCAGTGGTCAATAATAACTTTTATTAGGGCTCGGCTGATACACCTTCGTCACGATCCGATACGTATCACGATTCTCAGGGGCTGATCCGATACGTATTGTGATACAATACGTTATTATGATTTGTAATATGTTTACCTTGAAATGTATAAAAAGAAAACAGTCATGTGTCTAAAGTTTACAAACCCAATGCCATTTGACAGTTATTGAAATGTGAAGATCGAAAAGTGAATTAACACAAAATGTAACTTCGTGCTGTTACTGGAAAACAAAGGAGCGCAAAGTGTTGATACTTGTTATTGCAGCACAAAGTATCGCAATCCTTGTCCGATCCGATATTTTGTTTCAGCACTATCGTTTATCTCAGTATATCGAACTTCAAATTAGCCATTGTGACAGGCCTAGTCGTATCGCAAAGCATTATTATTTATAGCATCTCCTTTTTTTTAGCATTGCCATTTGGACGTACGGTGTGTTTGATGTATTTACCAGTAGTGACTCGGCAGTTGCTCCACGACTTTTTATTTATTAGTTCATTTTTTTATATTGTTTTTAGCTAATGTTAGTTTATGGACGACCTTTGCTGGGACACTCAAACATGGCATATTTCCATTGTAACAGTGAGTTTATAATATTCCCTCCTGAACTCTATACAGTGGTAAAACACCACGATTCGGAAAGTAGTTGTTGTACAGGGTCTGATGTATATTATTGACACCACAGAGATCTACTGCCATAGACAGTACTGCAAGAATAAGGAAAATAATGCCCATTCCATTTATACATTTCCTTCATCATATGCATTTGAAGAATGTGCCGCTTGGGTCTGAGGTGAGGTCTTGCTTCAATATAAAAAAGGATTGGTCTTTATTATTGTCATAGTTGCCTTAAAATATACAACATACTAGAGATGGGCGAGATCTCGGGCCACAAGATCTCGTGAGATTATTCCTTTATTTTACTGGTCTGAATCCATTATACTCACTGTCGACAGCTTAAAGGTGCTTGATTTTAATTTCATTTTAACTGTTCAGTAAAAGGAAATATTTAATCTTTATTTATTATTCCAAATTACGTTCATATCTCGTCTCGTGAACTCAATCTCTGTCTTGGCCCACCCCTACAACGTACTGATAAAAACGTGAGCAGTTAAAAACAATGACAAAACTATACATGAGGAGCAAGGGTTCAACAACAAATTGAAAATATTTGAAGGTATTTTGTGGCTTCACCTGATGTGACCCTGCAGCAGGAGGTCACAGCCTGTCCTGTCTCTGCTGTCCTGTCCACAGGGCTGTCCGGGTGCCCTGTCCTCTCGCGTCGCACTTCTTACATTTCTGTCCTCATTACACACACAGGGAGACAGGGCAGCTGCAGGCGATCTGATCCCTCCATCTGCAGCCATTGTCAATCTGTACAAAACATCAGCAGAGAGCGAGCAGCCTCTCGGCCTCTCGGTCTGCCCGTCCCGTGTGGTGTCGGTAACAAAAGTGGCTGAGTTGGCGGAGCGCGTGCTGTTGCCATCTCATTACGGCAGATCAGTTGCCACATAACCAGAAAATGTCTGTGTGGCGATCGGGTGTCGGTGCACATTCCCTGTTCACGCATTTTACCACAGACAATTTGAGGGAGCACTCTACCCCCCAACCTGACACTGTTTGTTAAAATCTCCACAAAACATAACAATAGACACTGGTTTATATAGAACCTTTTAGGATTCTGTCTTCTATTTGAAATCCTTTTTTAGATATAAATAAACATGCCTTGGTCTGAGCATTTGGCCCCCCTACATCAACATAAAGGATATTAATGTATGTACGAGGAGCATTCTCAGGTGACAACAGTGACATGGATAGATCGATCCACTGAAGGCTCTTCCTCAGCGACGATACCAGCTTTCCTCTTTGATAGATGTGGACATGATGATAAGGAGAGATGGAAAGAGAGGTACAAATAACGAGAGAGAGAAAAGTTTGAACTGGATCGTTTGCACTGGAAAAAAAACAAGCATCTTAACGCCATCTTAAGTGCCAAAAATGGATAAAACTTGTTTTTTTTCTTGCGAAACTAGACACTCTAATAAACCTTATATGTGGTTTTGGTAGCTCTGTGATGAACAGAAGTGAAATAAATGACGATCAAAAACTTATGAAAAGTCACGATCCGGACATTTTATATATATTATTGCGTTGCTTTTCTTTTTTTTTGTCCGAGGGGAACCTGACACTTCTCTCTCGGTCTCTCGAGCGCGTTTGACAAAGCAGAGCAGCTTCCCATGGACAGATCGAAACAGTTGAGCTTTTAACATTTCTCTGAGTTTTCAAATGGTCAAAATTGGTCCAAGGACGACTGAGAAACATCCTGTTAAAGTCTTCAATCCGAGAACCAGGCTGTTTAAATACACAGGCGACAAAAAGCGATCAATAACACGCGGTGTTTCAAAACATGTCATAATGTTGTCATTGAAAATTTACTTGAAACAAATATATGTAGGCATTGCCTCTTCACATAACGTTAGTGCCAGAGGAGAGAGGAGGAGAGAGGAGTTACTCAGAAAGGAGAGAGTCTTATTAAACACTCTCCGAATCTAGAAAAAGGCACATAAACTGTTTTCACCTACAGCGAGTTTAGAGTCTCGTCTTTCAAACGAGCCATAGCTATGACACAGAATACGCTGTGGTGCTACAAATATCATGACAAATGGTCTGGATTGTTCGCACTGTACAGGCAAATCCACAAACCAGCGCAGCACTCAATGTGTTAAGGAAGAAATTACATGAATGTACTTGAATTAAGATATTAAATCTATAAATTTGAGCAGATTTGGACAAGACATTTTATTGCCAATGGAACAAGCACATTTTTTGTTAAATGAAATTGTTTTGTTTTATTTCATGAGAAAAAGTAAAAGTGAATTTGTCTGATTTCAAGTGGGATTTCTGCTTGTTCCATTTGCATTAACATTTCTATCTTTTCTAATATTAGTTCAAACAGACTCAAATTCAACATAAAGAGCCTTCATTCAAGCAGTTTTAAGTCATTTGTCTCATTTAGAATGGTCTTTTTTCCCGTGTACAGACGGCCTGATTACCGTATGATGTGCAGTTTACAGCCTCATGAATTTCCAGCCTCCGCTCCCTCGCAGCTCCCGGCGCAGCACTTAAATCTACATCTAATCCAATTGACACTCGCGGTTCATTCATCATCTTCTCCGCTGCTAATGGGCTTTATTAAAGAACGCAGTCAATTATTCAAATGCCCCGAGATTTCGCCGGCGTCGTCTGCAGACCGATGTTTGCATAACGCTAAAGTCAGCGTCGCTTTAAAAGGATTATCACTATCCCTGACACACACAGGTACGTGAAGGCGGGTACGTCCGAGGAGAGCAGGGAGCGACCGGCAGCTCGTTCAGAGTCGATCTCGGGATCAGTGGAGCAGTTGACCTTGCAATCCAATACTGTGAGCGCTGGGACGGTTTGCTCTCTTAAATATGTAATGAGCCGCACTGTAAATGAGCTCCGTACAGTGGAGAGGGACTATTAAGGCAAAGGAACAAAGCCAAGAGTTCAGCTGCTGTTGTGCAACTGTGTGTCATTGTTTGAAGGTCCTAAAGTGGGTTCAGGAAGTCGTCCATACCCCTCTGTGTATTCCTCTGTTTATCAATCAATCAATCAATCAAACTTTATTTTTAAAGCGCTTTTCATACCGAAAGGTTTCACAAAGTGCTTTACAGATTACAATATTTAAAACAATACGCTTGGCACAACCTCCCATATATATATTTTATATATTAGCTAAGCTAAAAAGGTGGGTCTTGAGCCTGCTCTTAAAAACATGAACGTTCTCTGCAGCCCTGAGCTCCTCCTCAGGTCGTTCCAGAGGCGAGGGCCGTAATATTGAGTCTTTTTGTTGACTTTAGGAACAACAAGGAGACCCCTGCCGGAGGAGCGAAGGAGCCGTGAAGGTTCGTAAGGTAAAAGCAGCTCTGAAAGATAAGAAGGACCAAGACCATTAAGACATTTAAAAACATTAAAAGAACTTTAAAATCGATCCTGAAACACACAGGGAGCCAATGCAGCGATTCTAAAACCGGTGTAATGTGGTCCCGCCTCCTGGTCTTCATCAGGACACGAGCTGCTGTATTTTGTAAAAGTTGTAAACCTGAGATCCTCTCTTTGGGAAGACCAGAAAGCAGTGTGATAAAAGCATGCATTAGCGTCTCCGTGTTGGCCCGAGAGAGAATGGGGCGGACTCTGGCTATGTTCTTTAGATGGCAAAAACCTATCCTTGTGATATTCTTAATGTGTGGAATAAACGCCAGCTCAGAGTCAAAGATCACACCCAGGTTCTTCACCTGTGAGGAAGGACTAATAGACAGTGAGTAGTTTGGGTAAAAGTCTCTCTCTCTGGGCCTCAGGGCATTGAAGCCAGTGTGAATGTGATGTATACCTGCATAAGGAACAAGAGAAAATATGGCTGCAGTTTTACTTGTCAGCTGCTGTTAGTCCAGCATCTGTTTTCATGTTTTATTGGATTCTTGCTGCAGCACTGAATAAAACTATCAAACAAAAACACCATGTGACTCTAACCTCTGTCCTGGTGTGATCCTCAGGAGGCGAGCTGGTGCACCTGCCTCCGTACCTCCGTATGGACTTCCTGTTGAACCGCAGCGTCCCTCTGGCCGCTCGAGGGGCCGCGCTCAGCAGCAGCAGTGGCAGCAGCATCGGTGGAGGGGCGGGAGGAGCGGGAGCCAGCGGAAGTGCCGGTGCTACAGGGGAGAGCAGGGCTTTGGTGCCCGTGGGAGCAGCAGGCGCCATGGGCCAGGCCTGTCTGGAGCCTCAGAGGAGCCGCACACTGAAGAGGCCCCCGCCCATGGAGCCCACCATGGAGGTGCCCTCGGCCCGAGAGGTGCAGCAGTGGCAGCCCGGAAGTGCCTCCACACTGCCCCACCGGGATGCCCGGGAGCGAGGGGAGGCCCGGGGAGAGGTCCGGCCAGAGGGACCGCAGTCAGGAGATCTGGCCCAAGCACAGGCTGCCAAACTCAGCACCTCCCAGGAGTCTCTGCTGGACTCCAGAGGACACCTGAAACAGAGCAACAACCCCTACGCCAAGTCCTACACGCTGGTATAACAGCGGCCCCGACAAACTGCACAGCCAGCGCCAGGACTGGACCACTCTGACTCTGTACATACAGCTCTGACATGCGTCGACTTCACTCTTTCTTTCTCTCTTTTCTTCCTTTCTGTCGCTCTTTTCTACGGTGGCCCAGGGGGTTCACCACATTGTCGAAGAAGAAGAAAACACACGCAGACGAGCTCACAGCACAGCCCACGACGCGATGCCACCGGAGGTCCGTTCGAGCGCATCGTCTTCCTTTGCAGCGCTGTGACCCTTTTGAGCCGCCGTACTTCTCTGTTGCTTTTGCACTCTTCATTCTGTCACATCGCTCCTTGGATTTTCAGTTTTTATTTTGTACTTGAGTATTCTTTTAAAGTGACGACTTATGAGGATTGCCAAAATGATTTATTTAAAAATTTCAGAAAGAGAAAAAAATGCTATTAAATTTATATCGAGGACAATTATAGTCATTATTATTACTATTATTATTATATAAAAGCAGAAAATATTCTAAAAACAGAAGGGAGAGAGAGGAGGGACGTGGAGAACTTTACTTTTCTTATTTATTTTTGGTTTTCTTGTGGCAGTGTGATGAATTCTGTGATTGGGTAAGTGAGGGTTTGAACCACTATGAAGAGCCAATGGAGGACACTGGACTGGAGCGCCTATGCTGACCAATCGTATTGTTTTTCAACCTTCCCGACGACTGCATGGCGACCGATAAATGACAATTAATAGGAATGGCTGGAAATCCCAAAAAAAAAGAGAATTTTTGTCACACTATAAAGGTATACAATGTGAATATATATAAAGAGATCACTTTTATTTGTGGATATTACGGGGAAAATGATTTGAATAATAAAGTCCTTAGTCATGTTTGCACAACTCTTTGACTTTGATTTATTACACGCACGGGCATTGAGGGTCGAAGTACGTGATTTCATTTCTCGATCAAATGATTTAAATTTAGTAGATAAACAAAATAAACAAGCCACTCCTACCACATCATAATTATCTATTTACATTTATTAAAAAGCTGGGCTTGTATATATAAAATCTTTTAAAATATAGTGCTGGTTTCTTCCACACGTATCAGCTCCAACAACTTTGCAGCTTCAAAAACATGAACATTGTGTCTGATTTCACCACATGTATGAGACAAACCTTTGGGACTATGCTGCCAAAATCAAATGCATTGTGCTGGTACTGTTTTTATATTTTATTTTGAGAGTATTTACATTGTAGCTTCTCAAAGAAGATTCTTATGAATGAACACATATGGAATTATCCATCCACCCATTTTCTTCCACTTGTCCATTTCCGGGTGGTCGGGGCAGCTGTTGGAGCTGCCCAAATCACTTTGCACCAGCCCCTTATGGTGGAGGGTCCATGGGATTCAAACCGGGCCTGTTTGTCTCTCATAAGAGGATTCTGAACCGCTCTTTGCCTCCGACAACAGAGCTCCCAGGATCACTCAGGTGTTCAAACCCCTCCACCACGTTAAGGTGGCGGTTCCAGGAGGAGATATGGAGTTATGTTTTGAACAAAAAAAGTTGAAATAGATTCTTTAAAATGGCCGCCTGCTTTGCACTTTTGACATTTTCTCAATGGGCTTCTTGATGTCGTCACCAGTAATGTTTTTTTACTTCACAGACTCTTAAACCATTTCAGGGAATGACCTTGTAAAGCTCATTGAGAAAAGGCCAAGAATAAAGAGTGTCAATTTTGAAGAATTTAAAATACCTACATAATCTCATGTGTTCATTCATAGTTTAATGCCTTCAATGAGAATCATACAATGGAAATAGTGTTGAAAATACAAAACCATATATACGTAGAGTAGAATTGTTCAAAAGTCTACATACCCTGGCAGAATTTTTCATTTTTTTTTGTCTATTTTTCAAAGAATATTAAAAACACAAACAGCTTTTTGTTTTTTTCACTCATAGTTAGTGGCCATGTGAGTTGGCTCTTTTTAAATCATAATGAAAACATAAAGTACCAAAATTAAAGCCGCAAGCGGCATCGAACGGCCCTCGCGGGCCGTGCCTCCTTTAGCGCCTCTATATATCCGTGCCACAACCCTACCAAGGGCGCCAGCGTTGCCACACTGCATTTTATTTCCCCAATGTGCCATTAATCTTTGTCAGTAAACATCAAAACTACATTTTAGCCTCTCCATGTGAATAATGGCTCCAGCCTGCAGAGGGCGCTGGCGCGCGCATAAACTTTTTAATTCCACAATTAGCATCAGACAGCCCTAACGGGCCGTATTTCAATGACCACTGTCCACACGCTCCTGACAGGGGGCGCTAACGCGCTGTAATGTTGTATAATGTGAGATTCATGTGTCAGCCCCATTACAATAACATGGGGAGCCCCGGGCGTCACCATGGCAACACCGTACAAAATACGATAGGCGTCTCATTGGCTTTTTGGATCGGGACGCCATCAACTATTTTTGTGCCAAATTTCATCCATTTCCGAGAAACTAATTTTGTTCCCATAATGCATTTTTTCTTCTGCACCTGGAGGGGGCGCTATCGCGCCCAATGTCACTTTGTTGCATTTGTTTTGTCCAGGGGTGAAAGGTGAATAAAATGTATATTTCCGATTTTTAATTGGAGTTTCTTTGTGCGAATGGGAGTGATTTTTAGTTTCTGATAAATCGTAAAATCCTCGGAAAGATTGCGGCTTCGCCGCAAACAAACCGTAAAGCTTAGCCAAAAAATTTGGATAACTTTTGATGCCCCACATCTCGAGATGAGCTGGAGCGATTTTGACCTCATTTGGTGAAACGCTCTAGGAGGAGTTCGTTAAAATGCGACGTCAGCGAAAACGCTGACTCAGCATTTTCCAGACTTCCTGTCAAAATGGCGGACTTCCGGTTTGTCAGGGGGCGTGGCCACAATAATATATTTTGTTTGTCGTCACATGACGAATATCTGTACCGAATCTCGTCGCTCTACGACAAAGTTGACGTTGGCCCAGATTGGTCCCGCCTCCATAAACGCAATGTATTTTGATTCACCATGGCAACACCGTAAAAAATACGATATGGGTCTCATTGGCTTTTTGGATCGGGACGCCATCAACTATTTTTGTACCAAATTTCATCCATTTCCGAAAAACTATTTTTTTTCCCATAATGCATTTTTTCGGCTGCACCTAGAGGGGGCGCTATCGCGCCCAATGTCACGTTTTGACATTTGTTGCGTCCAGGGGTGAAAGGTCAATAAAATGTATATTTCCGATTTTTAATGGGAGTTTGTTTGTGCGAATGGGAGCGATTTTTAGTTTTTGATGAATCGCAAAATACTTCGGAAAGATTGCGGCTTCGCCGCAAACAAACCGTAAAACTTAGCCAAAAAATTTGGATAACTTTTGATGCCCCACATCTTGAGATGAGCTGGAGCGATTTTGAGCTCATTTGGTGAAACGCCCTAGGAGGAGTTCGTTAAAATGCGACGTCAGCGAAAACGCTGACTCAGCATTCTCCGGACTTCATGTCAAAATGGCGGACTTCCGGTTTGTCAGGGGGCGTGGCCAAAATAATATTTTTTTTTTGTCGTCACATGACGAATATCTGTACCGAATCTCGTCGCTCTACGACAAAGTTTACTTCGGCCCCTCCCCCATTGGCGTAATGTATTTTCACTTTTGTAGGTGGCGCTGTCGCGCCATTTTTTTCCCCCCCAATATGAAACACACATTTTAATTAATTTTTCACCGGACCTGAATTTTGGGCAAAGTTTCGTGAGTTTTCGACTATGTTCAGGGGGTCAAATTCCTGCTCAAAGAGCAGAAGAAGAAGAAAGAAAGAAAGAAAGAAGAAGAAGCGAGAAAGAATAATAATATTTTTGGCAAAAACAATATAGTCGCTTTCGCGACGATATCATATTATACATTTTTGGAAAGCTTTCAACGATCCGCACGCATCCGTGGGGGTCCTGGGTGGATGACGAGCGCTTCGCGCTCGTCATCCACTATATACCCCCATTCACACTATATACCTCCATTCATTTTAATGCAATAATAAGTATAAAGGCCCCACACCTCCGGTGTGGGCTTCACTGTTTTACATGGTGAGTTTACGGTTGACATGGGGACAGCGCTTCGCGCTGTTTTTGTGCGCTCCGCGCACTTAGGTTCAGTGCGCTGCGCGCACTGCGCTGCGATTGCGATTACAATAGGCCCTTGCGACGGCAGGCCGCTCGGGCCTAATAACCCTGATCCCAAGTTCATGATCAAGAGGAATGGGCCGCTTTACCATTAAATTATTAACAGAATCTTCTCCACAACTACCACAAAGACTCAAAGCTGTCATTGATGCTAAAGGGGCCGATGCACAGAACAGGATTGTGTAAACTTTGAATCAGGGTAATTGTGGTACTTTTCTTTTTACATTATGATCTACAAAGAGTAAACTCAGTTTCACCACAAATGGCTTCACACAACCACTAACTATGAATATCTTTCATACTCTTTGAAAAATGGTCAAAACATTCTGCCTGGGTATGAAAACATTTGAGCACAACTGTATTATGGTTGTGTTATGATTATCTGCCCTCTACCATTGCTGCTTATTCCGACAGTGTGACTATTTTATCAACAGATGGCACTGTGGAGTCACCATTACATACAGTTGGAGGAGAGATATTTATTTTTTCAGATCAGGATTGAAGGAGAGCTCTGAGGGATGGATGTTGGAGTATGATTTTGTGGCTTGAAGAGCAGCAGAGGGACAGAGTCATTTGCAGCAGGAGCAGAGCAACAGTGAATCATTCATGTCCAACACTGAAGGGGAAGAGACTGGTTCCTATAGCCTGGAGGAGACAAGGCAGTTTCTGTGTGGGGACTAACACATATGTGCAACAACAATGCAATAACACAGTTTCAAGTAAATAAATGAAGCGATTCTGTCCCTAAATATAGTAAACAGTGCAGGTGATAAAGGGCAACCCTGTCGACTACTTTGGAACGTACACTATGCAGGCGTATACATGGGTGATAGTTTCCCCATCTATCTTTAATGGTGATTACATTCCTTGAATGTAAATAGATGTGTTATTTTAATATTATAACATAGAATATCCCATAATGGTTTTATAGCGTATAGTGAGACATATGAGGCAGAGGTTGTTGTATGTTTTTTCATGAAATTTGCTGAGGCTATGGGAGTGTTTCTTATACTTTTTCAGACACTACAAGACCACAAGACCATTTGCTTGTAAAAAACAAGTTTGGAGGTCCATCTAACTTACAACCCCACCCAACACAAAACACGTCCAAATGTACATTGAGGTTAATTACATTTTAAAATTATCTTATTAAAAAAATCACTTGGTGCATCTGCGCTCAATCTTTTAACATTCTTTTTATCTATAAAGAATAGTTTTATATGTTTAAGAAAATACTTAAAGGGACTATACAGAGTTTAAAAATGTTAAAACTAAGTTTTGAGCTCAGACCCATTCACGACAACTGCCTCTAAAATCCTGCACTGTCACTCAAAAAGGTGTTAGTTCGGGTCCGAAGTGCCGTCATGCACAAGCTTAATATAGAAGCTGCAGTTACGCAAAAGACCTGAGGTGGCGGTAGTGAGCATAAAATGACTAATTGGATCTAGCCCCTTTAAGTTATACTACTGTATTGTTCTTCTTGTTTTATAACGGAGAAAAGAAAAGGGGTATGAAGGGCCACATTAGCCTCCACTATTAATAGAAAACACTGAAATATCACCAAACATTTACACCAAAAGTGCCATGTGTGCACTTTTACCACAATGCTGAAATACTAGTGTTAAATGTGTGTGTAAAGCCCCAATGAAAACACACAGGATGCGCCCCTGGTCATGTCACTATAGCCCCTAATGTGGTCTTGTTAATCTATTTTTATCAAATTTGACCAAAAATTGTTCCCTGCTTTAATGATGATCATTTGGGCCGGTGAACTATATCGCCATGACCCTCACTTTTAATGGTTCTTTGAAAGCGGTTCCTCCAGAGATTTACAAGGTGTGAGGCAATGATTGCTTCATTTGTCAAGAATGAAGACGGATGTGCCACCTGCTTCCTCGAAATACTCGTCCTTACATTAAAAGTAACAGGACTGAAACGTGTGGCTTCCTAAACATTACCCAATACCAACAATGGAGAATAGGAGGTGAATTTGTTTTGCGGAAATACATCGTTTTATCTTTGGTGGACCCAGGAGGAGCGTGACATAACGTGGAGTTCAGAATAGAGCCGTGTTTTCCCAACAGGATGTGATAATGAGGCGCCTGAAGACTTGCCGAGAGACGGGGAAGGACATTTTAAGCAGCGTGAAACGGAAAGCCCATACCCCAGTGCTTACACGACGTCAGCCGCACCAGGCAGCCTCGCCTAACCTCTGGTAGCAACAACCACGGAAGTCTGAGAACAGACTTTTGGTGCGAGTTCTGACAATGTTTTATCAATGTAAATGTATTGGGGGCGTCGGTAAACTGAAACTACCTCAGGACATCGATAGGTTTTATGAGCACTGGATAAGCAATGTCAGTAAGTCATAGATTTTTACAGACTTTTTCTCCGGATATGACAGATAAACAGTGACACTGAATGATGGACACAACAGAACAACAACATAAACAGCACAGAACCTCTGGCCCCCGATATGATTTTCAGAAATATCATTATGCAGATAAGGGATCAAATACCTGTTAAAGTACTCTAAAAATGCGAAAAATTGTGTCTTTTTATAGTGGGTTTTTTAAATGTCCTTGCAGAACATCCCACTTGGTCATATATAATGTAAAACAGTGATTCTCAACTGGTGGGTCGGGACTCAAAAGTGAGTTGCAAATCTATAGGGACGTTTTTTCTCTCAATATTTTCCATCTGAAACTACATAGAAACACACTGGAGTCTGTTAAAAGTAATATTATTGGGTTGTTTTGATCATAATTTCAGTCTTAAAAGCAATGTTCAATAAAAACGTGTGTGGGAAATACAATATTTTATAAGATATATGACAAATTACAGTTTTATTTGAGTCGCAGGTTGTTATTAAGGTAATGGCAGGTCTCGCAGAACTTTAAAACCACAGATGTAAAACATTGGCATTTGTAGAAAATGGTTCTTAACTTTAGGCTACAATGGTGAGGTTCAGCCCTTGGTGTTTTGGCAATGATGAAAATCGGCCTCTGTGACGCAAACTTGCCTAACCCTGCCCTAAACCCTGACCTTAAACCTAACCCCCCATGATCAGGGGGAACGACATGCAACAGGTTAAAAGTGAACTGAAAGCACAGCCCCTTTGTCATGGCCACGTTAGACAGACCAACATGGAGGCTCTGAGGGAAGGTTTGGATAGGTTTGGTGCAAAGTTTAGACCGAGGAAGCTGTATGAGAGCGAATAGATTAAAATGGATAAACAAATTGTATTTGTGTTGGAGAAATGCAGCTTAAAGCAGTACTAAGTAACTTGTTAACCTTAATAAATCCTTTCCGTAGTCCCCCTGGGGGTAAACACAGGTGCTGATGGGATAATTGGAGGGTCTTTCATGCTCCCCTGGCGTCTCTGTCCAGAAAACCCGGCGTGCAACTTCCCTGCACCGGGTCAGAGAAGCTAACAGGCTAACAGGCAAAGCTAACTGTGGGCTAGCACCACTTTAACAGTATTTACAGCCAACTTTGAGTGAAAAAAAAAATCTCCATTGTGTAACTGGATGTACAATATCCCTCTCTCCCTTTGTCTTTTCTGTCAGCGTAGTATTTACTCTCATGGGCAGTTCATGAGTGAAAAACCGTAACTTGCTACGACACCTGCAGTGGCGCTTATGGCCTCTAGGGGCACGAGTTACTTAGTGCTGCTTTAAATATGGACATAAATATTAACATGCCCTTATTTAGAGTCCGTTATGCAGGTTAAAAACTTTCCAAATTTGACAAATCGATACACATGGAACTAGAAGAACCTCGAAGGATGCCAGTGATTTACCTGAGGTTCTTTGGTAGTTCAAAGACCATGCAAATATGGCTTTAGAGAAAATTACACAAGAAATTGAAGCTGGATTTATCAGAAATTTTCTCATTCTTATAGAACAGAGCACCATAGTAGTTGTATGAGTCTCATGATGTACTTTTGCCTTTGCCCGTGTGCTGTGTCCCCATCGATCTGCTGTGTGCCCTTTGTGTCCCGTGGAGGATGAGCAGGACGTCTGTGACATGAAGACTGTCTCCCACGAGAGCTCTGTGTCACATCAGGAACAAGCGCCGGCCCCTGTACTTCACATACTGCCCTGTCGTCACCGAGGGAAACGTCCTTCAGCGTTAACTTACCCGAGGCGCCGACCTTGACTTCACATATAGCCCCGTCATTGCGACCTGTATCGACTGTGTGTGTGACGTGGATAAAGGCTTTGGTAATGATGGTCCAACAGAACAGCTTCATCCACCTTCCTGTCAGGTCTGGAAGCTGAACTCTCTCTCTCCCCAGGACTCAGGATGTTCAGGTCAGCAGCTCATCTCATTCTTTGGGCACATACATTGCTCTGAATATAGTGTGACAAAAACTAAAGAGCTTGTTGTTGACTTTAGGAGAAATCCAGAGTGCCCCAAACCGAGCTTTATCCACGGGGAAGAGGTGGAAAAGGTCGACTCTTTTAAGTACTTGGGGACTGTTTTTGATTCCTCTCTACGATTTGATAAAAACACAGAGCAAATTGTCAAACATGGACAGCAGCGAGTTCACCTGATGAGGAAACTGAACTCTTTTAATGTATCAGCAAATATTTTAAGTAACTTTTATCATTCTTTTATTGAAAGTGTCTTAACCTTTTCTTTTATTTGCTGGTTTTATGGCTTGTCTGTGAAAAATAAGAACAGTCTGAACCACATTGTCAAAGTGTGTAGTAAGATTTCTGGTGTGCGTTTTGAAGACCTTGCCTCACTCTGTAAGAAAAGAGTCGTCCAAAAGACTTGATCGATTTTGGGTCAACAAAACCATGTCTTGCGATCGCACTTTACTCTGATGCCCTCCGGGAGGCGATATGTCGTCCCCCAGCAGAAAAGAAACCGCTACTCAAAATCCTTCATTCCGACTGCTGTCAGAAATTTAAATGACAATAGCTAGGAAGGCGGTGTTTATCTTGTTCTTTTTCCCCCTCATTTTTACTGGTCCCCCTGTGTCCTGATGCACTTTCAGTTCATGACGTCTGTATATGGTTGTATGTGTCTCCATTTACTGTTTTTATGACCAGAGAGCAGTGAACAGAATTGCCCATTGGGATGAATAAAGTTGTTTTGATTTGATTTGATTTGAGGTCAATAGGGAAACTTATTCGATTTACAGATATCAATTTAAAACTCTTGCTGTAGATCATTGGCATGAATATTAGAAAAAAATGTATTGCAAGTTTTCTGTCATTTTATGTTTTCATATAAAAAATAAGGCCTTTTATGCCTAGAAATGCCCACAAAAAAGTCCCATTATTTTCTTGGCAAAATCTGAATAATGGATAGAGCCAGGTTTAAACTTAAGGTTTTGTTTTATTCATATATTAGTTACAAAGACCTCTTCAGAGGGGATTTTTGAGCTCTTGTTTAGTTTTAAAATAAGCTGTTTATTAAGGGAATAATCTGTGAAAATTGAAATTCGATAAAACTCCCTGAAAAAAACCTTCAAAAGATTGTTCAATCCAAGGCTGGAAAATCTGAAGTCTGTAGGTGCTGCTTATGTGGAGATATTGTGAGAAAAATGTCCCATATCTATCACATTGAATCAGTGCAATAATTATTGTGAAGATTAGTTTTTTTTTTTATTTCCAGTCGAAAGTTTATATGTTAAGAAACCAATTTGGCTCAAAACCTGAAAATAATAACAATAATAAAACAAAGCTTAGCAGGTTGTTTTGTGCCACAGGAAGAAAATTGGGTCGAGTCAGTGCGTGATAATGTATGTGTAAACTGGCCTCACTGGATTGTAGCCATGGCCTAATTTCCTCTCGTTGTCCTGGCCTGTTGTACATGTTTTGGGTGGGAAAGCGGAGCACCTGGAGGAGGCCTGATTGAACCGAGGACCAGTGGTACTTGGTTTCATAAGTTATATAAGTTAAAGTTGCACTGTCGAATTATGACTTCAGTGAGAATGATTAAGTGTCTGTGGAGAAAATACTCAAGTTTTTTTAAAAGTAGAAAGTACAAATTTGCAGCTTAAAAAAAAGTTGTGCCTGAATGCCTCTCTGTACGGCAACACGATGGGGACAAACCTTCTTTGTTGTGTGTCATTGGCGTTGCACATTTGCACAGCGCCATCTGCTGTTCTGGAGTGTGCATTATTAGGCTTTTAAGATGAACAAAACACACTTTTTACTTTGAAGCTTTTTTTAAATGTAAAAAAAATCATTTAAAATCTACTTTATCTGTTGAACTTTTTACACAGTAGAGCTGGGTTTTTTCCAGCTAGTGGCCTCACTTACTTGACATATTGGCCTGTTAGAAAAGTTCAACCGCGACACAAAGGTTAATCACTCCTAATCGATCACAGATAATTGGAAACTAGTCACCGAAGGGAGAAGTACTTAAAGATTCAGAGTTCTAGAAAAGTCTCCCTGTGCCCCCTCTACCTAGACGTTAAAGTCAGAATGTATGGGATTGTGGAGGAAGGGGCGTTGAATTAAACATTTCGGCGAGTTGCTGCCGGTTGCATCACTGTATAGTCGGGATCAGGAAGCGGCTGAGGAGAAAGTTCTGTTTCGAGGATGGAAACGAAGGAGTCGATACATTTGCAATATGGAGATACAGTGAAATTGTTCTGATTCATTCATTAGAACTCATTCATTAATGTGTTCTCAAGAGTTCAGAAGTTCTGCCTTTTAAAGTTTCTAGAGAATGGGACGTCACAAAAGTCAAAAGTCCGAAAAATGTATTCAGTGCTCATGTCTGTGCAAAACATTTCAAATCTGGTTTAACCTCTTAAAGGAATAGGCCACCGTTTTTATATACTAAGATATGTTCTTACCTCACTTTAGTCGAGTTAATATATCCCCGTCTGGTCATTGTCCGCGCGCTCTGTCACGCAAACGGAGCACATACGCAGCCTCTCCCATATGTGACATAGCTCCGAAAAAGCTCACGATAGAAGCTACCAAGCTCTTCCACGTGTTCCCTATTTAAATAAAGTTACGTGAAGTGTTTTCATGCGAAGTATATTTACACAGAAATGTAACGTGTCGATTTTATAAGCAAATAAAAAGGGGGACTATATTGTGAGGCGTAATGATACGAGGAGCACAGCGTCCGCGTAGTAACTCCTAAAGACTTCCCCCCGCTCACTTCCGTCAATAACCTTTAGGAGTTACTGCGCGGACGTTTTACTTCTCGTATCATTACGCCTCACAATATAGTCCCCCTTTTTATTTGCTTATAAAATCGACACGTTACATTTCTGTGTAAATATACTTCGCATGAAAACACTTCACGTAACTTTATTTAAATAGGGAACACGTGGAAGAGCTTGGTAGCTTCTATCGTGAGCTTTTTCGGAGCTATGTCACATATGGGAGAGGCTGCGTATGTGCTCCGTTTGCGTGACAGAGCGCGCGGACAATGACCAGACGGGGATATATTAACTCGACTAAAGTGAGGTAAGAACATATCTTAGTATATAAAAACGGTGGCCTATTCCTTTAAACCCAAACTTGAACCGAGCACATTTTTACAAAAAAGTGACGAAAAATGTATAAAAAGGTGATAAAAATGTGATGGAAAAATTGACAAAAAAAGAGACAGAAAAATGACAAAAAAACGGACAAAAAACGGACAAAAATGTGACGAAAAAGACACAAAAATGTGACGAAAAAAAGACACAAAAAATTGTCAAAAAAGTGATAAAAAATATGACAAAAAAATTGACAAAAAAGAGTCAAAAATATGACGAAAAACGGACGAAAAACTGACAAAAAACGGACAAAAAGTGACAAAAAAGTGACAAAAATTTGATAAAAATGTGGCAAAAATGTGATAAAAATGTGGCAAAAATGTGATGAAAATGTGATAAAAATGCTACAAAAAAACTGACAAAAAATGGACAAAAATTTGACTAAAAAAAAAGATGAAAAAGAGACAAAAATATGACAAAAAAGTGACAGAAAAGTGACAAAAAAGTGACAAAAAACATAACATAAATGTGACAAAAAAGTGACAAAATGTGACAAAAATGTGATGGAAAAAGTGACAAAAAACGGACAAAAAACTGACAAAAAATGGACAAAAAACTGACGAAAAACTGACGAAAAACTGACAAAAAAGTGATAAAAATGTGACGAAAAAAAGGCAAAAATGTGATGAGAGACAAAAATGTGACAAAAAAGATACAAAAATGTGACGAAAAAGATTAAAAAAAAAACAAGACGAAAAAGGACAAAAATGTGGCAAAAAATGTGACAAAAAATGTGACAAATGCAAAAATCGAGAGATCAGTTTTATATGTGTTCGCTTTCAAATGAGGCATTACTATATTAGATTTGGGTAAAGCTAAACTGGTTTTGGCGGGAGTTTAGAGGCTAATGATGTTAGTTTGGATACAGTATTTTGATATTGGGCTCAATTCAATAAAAAAACAACTTAGATTCAGTGTCAGTGTTACACCTCTACTTCTGTATTTTAGTGAAGGAAAGAAGCGAACCCTCCTGCTAAGCCGTCCTGACTGAGGACCTATGAGGCCCGTACAGTAGTGGGATCTGGAGACGGCTTTTGACCCCAGGCTTTGCTTTGACTGTAATGGGAGTAGTTGGCTGTGGGCGGCTGTGGCCTGTTGGAGGCGCGGTGCACGCTGAGCCCGAGGTGCTGTGGTTGATGTGATGTGAGAGGAGTCAGCCACAGTAACATAGATGTGGTTCAAATCTTTGCCGGAGCACAGGAGAGAGCAGGAGTGTGTGTCGTCCCAGGTGGAGGAAGAGAAGGGAGGAAAGAGAGAAACTGCAGAGTTTTATTGACCGGAACAAGCCAGATCCTTTTGAGTGTGTACAGGTGACTGTTGTGAGTAATGTGGATCCACTGACATGAGAGTCCGGCGTGTAAAGAAGCATTTAGTGAACTGTTAAGGCAGGGGAGCAGCAAATGTTGGGGACTTTTACTTACCGTGATTTCCGGCCGCTTTTTTCATTTGCTTTGAACCTTGCGGCCTATACAATGGTGTGCATTTTTACAGTCATGTAATCAATAACAATAGACCTACATTTAAAGCCACATTTCGTAAGATGTTAAACAATAAATATAGTTGAAATACAAGCAATTATTTTATGACAGATATTTTCAGCATTGAAAAATACCTCATAAATGTACAAAAACATGATCATCTCTGACAAGACCTGACTGTAGCTTCACCAGGAGTGGGTACGTCTCCAGCTCGTCTCCATGGAGATGTGACTAAAGTCGGTAGAATTTGAGATTTAAACAGTTTAGGTCCTCATCCAGATCCATTCTTTGACCCACAGCAAAAATAGCCGTTTCTGTGTTGAGCTGGTGAATAGGAGCATGTTTTGTATAGTCCAAAATGTTACACAGTGTGTCTTTAATACGAGTGGGTCCAGAAACACTTGGTAAAAATGGCGGACAGAGGACACCGGTGTTTGGTTCAAGTTTGGAACTGCATAACGGAGCCACTTTCAACAAAGAACTTTTTTTTTTTTTCGCAAAAAGAAAGTTTTTTGCTCCTGTGTCTGAGAAAACAAGGTACAGCCTTAACCACTAAGCAACAAGAACAGACTGATTATTTGACACACATATTTGGAGCTGTTATATATTTTTGCAATATTGGATCAAAAGTGCATGTTTCCATGTGTTACTTTGGGAAGAAACTAAGAAAAGGGATTGAAAAAACATGAAAAATATCTATATTACCATGACATGTGGAGTCCCCGAGGGGTCAATCTTGGGACCCCTCAACTTGGGTCAGCTCATATGACAACTGCACTCTTGCCTTTTGTCATTGATTAATTTTACGTTGATGTTTTATTGATTTTATCTGTTTTCTTGAAATTTTATGCAACTGTGAATCACTTTGAATTGTGCTCTACAAATAAACTTGCCTTGCCGACATTTACACATAGAAAATCAAACAGAGCCACAGTAAATATGTCATGATAGCTGTGCAGTGTGAGCATTCGCCTGAGGGTTTTCCTCACCTCTGACCTGCCTAGACGCACATTCTGCTTCTGTCACTGATGTGGCTTTAAGTGTGACCTCTATAGGCCTGCGGGTCAGTGAGGGGATGGATCATTTTACATTGTTTTCAAGTAAGTTGGGTTTAGAAGTCTGTGGAACTGTTTAAATTGAGTAAAGAATATAATCCAAATAAATGTGGCTCCTTAAAGGAATAGGCCACCGTTTTTATATACTAAGATATGTTCTTACCTCACTTTAGTCGAGTTAATATATCCCCGTCTGGTCATTGTCCGCGCGCTCTGTCACGCAAACGGAGCACATACGCAGCCTCTCCCACATGTCACATAGCTCCGAAAAAGCTCACGATAGAAGCTACCAAGCTCTTCCACGTGTTCCCTATTTAAATAAAGTTACGTGAAGTGTTTTCATGCGAAGTATATTTACACAGAAATGTAACGTGTCGATTTTATAAGCAAATAAAAAGGGGGACTATATTGTGAGGCGTAATGATACGAGGAGCACAGCGTCCGCGTAGTAACTCCTAAAGACTTCCCCCGCTCACTTCCGTCAATAACCTTTAGGAGTTACTGCGCGGACGTTTTACTCCTCGTATCATTACGCCTCACAATATAGTCCCCCTTTTTATTTGCTTATAAAATCGACACGTTACATTTCTGTGTAAATATACTTCGCATGAAAACACTTCACGTAACTTTATTTAAATAGGGAACACGTGGAAGAGCTTGGTAGCTTCTATCGTGAGCTTTTTCGGAGCTATGTCACATATGGGAGAGGCTGCGTATGTGCTCCGTTTGCGTGACAGAGCGCGCGGACAATGACCAGACGGGGATATATTAACTCGACTAAAGTGAGGTAAGAACATATCTTAGTATATAAAAACGGTGGCCTATTCCTTTAAATCCTTCATTACTTTGGCTGATGAGTTAGTTTACTGTAACTCTTTTAAAAAGTGTCTGCCCTTGACCACTTTCCTCGCAGCCTGATCTGACTTTCCCGTGCTCATGGTTGACCTCCACCCTCCCCCCCCCTCCGCCCCGCCCGCTGTAGCCCTCTTCGTGCGCCCTGACCTGGGGCCGCTCGCGTGTCCTGCAGCCCTTGTCCCTGGATGTTCTCCACGGTCACAGCTCGCAAAGCGGATCTGGGCTCTGACTGAGGCGCCCTGAGTGAACTCTGCCTGATCAAACACAGCGCTGTGGGCTTTTCAGTAATCATTTTATACACACTGGCCGCACTTTACCACCACAGACGGACATTCAGGCTCTGCGAGAGAATAAAAACTTAAAACCTGCTTGTTTAGAGATTTCCAACTGGGAGCTTGACATTTAGATACTTTTCGTTCCAAATTATCTGCAAACATGTTTATATATAAAGTATTAACCCAAGTTTTCTATCTATCTATCTATCTATCTATCTATCTATCTATCTATCTATCTATCTATCTATCTATCTATCTATCTATCTATCTATCTATCTATCTATCTATCTATCTATCTATCTATCTATCTATCTATCTATCTATCTATCTATCTATCTATCTATCCATCCATCCATCCATCCATCCATCCATCCATCCATCCATCCATCCATCCATCCATCCATCCATCCATCCATCCATCCATCCATCTATCCATCTTTGTAATGTGATTCACTGTATGTAACTTTCTACTGTATTCGTTGTAATTGTTTGCTTTGTAATCCCCTTCCCCGTCCCTTTAAGTGCAGTCTTAGCACTTTCAGTCTAATATTATAACATTATATATTCAGCATCACCTCCTCCAGCCAATGCCAACTGCCATCAGCATAAGAGCTGCACCTCCGTAGCAGCCGATCATCGCCCTCGGTCCCACTTTTAAGCCCCAGCAATCCTGGTTTCGTTCGGTTCCCAACTGTGCTGCGACCCACCTCCACCCCATCTCCGCCTCTTCCGCCCACGGCTTCTCCCTGCTGCATCTTCACGGGTCTTCCATACCACCACCAGGACATCCCTATCTCCAAGCTGTTCATACAAACTGACTTTCATACATTCATCGATGTCTATCCCGGGGTCTGATCACCAAAACTATACATGTCAATAAATCTTCCCAATCACTGCAAAGGAAATGATAATAACCTCTCAACTTTTCGGCCACAGTGGCTCAAGTTTCAAGTTTCAAGTTTAATGGTTTTGTATAGCCCAATATCACAACAGAAGTCGCCTCAAAGGGCTGCAACAAACATCAAGGCAATAAAACACAGCAATAAATATGACAATTAAAAGTTCAGGTGAATCCAGGCAAATATAATGTCCAAAGGTAGCGACGAGCGGCGCGGGTGTCCCCCGTCCTTAGACTCTCCAGTACGGCAAGGAAAAACTCAAAAACCCGGCAGGAGAAAAGAGAAACCTTGGGGAGAACCACAGAAGGAGAGATCCACTCCCATGGACGGACAGGCTCGTGCTTCACAGCAAGAAGGTCCCGGGTTCGATTCCCACCTGGACGGGGCCTTTCTGTGTGGAGTTTGCATGTTCTCCCCGTGTCTGTGTAGGCTTCCTCCGGGTACTCCGGGTTCCCACTAACAACATGTACAATAGGTCACCCTCTGGGGCCAGGACTCCCCTGAATCTCAGTGGGACTTTCCTGGTTTAATAAATTCATCTTTTAACTAGAAACACATGGTTTGATCTGCTTAATTATTTCACTAAATCAACTTTGCTGTAGATTTAAGAGAAGCTGCATTTTTTCGTAATTCTAGGGACAATTGCTCCACTTCCCAAAACCTTCCTGACGCAATATTGGATGTTTTACAGATTTTGAAAAAAATATTTTAGTTTACAAAAAGACAATACTGTTATTATTCCAAATCCGATTTCTCTCTAACAGAAATTTACCAGTTCATTTTCTCTCTTGTCAGCAAACGTGTGTATTTTCCCCAAACCATCTGCTGTGTCTCACCTACATATCACTAATATTATTACTTTTAAACTGTTAAACGAGACAGAATGACTTCATGCAAAGTGTTTCACCCACTTTTGACATTTTATATGTAACAAATCTTGTTGTTTTCTCACGTCGGCCTGACAGTGGGTAAAGTTTGCGTTGTTTGAGCGAGTGTTGCCTCACTTCCTTCGCCGCGGGGGTCCTGTCTGTGCATGAACCCAATTTTCAAACCATCAGACTTCCGCTTTTTCAGAGTCAGACTTCGATCAGAGACGGCGGAGCGCCTGATGGGCCGACTGATCAACTCGCTCAGGTTTTGAAGGTGCGATGAAGGGAAATTCCAAAGGAGCGTTCACTCTCTGTTCGCGCTCCTGGTTGTTATAATCCCAAACCTTTTTTTTCTTCTCCTTCCAGACGCATCAATCTTCTCATTAGGGCCTTTTGGATGTTGTGGCTCGGCTGACAGGCGGCTGATGACTGACATAAACGCAATCCATCAAAAGCTCTGAGATCACACAACCAGATCGTATTATTGCACACAGATTTAAGCTGTGTTCGCATTTGGGGCATTATTAACCGAAATCTGTTTTTATTAGAAAAAGTAAAATTTTGACAAGAAATGAACACTGGCTGAACATGATGCTAACCCTCAGTGCACAGTAACTTATAATATGGTCTTTCTAAGCTGTAATGTTTATTGACCATCAATGGCAAAAATCATTGCTAATGTTAGCTTACTCCATTTAGTCCTTATAGTGGCACAAGCACTAAATTCATAAACACCCTTAAAGGGTGATGTAAGTTTGCCATTTTATACTCACTACTGCCACCTCAGGTCATACGTGTAACTGCAGCTTCTATATTACGCTCCTGCATGGCGGCACGTCGGACCCGAATTAACACCTTTTTGAGTGACAGTGCAGGATTTTAGAAGCAGTTGTGGTGAACAGGTCTGAGCTCATTCTACACATTAGGACATTGTTGGAACATGAAGGGGGAGGAAAATGCATAATTTTGACATTTTTAAACTCCGTATAGTCCCTTTAAAGGAACAGGCCACTGTTTTTACAAACTGAGATATGTTCTTATCTGAGCTTAGACGAGTTTAGCCTCTCCTCCTTTCCTCCACGCAGTAAAGTGAAGATATTACTGTGCGGACATCGAAGTGCTCCTAAGGTATTATTACGCCTTACAATATAGTTCCCCTTTTTATCCGCTTGTGTAAACACTCACATAACGGTATTTAAATAGAGAAAATGTGCTTGGTCGCTTCTAACTTCACCTCCGTTTGGCCCCATAGAGGAGAGGAGGAGAGGCTAAATGCTAACAACATCTTTGGGGCCAGATCTATCCTCTAGCGAACTAAGATCTTCCGAGTGGCGGATATGCGCTATTCGCCTTCGCCACTTGTGAGAGGGCGTCAAAAGAGGAGGTGACTACTCTGACGGGAGCACCGCTGACATTCATTTCCTCGTTACATTGCGCTGCCTTGTGTTCTTCACCCCACCCCACTCCCCCACAACCCTCTTCCTCACCCCTTCCCGGCCGATGAGTCGATTTGGTTGGAGGGAAAAGGTGTCTCCACCCCAGTACTTCCCATTTAAACGCGCTAAGTCTGGAGAGTCTGGAGAGTGCGCTCCTACTCAGCGCAAAATGTATCGCTATAGTCTGTGCTCACTTGCACTTTAACGTAACTTTTAGAGTGATTGACCCCATAGAAAAGCAATGCGAAATTTCCCCTTCTATACACTGGCCTGTCTTTGGTGTAAATGCTTCTATTTCAGTATGAACTATTAAACATACACAAGTTTGACCTCATGACAGCTAAGGATTAAGACTGTATGATTTTATAGTCTCATTAAAGAGTAATCAAAAAGTGTAGTTATAATGGAAGCCAAAGGGACAATCAATAATGCTACACTGGAGGGAAAAAAATTAACAAAGAAACAAAAACATCTTTGACACCCCCAAGAGTGTACTAAAAGGTGAAATGTATTTCTGCCCATGCTTAAATTTTATATGGGGAAAAAAGGCCAATTAGTGTATTATTTTCACATTATCTGTGACTTTGCTTTTTCCAAAGTTTGTAGATCTAAGCAGAACTGAAATGGATTTAATGAGGAGGAAAAAAAAGAACACAATAAAATTCAGTTTGAAAAAAGTGGTCGCTAACCTGTCATCGGTTAAACGGTCTCACAAACACGTGCTTGAAAAGAACAGTTTTTTGGAGATGGGAAGGAACACGTTTGCTCTGAGACTTTGACGGGAGGCATGTCTCAACATCAAAGGCAGAGTTACAAAGATTTCCATGTTCATTAGGAGGAGGTTTGTTTGTTTTGTTGTGGGGAACTACAGACACAGATATTGGCTTGGGAGAACGTCGCTTCTCTGCGGAGGTTTGAGTCATCGGCAAACAAACAAACATCCCTTCGGTGCAGAGGATTCTCAAACTGAGGAACATCAGGCTCTTCCATTTGTTGCAGCCCATTCCCTTTAAGTAATGGGTAATGTAACAAAAGGTACAATCACTTTTACTTATACCTGAGATAGTTCATCAGGGTTTACACAGTGAGCGGAAAGTTCTTTATTCTTTCCTGTCTATATTCTAGCAGTAAAAAAGCAGTATAATAATGAGCCAGTCTTTTGAATCATCTTTTCAGAGCTTTTTGCCATGTTACGTTGTTCTTTCATCTGTGTTTCAAACCACTCCCGCATCTTTGAGTAATTGTCAGACCTTCTCCAGTGGCTATTCTCAGCATCGTGGTGACACTTCCCAAAAAGCTCGTCCAGCATCTCCTGCAATCACTTCATCGCAAAGTACAAACACTCGTCGTAGCTTCACTTAAACCACACACACTTTTATTTTTTGTCTTTATTGAAACAGCCACCCAGTGAAGAGGAGCAAGAGGAGAAGTGGTGGTGGGAGGGGCTTATAGATACAGACGGCATAGCGTCATAGAAGGGGGCGGGGCTTCGCCAAGGGGGAAAACAGAATCTTTTGGGAAACATAATTATCCATTTAGCCATTTTCTGGTGGTATATGAACTTATTTATCACATAAAGTGTAAATCGGACCCATATGGATATTTTATCACAGCAGATTGTTAAGTGGAAGTGAAAAAGCGGCAGTTGTAGCTAACGCTAGCTAGCTGCTAGCATTAACATGGTGCTAACATGAAGCATCATGTTAGCATTCTCCGTTATTTATGTATTTATGGGCTGTTGAACCACTTTACTCCTCTCCATGTCTTTGTATCTTTATTTAGTACAAAACTATTTTCATAATTCAGCATTTGTTGAATAATTAGTGAAAATTTAGATTTTTCTCCAAATTGTTTTCCCCCTTAACTGTTTTCAAACATGACCATATATGGGTGAATCCGGAGATGCCGTCTGTATCTATGGGGAGATTGT
The DNA here is from genome assembly GCF_951799975.1 of Gobius niger. NCBI lineage: Eukaryota > Metazoa > Chordata > Actinopteri > Gobiiformes > Gobiidae > Gobius > Gobius niger. The sequence goes on along the minus strand of NC_136852.1, from coordinate 8,190,714 downwards.
GTGAAAGTCAGGAAGTGAAACTCGATATTTTGTTTCAGCTGTTTTAGATCTATATTGCATTTTCTAACCCACAAAGTGTAAGATAGAGGTGAAGATGTGTTTGAGATGATTACCAAACACTGGCAAAAAGTATAACGGTGTCATTCGAGACATTTGGTCTTAAACTGTTATTACCACTTGAGAAGCATTGCCAAGTTACGGCCAATTTGATCCCACTCTGGTCTTGAATTGGTGATTCGTGCTTTCATCTCTTCTCGTTAGATTATTGTAATCACATTTTACTCCGTCTTATCGTCTTCAAATGGTTCAAAATGCTGCAGCGCGGCTTTTTAACAGGATCTTAGCAGACGGTCACACATTACTCCCATTTTATACTCTCTGCACTGGCTCCCCATCGAATTTGGAATTGAATTTAAAGGAACAGGCCAGCGTTTTTACATACTGAGATATGTTCTTACCTGAGCTTAGAAGAGTTGATGCTTAACTGTCTTGTCTTTGTGCCCGTGGAAGAGCGTGGCATCTTCTAACTTCACCCCCCGTTTAGAGCTGTAGGAATACATTGGGAGAGGCCAAATGCTAACAACATCTTTGGTCGTTTGCGTGACTGAGGGCACGCACAAATACCACACAGTTACTTACTCTAAGCTCAGGCAAGAACATATATGTAAAAATGGTGGCCTGTTCCTTTAAGATTTTAGTTCTGACTTTTAGAGCACTGCATGGTCAGGCTCCCAAATATATGTCTGACCTGCTCTACTCTCCACTCCTCCAGAACCCCCTCACTGTCCCACTGACCCGCTTGAAAACCAGAGGAGACTCGTCCTTTGAAGCTGTTGCTCCAAAATTGTGGACTGACCTCCCTCTGTCGCTACGTGTGGCCGACTCTGGTGATTCTTTTAATAAGCAACTGAAGACATGGCTGTTCAGACGAGCTTTTAATTGACAAGGCTATGAATATTTCTATGTTAAAGGGATATTTCAGGATTTTTGACATTTGCTGATTTCTGGAGATTTTTTTTTTTGTAATGCATGTGTAAACCCTCGAACTTTGACCCAGGCTGCAATGATGAGACCACTCGAACAGGTTTTGTGGCTTTATATGAATCTCTGGAATCACACATAAGCAGGACAGGTGATTGCAGGTGGTCTGATCCACTCTTCTGCCCCGTTGTCACATCACACAGCAGTCAAAGGGTAGGAGCAAACTGCGTAGCCATGGAAACCACCTCTGCCAGGCAAAATACACTCCAAATAAAAAGAGGGTTAAAGCTGATTATGATTTTAATAATCGGATACATTTTGATGAAATTCAATAAATAACATTTCCTCGTTACACATGCAGTTCTTATATTTGAAGAGTTACGTGGCGCTAGGCTAGTACAAGGCTAGCGCATTTCTATGGTATCAGCTAGCCTGCATTAAAAACAGTCTGACCCGCTCCACAGTGCACCTGAGGCAAATCACTTATCACACCAGACTAACCATATAAATGTCTGTGTCGAAGGAAACATTTATGGAATATAACTGACCTTGCATCACATGAATGATCGCATTTTGAGGGACTATTTTCTAGCAGATCACTCCGCCGCTGCGTAGCTTATACAACCACGAAGCTGATGCTGCTCAAATACAAGTTATTTGAAATGCAAAATGGTTAAAATGATTCTATCGACAGACTTTTATATCATTAGTCTGGTGTTATAAGTGATTTGCCTCAGGTGCACTGTGGAGCGGGTCAGACTGTTTTTAATGCAGGCTAGCTGATACCATAGAAATGCACTAGCCTAGCGCTACGAAACTCTTCAAATATAAGAACCGCATGAATTAAAAAAAAATATCTCCATAAATCAACACTCTGGATAACTAGGAAATGAGGCCCTATGTCAAAAATCCTGAAACATCCCTTTTCTGTTTTACTTGTTTTTGTGATCCTCTTTGTGATCTTATCTGAGAAAAGTGCTACATAAACTGTTTCTTCTTCTATACTGGCTATATTGGCTAAAGATAAAGCATAAATCCCATAACTCGAGCATATTACCGTTGTTGTCTCTTGCATGTAAATTATTCTCTTTCTACAAGCATAACATGAAGTCCAGATTAACAAATGCAAACAACATGAACCAGTGCTGCAGATGCAAGAGTCAAACCGGGTGAAGAAGTGTCTCGCCTAATGACACGTCGGCAACACGCACAGAGGAAACCGCGACCTCAAAAGTCTGCTCAGATTGTGCGGCGCTGCTCTTCCTTCGCTTTCTAGCACACTGTTCTCCTGGCAGCTCCACTGTGCTGGCCCGGCCTCGGGGCTGGTAGAGCTCAGACCTCATACTGAGCGCTGTGTGCAGAAGACGGTTATTTCCGATGCGCTGGGTGGAAGGAACGCTGCTGCGCCGGGACAGATGCTCACGCCTCAATCTGCTGCTTCTTTTCGCTCACAAAATGGGGAAATCATAGGGCTCTGATGAACTGCACAAAGCGTGTCGACTTCTGAACCGTCTGTCTAACGCAGCGTTTGCAGTAATAACAATTTGAAAGACTTTTATTTCCTTTTGCAGCCAGAATAATTGGTAACTTCCTTTGGATAATGAAGTGCCGGTTCAGAGCAAAAACATAAATACCCACTGTCACACTTGAAATTGATGCTGAACCCGCTTGTTCTGCTGTAATAGGGTTTTGTTCACTCAGAAAACAATGATATGAGGTGGTGATTTGTCATTTTTAGGTCTTATTTTGAAGCTACAAAGGCCGTTTTATTATGCGTTCCTGAGTCAAAGATGAATTTATACCATGGTAGACTATTTCTTCTATTCTATGTTGTTTATGTTTTAACCTGTTACTTGCCGTCCCCCCGATTAGGGAGTTAGGATTATGATTTAAGGTTAGGAACGGCAAGAAACTAGGTTGTAGCTTTCAAATAGGAGTCACACTAGGCTGTAATATCTCCTGTCTCTCCTGACCCACCAAAATGTGCCTCAGGAGCCAGACTTTAAATAGTTTTGGTGCTTATCGTAATAACAAGCAGCAATGCTTAAAGGGGCTATATGCAAGTTAGCCATTTTATACTCACTACTGCCACCTCAGGTCATACGTGTAACTCCACCTTCTATATTAAGCTTGTGCATGACGGCACTTCGGACCCGAATTAACACCTTTTTGAGTGACAGTGCAGGATTTTAGAGGCAGTTGCGGTGAACAGGTCTGGGCTCATTCTACACCTTATATTAGGACATTGTTGAAGCATGTAGGGATGTATTTGTGGGGGGAAAAAAGCCTTGATATTTGTGTGTATTTGACCTTTTAGTGGCTCAGTGGCGTTATGGGTGCAGCATGGCACCTTTGCTTTCCCTCACAGTGGCCTCTATGACGCTCCAGAGTCAATTGTTTTTGGGTTTCTGGCTCGTTTCTGGTGCGAACCCCTAAAAACAATTGATCCTGTAGCGTCATAGAGGCCACTGTGAGGGAAAGCAAAGGTGCCATGCAGGGCCGTCGACATAGGGGTGGACAATAGGGCAAGTTGGCTCGGGCCCCAGGACAAAAGGGGCCCCTTAAGGTGTCAATTTTCTATTAAAATACGAGAAAATAGGAGGGGCATGTGTAAACTAGTCTGTCAAAAGCTGTACTTCCTCTTAGTGATTTGTATGCCTCCTCAGTTGATTTGTAAAATGTAAGTCAATGATCTGTCAGAGTCGTAATGATGGGATTGTGAAATTATTATTTTTTATAGTCGTTAAGTCTTTGGTAAGAAAATGTATTTAAGTGAGGGAAGTAGGCTTTAATATCAAAATAAAGTTGCCTTTTTTCTGTTTAGTTGATTTCACCATTAAAACATAGGCCACTGTGAGGGAATATTAAGATTTTTTTTGTTCACCTTAAAAGTTGCATAGTGCACCTTTAACAAATCGGGTTTAACAATATTGATTTAAACAAGCACATTTTCTCCAGTTCAGTTACACCGGAATCCATAAGGTTACAGCCAATAGGCCAGTGTTACGCCTCATTTGAAAGCTAAGACCTACAAAAGTTATCTAAATGGATCTTTCTCCTTGCAGTGTCGTCCCTTTTTTGCCTTTTTTTGTTGTGCTTTTGTCACTGTTTTGTTGCATTTTTGTCACTTTTTTGTTGCTCTTTTGAAGCTTTTTTGCCACTTCTTTATTCACTTTTCATGTCACTTTTTCGCTATGTTGATACTTTGTTCTACAGTAGACGCTTTTAGATTTGGGTAGAAAATGTGCTCTGTTCAGGCAAGGGTTAAGGTGTTAAGTTTACTCTGTGTTTTCAATTAAAAACTTGATCAAATGTAGTGTCAATATCTTTCTTTTTTGTGTTTTGAAATCTTGGAACACCCACTCAGCACCTTTTGTGAAAAACATCAACTCAATAAACCGGACTGCGTTGAGAATATTTCAATCTCTACTACAACAACTCCAAGTTCTCTTTTTTTCTTTTGACAAGTTGATTGTCAAACATTTACAACTTAAATGCATTTATCTTTAGATTTAGTCTTGTATTTCCACTGTGATATTAGCTTATCACTTGCGGGTGCGCACTCTACCTACAAAGCCACACTATCCACATTAATGTAAGACACCTGAGTTGCCATTCTCACTGGGAATCAGCCGCTTACCCCGCTCAGGTCAGGGAGCCGAGCGGGGAATAGATACATCCGACTTCGGTCTGTGGAGGCTTCTATTTATAGTTTTGTCATCAGGCTACAGGTCCCAGTGCGATCCACGGCGAGAATACATTAGAGCGATACAGCAGCCTCACTGTGCCACTGGAGGTTGTTTTGTTTCCATGCACGGCACACACAGTTCACACACAGTCTTTTTTTTATTTGTTCAATGTACAGTGATACACAGCTTTAGATAGAACCATGCGGGAATGAAAAACAGGGAAAATGCTGTAGGCGAAAGCAGTGGTTCTCAACGGGAGTAGCTTCAGGGCCTGCGTTCAATCTGACAACATACATCTCTAACTAAATAAGAAATCATGTTTAGGGAAAAAATGTCAATTACACTAATACAGAATGCTCAATCTCAAAACTTGGGATAAATTTGATGATTTTTTTTATTCCTTAGCAGGGCCGTCGACAGTGGGGTGGGCAATAGGGCAAGTTGGCTCGGGCCCCAGGACCAAGTGGCCCCTTAAGGAGTCCATTTTCTATTAAAATACTACAAAATGGGAGGGGCTTGTGTAAACTAGTAAGTCTGAATGCTGTGCTTCCTCTTAGTGATCATCTCTGTTGTTTTGTAAAATGTCACTCAATGTCAGAGTCGTAAGGGTGGGATTGTGAAATTATTATTTTTTATTGTTGTTCAGCCTTTGGTAAGAAAAATGTATTTAAGTGGGGGAAGTAGGATGTAATGTCAAAATACAGTTGCCTATTTTCTGTTCTGTTGATTTCGCCATTAAAACTACTAAAAAAGTAACTTAAGTAGCTTTTAGCAAAGGCCCACAAACCTCCAGTTGAGAACCACTGGGATAAATAATGGGCAAGAATCTTGTAAGTGAAGAGTTTTCAGGTTAACACACGCTTTGAAACAAATGCTAGCAAGAGGTAAGAAAAATTTAAATTGTAGGTTGTAAAAAACAAAACAAAAAAAGCACGGGTTTGTTTATTAGCTTAGCATATATTAGCCCAGAAAACCTTTAGCTTAAAACAATTGCCGCAACCAGCAAAGATTTACATAGAGAATCAACTTAAAATGTCAGATTTAAAATGTTTGGAAGATGGCGTCAAGAAGTGACCCGTTTTTGTCGTTAATTTTGAGCAGTTAGGTTAGCATCAGTTAGCAAAGAAATAAATTGGGTAGTCTGCCGAACAACTGCGGAAACTCAAAACTAAAAAGAGCAATGATTTGAAACAATCTAAGAAAAACAGGTTGGAATATGGAGAAATGCCATTTTTTTTGTAAATCATTAGCTGAACAAAGCTAGCACGAAAACAGTTGGACTGGAAACAAACGTTTAGCTAGGCCTGTAGGATATGATACTTAGCATAGACATAAAATAGAAAAGAAAATTAATAAATATGTTCAATTCACAGACATATGTTGTACAGGCTATTGCATTCTCTCCCACGAAGCGCCCCCCAAATCCCCTGGAGTTCAAACAGTATGGATTTCGTTGACATGCAAACGCCGCGCCGCTCACGTTAGCATGGGAGCGCTAACTAGGACTTCTCGTTCTTCTTCTTCTGGAACTTCCTGAACTGAGACTGGATGGCCACCGCCGCCTTCTCCGTCTCAGGGTCTCCCATGTCGATGTCGAAGTCCTCGGGAACGTCCGTCTTGGAGGTATCTGGAGGAAGAGGAAAGAGGTGAGTAAGAATCATTTACTCGGGTGTGTCAATGGGTGGGTTAACGGTACAGTTCATAGGAATATCAAATCAGAAAGCAGAATGAAAAACATGCTGCTAAAAATCGAAGCATACCAGTCCCCTTCAAATCCTTAAAGAGACTAGATGCAACTTGGTCATTTTATGGTCATTACTGCCACCTCAGGTCACACGTGTAACTGCAACTTCTATATTAAGCTCGTGCATGACAGCACTTCGGACCCGAGTAGTAAAGTATTGTTTTCTTTCTTGTAAAATATCTGCTCAATGATTGGTAGTTAGCACATAGCTGATTCGCCGGCGTTGTGCTTTTAAACTCTCAGTGTTGTTTTTAAGCCCGGACTCAGGCACGTGACCGGAAGTCAGAGCTGTCAAGTGTCCCGTTTTGGCCGGGAAACTACCACATTTTACCCCTCTTTTCCACCGTCCTCCTGTGTTTGTATTATCATGTAAATCTTCCACAGTACAAGAAAATAGTAAGTATTCTTCTGTCTCTCGAAACTGAATTCTGCCACTAAATTAGACTCGAGAGAAGAGAAATGCCATCTGCACTGGCCCGGTGGAAGTTGTCACAAGCTGGCATAACTGTCAAATGCCCCGTTTTGGTCGGGAAACTACCGTATTTTACCCCATCTTGGAGCTTGGTTGTGGTGATGGGAAGAAAAATACCCCTTGTTTTCAAGTCCAAAACTTGTCAAGTATGCTTGAAGTTGGTGGAACTGTTGAGCTCTGTTATCATGTGGTTTGATAATATCACTTTGAAAGAAAAGAAGACTTAGAACATTGATGCATCTGTCCACCTTGCAAGGGCCATTTTGGAAATCCCTCATTCTAGGAAAAGATATTGCTCCATCAAACATTATACAAGGATTTCTTTCCACATGCACGACTCAAGATTTTTGTATGGGCTTTTAATTGTATTCCCCTCCTGGAACTGCCACCTTAACGTGGTGGAGGGGTTTGAGCACCCGAATGATCCTGGGGGCTCTGTTGTCGGGGGCTTTGTGCCCCTGGTAGGGTCTCCCATGGCAAACAGGTCCTATAGGTGACAGGTCAGACAAAGAGTGGTTCAGAAGCCCCTTATGAGAGACCAACAGGCCCGTTTAATTGTGAGGCCGTCCTTCTGTAGACCCACCACCTGCAGGAGGAGCCATAGGGGCTGGTGTAATGTGATTTGGGCAGCTCCAACAGCTGCCCCCACGACCCGGAAATGGAAAACTGGAAGAAGATGGATGGATGGATTTTAATTGTATTCTTATTTATGTGGCATTCATTTGTTTTTATATCATGTAATGTCCTTTTAAATGTCGTCAGTGCACTTTGAGCTCCTTGCACCTTTTTCCTATGTGGTTTTGATACAGCGAATAGCTAACAAACTGAACTTAACCTTTGTTTACAATCCAGCGTACTTCATGGCGCCTGCAATCCCATATTCCTAGTCTTAAGCCAGTAAGCATCTACTGACGGGTTTGACATCAGGCCTCCAACCGGAGCTCTAACCTTAAATCCGTGCAGGAGGAAAGACGATTTAATCCGTCAGTACATAAGAAATCACTTGTCCCGCTTTACCAGCCTCAAACATTTGCATTGGAGAACCTGTGAATAACAATAAGCATAATTTGTCCACAGTCGTAGTCGCAGGTACAGCAGCAGGCGGCCTCTGGATGTGACAGAGACGAATGGCCTCTCCACGTGAAGGATTTATCTGTTCCCTCTACGCCGCACGTTCTGAACTCCATTACCTGCGGCGGCGCTTTGAGTCCTTCTGTCTCCGAATGACAGCGGCACAATATCTACGATTATTATCTGTCAGGGTCAATCTATCTGTGCTGGGGTAGGTCCGCAGTATAGAAGCTTTGCACTTACAGCATTTCAATTCTCAACAGAGCCCTCAATGTTCCAGAGTAAGAACAAAGTATAATTTCATAACTTTGAAAACTCATTTGGCTTCTGTTGCCAGGCTGTCACCATGCAGACATTCCCCATACACTTACATCAGCTAAAAACAACATAAGAAGTAGAGAGAAGAACCGTGGAACTATCTCTGCTTCCTGCTGGGTCACATGGTGGATGAATGGAGAGTGAACAATAACTCAACTATTTTACATTTCCATTATAATCCAGGAAGCCAAAAAATCTTTTTGAAGACACAATCCCGAGCTCTATTGTTCTCGAGTTGAAAGCGGCGCATACGTAACAGGGCGTTCTGGAAGAGCTGTCTTTAAAAACATTCCTCATAGAGCCACACGTCGTATTGATTTTTCAAGCTAAAGCCCCGTCGTCCGTATGAGGGATTTGATGCAAGGAGTGAAGCATTAAAGGAGGGATTGCACGGAGACCTTCACCCAAGGTCAATGTTTTATTCAACACTCGCTATAAAATGGTCAGCTACTGTAAAGAACAATTGAGACGTCCCACGCTCCTCAAAAGGAGACCCTTCATCTCTCAAAGGTGTGTAGTTAAATTAAACTCTGGCTCGCTTCTATAAGATATTCTGCTCATTGTAATTATTTCCATGCATGAATTGATATGCCTTCATCAGTGAGGTAGAGGAGGTTTACGTTACTATAAGGAAAAAGCTTTAACCACTATAGGGAAAAGGCTTTTATCAAAATTAAAGTCTGACGCTCCCCCAGGACATAATGGAAATTGAGAAAGTGGGTACAGGTAAGCTATGTATTGATTTTTAAAGCTGAGAGAAGTATCTTTGGCTACAGATTGTATGTCCACAACTTCCTTTGTCTTGAGAGGACAGTTCAGCGTAAGTAGGGCGTGGGGAGTGGGGAAAGATGTCCGGCAAACTGTCAAAGCTGGGACTCAAACCCACAATGCTGGGATGATGAACTAGTGTAGGCCTTTAAGCACTTCCACATTCTGTCAAGGACAAAAGTGTTGGCATTAAATCTCACTCAAACGTTGACGGATAGTTCGGACCGAAAACGATGTACCGTGAGCCTGCAGGACAGCTTGAATCTCTGTAGAAGTTGTTTGAACGTCTCTAAGTCCAAAGAAATCCTCATCTACTTTGGTCGTTCTTCCATTGATGATTTGCCGTTACATTTAGATGGCCAGGTAACTGAGAGCAGATGAATACATATACGATTGTTGACCACAAACTGAACTTCAGTAGCAACACTTTTGTGGTCAACAAATCACTTCTTCAGCTGTTTTATAACTGTTTTATCTAGTCCACCCTCACCTCTAGCATCTGAAAAGCCCTCTCAATAAGATCATGAGGTCAGTGGGAAGATAGTTGGAATATCACAGGGATCTCTTAAAACAATACTCCAAGGTGTGGTATTACAAAAGCGCCAACTCATCTCATCAGACTCCACTCATAACCTCCAAGACCAGTATCAGCTGCTTCCGTCTGGCAGGAGGTTCTCTTCCCTGGTTCTGAAAACCAAACGAGCCGTGTCCTCTTATAGGCCCGCATCTATCAGACTCTTAAATCGACAGCATGGCATGGACATCTGATTCTTTGCACTTCACTAACCAATGTAATATTTTGTAATATTTTACATTTCTATTCATTTACTTGTTTAAAAGCAGTACTAAGTAACTCATGCCCCTAGAGGCCATAAGCGCCACTGCAGGTGTCGTAGCATGTTGCGGTATTTGAATCATTAATTTTTCGAGAGCGTAAATACTAAAAAAGTAAAAAGTTGCTTAGTGCTGCTTTAACTGGGATAGTTGATGGATGTGTTGTGTGTAACCATTGATAGTTCACATCCTGGGATGTTAGTTGTTGTACCATGGCTTGTAAACATCTTAAATATCTTGTGTACTGTGAACAAAGGAACATTAAGATCTCTTGAGATAGACTTGTAACCTTGATGCCGTTGATGTTTTTCCACAAAGTGGGTTCTCCAATCAATTGGCAGTTCTCCAATCCTGAAACAAAGTTAATCCCACATTTTTGAAAGAGTGCCAATAATATCCTTGTGCATTTTTGAAGTTTTGTATAAAGTTATGTCAACGTTTTCCTCAGCTTTTTTGTGTAATAGTTTGGGAGAAATACTTAATTTGATGTACCGATTTCAGGGGTGCCATCACTTTCATTCCTTGACTGTAAATGGAGAAATAGCTGTAAGAAAGGAAATGTATCTACATACTACACTGAGAGAAGGAGTTGTTTAAACTGAAGCAGAGAAAAAACTACTTTCTCATCCTCTTATTTTGTAAAGTTTAAGAATACTAGATAATACGAGTCACCCTCATGGCCTCATCAGTCCACAGCGCAGCGAAGCGTGAGACAAACCAGCGCGATCAATAAACGACCGCAGCTCACCGGGTTTGCGCTTCATTACGTCGTCTCTCGAAAGCTTCAGAAATCCCCCCCAAATCTGATCGCCGTTCTCACGTCTAAAGCAACGCTGCGGTTTGCATCCGCCGACATCTGACAGTGCGAGATAAATTCATTAGCCGTATAATTGAGTACAGTAGCGCTAATTAAAAAGTGTGCAGGAAATGGGTCGTTTGGAGAGTGTCACCGGATAATTATAGACTTGGACCTGGGAGGTGAGCTGAGGCAAATTTAGACAGCTGCCAGAGGAGCCCGTGTTACACCACTCCACACATTTACATAAAGAAATAGGTTCCGCACTGGTCCGCAAGGATGGTAATGAGATTATAATTGCACTTTGTCAATAGGCCGCATTTGTTTGACTCACGCAAATGAGCTAATTATGGAGAACGCCATTATAAACATGTGAATGGAGTTTTTTTTTTTGCAGTGATAAATGCGATACAAACACTAATGCTGCCTTTTCAAAACTACACTAAAATGTACAACCAGCGACCTTCATTAACTGGTTCTATGAAGTGAAATAATTGACTGTAAAAGATTTAATTTAATGTTGTTTTTTACCACAAATCTCGGCTGGTTGTCAGAGGTTGTGCAGGCAGAGAGCGCAGTAGCCAACAGTTTCACTCAAGCAAGAGTAAGTGCAATGAAAATGTAGTGCTTTAGTCCACTGAGCGCCATCCTCTTCTTCTTACTGCAGACTTTGTCCTATTATGATGCAAAATTTTATTCATCTGTAGTCTGTTCATCACTATTCACATGGTGTCTCCTGTCCCACCCCCCCTCGAGAGGGCAATTCGGACCTGAAGTAACACCTTTTTGAGTGACAGTGCAGGATTTTAGAGGCAGTTGTGGTGAACAGGTCTGAGCTCATTCTACACACTTAGACATTGCTGGAACATGTAGGGGGAGGAAAATACTTACTTTTAACATTTTTAAACTCCGTATATCCCTTTAAACTTAAACTTATATCAATCAATTAATCAATAATTGTTTTGTATAGCCCTATATCACAGGGCTGCACCAAACACACACATGCTGTAAATACTGAAATGAGTTTTTCTCAGGCAGATGCTGATTTTTGGAGATTTTCATTGGCTGATGCCGATATGCACGGGTGATATTTTTGACAGATTTTTCCAAATGTCTTGTCAATAATCCTGTGTGTGAAGCTTCTGAACTGTAATAAAACAGAAAATCCTGTAATCAGCAGATTACAAAACGAAAAGCTGTAAGTCTCTACGGTTCCGCAGTTATAAACAAAAGTCTGCAATATAAAATATAAAAACTTAACAAACTTGTTATCGATTTTCATTGAGATGTTTTTCACTTCCCTTGAGGCCTGGGAAGGTGTGGGAAGGCTCATTCAAATGCAAAAAAAGGGAAGTCTCTATCACTTTGGTTTACAGAGATATCGGCTTTTATCGGCATTAGATCGGCCGAGAGCTGAAAATTCCCAAATTTTGGGGATTTTTCAGCTTGATAGCTGAGAGTTAAAAAGTACTCAGTAACAGTCTGATTTCAAGGTTTCTGTGGGACATTACAAGTCATCCAATGAATTATGTCAAAATGAAGGCCTTATAAGTCATCAAAGCATTAAAATAAATCTCATTAAATCTACATTTCTTAAAAAACAGAACCCACATCAATGACATTTCAAAAACACCAAAACTATCGTCTAAAATAGGAGTTCTCAAACTTTTCAGGCCACGACCCTCAAAATCACTAAACCTGAGGAGCTATTCGACGTCCGCGCAGTAGGGAAGGGAAGGGGGAATCTTATTTGTATAGAGCTTTTTATATGACACAAGTCACACCCAGAGCACTTCCCACATGAAAGGGAGGGCAGACTGACAGAAGCGAGGCTTCAACGGTCCCTCCGACCACCACCAACCTCCGAAAGTGTCTTGCTCAAGGACACAACGAAAGTCTGCACCTGCAGGAGCCGGGATTCGAACCCCCGACCTTTGACATGTTTAATTTTGTGTAACTATACTTGGATCATGTAACTGCTCACATAACCGTAGTTAAATAGGGGAAACGTGGAAGAGCTTGGTCGCTTCTAACTTCACCCCCGTTTGGCCCCATAGAGGAGAAGAGGAGAGGCGTAAGGCAAACAACATCTTTGGTCGTTTTGGTCGTCTAAACTCAGCTAAGAACATATCTCAGTAGGGAAAAATGGTGGCCTGTTCCTCTAAGGTGCAAAGCATGTAAAATCTGGTTTAATGATGTCAGTTTGGATGCTGTATTTTGATATTTGGCTTAATTTCACCAAAATATGCTATTATCAATCAAAAATATATCAAATTCAAAAGAGAAAAAAAAAGTGTTTCATAATCATCTTGCAAACCCCACTTCAGTGACCCGTGACCCCCACTTTGTGAATCACTGGTCTAAAACAAATTCAGCTGCCGTTCTGACTGAATTTGAATTGACTGAATGAAATAGGACAAGATTTTCTGCATTTGTGACATTAAAAATAAAGTATTTAAGAATTACAATGGCATTAAAAGGCATTACATTTGACTTAGTGCTGCCCTTGAAGAATGCAAATATTTCTGAAGAACAGGCCACAAACAGTAGATAATAAGGTCTGTATAACTTATGCCAGCTGATGGTTCTAGCAAAATGAGCAGAATTATTTTTTAAGCACGAAGCAGTAATTTAAGAAAGCACATTTACTTAAGGATACATAGTGTGTATATGTGTTTAATTTATTCCAAAAGTTACAACAAAACTCATTACTCTCCATCTCCATAATAACAAGCCGCCGTGTTGCTTTGATTAAAACAACAGTCGAGTTGTGTCTTCCATTTCAATACCTCCACACAGCCAATTACCGCCACATACACTTTTACCATCTTGACTGTTGTGATGCCGGGGACCAATTTCCTCTGCCTTTAGCTTCCAGGTCAGCTTCAAAAGCCACTTAAAAGTCGGGAGGTCTACAGCGCACTGCATGCATCCGGGCACATGGCTTTGTTGTTTGACCTTGACAATTAATTTGAGACCTGCAAGCTTGTGTTTGGACGCAGAGAGGTGTTGGGTAAGAGAGAGAGGACTGTATTTCTGCATAAAGTAACATTGTAGAGGCTCAAGGACGTACTTGTCTGGACAGCTGCAGGCGCGAGGGAGAGGTGAACAACGGGGTTATAGCGGCATTTGATTAGAATTTTTCTGTATGTTTGCTAATCTGAAACACTGAAGAGGCACCAAGAGCCCCCCACACACACACCTGCAGCATAATGGAGGCGTCACAAAAAGCGCCACAGGAAACAACTAGGGACAAACGAGGAGGAGTCCAGGCAAGACTCACAGCAAAGCCACACAAATCTTCTATCCCTACTGTAGTTCTGACTAATGTTCGTTCACCAGGGGTGGACTGGGATTGAAAAACAGCCCTGGACTCTGGTCAGCCTGGCACAAATTAGCGTAAATGCGACACTTCCACAAATACATATGTCTTACCACCCGCCTTAACCGAGAGCATTTTCTCCAGTTCGGCTTTACCCAAATCAAAAGGCTTGATTTGGGTAAAGCCCAAATCAAGGGCTGGAGAGCAACACTGTAACGCCTCATTTGAAAGCTAAAATCTAGAAAAGTGATGGTAACTTTTTGTCACGTTGTGGCTGCATTTTTGTCATGTTTTTGTTTGCTTTTTGCTGCTTTTTCGTCACTTTTTCGTTGTGTTTTCGTCTCTTGTTTTTCATTTTCTTTTTTCATGTTATTGTTTTTTTCATTGCTTTTTTCATTGCTTTGTCGTCACAATTTGTTGTGTTTTTGTCACTTTTTTGTCACTTTTTGTTGCTTTTCCTGCACATTTTTGTTTTTGGATGCTTTTCTTTTAAAGAGGGGGTATTATGCTTTTTTCAATCACATAGCACCAGTCTATATCACACTACAATGATGACCAAACCTTCTGTTGGTCTGTAAATGCAGTAAATTAGAATAACTGCCTTGTATAAAATTGCTCTCTCAAAATGGCTGTAGCGAATGTCTTGAAATAGGCCTCTGTCTCTTTAAGAACCTCTCACCCTTTCCCACACGCCCCCTCCACACGCTGTCTGTGGCATCAGTGGGGAGGGGGTTCTGCTGAGGAGCAGTGGTTGGTTACTCGGGTGGTGACGAAAGCTTGGAGGCGTCTCCAGGAGGTGGGGGCGTTCCTAGGAGGACTCAGGCAAACCTATCCCTAAAATGGCTGCCATCAGAGTTTTTACAGATTACTCAAAAATACGTGAATGTGCCAAGGCAACACTTCAGGCATGTTTTTAATGAGGGAATGACATAATAACATGATGTAAAGCTTGAAAAAGTCGATTTTGCATAATACCCCCCCCTTTAAGCTATTACATTTGGGTAAAGCTCGGTTATGCCCGGGGGTAAGGGTAAGGTAAAGTGAGATGCCAGACCGGTGGCCCTAGAGCCAGTGGCCCTTCTGTGCTCATCCAGAATGGACATATGGCCAGTCCGCCCCTGTCGTTCACTGGAGAATAACACGGATTATACCATGGTCTGGGTGAATACTCGATTCTGATTGGCTGGAGAGTGTCCGTTAAAAAGTGATATTTACAGACAGCATAGACATTTTCTGGTGGAATATGAACTTATTTATCACATATAAATAAAGTCAAGTGTAAATCGGGCCCATATGGATATTTCATCACAGCAGATTGTTCAGTAGAAGTGAAGGAAATGGAAGTTTGGCTAGCCGTTAGCATTAGCACGATGCTAGCATGAAGCATTATGTTAGCATTCTCCGTTATTTATGTATCTATGTATCTATGTTTTCAAACATGACCATATATGGGCAAATCCAGAGATGCCATCTGTATCTATAATGCACACCTAGTCCGGCAACAGTTAAATAACAGTAAATCACGTTCTATACGTTTGTTAAGTGTGACTGTGAAAACTATAAGACTGTAAGGGCATGCATAAAGTAAAATATGATCGGACAACAACAATTATATGGTTGATATAGTTGTAATGGGACAGTGGAGCAATAGTTAGTGCTCCCGCCTGACAGTATGAAGGTCCTGGGTTCAAGTCCCTGGTCAAGTGGGGCCTTTCTGTGTGGAGTTTGCATGTTCTCCACATCAGCTTAGGTTTCTTCCAGGTGCTCAGGTTTCCCCTACCACTAAAAACATGTACAATAGGCAGCCCTCTATGGACAGTGGGATTTTCTTCTCAGATCAAAAACTGAATTGCCTTTCTGCATGATATTTTCCTGTAAAAAGTTTGCATTTAAGAGTGTTTAAACCTTATTTTGAACCCAGCACACAATTAAGTACCAATTAATCTGAGTTCACAAGATCATGTTCTAAATAATTGAAGGCGCCCTAGAAGTAAGGGGTACTTTGAGTAGAACTGAAAGACTCGAGGGGTACGAAGACAAAAAAATGTTGGGAACTACTGCAAAGGGTGAAATAACTCATAATGTTTAATATTCTAAATTCTTCCAAATTGTCGCCCTTTGTTCTTGGCATTTTCTCAATGAGTTTCAAAAGGTCGTCACCTGAAATGATTTAACAGTCATCGTGAAGCTCATTGAGAAAATGTCAAAAGTGCAAAGAAGTAATCAAAGCAAAAGGTGGATGTTTTTGAAGAATCTATCTCAACTTTTTTGATTTAAAACATAATTCCACATGTGTTAATTCATAAATAATGTCTTCAGTGAGAATCTACAATATAAACATAATCGTCTTGAAAGAAAAGACAAAAAACAATACTGTATCAATGGCCAAAAAGTACATCATTCCTCTGACTTGAATACAGTTTCCGGTGACTGTATCCATATTTGATAGTTGTTTTGCTGAATTTCCCCGTCTTTCACCTTGGGTCGGAGGTTAAAGACTGGGCTACAGCATCACAAATCTCCAGTTGCTGATTCAGGGCGCGCTCAAAGTGCTGCTGGTGCATCCGAACACTGCTGAGCACACAGAAGGTTCCCACAGCCAGGAGACAGAGCAGGGCGGCGAAAATGACATCTCAACTAAACCAGGCTTTCAACCGGACGAGTAATTCTTCACGACAATCTGTGATGTAAGCCCTTTGTGCAAATTTGTGTTAGTAAGTGTCGTACTTGCAAAATGTGAACCGCTGTGCCCGAGGGCCGAACTTTTGCACTTCCCTCTTTGGTTTGTAACTTTACAAGCCTAATTTTTACCCACAAAAAGCTATGTTGTAGCTGATATAGTTTCCATAAATTAGGCCTAAATATTGTATACTTGATTATGACAAGGACGCTGATGGCGCTTCTAATGTGCTTGGAGCAGCTGTAGCTTATAGACCATAGACTGTATATAAATGGACAGCTTCTCCTCACTCCGCCCCGTTTACCATAATGACCATGCTCATGGGGGAATTCATGGCTCTGATGAAGCCTGTTCCTAAAAAAAAGGACATAAGGGCGGGATCTTCACTGTAGACTCCGCCCTTATGTCACGTGTAGCTTGCGCAGCTCCAATGCTAACAGTCCGACCCTCATTAAGTACTGCATCCGCAGAGTAAAGTGAAGATTACTGCGCAGTAAAGTGAAGATTACTGCGCGGATTTCGAACTACTCCTGGTATTATTACGCCTTACAATATAGTTCCCCCTTTTATCCGCTTAGAAAATCCACATTGTTTAATTTTGTGTAATTATACTTTGTAGTGGAACACTTCACGTAACCATATCTAAATAGGGAAAACGAGGAAGAGCTTGGTAGCTTCTATCTTGACCTGTTTTGGAGCTATAGAGGAGAGCAGGAGAGGCTAAATGCTAACGCAGTCTGCGCTGTGTTTACGTGACTGAAGGCACGGGTGAAGACCAGACAGGTCCTAAAGAACTCGTCAAAGCTAAGGTAAGAGCATATCTCAGTATGTAAAAACGGTGGACTATTCCTTTAACGGGGAGTGCCTGAACCTACTTATTTATCAGACTCATTAGCCAAAAAATGCCGCACCTCCTACTAAAAAAGACATATTTACTAAAGTCACTACTTCCGGGGTTAGCGTAGCATTAGCATTTATCTCCGCTAAACCGTAAGTGCCGGTTTTAGTAAATAATACTTTTTTAGCAGTAGATGCGGCATTTTTGGCTAATGAGTCTGAGAAATGGTAAATGGTAAATGGTCTCAACTTATATAGCGCTTTTATATAACCACCTACATTAGGCACTCAAAGCAGCTCAAAGTATGCTCAGTCCCTCCCCGTTAAGTTTCAGAAATATTGATTGTTGTATTAAAGATTTTTTTGTAGTTTCTCACACATCTAAGACCCCGGAAGTAGAGCTGTGACGTCACCACTTAACAAAGTGGTGACGTTCACAGTCAAGATGGAGAATTACTTTTTTTGTTTACTCTATATAGCGATCGGCGTCAATATGGCGGCGTGTGGCGTTTTTGTCAGATGACAGGGAAAACAAGCGATAGTCGAATAGCTACACCGCCTCGTCAGCTGTAGCGTTAACGACCAGTTAGTCTTGGTCAATCGTGTTATTTCCCATTGGGCTCGAGCTAAAAGAGTAACTACCTCGGGGATAAAGCTTTGACTTGTCTTGTCTTGAGCCGGGCTGATTCAGGGCATTAGCGCAGTCCCAGGTCGCCCCGTGATTTATGAGAGCTTCAGCCGAACCCCACAAACACAGAATCAGAAAGCACTGAAATACACATCGAATGTTCTATATTGTCCTTCATGACAGTTTGAATTATGTAGATTGAACCCCCTCTGGACGCCGTGTGTATTTGTACAGTATAGAGGCTCGCGGCGACTGTCAATCAGAAGTTATTAGTGTTTTGTGAATTATGTAATGCCAAAGTATTCACCCTATATGTAATTGTGTAAAAGTTTTAAGACTCACAGAACAAAAGCAGTTACTGTATCTGTGTTAATTAGGTGTAAAAATACCACATTTCTATATCACGCACTTTATTTGTTAACTAGAACAAAATATAGCTTCGAAAACAAACAGGGAACAAAAGCAAATGCCAAAATACAATGGGCCTGTTGTATTATGTTTAGAAAGTGTTTTTCATCATTGTGACCCATGCAGCTGTTCATTCCAGTTCATCTTGAGCAGCCTCCGCAACAGTGGAGCAGTCTTCTGTTTATTTATGTTTCAGGGAAGTGTAGGTAGTGGTTGGGAAACTGGAGATCCCAGAGGAAAACAACGCAAAGGGAGAACATGCAAACTCGGCACAAACAGGCCCAAGAGTCAAACCTGGGACCCTGTTTTTGAGGCACAAGCGCTCAAAGAAATGTGAATTGTATGTAATTCCCAAAGCAAATACAGAATTTCTCAAAAGCATTTTTGTCTGTACGTTTGTTAAGTGTGACGTCACGACTTCCGCTTCCAGGTCCTAGCAGACCGGCAAATATGCGAGAAAAAAAACATTTAAAAGTCTTAAAAATCTATATTTCTGAAACTCAGCAGAGAGTTACTGAACCTACTTTTTTCTCAGAATCATTAACCAAAATGCCGCACCTACTGCTAAAATGTAATATTTACTAAAGTCACTACTTCCGGGGTTAGCGTACCTGTTACGCCGTTAGCATTTATCTCTGCTAACCCGGATGTAGCAATTTTGGTAAATATTACTTTTATAGTAGGTTCAGCATTTTTGGCTAATGGGCCTGATAAATAAGTATGTTCAGTAACTCTCGGTTGAGTTTCAGAAATATTGATTGTGGTATTAAAGAGTTTTTTGTAGTTTCTCACACATCTCGGGACCTGGAAGTAGAGCTGTGACGTCACCACTTAACAAATGTATAGGGCTATGATGGGACGTCTTAGGCCACAAAACTGTTTTTAAAGAATAATTGAAGATCTATATTGGTGTCGATTATCTTTGAGGAGGCAGAATGAGGTCAAGTTTACATTGTATTTTCTTTTCATAATGTATTTTATGTCTGTTGTCTGTCACATTGACAGTATTTTTGTATATGTATGCTTTTAACAAGGACCCCAGGAAGACTAGCTGGCTGTAAAGCACAGCTCATGGGGATCCTAGTGATAAATTAAACTAAACAAAACTAACCACTGTGCCTCTCTCCCCACTTGCTCAGTCTGCTAATCAAACCCAGGCACTCCAAACAAATAGAGGAAGGACTTTATTTAGACGCCCAAGCCAAGAAGGTCTTCATCAGGGCTTAATAGGACTGACTGTGGATGCTTTGATAAAATGTTAAACTTATACTTTTTCTGATTGCAACCTTCAACATACTATAGGTTTACGAGTGAAAGATTCTTTGTCAGTTCCTCAATATGCATGAAACACCCTGTCTGCTCTAGCATTACACCCCACTCTTGCACATTCAAACACAGTATTATGGGAGTAATAGTTCAGATTATGCCAAACGTTGCTGGATCAAAAGCAACAGAATTGCACAATGTCAAAATAGAGATTTTAATCAAACCCTAACTTTCTCTTTTCCCATTTTGTTTCCCAGCCCTAAATGAAACTACAGTACCTTGCCCCGCAGGCGTCTTGATGTTCCCAGTGGCTGCCCCGGATCCTTGTCTCTGTAAGAAAAAGACAAAACAAAATCGTTAAAGTTGCTCCTTCCAACATGGAAACAAAGCATCCATCAGCCGCTTTTCACGTGCGCTCACTCTGCCCCGGCGTCAGTGTGTCCCTGAGAGACCTCCTGATCCGGGCAGAGAGGGGCTCAGACCTGTGTCAGTAAATCACCCGCAGGCCCCGGGACATGCACAGAGTAAACCGACCTGACAGTGTTTGACTTTCTACATTTACGACTGCTGAGCATCCAGGAATGTCACACAAGCTCTGCATGAAAAATGTCCTTCTAGACTTTCATTTTCCTCAAACATTAGTGGTCTCTGTTTTGATTGACAGGTTAAATTTGACTAGACTTTTAGACAAATCCATTGTCCAGCACATGTGCCAACAACCTTAACCACTAAGCCAAGGTTAGTCAAGATCCAGCAGCCAAAATATCATGTCATTCAAACTCCCAAAGGATGTATAGGACATAAACGGATCAAAACACCTTTTAAATTACAGATAAATATTGACAACTTAAAAATAAAAAAAAGTTCTTGTGACCAACATGCTAAGCCATCTTCACCTTCCTCTGGGATTTCTTCAGCTTAAATTGTTCAAAGAGAGGGCAAACTTTTGCTAATGATTGGATCAAGTAGGCCTCGTTATAGCCAATCACATTCAATTCCTAAAACCATAAATCCATTATATATTTTGTTTTTACAAATGTGTTCATGAATCTGTACCAGAACCTTGTGTTTTTCGTCATGGCTGCTTTGTTTAGTTTTGATAAAAATCCCATGTTACACAAGCTCTCTCAATACTGCCGCGTGATTGGCTCAAACCACCAGTGGGTTGGTTAAAAAAAGAAAAGAAAAAATCAGAGTACAAGCACTAGAAGCATTCATGTGAGAATAAAAGCAATCACAATGTCCCACCGTCAGGCAACATAAACGTATTGAATAATATTAACAGCTCTGTAAGCAAATATAATATATGGCACTATTTGCTTCGATAAGCAAAAACAGCCTTCACGAACAGAGCCGTGTTTCTCTTGGGCTGTGACAGATTTGCAATTTAAACAAACAGTGCTACATGTTTGCCTCCATGCGCCAAGTATACTGAGAAAAACAACAGCGATCGCTCAGCTTGGAGGAAGTTTTAACGACAACTCGGTCTAGGATAAAATCAGTCCATCACTGATCAGGAAGGAGTTCTCCATTTTAAAAACAGATTTACTGAAAGGCACCATACCTGATTTTATTTTTCTAAGTTTGTCTTGTCATCCTTTAGTATATTGTATATTCAGACGTTCGCGAAAATCATCAAATTATAAAACATTTGAATCAATTTCATGAACTTTCCTGATAGTTTTCTAGCATTTCTGTGAAAGTGACCTATGCCACAATCCCATACCTATAAACTCGTCCTGGTGAAGAATTGGCACATTTTATGTGTTATGCGTTAGGAAAGTTACAAATAAGTGTGTACCATAACTCAGTAATTTCCCAACCAAGGGTATGGGGACCCAAGATCCTCGAGGTCCTTGAGCCCTTAACAGGGGGTACTTGGAAATATTTCAGATTAAAAAAGAAAGTAACACGGAGTAGAATTTCCAGATAAATTTCAAAGGAAAGTTATTTTCCATATGTTTTTTCAGTAAAAGGTTTGATTTTGAGATAGTTTTAGCTTCATTTTGAACACACTATTATTGGCAAGGCAAGTTTATTTGTAGAGCATTCATACATAAGGCAATTCAAAGTGCTTCACAGTTACATAAAAAAAGAAAACAGATAAAATCAATAAAAACATCAACATAAACTTTACCAATTACAGTAAAAGGCAAGAGTGCAGATAAATACTTTCAGTGTCATATGCACGGCTAAAACAAACTGTTTTCAGCCTGGATTTGAACATTTTCAGAGTTGAGGTCTGTCTCACAGCCTCGTGAAGATTTTAGCTTTAGCCTCACTGTGTTTAGTCCTGACTCTGGGAACCACCAGGAGACCCCGACCTGAAGTCCTCAGGGCCTGAGATGGTTCATACGGCTCTAACATTTCAGAGATGGACTAAACCATGAAAAGACTTGTAACAAGCGGAGCTGTTTTAAAGTCTATTCTCTTACTGACAGGAAGCCAGTGCAGAGACCGGCGCACTGGACTAATATGGACGTATTTCCTGGTTCTTGTCAGAACTCGAGCAGCTTATAATCTTAGTTTAGTTGGCCACTTTGTAATAATATTGATAAGATCCTCGAGGTAGAGTATAAATGAACAATTGGGTACAGGGACAGAAAAGGTTGGGAACGACAATTAAACAATTAAAGGAACAGGCCACCGTTTTTCCATTCTGAGACATGTTCTTACCTGAGCTTAGACGAGTTGATGTGTACCTGTCTGGTCTTTGTGCCCCAGTTTGGAGCTATAGGAATATACTGGGAGAGGCCAATGCCAACAACATCTTTGTTCATTTTGCGTGACTGAGGGCACACACAAAGGCCAGACAGGCACACATCAACTCGTCTAAGCTCAGGTGAGAACATATCTCAGTATGGAAAAACGGTGGCCTGTTCCTTTAACTTTATCCCTCTTTCATTGTTTATAATAAAATAAAATGAAATTATAAAGCCTTTAAGTAAAGTAAAAGAAGAGTGAAGTATGATTTATGGATACATGTTAAAGTGGTGAAGCCCTGAAGACAGTGTTGGTTTGGAAAAGACCATTTTCAGCTCTTCAGATAAACACGAAGCAGGTTTTAAGCGGGATCACCAAAACATGATTAATTCCTCTCGCTTCAAAGGTAACAATAATTCAGACACAGCCGTCAGGGGGTAATACTGTTAGTTCACTTCTTGTTCGAGAAACAGAACCACATTAAAATTTAAACGATTTTCATTTTCGGGAATAGAAGAACATTTACAGCTGTGGCACCTCTGCACCGTTTAATACCGACACAAACTCCATTATTATGACTTCAGCTGTATTTATTCACCCCGTACGTCAGCCGGCTCTGCCCACAGCCGTTTGTTTTGCCCCGTATTGCCTGTTCTTTCCGTTCATTAAAGCGCAAACAGCTCGGATCTCTGGAGAAATCACGGGGCGCGTGGATGTGTGCGCCTCCCAATCTCCGCTCTGTTTGCACGAGCCACTTTCGCAAAAGCGGCGTGGGAGCTCCAGGAATCGACAAACTTTTTAAAAAATGCATCCGTGTTTGTCCGCGGCTTTTAAATATTTATTTCCGGAGCTCGTCTAATCCTATTTGTGTGGCGCGTCGTGGTTAAAGGAAGCGCTCGGGACGCACACTCTATCCAGGTAAACAGATTAAGTGAGGCTATTATTAGGACATCATTGTTATACGGCTTTTAAGAATTCAACACAGCGACGGAGAAGGTAAACAAAGTGCCAAGGACAAACTAGTGGAGAGAACGAGATGCAGTAATTGGGAGAGGCTGTATCACCTTCAAGGGACTGTACCCGATTTTGATCTCATACTTGAGAGAAATCAGTCAATTGTATTCACAGACTGAGGAGACTTTGAGGAAAAAGGGACAGTCTGCATATGTTTTAGTTTACTTTTCTTGGTCTATGTTTCAGACTTAGACCCGTTTACGATGTGTTAATCAGAGGAAGACTAAAGAAGCACTCCGCCAAAACCCAACACAAACACTGGACAAAATACTTAAAGGAAAAACAACCATCAGGCAATGATCAGCTTGACACACAAACTAGTGAAGGTTATCAAAATAGAAGAGCTAACCTAACTTATTTAAACTAGTACTAAGTAACTCTTGCCTCTAGAGGCCATAAGCGCAACTGCGGGTGTCATAGCAAGTTACGATTTTTTAATTTATTAATTGTCTTGGAGAGTAAATACTGCGCTGACAGAAAAGGCGAAGGGAGAGAGTGATATTGTACATCCAATTATACAATGGAAATATTTTTTTCACCCCAACTTGGCTGTAAATACTGTTTAAAGTGACGCTAGCCCGCAGTTAGCTTTGCCCGTTAGCCTGTTAGATTCTTCTTCGTGATTCTATTAGTGTGTATTGGTGGCTCCGGTCCGGTGGCAGTCAAGTTGCAAGCATGGCTTTCTGGCCAGAGACACCAGGGGGAGATAAAAGACCCTCCAATCATCCCATAAACACTTGTTTTACCCCCACAGGGACAACGAAAAGGGTTTATTAAGGTAAACACGTTACTTAGTACTGCTTTAAACACTGTTTGGCAATGTTTAAGTTACGACTATTCTAAGAAAAGACTAAACCTAAACCTGAACCTGTTTGAATGAGTGCTCTATCCCCATACATATGAATCATGAAGCCAGGCCCAATATTAAAGCAGTACTAAGTAACTTGTTTGCCTTAATAAAATATTTTCGCAGTTCCTATGGGGGTAATACAAGTGTTTATGGGATGATTGGAGGGTCTTTCATCTCCCCCTGGTGTCTCTGGCCAGAAAACCACAATTGCAACTTGACTGCAACCGGACCAGAGCAACCAATACACACTAATAGAATCACGAAGAAGAAGCTAACATGCTAACGGGCAAAGCTAACCGCAGGCTAGCGCCACTTTAAACAGTATTTACAGTCAAGTACAATATCCCTCTTTCCCTTCGTCGCCTTTTCTGTCAGCGTAGTATTTACTCTCACAGACAATCTTAAGTTAAAAAATCGTAACTTGCCATGACATATGTAGTTACGCTTATGGCCTCTAGGGGCAAGAGTTACTTAGTACTGCTTTAAAACATGCCGTGATATGTCTGTTTCAAGGCGTTTATATCATGTCTGTGGTTTCTTTAGGATTAACATCTCATAAGATGATGTTTAGTAGCTATTGGAATATGAGTTAGCATTTAGCTTTAAAGCCACTTTTAAACGCTAATTCTTGTCAACAGAAAAATCCCAAAAGGTCTGCACATTTATTAACGATTCCTAACTAGGCTTTGACCTCACCTTTGTGTGGTCGATGTGTTGACAACAGCTGAAAACACCTGGATTGTTCATAATTTGCTATGTTTTATGGCTAAAGGCTAGTGGCTATAGGAAAAATACATGAACAGGCTAATGTAACAAAGTCTGAAAAGCTTCCTGGACTTTTTTCGCCATTATTTGCAAATAAAATGAAAAAAATTAAATGCATGTCTTTCTTTTCCTTTTATTGGTTGAACTCTTGCGCAGTGTTGTTTTAAATTGAGCGATCACAAGACAAATCAGGAGAAACCACCCGGAGAATACCGCCCTGCAGACCCGTGTATCCCACTGATCCGCTCTGTTTACACCCATCCATATCTGCCCGGCGCTAATGAATTCAGCATCAGATAAAGTTGTAGAGCCCGATCCCCCCCCCCACTCCCCCCCCCAAGGCGTGTGTGTGTGTGGGACCGACCCGCTCCCCCATTCATCTTCTATAGTGCGACTAATGAGGAGGCTCCATTTAGTGTTTGCACGTAACTACCCTAAACTGCGATACTCCGTCACTGCCAGCGCCGCGCCGCAAACAAAATCACTCACCGCGCTTTACTACCGCCGCATTCGGTTAATAATGGTGTTTTTCTATCCTTTTTTTTTTTTTTATCCCACAGAGGAGTGCGGATGGGGAGCGGGATCGATTCCTCACTCTACACTCAACATGTACTTATTTCTACAAAGATTGGCCCAAGGAGAAGAAAAATGGCCTGGGTCGGTTACTGTGAGGAGAAATAATTGACATTGGAGGAGAGAGGAGGAGAGAGGATTATATAAATGTGTAAAATTGATTTGGAAAGCATAAACATAATGTAAGCATGCTATTATATCACCATCAAATATTACACTGCAACCTCTATCTCTTTTTTGTCTTTTTTTGGGAACTGCATCTGTGGTGAAGAAAGTCCGTAATGGTCCTGAAGAAAGCAGCTCCTTAAAAGTGAACAGCTAGCTTCTGAGCTAAAGACATTCAGACCTACAGATTTTCTTCTTCTGAAACACTGAAGAGGCAACAAGAGCCCCCACACCAGCAGTACAGCGAAGGCGTCACAAGAGGCGCTACAGGAAACAAGAAAAGGGACAAACGAGGAAGTATTCGGGCAAGAATCAGAGCTAAGCCGCACATGCCTTCTGTCCCTGCTAGTGTTCTGGCTAATGGACGTTCACTAGACAACAAAAACGAATATAAGCTCTTCCAAGAAGATTGTGAAAGACTGTTGTGGGGCGGAGGGAGCTGCGCAGGAGGAAGTGGAAGAAGGAGATGACCAGTGCAGGACACCACGCTCTGAAACAGGAACAAACCCAGGAGGTGGACCGTTTCAGAGGAGGCATTGTTTCAATCAGCTTCTGCAATGTGAGAAGATCTAGTTGTTCTAGTGTTAAGATCTAGATCTAGATCTAGTTGATCTAGTGTTAATTTCTCACCAAGATCTTGTATCAATGATGGGGGAGTGTGACCACTGTCAAAAGCCTTCTCCAGCACATCCCAAAGATTCTCAATGGGGTTAAGATGAACTCTGTGGTGCCAAGCCATCTCATGACCAACGGCAGTAACCCCAGATCATAACAGTTAGTGAAATCCATTTTTTATTTTTTTATTTTTTTGGGGGGGGGTCTAGCGAAGTATATTTTCACTATGAAAAATGCAAAAAGATCCGCACAGCTTGTATACTCCTGATCTCTTATTATACGCACCACTGAAGTGACGTTCCAGGCGTCAGATCAGCCCTTTATGTCTGATGAAAGGCTTTTCAGATTTCTGCAATGTGCATGTCTGTTTTACTTATATTTTCACGATACATTCATTTTGTAAAGATTTGAAATAAATGCAAGGGCGTCTAAAGCAATTAGGGATAATACAAGACCATTAAGAAAACCATTAAACCATTAAAAAATCAACAGCAGAAGCGTTTTGTACAATTAAAATTTTTTTTTTGCCCCCATTGATCCAAAACATGCAGTAGTTTAAACTATCCAGCTCCTCACTGAACATAGCTCAAGCTCTGGAGATACTGTACGTATTTGCAACCTAACCGAGTGCATTTTCTCCAGTTCAGCTTTACCCAAATCTAAAAGCTTCTTGACTGGAGCCTATAAGCCAGGGTAACGCCTCATTTGAAAGCTCAGACCTACAAAACTGATCTAAACTGATCTTTTTCCTTGTTGTTACCATCACTTTTTAAGCGTTTTTAAAGGTTTTTTTCCCCGTCACATTTTAGTTACATTTTTGTCACTTTTTGGTCATTTTTTTTTGACACTTTTGTCCATATTTTACTCATTTTTGTCCATTTTTCGACTGATTTGTATCCGTTTTTTTACGCATTTTTGTCATTTTTTAGACACATTTTTGTAATTTTTTTACGCATTTTTGTCAATTTTTCGCCCCCTTTTTTTCAATTTTTCAGCACATTTTTGTTACTTTTTCATCGCGTTTTCGTCATTTAAGTCTAATTTCTGTCACTATTTACCTGCTTTGTTTTCAAGAAGCTTTTAGATTGGAGAAATGTGCTCTGTTCAGGCAGGAGTTAAAAGGTTAATACTACAAACAAAAACAAAAAAATCATTTAATTTCTTTGGGTTTGCAAACATTCCATCAAACAGATCAAATACCAATATTCAAAATCTTAATTTGTGCATCTTAACAACCTATGCAGGAAAAATGTTGAGCAATGTCCTTATATCCCAAGAAATGTTGATTTAATGCAGGGTTTGAATCCAATGTGATGCATTTTAATGACTGAATAAGGCCTTTTTTTTTGGCACAAACAATGTGATAACGTTTGATGCTTTTTAATACTCTCCAAGCCTCATTCATAATGTATTTCAATCCAGCGACCCCAGATTGTCTTCAGTTTCTCTGCAGACAGCAGTTTCATGCAACGGGGCAATCACTGAGCGTGTGAAGAAAGCGGTTAATTTAGCAAACGCTTCCCCTGGGGATTCTCTGCCGTTACTAACTCCACTTTACCTCATTCATCCCCCACCGGTTTACCTGCACCCTCCCCCAGCTCGGATCCCTTTTAACTCGGTCATTTCAGAAGGGTTTTCCGTGTCATAATTGCCGGGACATGGAGAAGAAACCGTGCGCGCTCTGTCCTCTTTTTTTTTTTGCCAGCTCCTCTCCCTGCATTATTAATCCGAAACCCTTTCAATGAATTTCAAACGCCGCTGTGCCGTTTGCTTTGATGCCGTTTCGAGGGGCCGGGTCACTATCCGATTTTTTGAAGCGCTCGCACAGGCCTCTGGGAAGAGACGACGCCGCCTAATTTGACGGCGTTCGCCAGCAGAGTTGTGAAGGCGGTGTGGTTTTTTTGTTTACCGCGCGGATGACAAAAGGGAGCAGGTTGGAGCCTTGCAGGAAATAAAATAATAATAAAAAAGAGCTGCAGCGGCGGCGTGGCGGGGCTTTGTGAAGCACTCTGAAGCTTCCCAAACACACAGCGCAGTCAGATAAGAGCACACTTTTGTTCTTCCAGTGCGTAATCCGAGTTCAAAGAGACGAGCCTGGCTGTAATGGCCATGAAATGAAGGCAAGGAAAAGTGGAACGTCCCGAAAAAGAATTCACACTCAACACTCGGCGTTGTTTGTGCGAAATTTCAATAACTTTCATCTATGACGAGCAGCGCTTACTTAGGATTTCCAATCATTTTTCGAATTTCCAATATCAGTCGAGGGTTTAGTTTCATATGTTTCAGGAATCTGGCTCATTTCTCTCTCTGCCTTCCGTGGTTGTTTTGCAGAACTACATCTCATAACATCTACAGTCCTAGGTGTATTTTATTTACTCCCCTGCCTTAAAGGAACAGGCCACAGTTTTTACATACTGAGATATGTTCTTACCTGAGCTTAGACAAGTTCATTTGTACCTGTCTGGTCTTCACCCGTGCCCTCAGTCACGTAAACACAGCACAGACGGCGTTAGCATTTAGCCTCTTCTCCTCTCCTCTATAGCTCCAGACTAATTACATAAAATTAAACAATGTGGATTTTCTAAGCGGATAAAAAGGGGAACTATATTGTGAGGCGTAATAATACCAGAAGTAGTTCGACATCGCACAGAAAAGTGAAGATATTACTTCACCTGGTTTGGAGCTATAGAGGAGAGGAGGAGAGGCTAAATGCTAGCGCCGTCTGTGCTGTGTTTAAGTGACTGAGGGCACGCATGAAGAAGACTAGGGGTACAAGAGGTACAAATGAACTTGTCTAAGCCAGTGGTTTCCAACCCTTTTTGCTTCGCGTACCCCTTGAGTCGTGGATTTATACTCTGAGTACCCCCTACCTTGAGGATTTTGCCAATATTATTACAAAGTGACCAACTAAATTAATATTACACAGTATTTAATAGTGTGTTGTGTTCAAAATTAAGCTAAAATACTCTCAAAATCAAATTATTTACTAAAAAACATAATTAAAACTAACTTTCCTTTGAAATTCATATTGAAATTCTATTCAGTTTCACCTTCTTTTTGCATCTGAAATAATTCCAAGTACCCCCTAAGTGCTCAAGTACCCCCAGGGGTCCCCCTACCCCTGGTTGGGAAACACTGATCGAAGCTAAGGTAAGAACATATCTGAGTATGTAAAAACGGTGGCCTATTCCTTTAACTAAGCAGATTTTCTCCAGTTCAGCTTTACCCAAATCTAAAAGCTTCTTGACTAGAGAGCTTACAGAACTGATTTTTGTCATTTTTGTCAAATTTTTGTAAGCGTTTTTTGAGTTTTCATCTCTTTTTTTGTCTCTTTTTTGATGTTTTTACTGTTTTTTGTCACTCTTTTATTGTGTGATTTCGGCACCTTTTCGTCTTTATTTGACGCTTTTCTCAAGAAGATTTGGGTAAAGCCAAACTGGGGAAAATGTGCTCGGTTCAGGCGAGGTTAAAATATCAAGGCTACGGTGTCCAAAATCCAAAGGAGACAAACGACATCATGCAAAATCGACTTTTAATCTTGGAAAATTGTTCCCTCGTCCAAACATACCTGGAGTAGTACCTGTAGTTTGCGAGCCTGCACAGTCAGACTCTCCTGCTTCAAAAGTAGAGGAGTCTGTGAGTTTGCACTGAGCCAATCCCAAAACTGATGGCTTTGTATCGCTCCAGTCACAGAAGCAAATCAATGATGTGACAATCAAAGATACAAGACTCTCAAATCATGTATCATTCGGAGCAAACTTTATAGCTTTCTCACCTGTAATTTAAATTGTTAAAGTAGTTATTGATTTGGCAGAAGGTAGCCATTTTCAGTGTGACATTGGTGTTAAATATAATGTTTTGTCTTCATATTGGGTCCATTTTGGTGCCCTAAGCAGAAAAAGGGAACACAGTGTAACTCATTAACATCAAACACACTCTCGAAACAACACCAAGAATGAGTTTGTTTAGATGTGACAGTTTAATAGTTGGCGTCCCCAGAACCTGAGTTTCTCTGCTCCGCCCCTGCAGCTGCATCTCAGACGTGTCTTCCCTCTCTGCACCTTCCCCTACTTTCTTTTTCACTTGTCGCTGTGAGCCCTGGCACCAGAGAACACTAATTACATGACGCTAATGTTACCTTAGACATAATAAATAACAGACGGCGTCTTCTCACTCCTCCCCGTTTGCTATAATGACCGTGTTCGAAAGGGAATCCATGGTGGATTTACAGACTCCTCCTACCCAGCTCTGACGGAGCATGTTCCTACAAAGGGCATAAGGCGGGATCTTCACTGTAGACTCTGACGTGTAGATCGATCGTAACTGCGCCCGTGCTGTTAGCTCTAATGCTAACGGCCTGTCAATCAAAGTCCGACTTTCATTAGTTTACGAGATTTCTAAAATGTTCCTTATGAAAACCAGTCTAGTTTCTTTAATTGTAACGAACCCAGCATTATCACAGGGGCAATATCTATCTGTAGAATATCTATCTGTCCATCCATCCATCCATCCATCCATCCATCCATTTTCTTCCACTTTTCCATTGCCGGGTCATGGGGGCAGCTGTTGGAGCAGCCCAAATCACATAGCACCACCCCCTTATGGCTCCTCCTGCAGGTGGTGGGTCCACAGAAGGACGACCTCATGGTTCTGACCGGGCCTGTTGGTCTCTCATGAGGGGCTTCTGAAACGCTCTTTGTCTGACACGTCACCTAGGACCTGTTTGCCCTGGGAGACCCTACCAGGTGCACGAAGCCCCCGACAACAGAGCTCTCAGGATCATTCGGGCGCTCAAACCCCTCCACCACGTTAAGGTGGCGGTTCCAGGAGGGGTCTATCTGTAGAATGCTTTTTATAATTAGAAACCAGGCTTTGCAGTTGCTTAGAACGTGTGTAAAGTGCAATGCTTTCTAAGGGAAAACTAGCTTGTTTTGCTGCCTCTATATGGAGGTACTACAGCGATGGCGGACAATGGCGGCCCTTAGCGTTGCGATCACAAAGCGAGCCGCACGTGAAGTCTCCTCACGCTGCACGGAGACGCCGACATCTTCTTTTCTCATCGTTCTCAGTGTTCTTCTGTCAGCTGCGTTCATAAAGCAGCGCCGCAAACACTGTACAAGGCCATTCAACACAATATTCAAAATGACATGCTCGATGGTGGTCACATGAAAGGCAATGAGATCTGAGGTTTGTGAATTCAATCACTTCCAAATAATGATCAAAGAAAACATTTGTAGATTTTCAATTTGTAGAAGTCTTTCCAAAGCTGCGTCTCTTCCATTGAGTTGTATCGGCCCCTGTTCCAACTAAAATGATGAAATGACACTCTAGTCCAGTCCATTGATACTACAGTTAGCTCTGACATCAATCTGGGATCGCTCCAGCTTAAATCGTTCGTGGAGGGGACACACTTTGAGAGCAGGATTTGAATCTGTGTGTGTTTGTAAAGTATTTAGCAGCACCTTTGAGTTGCTTGTTAGCACCCATTTGGTCCAAACTACTTTTGCCTCATGGCACCTTTAGTCGTCCCGCCCTGAGCCTTTGTTCCTGCAGATAAGTCCCGCTGTTCACTCGCTTTAATAAATATCAGTTCATCCCCAGTAAATGTGAATCATGGCGGGTGTACCTCCGCAGTTTCCAATCCTCCGAGAGCTCCCAGACTCATGATTACTTGCTCGAGCCCCACAGATACGCGTGATAAGATCGAAAGAAGTCGATGCGGCACCTCATATCTGGCCCGGGCTGGTTTGGTGCAGCTCCGTCCTGAGACTCCACGGAACAGAACAGCAGCTTTATGGTTTTGGTGGTGGGGGACAAAAAAAAAAGAAGAAGAAGAAAGAAAAAAAACGCTGTGTTTGCTCGCACCGTTCTGCAGCCGTTATCGCATCTCTGCAGACTTCTATTCTTCAACCCCGAGTCATAATCACATGCTTCCAGCGCAGTTACTTTGAATTATTGCCACGGAGACTTATCTGCGGCTGTGCTTAGGCGACGCTCCTGCTTTGCATTCTGCTCCAAATCGTGACCAGCGGGGACCCATTCTCCCCAAGAATGTGTTTCGCGGTGACGGGATTTACGGCTCTTTCCCCCCGAAGACGAATCTTTAGGTTCTGTGCGTTTCAAAGACTTTTTTTTTTTATGGTGCGGGATTGAGGATAATGTGAAGTTATGTCCAAAAGATTCCATGGCTGTTCGGTGTATGATTTAATAATTTGCATAACCTTCATTTGATGGGGCACTAGGACAGACGTGTCCACTGATTCAGACGACCAAGTCTTTGAAGAATTTGAAGAATGTAGTCCATGAATTTATGATTTCTACAGCAGGCAGACACGTACACATAGGGCTGTGCGATAATTCATTCGATTTGATTCATTTGTGCTTTTGAAAAGGGATGATGTGAAAAGTAGGATAACAAAAAATGAGTGTTGTGTTTTATAAGGGCAGAACAAGGTCTAGACAATAGGTAGCATTCATGTTTTACAATGTGATGATGTCATAATGTCAGGTGGAGGCAGGGGCCAATGCAACTCTATGGGAGAAATACAGTTTTTGTAAGAAATCTCCATTCCTCATCACGCTCACCACTTTTGGACGCCTTTCAGAGAAAATAATTAGACTTTAGTTCATTATGTGCTCAAAGAATATGAATGAAAACAAAAAACTTTTTTTTTCACTCATGGTCAGTGATGTTCCCCTCCTGAAACCGTCACCCTATTGTGGTGGAGAGGTTTGAGCGCCCGAATGATCCTGGGGGCTCTGTTGTCGGGGGCTTCGTGCCCCTGGTAGGGTCTCCCAGGGCAAACAGGTCCTTGGTGACGGATCAGACAAAGAGTGGTTCAGAAGCCCCTTATGAGAGACCAACAGACCCGGTTTGAATCGTGAGGTCGTCCTTCTGTGGACCTACCACCCGCAGGAGGCGCCATAAGGGCCTGGTGCAATGTGATTTGACCCGGAAATGGAAAAGTGGAATCAAATGGATGGATGGATGGATGGATGGACGGTCAGTGATGTTGTGAAGCCATTTATTGTGAAAAAAAAATTGTGAACTCATTTCAAATCACCATAACAAAATACCATAATGACCCTGTTGAAAAGTTTACACACCCCAGTTCCTAATACTATGTATTGCCCCTTCAGCATCAATGGCACCACAAGGTCTTTTGTGGTAGTTGTGGAGAAGGAGCTCAAATGAGCAGTTCATGCCCAGGAATTTACAGGACCTGGAGGCTTTTGGGCAAGAAGAATGGGCCGTTTTACCGTTATATACAGAACCTGCACATGTCACTGATGCTGAAGGGGGCAATACACTGTATTAGGAACTGGGGTGTGGAAACTTTTCAACAGGGTCATTTGGGTATTCTATTTTGTTATAGTGATTTGAAATCCATCCATCCATCCATCCATCCATCCATCTTCTTCCACTGTTTCCATCACTGACCATAAGCGAAAAAGGTTTTTGTGTTTTCATTCATATTCTTTGAAAAATGGCCAAAAAAATCCCGCAGGTTGCGTAAACTTATTGGCACAATTGTAACGTCCATCAGCGATTTTCTTTTTGATCCCCAAAGTGCTCACACTCTGCTGACTCCAGTCATTTCTTTGGGTGGATGCAACTCTGCGGGATCCGTCCTTCTGTCTGTCTGAACTACCGGTGAGTTTATGCCTGTGCCGTGCAGCAGCTTTACATCGCACGGGAGATTTCAGCGGTAAACCTAAAATTCTTACCATTAACCTGACGCGCCCTTTTGTAATGGTTGTAATCGTAAATGCGGTTAATCTTGACATCCCTACAAGTTCTACTAAAAAATCGTTGTAATCACCACATCTCCAGCCCGTAGAAAGATCTCAGAACAACATCCCGATGAGAGCGTTGATAGCCCTGCCTCCTGGGATCCGGCTATAGCGCCTTGTTTACGGCTGCAGCATTAGGAGGAGCTATGGCGCTCCTGGGGGCAGCCGTTCTAAAGCTATTCAGGTTTAGTGGCTGTGGGGCTCGGGGCCAAGTGTAAATTGCAATAAACGCAGCTCGATGAGTGAGATTACCAGAGGCGGAAAAGGGCCTATCCACTTTATTTTATTTATTTATTTATTTACAGATTAAGCCTTTGCCAGTGGAGACAATCTAAACCTATCAGCGTTTCCGTTCACCTGTGGACACACAAACGGAAGCAGCGGTAATGATATGACGAGGGACAGATAAAAATACATACAGCGCCCGGCTTTAAGTTGTCCCCAGGGCACGGGATGCAAGGTCAACAAACATGTTTACTGCATCTCGGCTGTAAATATAACTGCAGTAATCCCAGAGAGGAAACATCAGGATGAGGCGTCCAATTAGGAGACTTAAAGGGGAAAGGGATGGAGGGTCAGTGAGGCAGCAGAAGAAGAGCAGTGTGTGCTTGTAGATAGACCTTTTTATGCAAATATGGACGGTCTGAGGTTAAAGTCTGGAGTGGAGAGGCTTATTTTCATTAACTGGGAAGAAAAACACACACAGAGGATTTCATGCAGTGAAGGTACAACTTTCAAGTAAAGCAGAGGAAATACAGTAGCTATTGTTAAAGCCACACTCTGTGACATTTCACTCAATAACTAGAAAAACTACTACTACTAAAAACAGTCCAGACTTGAAATAATACTTGGAGACATGCTGTGGATGGTTTTATCTTCTTCCATGGATAAGTCTATAGCATTGGCTTTAAACAATTGACTCAACTTACAATAGTAAAGCAACTGGCTGCAAAGCTTTTTTGAGTTCACTCAACTTAACCAAGACGGTCATTGTACCAACTTATTTTTATAAAGTTAACATGGCCCTAAATCAACAGAATTTAGGGCCAATAGAAATGGGGGAATATAGGACTCGGGGAGAAGGTATGCACCTCATGAAGCTAACGTAGCTTCCTGGTTAGCATTGTCCATTTGTAAGTATTTAATAAGGGCTGTTGACTTACTTTGCTCCTCTCCAAGTCTTTATTAAGTAGAAAAATAGGTGACACTTGACAATAATGGTACATGAGTTCATGCATTACTAAATCATGACTTCTCAGGGACAAACATGGTCACATGCTGGTTCATGGATGACTTCATCCCTGAATTCATAGTGTAACTACTGTAATGACTGTAAATGAAAATAATTCATCATGATCATGATCATGATCACATAAGAAAACCATTAATTCACTAAAACTGCAATGAAATGACAGTAAAATGATCAACCAATCATGATTATGAGGATCATACATGAACATCATGGCTCATATGGTGGAAATTTACTTACAAATGATGTCCCCTCAACTAAAGTTGTGCATTACCCTAAACTTTTTAATGATGATGAATTATGCTGAATTATTAAGGTTCTCATATAAATTCATTAAAGTAGTTAGACGTTTAATTTAGGGATGAAGTCATCCATGAACATGTAATCACGTTTGTTCCTTAGAAGTCATGATTTAGTAATGCATGAATGTATCATGAAATCATGTTGCTGGAAATATATTCATAATTCAGCATTTGTTAAAGTAAAAGTGGAGAAATGGGAGAGGGTTTCTTCTCTTCTTTGTTTTCCCACTCTGGCTGCTTCAAACATGACCATATATGGGCTTAGGCAATTCCAAAGATGCCGTCTGTATCAGTGATTCTCAGCTGGTATGTCGGGACCCAAAAGCTGCCCACAGATCCTTCTCAGTGGGTCACAAGCCTTTCCCAGGCACCAATATTTCAACATGCATGTAGTGAAATTTGAAGGAAACTCCGAGTCTGTTGAAATGACTGCTTTGGAATGTTTTTTTTTCAGATTATCGGATTACTATTTCAGCTTTTTTTTACAGTTTAATCAACAACCATCATCATCATCATCATCATTTGTGAGGTACAGTACAGTATTTTACATTATATATAAACCCGTCGATTGTTATTTGGGCCGTAGCTCATCATTCAAGAGTCATAGTGGGTCCCAACGCCAAATCATTTGTACAACAGCCTTACCAAGTCCATATTTGGGAATCATTTGTGGTTTCTGTGGCACTTTCTAGTCTTTGCACAGTTACATTTCAGCAAAAATCACATCCAAAAATGCAGCTCTTTTCAAAAACGAGATCCTATTTGCACCAACCCCTTTTGAAGAGCTGTTTCGGTCACAAACGCTACATCAGCAACGCCAACGCTCTGGCCACCACAAAACACTCACACAGGCGCCTAGTATTTCCTCACGGTCTCCCATCCAGGTGCTAAACAAGCCCACCCCTGCTTCTCAGCCTATTTTAATGCCTATTTTATAGCTCTAACATCTTAAAAATAACCCAATTCATGTCATTGTTGATCTCATTTGAAGTCTTTTTTGATAAAACCCACTGCCTCTCACTGCAGTTCCCTTCCTCTCCATTTAAACCCTCTCCGAATGCCTCAATGCTGTTTTTAATTTCACCAGTTTCATTGCGAGATGATGGAGGCAGAATGACCCTAATTATGCTGGAGTTAAGCCCAGATTCTCCGCAAACTTCTCGTCGTCACCCAGAGACTTCCTTTCAGATCGACGTTGCCGGCTTTATTTCCATCACTTTACTTCATATCTTGTAAATGGGGATGGAAATTAAAGCCATTATTTCTGTTCATTTACATTTTAATATGCCGGGAGAGAAATAACACTTAAGATCCGATTTTTGGTCCGCGGAGAATCTCCTCGCGTTACTGTGGAATTACGGCGGGTCTGTTTTCATTTTATCCTCGCCTCGGCCCGTTACAGCAGAGGCTCTGACGGTCTCCGGACGTTCATGAATATTGATGACTGCCTTGATAACTGCGCACGTGTAATTGACAAAGATAAATCTCACGTCCCGCTGCACACACTGACATTACGGCGTTATAAATCTGGATTACGCACTCCGGAGGTGTCCCGCGGGTTAAAAGGCGAAGGCGACGCGGTGAAACATGGCAGCGGCATTAGCGATCTCGGCGCGGACATGAAAGGTTAGGAATAGTAATGTGGCTGAACGCTTTTGAATGGGAAACTGTGAGGACATCAAAGCCACAGCGGGAGACTTTCAGGAAACACAGATAGTTTCCATAATGTAATGAACTGAACGGAGTTGTTTGGAGGTTTGTGTGCGGCCCGTTTCAGTCAGAGAAAATCGCGCTCATCGGAAAAATGTGGAAAGTCACGGCAGGCGTCTTGAAGTGAACATGAATCCATTGATTTAGATTTGAAAACGCAGAGTAAGAAGCGGAAGTCAAGTCTCAGATCTTTCAAAAGGCAAGAGTCACAACAAAAGGTCAGTAAAGGCTTTATTAGTTTCATTTCGATCAAGGGCAGAGCGACAGTGACAATAGATAGAGACAACTTCTCTTGGAATACATTGAGGGGAAGGAAAAAGATATTATTAATAAAAAAAAACTATGCTGAATATTTTCTGTTTTCTGAACAGTCATAAAAGTACAAATGATTTCAAGTTTCCCTCGATTAAGTAGAGGTCTCTGTTTCACACCTGCTGGCCAGCCCTCACACCTGCGCAAGCTAACTGAGCAGCGTGGACATCATCACACAGCGCTGTTTGTTTTTATGTCAGGCAAAAGCATGAGCCATGGAACGTGAAATGCGAAGGGAAAATAATCCTAGCACCATGAAATAATGCAAGTCTGCTTTGCAAAAAAAAAAGAGTTTGAATTGATTTTTTTTCCGATTATGCTAATGTATTTGTTTAGTGTAATGATCGAAATCATAATCAAATTTCGAATCGAATTAAGTGCACAGCCTTAAAAAGAGCAACAAAAGCACTTCTTGTTTTAGAAGCATGATGTTTCTGTGAAGCAGCGAGTAACGTCTCAACATCATCACGTTGAGCAAAGACTACAGGAAGTAACTGAAACATAAGGTTGGTTCATGGAAATCACAGAGCCTGTTCTTACAAATGTGTTGGCCTGATTTAAACTGTATGCTCCATCCTCCATAAGACAGGCACAATACTAAAGTATGGCGAGGTGTGTTATGTCCGTTTTGTGGCATTTATATAATTTCTGTGGATTCTTTATCAACAAATTATAAGATGATGTTAAAGCAGTACTAAGTAACATGTTTACCTTAATAAATCCTTTTCTTAGTCTCTCTGGGGGCAATACAAGTGTTTATGGGATGATTGGAGGGTCTTTCATCTCCCCCTGGTGTCTCTGGCCAGAAAACCACAATTGCAATTTGACTGCCACCGGACCGGAACCACCAATACACACTAATGGCATCACGGAGAAGAAGCTAACAGGCTAACGGGCAAAGCTAACTGCGGGCTAGCGCCACTTTAAACAGCCAAGTTCGAGTGAAGAAAAGAAAAAATTCCATTGTGGCATTGGATATCAGCGTGCATTTACTCTCACAAACAATTAATAACTTAAAAAATCGCAACTTGCTACAACACCTGCAGTTGCACTTATGGCCTCTAGGGGCAAGGGTTACTGAATTTGAGTTAGCATTTAGCTCAGAGGCAAAATCTTTACATTTCTGTACATTCATTAATGATTTCTAACTGGGCTTTGACCTTTGTGTGGTCGGCTGGGTGTGTTGACAGCAGCTGGAAACATCTGGATCGTTCATAATTTGTGACGATTGATGGCTAATGCTAGCAGCTACAGCACTCATCACTTTGTTGTCCCTTTTCTATTGCTTTTATGTGGCACATGTTTGTCACTTTTTTGGTCACCTTTTGTTGCATTTCCATCCTTGTTTGGTCTCATTTTTTACGCTTTTATCAAGAAGCTTTTAGATTTAGATAATGCAAAACTGGAGAAAGTATGTTTAAGTGGGCAAATGCAGAACTGAGGCTCATAACCGTTTTATTGGGTGCCTCAGCATTCCTCTGCAGGCAGCAATGGGTATAACTCAGTCAAAAAACAAACTTTCAATTTCATCACACTGCATGGTTTTCAACTCCATGGTGCCTCGATGAAAACACATTCAGCGCAAAACTGCAAAGAACCAATCTGATGTTGGAATATAGATACAGACGGCATCTCGTCATAGAAGGGGGCGTGACTTCGCCGAGGGGGAAAATAGAATCTTTAGAGAAACACAATTTTCCACTCTTTTTCTGGTGAAATATCAACTTATTTATCACATAAATAAAGTCCAGTGTAAATCGGGTCCATATGGATATTTTCTCACAGCAGATTGTTCAGTAGAAGTCAAAAAACGGCAGTTGTAGCAAGCGCTAGCTAACCGTTAGCATTAGCCCGATGCTAACATGTAGCATCAAGTTAGCATTCTCTGTTATTTATGTATTTATGGGCTGTTGAACCACTTTGCTCCTCTCCATGTCTTTGTATCTTTATTTAGTAGAAACTATATTCAGAATTCAGAATTTGTTACAGTAGTTTTTGAATAATTAGAGAAATGGGCGATTCCAGAGATACCGTCTGTATCTATGGGCTTTAAATTTACATTTGGAGGACAGTTTCTTGTTTTTCCTTTGACTCGATAAAAGTAGAGATTGGGGCAGAAGAAGAAGAAGCTACTAAGGTGAAGAGGATTTGTCAAATGTACATGAATGAACAGCTTAATAACAGCTCAACACAGATGTCTCCATTCAAAAACAACAATATCAAGGTCACCATGTGAAGGGAGAACCTGATTTTCTCTCTGGCACAGTCGGCATTTAGAGCTCAGGTGCTTCAGAATTTTTCCAAGTGCAGCAGCCCACCACCACCACTCACAGGACATGTAACTTTTATAAATGGCTTATCCTGCAGCAACAAACCGGTGTCATGCTAATCCACGGCAGACTCGGCACAGGTAGAAAGTGCAATAACCACAGTTTGTCAGATGTGGAGCTGGTGCTTGTGCCTCCTCAGCTCTTCAACACTCCGCCTCCAGCTCGTTCAATGCTCAAGTGAGTGAAGCATGTGCACACTCCACTCATCCACGGCGGCCCCTGCGGAGGTTACATAAAGCACACTGTCAGACTCCCGGCTACGGGCCAGACTCAAGTGTAGCCGCAGAGGCGCTGGGTCAATAACTGTCCGCCGAGGATTGGGACATTTGTTTGTCGAGCGGCCGTTGCTGATCCAATCGAAGGGAAGAAGGAGAAAAAATGCAGTAAAAGCTTTGCAGCCAATTACCCTGAGAGCTAATTACACTTTTGAGAAGAGTTGGGGTTGTTTTTTGGGGAAATATAGATAGTTTGATTGCAAAAATCAAACGTTCTGAGCAGGGAGTGAAGCCAATAGCCAACTGCTTTGGACTTGAAATCCACAGATAATAACAAAAAGTTTCAAATCCGTTGCAGTAATTAGGAGAGTTAGTAAAGCTCTACTTATCAATTGGACTGAGTTTGGTTGAGTTGAGGTTTCAGAGGCTTATGTAAGAATGTAAGAATGTATATCGAAAACGAGGTACAAGCAAACATAATGACACTACATCAATGCAGGTTGAATAAATATCGCCTCAGAGCAGGTGTGGTGAAGCTTTAAAAATTCCAAGGCCAAAATCGACGACACAGCCAATCAGCACGCACTTTGGTCACGTCTTCTTCTTCTTCTGCTGAAGCGTTCTCGAGTCACAGATGGGGCACAAACCTGGAACCACATTTTAAAGCCCATTAAATCCATCATCCCATTCGCTGAGATTGAAAGCTCGTTATTTCTATTCGGCTTCATTCCTACTTGTGCCTGCAGGGGGCGCACCAAGCCAATTCGAAAACCATGACCAACCTTGTCTCTCACTCATTACTGTCTTTTAATTACATTTTTCTATTCAAAATGTTAAATTTCAATGCCAAGGGAACCAAAAGACTCAATTGTGCAGATTCACTTTCAACTAAACATCTGGGAGCTTGGTAAAAAATAAAATAAAAATGTGATGACATGGCATTTGAAGAGTTATGTGGTGCTAGGCTAATGCAAGGCTAGTGCATGTCTATGGTATCGGCTAGCCTGCATTAAAAAACAGTCTGACCCGCTCCACAGTGCACCTGAGGCAAATCACTTATAACACCAGACTAACCATATAAATGTCTGTGTCGATAGAGTAATTTTAACCATTTTGCATTTAAAAGAACTTATATTTGAGCAGCATCAGCTTCGTGTTTGTATTAGCTACGCAGCGGCGGAGTGACCTGCTAGAAAATAGGCCCTCAAAATGCGATCATTCATGTGATGCAAGGTCAGTTATATTCCAAAAATTATTCTATCGACACAAACATTTATATCGTTAGTCTGGTGTTATAAGTGATTCAGACTGTTTTTAATGCAGGCTAGCTGATACTATAGAAATGCGCTAGCCTAGCACAAGCCTAGAGGCACGAAACTCTTTGAATATAAGAACTGCTTGAATTACAAAAAAAATATCTCCAGAAATCAGCAACACTCTGGATAACCAGGAAATGAGGCCCTATGGCAAAAATCCTGAAATATCCCTTTAACACAATTTTTTTTGGCAAAATCATGCAGCTCTACCGTACAAAAATGGCAAGTTTCTCCATGTTGTTTTCAAAATATGTGGTCAAAAGAACAAAGCTTGCAACATCGGAAAAAAAACCCAAACTAGCTGACGATATCATGCTTTACTTTGGCTCACGTTACAGATACTTGGATCCACAGCCCGAGCCGCCTGGAAGGAGGGGAAGAAAAAAAAAAAGATCAACGCTCCCTCTGCAAATTATTTTCTCAAACACACCGTCTGTTACACAGCATAATGAGCCTTGAAATTGGCGAGATTACATTTGTGTTTTTTTTTTTTTCTCCCTTCTCCATTGGCGTAGGTGTCGGCGATCTCAGGAGACCGCTCGCTCCACGCCAGGGTAGTGCGGCGACCTGCCACGGAGCGCGACGGCGAAGAATCGAGCAACAAACGAACAAGTCGGGGCCAATGAAGAGACGCAGGACTTTCCCCGTGATTAGTCTGGGCTTCGGAGCGCCGGCCCGCTGATTTACACAAGCTGTTTCTGCCCACAGCAAATTCAATCTGGGGCTACTTTTTTTTTGGCTTTAAACAAGGCGATACTAATTTAGCCCCAAACACTGTGTTAGCAAATTGTTTACCAAAAAAAAAAGGCTCTATTTCTTTATCCGCCTGAGTAACTTACTGACTGATTTAGTGCAAAGCCTTCATTGTTTGGATCTGGAAAGGCTAGACTATGAGAATCTATCTCTGAGAATTTCAATCAAGCCTGAGAAATAAAGGTGTTTTTACTGTGTTTACATAAGCCTGTCACGATACCAAATTTGCAGTTCGATATATTGAGGCAGGAAAGTATCGCGATAAACGATATTATTGAATCTACACTGCACTAAGAATTCTTATTTCTAGAATATTTTTCTCATCATAAAACAAGAAAGAAACACTAAGCAAATAAATAACTACAATTAAGCAAAATATCCTCAGAAAATGGAATAATTTAAGGAAAACATTCTTATTTAGTGAAAAATTGTGGGATATTTTACTTAAATGTTGCTTGATTTAAGGAAAATGTTCTAAATTACACACATTTTTGAGAAAAATGTTCTTAATAAATACTAATATTTAAGGAAAATATTGCCCGGGGACCCATCTCCATGATGTGGAGCCAGGCTGATGGTCAGAATCACCTGGCTGGAGGATTCACCTATTGTACATGTTTTTAGTGGTAGGGGAAACGTCCGCAGACACGGGGAGAACATGCTCCACACAGAAAGGCCCCGTCCTGGTGGGAATCGAACCCGGGACCTTCGAGCTGTGAAGCTGAGGCGCCCACTTTAAAGAATGGAATGTATTATCTCTCTGTGAGAATCAGTTCTTACATTAAGAGTTGTTGTGATCTTAGTTTTTCTTAAAATA
Source organism: Gobius niger (assembly GCF_951799975.1). Taxonomy (NCBI): domain Eukaryota; kingdom Metazoa; phylum Chordata; class Actinopteri; order Gobiiformes; family Gobiidae; genus Gobius; species Gobius niger. The sequence goes on along the minus strand of NC_136852.1, from coordinate 8,147,417 downwards.
AGAACAAATATTCTTTGTCTAAAGTTGAAGAAGATTCAAAAAGTTTTTCTTTTTCGTGTTACAAGAAAAATGTGCATGTTTTTTAGTAATTATATCTGAACAAGAAATGGCTAGATTTTATTTCCTAAATAAGATTTTTTTTTGACAAGAAAACTTTGCTCCACAAGACATTATTACTTTTTGGGGAAAAAATAAGAACTTATTTCTTAAAGTAAGACATTTTTTACTTGCTTAGAATCCACTTTTTGCAGTGTAACGATACTGGATATAACTCTCAGGCCTAAAAATGACAGGAAACCTATGTTCTAAATGTGCATTATAATATCCTGAAAAACCACATGAGCTGCTATAAACATGAAATATAATGAAACTCAATTCGCTTCAGTGAAAAATCAAAGTTTACAAAGAAAGAAAAGGGGGGAAATGCTAATAAATGTACAGACGATAAATATCGAGCCCAAAAATGTATCGTTTATCCGTTTTCATTGAACGATCAGTCGATATAGTATTTATCGTGTGGTTCTCTCATCAAAAACAAACCTGGAGCTGCTACTCAAAGATGGATTACTCAAAGATGCCTGACCCGCTCGCGCATCTTTGAGTAACCTTTTAATCTTCTCCGGTGGTTATTCTTGGCAGCAGATCCCAGAAAGCTCCTCCTGAGGTCACACATATCCAGGAAATGTTTCCCTCACCTCTCAATCTCTTGCTAAACTTAATCCTGAGCTTGCAAAGCTTAGTAAAAACAATCACTATAACTTCACCGCAGCCACATGAGCCATGACTAGGGCTGGGTACTGTCACATTATTTTTGATACTTTAACAATACTTGGTTTTCGATACCAATACCTGAACGATACTTTTTCCCGATACTTTATCATCGAGAACCAGAGAACAGGAGAACATTGTGTGGAAGATGTGCAAATTTACAATATCGGGTTCATCTCCAATGTCAAATGTGTAAAAAATGGGGAATAATTTGGGGAAAATGGTAGCCTGGCTAACACCAGACTAAAATCACAAGTGATATTTAGTCTGGGGACCACCAATTCATTTTCTCGTAGGAGAGGTGTGGTTTACGATCGTGCATTGTCGTTTATTGGGCGATACGGAAAAAAAAAAAAAAAAGTCTCATGCGTCTGCACGTAGCCCCAGCCAATCATATCATCGTATGAGATGACGTATGACGTACCCGCTGTAAACTTTTGAGCTAAATTATTTAGAACAAGGTCTAAAGCTTGATCAAAAAATACCATCGCGTCTGCTGCTGTCACGTTGGATCCGTAAATAAACTTTTTTTTTTATTATCCGTAAATAAACTACAAGCTTCCGTATATCGAATAGCGCGTCATCGTCTTGCCGTCCCTCCTCGCTCTGTGATTGGTTCCCAAATCCACCGGAGATTTGGCCATGGTCCCCAGGCTGTTGTGCAGTTCGAAATAATTCGAGCGCACACAGCAGCCTGGTGTTAGCCAGGTTAGGAAAATGGGGGAAAATTGGGAGAAATTGTGGCAAAAATGAGGAAAAATTGTGATGAAAAAAATATGGGGCAAAAATAGGAAATACATTGGGGAAATAGGGAAAAAATTAGGAATAAAAAAAGAGGACAAATGAGGGAGAAAAAATGTGGAAATCAAAAAAGTGTGGAAAAAATAAGAAAAAAAGGGGTAAAAAGGGGGGGAATCCTAACCTCCGGAATAAGGTGAAAAAAGAGAAGTAGGAAAAAAGGGGAAAACCTCTTATTATTCATCTACTCTTTATTGAAGCAGTCGTGTGTGGGAGGGGCTTACGGGCACATTGGCGCAGCTGTTAGTGCTTGTGCCTCACAGCAAAAAGGTTCTGTGTTCGATCCCTGGTCGGCACAAGGATTCCTATGTGCGTTATATCATCGGTCACATTGGCCACATTTCTATAATTTTCTTTTACACTGTTCTCATTGAATACGAGCTGTTCTTTTATCAGCTGCATAAATAAAACAGAGGTGCAAATCCTGCGCAACACTATTCGATCACGTTGGCCTCAGTGTGGTGCCTCTCGGAGACTCGGTGTCAACGGCACAGTTAGTTTTCCTCTGGGTACTCCGGTTTCCCCTATCACTAAAATATGTGCAGTACCTTCCCTCCTGCGGTCAGGACTCCCCTGGAAATGAGATTCATATTCCTGGTTAAAGGGACTATACAGAGTTTAAATTATGTATTATCCTACCCCTACATCAGGGGTGCCCAAACTTTTCGTCTCCGAGGGCCAAATGAAAAAGTGCCTGTGAGTCGCGGGCCAAACACGACAATGTCAAGCACGAAAAACACATACTGCAAATTGTAAAGTTACTTTATTTTATTTACTTTTTATTTTTTCAATAGCCTACATTTGCATTTGATTCTATCTATGCAAAAAACATGCTTTTGTCAATTTTTTATCACATTTTTGTCATCTTTTTTGTCACATTTTGTCACATTTTTGTGATTTTTTTCATCCATTTTTTTATCACATTGTCATTTTTTGTCACATTTTTTAATCAATTTTTTGTAATTTTTTGTCACATTGTTGTAATTTTTTGTCAAGTTTTTTCGGCAATTTTTTGGCAATTTCTTGTGATATTTTTGTGACATTTTTGCTACTTTTTCATCAATGTTTTCTCACTTTTTTGTCACATTTCCATCATTATTTTCGTCTCAGTTTTGTTGCTATTTTCAGTTTTTTTCCAGAAGGTTTTGGACTGGGGTAAAGCCAAACTGGAGAAAATGTGCTCGGTTCAGGTGGGAGTTAAGGGGTTAAAACGAACTGTAGCAATTTAGTGCAAAAAAAAAAAAAAAAACACCTGTATCTACAGCACCTACAGTAACTTTACCTCATTCGTTAACTCAAAGAAAATGCCACATTAGATTATTATGAAAGTGTCAGTTCAGCATCAATTCTTTTATAAGTCAGTTTTTAACATATACTGATGTTGATGTAACAACCTTTGCAATAAAAGTTGGAAAACTGTGAAAGTTGATGCTACAACGCTCTGTGATTGATAAACACCAAGACACCTCAACAGTGTTTCCTTAACTTTGTGAAAGGAGTGAAACAGCGCCCCGAATTTGACGCTTGTGGTCAAAACGTGTACTGCATCCATATTAACCGCAAAAGTAGGTCACTCTCTGGCGGGCCAACACAATTGTGTCGGCGGGCCAAATTTGGCCCGCGGGCCCCACTTTGGGCACCCCTGCCCTACATGTTCCAGCCATGTCCTAAGGTGTATAAGGAGCTCGGACCTGTTCACCACAACTGCCTCTGAAATCCTGCACTGTCACTCAAAAAGGTGTTAATGCGGGTCCGAAGTGCCGTCATGCATGAGCTTAATATAGAAGCTGCAGTTACGCCTAAGACCTGAGGTGGCAGTAGTGAGTATAAAATGACCAACTTGCATTTAGTCCCTCTAAATCATGAAATGAACAAAAAAAACAGGAAGTGAAACTACAAGGTATTATGTTTCGGCTGTTTTAGGTAATATTTTTTTCAAACTGTAAGACGCCATATACCTGCAAAAAGCCTTACATCCGCTTTACTGACACACTGCACTCTATTCCCAACAAACCAACGTCAAAATCGATCGCACTTTCTGGTAAAGATGTGAATTTTTTTGTCAATACCTGCTGCCTGGACAGGAAAACAACCGTTCAATCATTGTCATTCATAGAGCACACATAAAGTAGTGCTCACAGTTTGCATAATGTGCAAAGCGACTGATTAAAATGTTCAAAGACAAAGTGCCAAGTCTCCGACGAAGATTTGCGAACTGTCTGCACCGACTGAACCATGAATTGTTTGAGGCAAGAGAGTCTTGTTTTTGAGAAATGAGTTTAATCAGGCGGTGACTTGGTGCCGTCAAAGGAATTTAGTGTCTTATCAATCGAGTAAAGCTGTGATCTTGTTAGTTTGACGAGCCAGCCACTTCTGCTTTCTGTCCTAAGGCAGAAGCGTCCGGGAAAGTCCTCGGCAAATGGGGCTCAGACAAAACGGGGATATGAAAACTGTCCAGACTCGTTGCAAAAGAGGGAATTATTTCTCACAAAAACAGTAACCTTTAGAACAGCTTCATTTCAGTGATTTATGGGGGGATCTTATTGTAAGCATGGTCACAAATGGTTAAAAGTTTGGAAGCGTTATTGAACAAGAAATGTTGCTGGACTCCAAACAGTTTCTATGTTTAGCCCTGGCGCTTTCTACTTTCAGCACATTGGATTATAAAAAATCAATGCTGTGGATGCTGAAAGCTTCTTAGCCTCGTAATCTGTAATAACAGATTCATAGGCATGACGCGCGTAATGCAGTAACGGATGTTTTGGCTCGGACTGTGGGCTGGCACCGCCATTCTAGATCAACTGTCGCCTCCTGTGTTGGTTTGCCAAGACCCCGATCAGCTGCGAGACCAAGTCCAAGTGACGCAACGACAGACCCCACGTGACCGGGCGACCCAGAAAACGCTCCCGTCTGCCGTTTGTGGGACGCGCGGCAGGAGAGCAGGCAAGTGGACCGGAAAGAGCAAGGTGTTCAAAATTAGGAGGCTAATTATGAGCAATGATGGATCTCTGTCCGCTCCCCCGTCCCACCTGAGACCACGGCCAACAAATGCACACAGAAGACTAGCCTCGTGTTTTACCATAGATCTCAAAACTTTAACACATATAGGAGTCTCAGGTATGTAAATTGGAAATCCATTCTCAAGCTTTAGATAACAGCAAGTCAAATTTAATTTTCCTTTCCTTGACATTTACTTGCCAAATTGTAGATTTTAGTTCCCCAACTGCAACAAACAGCTCGCTGATCATCTAAAGGTCTGGCATTTTCTTCTTCTGAATCAATGAAGAGGCACCAAGAGTCCCTCACACCTGCAGCACAGTAGAGGCAGCACAAGAGGCGCTACAGGAAACAAAAAAAGGGGCAAACAAGGAGGTATCCAGGCAAGATTCGCAAACCACACAAGCCTTCTATCCCTACTATTAATCTGGCTACGTTCAATGGAGAATAGGATGATTTATATTTGTGTGCTGCGCTCTTCCCAGAAGATGGTGACTGTACTCTAGACACAGACGGCACCTCGTCATAGAAGGGGGCGTGGCCTCGCCCAGGGGGAAAATAGAATCTTTTGGGAAACACAATTTTTCCCTCTTTTTAGCCATTTTCTGGAGGAATATGAACTTATTTATCACATAAATAAAGTCAAGTGTAAATCGGGTCCATATGGATATTTTTAAGTGAAAAAACGGCAATCGTAGCAAGCGCTAGCTAGCGTTAGCATTAGCACGATGCTAACATGTAGCATGATGCTAGCATTCTCCGTTTTTTTTTTATGTATTCATGGGCTGTTGAACCGCTTTGCTCCTCTCCATGTCTTTGTATCATTATTTAGTAGAAAACTATATTCACATTTCAGCAGTAGTTTTTGAATAATTAGAGAAAGTTGAGACTTTTCTCCAAATTGTTTTCCCCCTAAACTGTTTTCAAACATGACCATGAATGGGCGATTCCAGAGATGCCGTCTGTATCTATATCGACTTATCATTCGAAAAATAAATGATATATTTTTGGGCTTGATCCCTATTTGTTCTTTGTAAAACTTTGATTTTTACCTGAAGCAAATTGAGTTATATTTCATGTTTATTTCAGCTTGTGTGGTATTTTAGGATATGATGATCCACATTTAGAACAACTGTCATTTTTATGCTTGAGAGTCGACAGTATATAGTATCATTAAGAGTCAATAAAATCGTTTATCACGATACTTTCCCGCCTCAGTATATCGAACTTCAAATTTGTGATCGTGACAGGCCTACAGGTGACCCTCACGTGAAGAGTGACGTCAGAACCAGGGAAGAAGGAGGAGGACAAAGATGAGAAGGAGGAAGAGGAAGCTCTCAGTTGCACCTGTCGTAATAAACACCAACTTTAACCACATCATGCAGCCTTAGCACTTACTTTTGTTCTTAGTCCTCACGATTTGCATTTCAGTGAGGTTTTCCAGAGCCAGTGCCCATAAAGCCGCAAAATCCAAAAGCAGCAGCTGACATCGGAAGCGCAGCATATGGCGGAACCACTTTGGTGTTTTGTTTAACTGCGTGAGTCATACTGTTAAAAACCAGCCGATGTTCAATCCCACACAGTTCCACGTGAAGAGGAGACGCATGAACTACCAGTGAACCATTCAGGTGTCCAGCTTTATCACTTTTTATGGAGGGCATTTGTCGAAAATTCAACACCGATGCAAAAAACCCTCTTTGTCGTTCAGTGCAGAACTGAAGATGCCTTTAATCCAAGAAGCTTCCTCAGTTCTGATAATCCTCTGGTCTGGAAACATCTACACCAATGTCCGAGGACCTGATTACAACAACAACATGGAAATGATCTTGCTCATGACCTCACGACTCTGTGCCTCACCCCAGATCAGGACAATATTTATCGAGCTCAAATTAGGTTCATGCAAACTGTTTTTCCACCTTTTTTGAGTCAGGGCTGACGTTCTGGTTGAAAACACATCATGATCTAATCGTCATCAAAAACACTGTGTCTCTGCTGCTGGTCTGGCTCATTGGATTATTCAAAAGTTGCATTCAGGGCTCACAACATGAGTGTGTGAGTGTGTGAAGCAGCTAATTGAATTCTTTGTTTTGCGTTTTCAAAACACACTTGACCGGCCTCTCTCCCACTGGAGCTGCGGCCTCTCCCACCTTTTCATAACACATCCCAAAACGTAAGCTTTTTATTCACACAAGCCTCCACTAAGCTTTTATTTTACGAGTCAAATATCTGTATTCGATGTTTCTTAGTACTGCAATTTGTGCTACATGTGATGTGCTTTATAAATAAATACATGTGTTCTTAAATTCCTCACAGTAGGATCACTGGTATGAAGAGGTTCGGCCAAAGGGTTTAGTCCAGTGGTTCTCAAAGTGGGAGCTGGAACACACCGGGGGGTTGTGGGACACTCAGGTGGGGGCAGCCAAATTATTTAAAGCCGTACTACGTAACTCATGCCCCTTGAAGCCATGTCCGTGTGAGTAAATACTACGATGACAGAAAGACAAAGGGAGAGAGGGATATTGTACATCCAATGACACAATGGAGATCATTTTTCACTCAAACTTGGCTGTAAACACTGTTTAAGTGGCGCTTGCCCGCAGTTAGCTTTGCCCGTTAGCCTGTTAGCTTCTTCTTCGTGATTCCATTAGTGTGTATTGCGCCTCTGACTCGTAGGCAGTGAAGTTAACTGTGGTTTTCTGCCCAGAGACACCAGGGGGAGAGGAAAGACCCTCAAATCATCCCATTAACACTTGTATTACCCCCAGAGGGACAATTAAAAGGATTTATTAAGGTAAACAACTTACTTAGTTCTTCTTTAAGGCAATATTTTTAAAGCTATGACACTGAATTTGATGTCTTTTTAATTGAAAACAGCATATTTTTGTGAAATTAAGGCAAATATCAATATACACTACAAAATAAATATCAAGCATAGGTTTAAATGACTTAAATTGAGAATATAAATCTTGTTTTGAACGATTTTCACTCATTTAGATGTTTTACTTTGCTTGATTGATGACATTTCAGGCTTGTTCTATCTAATCTCGCTTGATGTTTGAATGTAAAAATGCCAATGGGACACAAGCAATATTCTTACCCCCATTGGCAAATAAATTAACCAGAAATAAAGACAAAATATATTGAAACGAGTCAGAAACATCTCAGAACAAGTGAGATAATCTACAGGGAAAATGGCCAACTAACTCTTAACTAGTCAACTCAAATGTAAATGATTATGCTGAAATTGAGATGCTTATTTTTTGCAGTGTACTATTTAAACAAACATCACTACACCGGGTTTTAAAGGTCTTGAGTTGTTGGTCTTGCCATGTTTGGGGGTTGAGACCTGAAAAGTTTGGGAACTCCTGGTCTAGTCTAGTCTAGTCTAACTCCTCCCCTTAGAAAATGGCACATAAATCCAGTTTCGTGACCCGGATCCTTTCAGAACTGATGCTTCTTGGATGAGAGTCGAACAATCTTTCATCACAAAACCTTTACTCCAACATCGAAGCGTCCAAGAGCACGAGCCAAACAATTACAGACTTCGCCCGATCATTCACAGCTCCATTTCCGATCCTGGGAACTACACTCACCTCCTCCAGACCACTCCTCGAGGCTAAAACACATCGTTTTTCTGGAGTAAGCACATTTTTTTTGGTTCGGAGTAATTCTACAAATGGGTCCGGGTCCATTTGGCTTATAACGTTCAGGCGACATGAATCATCTCCTCCTCTATTACATTTACAGTATATTGACCAACTCGTCCCATCTGTCATTAGTCGTGACATTTATTGCCCGTCAGAAATTGAACTAGCGCCGATGCTAATGGACCAGATGCAATTACGGTGCTTTATTGCCAAATTTGCTCCTGAAAACCTCACTCGAAAAAAGAAAAAGAAAAAAGGAAGCGCACTTACAATCCCGCGCGTTAATGTTTTCCTTAAAGTTTGGCTGTGAAATAAAGTGCTACAGTATGGAGATTTTGCTTAGGTTATAGGGTTTTTTTTCCGACGGTCCCTGGGGCGTTTGTTCCCGTTCTCAAATCCCTCGGCGTGTGACAGTGTAATGATTTATTTTGCGGGAGGTAAATTTTCGCCGTGTGCTGCGGAAATGTCACTCCCGTTAATTCAGGGCTTTTGCGAGTGACTGACTTCGGGAAAAAACCCGGTGAAGCTGAGGACCAGGGCCGCGCAGAGAGCTGCAGAGGGGCGGGGGCTCAAAAATCAAAAGGGCACTAACACCCAACCCCCCCTCCCGCGACCCCTGACAAACAAAAAACAAATCCATTTTATTTATTTAATTTATACAAAAGTAAAAGGTAAAAATATAGATTTTTTCAGTTTATTAATACTATTCTTGCCAGTATCTTTTGCTAGTGGGGCACTTTTCAGGAGCATCTGCCCCGGGCCACAAGTGTCTTAGCAGCGCCCCTGCAGAAACACAGACTTTCACAACTGTCTCCCTCATGTCTCTCTCTTCTCTGGGCTGTGGCTGAAAACAGGGGCTTAAAGGGATATTTCAGAATTTTTGGCCTCATTTCCTAGTTATCCTAGTTAGAGTGTTGCTGGTACCGGGAGATAATTTTTTGTTGTAATTCATGCAGTTCTTATACTTGAAGAGTTTTGTGGCGCTAGGCTAATGCAAGGCTAGCGCATTTCTACAATGTCAGCTAGCCTGCATTAAAAACAGTCTGACCCGCTCCACAGAGCACCTGAGGCAATTTTGAGGCCGTTTCGCATTTAAAACACCTTATATTTGAGCAGCATCAGCTTCGTGGTTGTATAAGCTACGCAGCGGCGGAGTGATCTGCTAGAAAATAGTCCCTCAAAATGCGATCATTCGTGTGATGCAAGGTCAGTTATATTCCAAAAATTATTCTATCGACACAGACATTTATATGGTTAGTCTGGCGTTATAAGTGATTTGCATCAGGTGCACTGTGGAGAGGGTCAGACTGTTTTTAATGCAGGCTAGCTGACATTGTAGAAATGCGCTAGCCTTGCATTAGCCTAGCGCCACGATACTCTTCAAATAAAACAACTGCATGAACTACCAAAAAAAATATCTCCAGGTACCAGCAACATTCTGGATAACTAGGAAATGAGGCCCTATGTCAAAAATCGTGAAATATCCATTTAAGAAAATAACATAAACTATTGAGAATGTCTGGGCGTGAGTTTCACGTTGTTTTAATAGAACAGCGCTCGCGTCCGACACTAGGTTTATCTTTTAGATGGTACAAAACTGTCGGCTTGTTGACCTCATTGGTTCGTAATTATGAGGCCGACTGATACAAAATAAAGAGTGATCTGAAGCACAAGGTGATGAGATCGTTGTTCTGTGCAGGAGATGCCTCAGCCCTCACTGCTGCTGCAGGGCCGGTGGGCGGAGCCTTGAAAACAAACGATGAACTAACGAGGGGCAGGTTCATTTCGGATTTTATTTACTAATATAAGCTAATAAGGATTATTGGGACAAAGCTTTGGATAAACAAACTATAATACAAATAAATAAAAGGTGTGGAGGGAAAAAGGCACTTCAGGGGCACACTGCAAAAAGTAATCTACTAGATTAGTTTAGATGTCTCAATTTGAGCATAATAATCCAAATTTTAGTTGTTTTGACTAGGTAAGATTTAGTTGGGCATTTCACCTAGATTATTTCACTTGTTCTGAGAGGTTTCTGACTCTACTCTGCTACTCTTCTACTCTGCCAATGGGGTAAGAAAAATGGTCTTGTCCCATTGGCAGTTTTACTTTCTTATTTCAAGCGAGATTTACCATAGAACCAGTCTGAAATGTCCTCAAACTAGCAAAATAATCTTGGTCAGATCAGGAAAAAGGTCTAAATGAGTGAAAACCCCTCAAAACAAGATACATTTCCTCAATTCAAGTCATTTAAGCCAATGCTTGATATTTACTTTTTGTAGTGAGCAAAAGGGGCAGGTTCTCTCTGACGACGCACATACGCGACTGTACACGGAGAACACAAAGCGAAGCCGTCTCGTTCGTTACAGCGTTTGTTTTATTCCTTCGTTTCCAAACACATGTCAGGCTTTCAAATGCAATCTGGCGACGGCTTAATAAAGTTGTCAATTCGGTTTTATAGATCCGCTTTACCTCCTCAGTCGGGGGGATCTTTTCACTTGCCGAAGATTTACGGACGCATATTAATCAGAGAACAAGCAAAGCGGCCATTTTAAAACTCTCCGCGTTCTGCCGCCGAGACGCGTAATAGTTTTACTGAAAGCTTAGTGTCAGCTCCGGTGATTTACGCGGCTTGTGTCTTCACTGCGGTTTGTAAACACTGTTGACGATGGATTGGTTAATTAGATTTGCAAACTAAATGGAGTTAATAAGCGGGAAATGGCTGTCTGGCCTTTTCATCACGGCGGCAATCCGAAAGCAGATTCTCTATAGCTTCATTTTCTCAGACAGTCGTTTCTTGCTTTGTGAGGGCCCCTCACCAAAGGCTGCTCTGGGGCCCCTTTGCCAAACCAAAGGAAGTGACCTCGAAACCAGTCTCGCATACAACCGGGGCCTTTCAATTACACTCGGCCTCGAGGGTATAGCTTGTTAGTTAGAAAGTGAATGGCCAACACTCAACACACCTTGACCATAATGTTCAAATACAGAATTAAAGGGACGATGCGGAGTTTAAAAATGTTAATACTAAGTATTTCCTCCCCCTACATGTTCCAGCCATGTCCTTATGTGTAGAATGAGCCCAGACCTGTTCACCACAACTGCCTCTAAAATCCTGCACTGTCACTCAAAACGTTTTTACTTCGGGTCGGAAGCGCCGTCATGCACGAGCTTAATATATAAGCTGCAGTTATATGTAAAACCTGAGGTGGCAGTAGTGAGTATAAAAATGACCAACTTGCATCTAGTCTCTTTCAGTTTTCCCTTTTAAAAAAAAATGAAATCATTCCAAATACCCCCTGGTTACATCAACCTCTCACTGTCTATAATCTGTTAGATTTAGGAGCAGAACAAGACACAAAATTTCGTTTTAAATAATGGGATAAACAAACAAGCTTGGTTGGGTGACGGTTGAGGGACTTGTCAAAAGGTGGGATTATATAGAATAGTTTTTGGAATATAACTGACCTTGCATCACATGAATGATCGCATTTTGAGAGACTATTTTCTAGCAGATCACTCCGCCGCTGCGTAGCTTAACCTGCTGAAATATACGTTTTTTTTTAAATGCAAAATGGTTAAATTGCTTCTATCGACACAGACATTTATATGGTTAGTCTGGTGTTATAAGTGATTTGCCTCAGGTGCACTGTGGAGCGGGTCAGACTGGTTTTAATGCAGGCTAGCTGATACCATAGAAATGCGCTAGCCTTGCACTAGCCTAGCGCCACAAACTTTGAACAAACTTCAAATATAAGAACTGCTTGAATTACAAAATATCTCCAGAAATCAACAACACTCTGGACAACTAGGAAATGAGGCCCTATGTCAAAAATCCTGAAATATCCCTTTAAGAATCTTATTCTCGCTCTTTAGTCAATTGACAATAAGACATTCTTTCATTTGGCTACAAGAGTGTCCAGTACAGTAGAGCAAGCATTAAACAAAGCCACATGTTTTCTGATGAGGTCGTCTACGTGCACAGGAATCTCAGGAGGGATCAACAATTATCAGGGAAAAGTGCAATTCAGTATTTTCCCAAACCAGCAACGACCAAAGTACTTTCGCCTCGAGACAAATCCTGCAGCTTTCACAGCCTGAAGAGCAGAGAGTGTCAAAGTGCGCTTCATCTCAAGTCTCTTACGCAACGCCAGAAAAAATGTTTGCAGCGGTATATCAAGGTCAACTGTACAAGACGTCTGTGAACAGCACGCGCGCCCTTAAGTAATGTTTAGATTGTACATTTAGATTTACAGAGGCACCGATGACATATTTTTTTCTTGATTTTTCCCTCAGTTTTTTCTGCGATCTCTGAAGTTCATCCATTTCCTCAAACGTTAAAAGCACTGCATTGGCGTATCTGGAGATCGAATTCGCAATAATGGACACAAATAAGATGGCTTCAGTTACTCCGCACGCCGTAAATACACACAATGCGTCAAGTCGCCGTGGTCATAAATGTCAGACGGATGAAATAACATTCAGAGCTGGGATTGCAATATTCGGCCGCTCGCGTCTGCTGGATCCAAACAGTTCTTTTTATGGCGTCATAGCTCATATAGTTGCTACAGATTTGTGCGTGAGGGAGTGAAGTTCATTGTCTTTGAGGGGCTGGAGTGGATCCCGGTTTGTGAGTCCCAGTGGCACAGAGGGAGGGAGAGAGTTCAGCTTCCCGGGTGTCGCTCATCTCCTGAAGGCTCTGTGAGCATATACATCCTGAATGGAGAGGATATATAGTGAGGAAAATTGGTTAACAACATGTGAGAAAATGATGTCACATGCTCCCTGATCCACTCTTTCACAGTGTGAGCCTGATGAATCCTGGCCTTGTCATCTTGGAATATGCTCGTGCCATTAGAGAAGAGGAAGGCAACTGATGGAATAACCTGGTCACTCAGGATGTTCAGCTGATCTCATTCTTTGGGCTCATAGTGTTGCTGAACCTAAACCTGCCAACTGCAGCGACCCTCAGAACAGTTTGTTACATCCAGGTAGGGCAGGGCGACATGGCCGAAAAATAAAATATTTTTGCTCAGTTTGGACGATTAAGATTTTAATCAATTTTATTTGAAATAAACTTTAAAAAGTCTCCTGATCTTTCATATGAAGAAAAGTGCTCAGAGTCCTGCTCATTAATATTTCATAATGTAGCTACAATGAGGCCCATGAAGATAATATAACCCTTTAAATAAAAATGGTTATTTCTGTTTTAGATAATCCTCGTCTGCTTTCAAAAGTAAAACCTCTTAATAAGCCATGGAGTTTTCAAAAGTGTTTTAGTTTTATCGTCTTCATGCCTCTGCTGTGATTGACAACCGTCTCCATGGAGACTCAAGGGAAAGGGGCGGAGTTAAATGGTCCGCTCAGAGGAGAGTGAGAGAAAGGCACAGGAGCAGAAACTCTGCTTTAGCGGAAGAAAACTCCACCTCTTAAAACACTTTGGCCTTTGTAAAGCAGCAGATCGTCAGGAAGTCTCTGCTTCTCCGCTGGGGATTTTACAATTTAGCCATTTTCCAAATCGTCTGTTTTCAAAAGCATGAATTCATTCATTCGATTTATCGCCGCGCCCTCCATCCAGGTAACATGTTTTTGGTGCAGCCTTAGTTTTAGACGTTTCCTTGTTGGAAATGGGCACAAGACGTGATGTAAGACGAGGTTAAGATAATATACCTGTGTATCCACACTGTGCAAAAGGACCAACTCCCAGTTCTATCTTGGGATGTGGAATTATCCCTTTTTCTAGGGCTGCAAAATGTATCACAAAATATCAAGTTTCATCTGACTTAAACATTTACTATTTACTTACTATTTTTTAATGTCTTCTTTGGACACAATTTGCTGAAAAACTAGTTACTTAAAACATGTTGAAATGGTTTACTGAAATATTGCACCATTATCACAATCCTGCAAATCCGTATCCCATATCACAAGTTACTTCAATATCGTTCAGCCCTATGTCTATTTCACTTTTTTTTCAAACTTTTCTTCATTGAGCTGCAACTTCCCGGTGTCAGTCTTTACTCATTAAACTAAGTAAATCCATATGCAGGACTTGTTGTCTGCATCCAAAACAAATCCGATCAGAGCAGAAGTGCTGTGCCGTTTGGATGCCGCAGAGGCAGAAAATGGCGGACTCCTTGCAGCCAGTGTAACACAGCCATACTTCGTAAATAAAGCAGATGTACAATGACATTTTATGGGCACCGGAGCAGCCTGGCAGAGCACGAGCCCAATGCGCCATGCGGCAGTAAACATGCTGCGCTTCGGAGCTGCCTCTGCTTATGCTAATATCCATCCAAACTAATTAGCATTTCTTACTGTAGTCCCATCTGGACCAATTTGTGCCAAAATGTTGCAGGTCATAAAAATTAATGGGGCAAAGAATACGTTCGTTTCTGACCGAACACATCCGCACGGACACGGAAACACATGGATACGTTACATTATTCTGTATCAGCACAAAGGCATCAAACAGCAAAGCCTTTGATGGTTTTCTGTTCAGGCGGGAGTTTGGAGACGTCCTCGAGCTACTTCTCAAATTCAGACATACATAAGTTATGTTTTTGAGCTGGCCTCGGATTAATGATTTAATGCTTTCTGCCTTGATTTCAGCTTCCAATGTAAAAGCAGCTTGGTTTTGCTTTATTTGTACAATTGTGTGTAACTTAAAATAAATGACATTGTTGTGGAGCTGTTTGCAATTCTTCCTGTCGACAAACTTATTTTTGTCCATTTTGCTCAATTGCAGTAAAGAAGTAGCACAGATTTACCCTGATTTAGGCTAATGGCTCAAACTTAAGCTCCTTTGCTCCTTCTAGCTCGTTTTTTTGGTATGTTTCCAGATAGAGACTAGCTCCCTCTGCTGGTGTTTTGGATTACTTCATGTTCCCAGAGATTTTTCAAGACACTATGCAATATTTTCAATTCATACTTCTATAAATATCAAGGGGCCGATGTCCAAAGGAGTCTGACAAGCCAGATTAAAGCAGGAATAATGGACTTGTGGGCCCATCTGGTCCATACAAGAGATAAAGAACATATTTTGCAAGGAAGCCGCAAATATTTGTTACTGATTATTCTGACGCTGGATGTTTTTTTGTGTCATCTTAGAAAAAAAGTCAATATTGCTTTAAAAAAACTCTAATTTCTGTCAACATTCCTTGACTGAAAATGTACCTGAGTCTGCTGTTAAAATGGCTGGTCGTTATTGTTTTGTTGACGGTTTTAGCTTTATGAACTTATTTAATGCTTACATCATTTTTTTCCTGTGGTAAAATACAGATATTGAACATTGTTTTTAACAGACTGAACTGCACAGTTTTATGTGTAGGTGTCAAAGCGGGATCAGGCCAATGGATTTAAGTTAAAGCAGTACTAAGTAACTTGTTTACCTTAATAAATCCTTTCCGTAGTCCCTCTGGGGGTAATACAAGTGTGGATGAATGGGGGGTCTTTTATTCTCCCTTGATGTCTCTGGACAGAAAACCACCCTTGCAACTTCCCTGCCTCCGGAAGAATCATGAAGAAGAAGCTAACAGGCTAACGGGCAAAGCTAACTGGGCTAGCGCCACTTTGGCAGTATTTACAGCCAAGTTTGAATAAGAAAAATAATCTCCATTGTGTAATTGGGTTGTGGCACAATGTACAATATCTTTCGCTCCCTTTGTCTTTTCTGTCAGTGTAGTATTTACTAGTAAAGTAAAAAAAAAACGCAACATGCTACGACACCTGCAGTGGCGCTCATGGCCTCTAGGGGCATGAGTTACTTGCTTACTTAGAGTTACCAGGCTAATGGTCAGAATCACCGGGCTGGAGGATTAACCTATTGTACATACTGTATTTTGAGTGGTCGGGAAAACCGGAGTTCCAGGAGGAAACCGACGCAGACACGAGGAGAACATGCAAACACCACACACAAAGGCCCCGTCCAGGTGGGAATCGAACCCGGGACCTTCTAGCTGGAGTGCAAACCAATGTGCCACCATGGTGCCCAATATTTACAGATTTCACATTGACAAAACTATGTATGCTTAAAGTTTTGTGTTTTTGTGAAAATAAAGTGGGGCACGTTGCTTCAACAGCAAAATAATCCTAAAACGGGTGAGAAGGCAGGAAGGGCCAATGTAGAGCCTGCCAATCCAAACCCCAAGCTAAAACATTCTAATTTAACAGCGTAGTTAAAAAACGGGCTTTTAAGCTATTTTTGGGAGGTGTAATGTCTCCACTGGTTTCTGCTTTAAAGGGGGTGGGGTGTTATGCAAAATTGACTTTTTCAAGCTTTACATCATGTTATTATGTCATTCCCTCATTAAAAACATGCCTGAAGTGTTGCCTTGGCTCATTCACGTATTTTTGAGTAATCTGTAAAAACTCTGATGGCGGCCATTTTAGGGATAGGTTTGCCTGAGTCCTCCTAGAAACGCCTCCACCTCCTGGAGACGCCTCCGAGCTTTCGTCACCAGCCGAGTAACCAACCACTGCTCCTCAGCAGAACCCCCTCCCCACTGATGCCACAGACAGCGTGTGGAGGGGGCGTGTCGGAAAGAGTGAGAGGTTCTTAAAGAGACAGAGGCCTATTTCAAGACATTCGCTGCAGCCATTTTGAGAGAGCAATTTTATACAAGGCAGTTATTCTAATTTACTGCATTTACAGACCAACAGAAGGTTTGGTCATCATTGTAGTGTGATATAGACTGGTGCTATGTGATTGACAAAAGCATAATACCCGCTCTTTAAAGCAGTACTAAGTAACTCTTCCCCCTACAGGCCATAAGCGCAACTGCAGGTGTAGTAGCAAGTTACGATTTTTTAACTTATTAATTGTCTTGGAGAGTAAATACTACGCTGACAGGAAAGGCGAAGGGAGAGAGGGTTACTGTGCATCCAATTATACAATGGAAAAAAACATTTCACTCAAACTTGGCTGTAAATACTGTTTAAAGTGACGTTAGCCCGCAGTTAGCTTTGCCCATTAGCATGTTAGCTTCTTCTTCGTGATTACATTAGTGTGTATTGCTTCCTCCGCACCGGTGGCAGTCAAGTTGCAAACATGGTTTTCTGGCCAGAGACACCAGGGGGAGATGAAAGACCCTCCAATCATCCCATAAACACTTGTATTACCCCAACAGGGACTACGAAAAGGATTTATTAAGGTAAACACGTTACTTAGTGCTGCTTTAACAGCGTAGTTAAATAACGAGCTTTTAAGCTATTTTTGGGAAGTGTAATGTCTCCACTGGTTTTAAAAGTTCCTTTTTGGAGTCGCTCCTGGCCACGAGGGGGTGGTATTGCAGCAATTTCAGCTCCTGGCCATGAGGACCAAAGAGAAGAGCTGGTCTTGGCTTGTCGTCATTGTGTGATGGTGGGTCCTGCTCCAATAACCACTCCCTTGTTCATCCATCTGTCTAAATTGTGCTGAACAGCCCTTTCCCTCCTCCACAGTCAAGACAAACTCTCCTCTCCGAGCTCGAGTCCACTCCACACGGCTGCCAAAGTGCCCCCTCCTTTTTTAATCAACAGGAGATGCTCGTGGTGTCAATGCAAAGCCTGCTTGAGTTTGCAGTCGGCCGTGAGTTTAATTATTCAGCCGCTGTTATACTTCCTGTTATATACGCCTTGAATTCATCACTTAAGGAGACGGCTACAGAGCGACTGGTTCTAAACAGCTTGCTGGGAAGTACTGAGCTCGTCTGACACTCGTCTGTTTGAGCGGCTCGGGTCGAGGCGCCGGGAGAACGTGCGACTAATCGGAAAAAGCTCTGTTTGTGCTGAATTTGATTTGATTTTACTATTATTTGGTGATCTACAATCCGGAAACAAAAGTCAATATGGATTTAGAGTCTCTTAATGATCGTGAATCCGGCCATTTTTAAATATGCAAACACTGAAAAGACTGCAAAACCAATTCAGGGGCAAGCAAAGACTTTTATATAATGACTTGCTTGTTTGCTGTAGGTCAGTGGTTTTCAACTGGGATGTCGTCAGGGCCCAGCATAATCTTAGAATGGCAGTATTTTACTTCTTATAAATCAAGTTAAATACTGTATTCTCCACCACGGATTAATGAATGAACACTAAACATCTTAAGGCTGAAATTATGAACAAAACAACAGTCATTTGTACAGATACAGATGTTTCTATATATTTATAAAAGACGAATATAGAAAGAAATGTATCCGGGAAAAGGTCGCGTCACACTTGAGAACCACTGCTTTAGGTGACCTTCTGTGACTTCTTCTTCCGGCCGTGAAGTAAACAAACATATTCTATACTTTACTTCTTAAAATCCCCGGAAAACCACAATATATATAAAATGTCTGTTGCGACATCACAACAGCAATACCCAACATGCCCCTAAAGCTCAACTATGCTCTGAAAATGCTATTAAGGCAGTGAGTTTAGTTTAGTTTAGTTTATTTATTTAGAAAAAACAGGGACAGTGCACAATAAACATTAACCTCAAAGGGAGAGATGTGCCAGGTTATAGCTCAAGTGCTAATTTCCACCTGTAGTCCCTGGGCAGGCTGATGTTATAGTAAAACACATAAAAACATCATGCATACATGGATAATGGCATTTACATTGACCAAGTTCATAAGAGTAAAAGCAAATCTTCACATCCACAACCATCAGATAAAACACACACGCATACATCCGGTCACATGTGGGTGCAAGCTTGATTTGACAAGAGCCGTTTCTTTGCCAGGCGTGAGAACATGTTATCAGCTCTGTTGGCAACTTATTCCACTGACGAGCGGCCACACAAGAAAAAGCAGAGTTTCCAAATGCTGTCTTTCGTTTCGGGATCCTGCATTCGCTTCGCACTGTAGATCTAGTGGTTCGAGCTGTTGTTTCAGAGCCCAGAGAGATGAACTTTTGGAGGATCTTATACATCAAACACAGACTTGGGTGGATTATCAAATTTTCAAAGCTGAGAAATTTGTGTTTTACGAGGATATGACAGTGATGGAATCGTGTGCCTTTCTTATCATG
Source organism: Gobius niger (assembly GCF_951799975.1). NCBI lineage: Eukaryota > Metazoa > Chordata > Actinopteri > Gobiiformes > Gobiidae > Gobius > Gobius niger. The sequence continues at coordinate 8,128,218 of NC_136852.1, read as the reverse complement.
AATCTTTAGAGAACTTTTATATAGTGACTCAAGATGTCATTGAGAGATGTCAGATTAAAACATTTAAAACGTATTTAAAAGCCATGGAAAGCAGCTGCACGGTGAAAGCAGGTGACGTCCCGGTGCAGGTTTGAGGCGTCACAATAAAGTCGCACATATTTTTCCACCGATAAAAGCACCCACAAGGCTTGCATTTCATTCTATAGACCAGGGGGGGCATTAATCTTCATAAGGGGCCACATAAGAAGCCTGAATTGAGTCGGAGCCACACCAACAAGAACTCTCTGCACTTACTCATTACACTAAATTGTGTATTTTGAATATCTGATACTGGTTTTTAGTAGGACTGTTATTTTCTGAAAACATTTAGCCATATCAAGCCAAGGACGTGCATGTGTGTGCATCGTTTTTTTAAGCTTATTTAACTAATTATACTTATTAACTTCTACAATCGCACTGGGGGTGGGGGTCTCCAGGTAAATTTTCAGTGGGGGCCAAAACATACATGGGGAGTTTATTGCCGGGATTCATCCAACAAAAGCTCCTACATAAAAAATATGTTTAATTAAATGAAAAATAATGAGCCTGACAGGATCAATGTGTTGTTTATATCCTGACCTCTCATTGTGTCAGTGCCCTCTGCTGGACACGTGTGGAATTCTTTCCTTTTATTTGTATTTATGCTGCCGCCTAGTGGCTGGAGTGAGCATTCTGGTAATTTCTTTAAAAAAAAAAACATAACTCTGCAAAAGGATGGGTTAGAGACTTCCTTTTTTTTTTTTGACATACTCAGAAATGTATGCCCTACAAGTCGTGGGCCGGATTCAATCATCTCATAATCTGCCCAGGTCTGCTATAGACTCTGTGAGATGATACGCAGTGTTGCTTTAAGCACAATTAATCATCAAACGATTTAATAATTTGACTTGACACTCTCTGCATATTGTTAAAGGAGGAGTAGAGTAACAGGAAATGATTGGGAATTAGCCTGTTTCAGCTTTTTCCCCATTCATGAACCAGATTTTCATTTTCATATCAGGATTTCCTGCTCCCCTTTTTCCCTGTAAAGCTCAGTGTTGGGCATTTTTCTATGCTAATGAATGCTCCGTAGTGTGACAAGAGGCTCCAGTCTGCCTCCTCCTGATTAAAACTATAATATCAACCCAGAAATGACATGAACGCGCGCTATAACGCAGGCACAATCTTTGGGCAAGGACTCCATCAAACATTTTGCCTTCAGAGTCTTTCCCACTTCCACTCCTGCAGCTTTGTCTGAAGTATTACATCAAACCAGCAGCAGCAGCAACAGCAGAAGCGGAGACAAACGCGCGGAGTAAAACAAATCCCATAATAAAAAGAGCTATTAATATCCCTCTCCGCTCCGCACATATCGCACGTTGCACAGAATATATTAGATCTGGGCTTTGGGGCTTTGAATCTCCTTTCCTGACTACTTTTAGATTACAGACACAATGAAGGATTCCCACTCGTAATCCTGACCGTTATTCCGCGCATATCTAAGCGCTCTTGGCTTGAAACACCGCACATTCATCCGTCTATTAAGTTAGAAACTCGGGGATAATCTATATCTGAGGGGAAGGCGCACAGTTGTCACAAAGAGGGGAAAGATGCGCGCGTCCAACAAAGCAGCATCACTTCCTTGACGGAAAAAAAACCGCGAGATGACAGAATAAAGTTGTGGGGAATCAGAAAAGCTGTGCGTAATGGAGTCTCACTGGCCATAGTCCTACCTCGCTCATGATGCGCGGTTTGGTCGAGCTGTCAGCTTCCTCTACGCGGAGAAGTTGGAGTAGTAGTACCCGTAGTAGCAGCAGCAGCAGCAGCAGCAGTCGTAGTAGTTGTGTGGTACAAGTGGCAGCAGCGCTCGTTCAAGCCGCCGGCCGCAGACGCACGGGCTTTATAAAGAGTTCACGGTCAACTCCTCCGTATCATCACGTCACGGACAAACCAATGGGAGCCGCCGCGGGGAAATGTGTCTCCCCGCAAGTTGACACCCATCCGAGGCTGGCGCGCAGCAATGCAGAGTCAGGTTAAGGTGGAGATGGGGTGATGTCTTTTGGTGAAGGATCAGCTGGAAAGGATAATGGTAGCTACGATGTTAAAGATAAGGATTTTGGTTCATATACATGACTTTAAAGCCACACCGTGTAGAATTTTACCCAATAAATACTATTCAAATACAAGCATTTATAGTATGACAGATATTTTCCTCATTGAAAAATACCTCATAAATGTGCAATCAAACATGTGCCTTTGCTGTGAGCCAGGGGCGGACTGGTCATATGTCCATTCTGGAAGAGCACAGAAGGGCCACTGGCTCTAGGGCCACCAGTCCCGCGTCAACTGAGCTTTACCCAAATCTAAATGCTAAAAAGAAAAGCATAAAAATAGTGAGAAAAAGAGGATGAAAACAAAACAAAAATGTGCTGGAAAAACAACAAAAATTGACAAAAAATGTGATGAAAAGGCAACAAAAGCATGAGAAAAACACGGACAAAAAAACTACATAAACGTGAGAAAAACACAAACAAATGATAGAAAAAAATAATGAATTAAAACCAACAAAAATATGACAAAAATGACGTGGAAAAAAGTTACCATCACTTTTGTAGGTCTTAGCTTTCCTTTGCTCTCGGTTAAGGCGGGTGGTAAGAGGTTAACATAATGTATTTGTGGAAGTGCACAATTACGCTAGTTTGGGCCAGGCTGGTCAGAGTCCAGGGCTGTTTTTCAGTCCCAGTCCGCCCCTGCTGTGAGCGGCTCAGCTCTCCTAAAGACATGACAGTAGCTTTACCGGGAGTGGGTGCGTCTCCAGCTCGTCTCCATGGAGATGTGACTAAAGTCAGCAGAATTTGAGATTCATGTAGGTCAGGTCCTCATCCAGATCCATTCTTTGATTAAAAATAGTAGTAGGCTATTTTCTGTCATTGGGATCATGTTTTGTACTGTTGACATTTCAACCTGAGAAGACAGAAAATGCGTTTTATTTAACGTGAGTCATGACTGGGGCTCAGACCCCGGCGGAAGATTCCAGTAATAGATATGGAATACATGGCGTTGATGGATCATAGCCAGATTCTTCCTTCAGAGCCCGGACACTGGTGGTGGTAGGACGACCTGGGGCTGCCGTTGGCGGCGACGACGAGCAGAGCCGAGGAGAGACCAGGTGGGGGAGGGGCGGAGGAGGGGCGCAGCACAGCTGGGAAACGGCCGAGTATATTGACCAGGGGGCTTTAGAAGGGGATCCTGGGTGATGATTGGCTGATGCGGAGGTGCGGCTACAGCTGGGGCTGTGATTGGATGATTGGTAAAGGCTGCTGATGATGAGGCAATGAATAAAGGCTGCAGGTATGTCTTACATGTTGAATTTGCACTGAAGCTTCATTCGTAGTGCAAAATGTTACACAGTGTACCTTTAAATGTGACCTTAAATATATAAGAACATTTCATTTAAAATATATCTTTATATTATATTGTCATTAAGATAAGCCTTTTTCAGTGTTGGGCAAGTTACTTATAAATTGTAGTACAGTATAATCTAAAAATGTAACATGTTTGTATTACATATTACTGTTTCAAAAATGTAGCTGAGTTACACGACTTTGAGTTACTTTTGAGTTACTTTTGGCAAAGTATAAACTAAATATAGAAATAATGCCACAGAGCAAAAGTGCCGTCAGAGATTTCCTTTTATATTCCTTATTGTTCCTTATTCCTTTTGTAATACATTACCCCAACACTGGCCTTTATTGATCTTACGATGGAGAAATTCACTTGTTATAAGAGCTCTTGAGAGGTTTGCAAAATAGACCAGAAGTATCTTATACACAATGAATAAAACACTTTAAGTTAATCTCTTAAACCAAGCTTGTTTTCTCCAGTTTGGCCAAATCTAAAGCTTGTTGAAAAGAGCGTCAAAATGAACCGATGAAAGTGCGACAAAGAAAGAGACTAAAACTTGACAAAAAAAGCAACAAAAAAGTGATGAAAAAGCCACAAAAGATCAACAAAAATGTGACAACAAAAGCAATGAAAGTGCAACAAAAAGTGGCAAAATAAGATGGAAAAAGAGTGTGACGATGGCGACGCAAGGAAAACACAACACAAGGAAAAAGATCCGTTTAGATCAGTTTTGTGGGTCTTAGCTTTCAAATGAGGCGTGACACTGGCCTATAGGCTGTAACCTTTAAGATGTGGGTAAAACTAAACTGGAGAAAATGCACTCGGTTAAGGCGGGGGTCAAGAGGTCAAACTTTAACATTAGACAGAATCTAAAATGTCAGCATTGGCAAAGGTGAACAGAAAGTGTCCAAACAGGAGGGAAACATCTTAAAGAGCAACAAAATATGAAGCTACAAAGTCCAACATTTACTAAGAACTTTGCAGTCATCGTCTTTGCATCAATATCTACTATTAAAGCGGTTTAAATGAGGCTAATAGCAATCACTGCTTACTTTACAGCAGATGTCGGCAAGTTTGCATCGTGGAGAGACGATTTTCAACATTGTAGCCTAAAGTAAAGAACAATTTTAGCAAATGCCAATGTTTTACATCAGTGGTTCCCAAGTGTCAAGGCTTTGGGACCCACCATTACCCTCGGATGACAAGCCGAGAACCCAAATAAAACAAAATATTGTCATATATCATATAAATATTGTATTTTCCACACAAGTTTTTGTTGAACAAGCAGTAGATTTCCCTTTAAGACTGAAATTATGATCAAAACAACCCAATAACATTCATTTTAACAGACACAGTTAGTGCTTCCGTGCAGTTTCTGATGGAAAACATTGAATTAAAGTTCCCTATAGACTCGCGACCCACTGAAAATGGTTCCGTGACCCGGGACATTTTTAAAATACTGACACTATTTCTCAAATTTTTAGAGCACTTTAACAGGTATTTGATCTCTCATTTGTACAATTATATTTCACATAATCATCTTGAGGGCCAGAGGTTCTGTGCTGGAGGGCCGGATTTGGCCCCCGGGCCTGACGTTGCCTACCCCTGCTTTAAAGCGTTGGTTTTGAAAGCATTTTGGGTGTTGTTGAAATCATCGTCTTTATCAAATCTGGAGAAGGCCCTTATAAGACCGAGCACTTCCTGTTTCTCTTGACGTCAGGAGTCAGAATGAAGTGCTTTTGTCAGACCTCTCTGGCCCCCGGTGGCCTTGTGGGACTTTCTGAGCGGCCCTGACTGTAATGTCTGAGTCTGCGGAGCGTGGGTGCGTCTGAGGATGGTGACGGAGGCCCGGGCGCTCTGGGAGACATTTCATGCTCCGCTCATCACGCCGTCAATGCAAAGTGTTATTTCACATCATGTACTATTGTCGGCGCGACCCCCCTCTGCTGCGGAGGAGTGGGAACAAAGGGAGCGAGCTCGCGTACAGTGGGCTTAAGGCAGCAGCCGTCACCGTGGAAGATACAACAATCATTTTGATGCTATTGTTTTCCCGGCTTTTCTCAAGTGGCCATTGTCATAATACAGAAAAGGCAGGTTTTGTCCTCCCTTTGTGCAATAAACGGCCGACGTTAAAACATTGTGGACCTGTAGCTTCTTTAAGTGAGACTGTCCTGCTGAAACTGCCCAGAATTAAATGGCAAAGGAGGCGAGTGACCAAGAGCGTTAAATCTATTGTTTTAAATATATATATTGTTGTGGTGTAAAGAATGAAGCTTTCATGAATGGAGCGCTGAGGAAAACGTCATGAAATCACAATTAAATGGCCTTTTTTCCAGAGCCAGGTAGGATTCAGTTATATTTACTACAAGAACCTGAGTAATTTTGTGGAGAAACTGTACAAGAGCAGTTATGGCGACGTGTAAACAAGCAGCAACCTCCCTCTCTTGGTACAGCTGCATTTTTTGCCTTTTTCTGCAAACAGCACTTGTGGTTTCCTGGAACCCTAAACCTGCAGCACAGTGGAGGCATCACGAGAGGCGCTACAGGAAACAAAAAAGAGACAAACGAGGAGAAGATGGTGAAAGACTTGTGGAGTGGAGGGAGCTGCGCAGGAGGAAGAAGAAGGAGCTGACCAGTGCAGGACACCACGCTCTGAAACAGGGTCGAACCCAGGATCAGAGACTGAAGGCAGCCAGGTTTCCTCCGGGTGCTATGGTTTCCCCGACCTCCAAACACATGCTGGTCAAGTTGACCCACAGTGGCGACGGCTCAGGGGCAGCGACTTAGGACTAACACCTGAACACTGTTTCGTTGTATGGTTGTACAATGACAAATAAAGCACTTACTTACTTATATCATTCCGAATGTTTACTTCTACTTGAGTAATATTGTAAGTATCTTTGCAAAATGTTAAAGTTACAAAAAGTTACTTAAATATACAGTATATAGTTTTTGTTTAGTGCCACGTTTACTTCTTCTTTTACTGAAGTAAATATTTTGGCTCTACAGTCTACACTAATGCCATCTTATTTAAGTTAATAATGACTTAAAAGCACTTGAATTATCAGAATTTGTGCTGATATTTAGTAGGTTTGGTTTTACTGCCAATGGAACAAGAAGGATTCTTCTTCTTACCTTTCAATTTTTTGTTTCAATTCAAATGTTGCTGTCTTATTAAGTGTCTAGGTTATTTGTTGTTATTCTAAACAAATGAATGCATTTTCATCTAAATTTTTTTTTTTTTTTTAAAAGACCTAAAATAAGATGATTTTTTTCAAGTGTAAGACAAAAATTCTGAGAAGTTTGGGCAACAATATTTAGAAAAAAAACACAATCAATATTGATACAATACAATAAGTTAGTGTCGTGTAGATCGCGTTAGGCCTGTACTGCCCACTAGGGCTGGGACAAAACATAATATCGCAATACTTCTTTGTATCGTATCGGAAGTCATGCGTCGCAATACTTTTGATACTCAACTCAGTCATAGGAAAAAAAATATTTCACTGTTTTTCACTTGAAGACAGTTTTGTTCAATCCAAATTTGGTGCTAATTGGTTTAAACAAAAGCCAGACTGTTTTTCAAAATGTTTGAATCAATATCAGACTTATTTATATTTAATTATATATTGTGGAAACTCAACGTGTGCTTTCTTATCCATTCGGGGTAAAATATCGTTTGTTATAATGACAAATCACAAATGTAATACTTCGTGCATTGGAATATATCGTATCACTATTGGATCGTCCCAGCTCTACTGCCCACTACTACAGAGTGCTTCTTGTAGTGCAGACACTACAAGTGCAAAGCAGAGTGAAGCTGCTGCGTCCTGAAGCAAAGGATTGAAACGCGCCACGTGGAGAAAGTGCTAAATGAGTCCGAGATCCAGAGGCCGTGTTTGTGCGTCGACCGAACTCCTTCCTGCATAATTTAGGACTTTCTTGAAAAACGCTGGAAAACTGGACCGAGGCTGCAGACGGGCCGGGCTCAGTGAGGGGGACGGGGGGAAACATGAAGGGGCTGAACCTGTGATTGACAGAGCGCTGTAATGGACCTGCTCCACTTGACCGAGCGCAAAGGGAGAAGAAAGTGTGTCCTAATGGGAATGATTTCAATGATTAACCGTAAATCAGACCGATGGGCAGGTGGCGTCACTCAAGGCGTCCTTCAGTCTTAAACGTCCAATTTAAACTGAAGTGGAAAGAAATCAGTTTTGTCTTTATATAAAAGCTGACATTTAATGTATGCACCTTTGTGTGATGTGCATACATTATTATGTTACGAAAGTGCGGAATGAGTTTGTTCCACATCTTACAAATTTAAAGGCACACTGCGTAACATTTTGGATTAAACTCTTGCCTGCACTGCAAAACATGCTCATAATGAGGACCAGCACGACATTAAAAAAATGCTATTTTTGCAGTGGGTAATCTAAGAGTGGATTTGGACGAGGATCTAATCTATTTAAATCTCGTATTTGGCTGCCTTTTGTAAATAAATGCTTGTATTTTATTCTATTTATTGGGTGAAATGTTTTACAGTGTGGCTTTAAACATTGCTTCTTCAGCTATGGGTCTCTAACCTCTTAACCCCCGTCTTAACCAAGCATTTTCTCCACTTCAGCTTTACCCAAATCTAAAAGCTTCTCGACTGGAGCTTACAGCCTTTAGTCCAGCGTTACGCCTCATTTGAAAGCTAAGACCTTCAAAACTGATCTAAGGTTTTTCCTTACGTTGCTTTTTCATCACTTTTTGGTTGCTTTTTTTTGCTGCTCTTTCATCCTCACTTACGTCTCGCTTTTGTTGCTCTTTTGTAATTGTTTTATTGCATATATGACACCTTTTTTACACTTTTGTGTCACTTTGTTGCATTTTTGTCTCTGATGATGCTTTTTTTTGCCTTACTGGAGAAAATGTGCTTAGTTAAAGTGGTGATTAAGAGGTTAAAATCTCTCCGACGAAACCACATTTCTGTTTCTAAGTGAAAATACATAGATTTCTTTAAACATATTTATTATACGGCTCTTCACAACGTAAGTAGAAGCTCCAATGATTTGAATGGGATTTCCCAACGTTCTACCGGTCATTATTTTCTGATAAAGGACCTCTAAGAAAAAAAATAATGACCGCTGCCAATGGCAACGGAGTTCGTGCTTTCATATCACTCCGCGCGTACGTAGTAGCGACACTATCTCTGTCCCCGTCACTGCGAGAGAAGTTGGGGTAATTGCTCGTGAAGTTAGCGTGAGTCTGACTTTCAACTTACCCAGAGATTCACCACCATTCCTCCAACTGCGCCTTCAGCTAAGTAGCCAGGCTAGCTACTAGCCTTGCTGCTTCTAGCAAAATTTTGGGAACTATTTGTTGCGGAAGTCATTAAATAAACCTTTCGGCCTTCATAAAAGTGTACGAAGTTTATGTTGTGTGTGTTCAGTTGGCAAATGGCCATATAATAAGCGGGATAATGTATAGAACGCTGGTCACTATCCGGAAAATAAGCATCGACAGGGCGAACCGGACCCCGACGCAAAGGGTCTTGTTTCCCATACTTACATAATATTCATCAAAGGTGTGCGTATTCTGAACCAAAGAAGCATAAACATCCCAAACGCTTTACAGTATTTTAGCTCTAAATGATATTCTTTCCCTCGTGTCCAGAATCGATGCTTCAGCCTCTTGAAGTGAAATCCACATGCTGAACTGTAAAGTGACCACTCGAGCAGAACAAAAGGACCGGTCTAAAAATACACCGGCCGCTGCGGGGTCTGCTCCTGGCGATGCGTTCAGGTCCCTCTGGGTTTACTGACAGATGTGAGCGCTGGACAGCCATTACAAACGAGCTCTAAGGCCTCTGCTCTGACCCGGCCCACCGTCCCCCGCTGCCCGTCAACGCCGCTGACGGGAGCGGGGAGAGATTTGCTCGGAGGATGTTGAATTTGATGTGACGGAGGGAGTTTTGCGTTGCCAAGTGCAGCAGATGGCGGAGAGGATTTAGACGGAGCTCGGGAAGTTCGGGGAGATATAGCGCAATCTGTGAAGTTTGGCTTTGTAATGGGGGGGTGTGGAGTTAAAATAGAAAACGGCTCAGAGGAGATAAAGGAAGTATATACAGCAGGTGCTGAATGGAAATCTGGAAACGGCATTTTTACGTCTTTATTTTTTACTGTTTTTCTCGATTGTTAAGGTGTTGGATAAATGTAATCGACTGCACCGAGCCACTAACTGCTCTGTAAATTGTAATTTTGCCTCTGAACCTCTTAACCCCCGCCTTAACCGAGCACATTCCAGGTTGACTTTACCCAGATCTAAAAGCTTCTTGAAAAAAAACATCAAAGCAGCAACAAAAACGAGACGTAAATGCGGCATGGAGTTTGCCCCGCGCTCTTTACTACTGGAGCTGGAGTGGGACTATTGATATATTCGGGAGCTGGACAGTGTTTAACTCACAGTGGGAAAAATACTTTGTCCTACGAGCACTTAATAAAGGCTCATTTATGCTCTCTGTTCGAAATGCATGCGGATACGAATGTAGCTTTGTGTCCGTCTCCTGCAAGTGGATCTGGCTGCAGTCGATGGAGAGTCACGTGATCTTTTTTTAATGAATCTCAATAAAACGCCTTTTGTACACTCCACTATCCTTAAGGTTAGGTTTGGGATTAGTCTGGATTAGTTTAAACTAGCGCTGTCCTGCAGAGGTGATGTGGAAAAGTGTCGCTTCACTGAGCAGGTGCCCCTCCATCGGCTGCATCTAGATCTTTTTCCGTCAGACGCTTTGTTTATCCAGAGTCATGGCAACGGAGCAGGAGCTAACCACGGGAGGAACTATTGCACACAACAAACAGCTAATCTAAAACGTGATTTGAACTATTTGCAAACAAAACCACCACTGCTTTTGTCACGGTCCGTGCCCCTTATGATCTCCCCCTCCCCTCTGTTCTGTGTTTGTCTGTCTTACCTTGTTTGGAGTTCCTGGGCGTGGCCTCTGCTCCTGGACTGATTGGCACCTGCTCCTGTCCTTCACCACTTCTCTGCCAGATCGTCAGTCATCTACTGCATCCTCGTGCCTCAGCCTTCCTCTGGTCAGAACTCACCTGCAACCCACGGTCCTGCCTCACCTCCAACTCACCTGCAACCCACAGTCAAGCCTCGCCTCCCACTCACCTGCAACCCACGGCCCCGCCTCGCCTCCCACTCACCTGCAACCCACGGTCCTGCCTCACCTCCAACACACCTGCAACCCACAGTCAAGTCTCGCCTCCAACTCACCTGCAACCCATAGTCTTGCCTCGACTCCAACTCACCTGCAACCCACGGTCCTGCCTTACCTCCAACTCACCTGCAACCCACGGTCCTGCCTCGCCTCCCACTCACCTGCAACCCACGGTCCTGCCTCACCTCCAACTCACCTGCAACCCACGGTCCTGCCTCACCTCCAACTCACCTGCAACCCACGGTCCTGCCTCGCTTCCAACTCACCTGCAACCCACGGTCCTGCCTCACCTCCAACTCACCTGCAACCCACGGTCCTGCCTCACCTCCAACTCACCTGCAACCCACGGTCCTGCCTCACCTCCAACTCACCTGCAACCCACGGTCCTGCCTCACCTCCAACTCACCTGCAACCCACGGTCCTGCCTCACCTCCAACTCACCTGCAACCCACGGTCCTGCCTCACCTCCAACTCACCTGCAACCCACGGTCCAGCCTTGCCTCCAACTCACCTGCAAACCACAGTCAAGCCTCGCCTCCAACTCACCTGCAACCCACAGTCAAGTCTCGCCTCCAACTCACCTGCAACTCACAGTCAAGCCTCGCCTCCAACTCACCTGCAACCCACGGTCCTGCCTCGCCTCCAACTCACCTGCAACCCACGGTCCTGCCTCGCCTCCAACTCACCTGCAACCCCTGGCCCCGCCACGTCTCCAACTCACCTGCAACTCCCGGTCCTGTCTCACCTCCCACACACCTGTAACCCACAGTCCTTAGATTTATGTACAAAATGGGAGCATAAATGAGCCTGAAAGAAGCAGCAAGCTTGTTGTTGCACACCACGCCTCAGACGACCCCTTTTTTCTCTAAGCGACGCCCTCAGGCACAGGCGCACCGTTGTTTGCCCACAAGATTCCAACTTTGTCTTGAGCAATGCTGTTGTTGCGCCAGGTGGAAGATCGGGGCCTTGAACCTACCTTCTTACTTACAAAGCATCTTCCCCACATCATGAGTCGCCATTTTACTCCATTTTAAAAGCTCATTACCATCTGCCCCAAGATTTCGAATTTGACAGCTGCGGTTTTTATCTTGTGCGTTTCAAAGAGCATGATGCTGAAAAACCACAGACTGCGCAATTATCTTTCCAACAGCACGCTAAAAAGCATGATTGCAATTAGTGCATTTGAGCAAACGAAACAGAATCTACCCAAAACTCACCTTTCGCTGAGAGAAAACGGGGGTGTCGCGCAACGGCAATTAAAATGCAAATGCTCCGGGTGGAAGTGATGGAGACGTAATTGGTTTTGTTCACCACGAGGAAGGCTGGAAATATTTATGAGAGGGTTAAAAGACGGAGGAGAAAAACAGATCGACATTTCGGAAAACAGCTGGCGATTCCGTGGAGACTGCGAACGCAACCTCCGGGCTGCAGAGAAGTAAACATAAGAGTCTAAAGAGAAGGAGAAGAAGAGCTATAGGAGGAGGATCTATATGGCAACACACTGCGTTTACGCGCTCACAAAAAAACATGGGAATTGGATGAGCTCCGGGACACAACAGTTAAGTCTCTGGGGGTTTGATGCAGCTTTAATCATTAAAAAGTTGTTAAAGTGCAGTGATGTGTTCAGGACTTTAGGTTATAGAGCAAAATCTGCAGAAAAGTCAGTGAAGTCTGTTTGATTTTGTAACATTTTCTAATAATCAATTATAGAAAATGTTATTTGTTTCAGCACGTATTCGCTTTGTGGCATTCATCTTGTATTGATGATGAGAGAGTGTGACCATTGCGCATTGCCCTCTCCAGCACATCCCAAAGATTCTCAATAAAAGTTAAGTCCTGAGGCCCCAATCCATGTGTGAAAATGCTGCTCCCTGAACCACTCTTTCATAATGTGAGCCCGATGAATCCTGGCATTGTCGTCTTGGAACATGTCCGAGCCAAGGAATCCATTGGTGGAATAACCTGGTCCTGCTGATCTCATTCTTTGGGCACATATAGAACCTGATTCTGTGTTTCTAAATGCAGACTATAGCATAACATTTTGCTCTTAGTAGGAGCGCACTTTCAGATCTTGCCATGCCTAGACTTAGCGTATTTAAGTGGGAAGTACATGGAGTGGAGAAACACTGATGGCTAAAGGCAGAGTTGTATACATGAGCCTTTTTCCTCCAACCAGACTCCACAGCCAGGAAGGGGGGAGGGAGACGGGTTGTGCATTTGTTGTGGTCGCACTTACGGCCCAGTGAGTGCCGATCCGTGCCACAGCAGGACCGACATAGTCTATACTCTTTCACTCGAGACATGAACATTGTTTAGCTCACGGCGTTAATAAAGTTTTTAGTTTGACCTGTGGGAGCCGATCATGCTTAAGGGAGAACACAAGGCAGCGCGATGTACAGTAAACGAAGAAATGAATGAGATGTTGCCATCAGATCATCAGTGCTGCATGTAATAAACCGCGCCTCGGTCGACCTCTTCTCTTTTTATAAGCAACACCATCTCGCAGATGAAAGCCACTGAGTTAGCTGCAACAGGTTAGTTACATCCACATGGCAGTGGAGAAAACCAATCATGAACCAATCAAACTACTTCTCAAAAAAGGTTTGCAAACAAAGACTTCATAATATATACTGTAAGTAGCGTGTCATTTGTAAACCTTTTTGGGCTCCACATATGTTATGCAAATGAGAGAATGCTACGTGACTTGAGGGGGAAAAAAAGCGTAAATGACTCTGCTTCTGATCCGCTTTTGCACATGAGCAAATGCTTGGTAAACAACTTCTATTCAGGATTAGTCCATTGCTATTCCTTCTGTAGTTGCAAATACATTACATTGAATATGTTATGCGTTAAATAGGTTCTCTCAATACTGTATTTTGATCATCCACTGCATTGCCATTTCAAAAATCATCCTATTGTACAGTTAGTTTTGTATGTTTTGAGTTAAGTTTAATAAGAGCTGTATAAGTTGAGACCATTTACCTAAAAAAAAAAAAAAAGTTTCAGTTATTAAAGCAGTACTAAGTAACTCTTGCCCCTAGAGGCCATAAGCGCAACTACAGGTGTCGTAGCAAGTTATGATTTTTTTAACTTATTAATTGTCTTGGAGAGTAAATACTACGCTGACAGGAAAGGCGAAGGGAGAGAGGGATATTGTGCATCCAATTATACGATAGAAACATTTTTTTCACTCAAACTTAGCTGTAAATACTGCTTAAAGTGACGCTAGCCCGCAGTTAGCTTTGCCCATTAGCATGTTAGCTTCTTCTTCTATTAGTGTGTATTGGTGGCTCCGGTCCGGTGGCAGTCAAGTTGCAAACATGTTTTTTTGGCCAGAGACACCAGGCGGAGATGAAAGACCCTCCAATCATCCCATAAACACTTGTACTACCTCCACAGGGACTACGGAAAGGATTTATTGAGGTAAACACGTTAGTGCTGCTTTAAGTTGAGTTTGCAATTAAAATAACTTGCATTGGGACATCAAGAATAGTTTTTTGAAGTGTTCCCTAAACTGCCTTCTTACAGTTTCTTCCAAATCTTACACATTTTCTGCAAACACATGATTATTATTGGAGTTGCTGGACGTTGCCATTTCGATACAAAGACGTGGTGTGGTTGGGTGACGGTGTGGCATCGCTCGGGTCGGATACAGGAAGTGGCGTTACTTGGGGTTAAACGATAGTGTGATTTACTGGCTTTGAGGAAAATCGTTTCAGTAATGAATGGGAATACGAATTGTACAAAAGAATGTGGGTAATTCACATAAATAGACTAGTTTGTAATGATGTCAGCATTCGGACAACTTTTTAATGCTGTAGAAGTGAACTGGCTTCAACTGTATGTACAGCATTCTTCAAAGTATATCTCAAATGTAAAAATCATCCTTCAAAAACCTCTCCCCGTATCCTTCAACTTCTTGAACTGAATCTGCCAACTTCTGCCGAGTCACACAGGTCTTCTTTGATGCCTCTCTGTTCTGATCCAGTTTGGGATTTCTTTCATGAATTATTAGACAAAAACACATCCGCCCCGCTCCCTTTGAGACTCCGCTTTTGTGCGGACGGTCTCCACACCCGCACATTGTACATGCAAATAAATGCTAACCACGTGTTTACATTTTCCACGGGATTAAGGTGACTTTATTGTTGCTTCCCTGTCACTCCCGTTTGGTATTTTTAACTTCAAAGCGTTCATCCCTGAGCTCACCATGTGTTTGTGTGGGGTTTGTTTTTTCATCCAAAAAGTCATGGTGTTGTTGATGTCACTGCAGAACATGGTGCGCTCATCTGATATTTATGACGGGGCAAACTTTGATCCGCCGTCTGAGTTGAAGTGGGGCGAAGAGCCGCAGCCATAGCAAGCACAATGACCCCAGTCACCTTAAAAATAAACAACTACTGACAAAAAAGTCGCCACATAAGAAGCTCATACTCTCTGATATTTCCTTGAACAGCCTTTCGCTTTGATTACATCACGTATTCACTGTGGCATTGTTTCAGTGAGCTTCTGCAATGGCAAAAGATCCAGTGTTGCATTCATTTTTCTCCAGGATCTTGTATTGATGATGGGAGAGTGCAACCACTGTGCAAAGCCATCTCCAGCACAACCCAAAGATTCTCAATGGGGTTAAAATCTTGACTAAATGGAGGCCAATCCATGTGTGAAAATTATGTCTTACGCTCCCTGAACCACTATTGACTATGTGAGCCTGATGAATCCTGGCATAGTCATTTTGGAATATGCCCGTGCCATCAGGGAAGAAGAAATTATGGAATAACCTGGTCATTCAGGATGTTGAGGTCGTCAGCTGATGTGTCGCTGAACCGAAATCCGTATAACAAAGATGGCTGTGCCCTAGTGTGCAGAGTAGGTGTGGGATGCGCCGGGTCACTGCAGGGATGTTTTAAAACTCGTCCTTTGCTGACTACAATTTATCGATCACTAACTGATGCCTGCCGACCTTTTAGAGAGAGTGAGTAACCGTGAACCAGAGGCTGAGATCAGTGGAAGTGCCAGATCTGCACTGATGAATGATGATGATGAGCAAGACTTTTCTGGTGTGTGTTACACTTTTTCAAGCTGCGATCGTAGCCACAGCATCGATTTGGGGTAGACTGATGGAAATGTGGCTGCCAATCTGCACCATTGGCCCCACCGACCACCAAACACTCACTCACAAACTCACACTCACTCATTCATTCTGGCCAATTGTACATGTTTTTTGTGGTAGGGAAAACTGGAGTACCTGGAGGAATAGTGTCTAATGTAAAGCATTTTGTGACCATGTCTATGAAAGGAACTATAATAAAGTTCTTCTTCCTCTTCTTCTCCTCCTCCTCCTCCTTCTTCCGCTTCTTCTCCTTCTTCCTTCTTCCGCTTCTTCTCCTTCTTCCTTCTTCCGCTTCTTCTCCTCCTTCTTCTGCTTCTTCTCCTTCTTCCTTCTTCCGCTTCTTCTCCTCCTTCTTCTGCTTCTTCTCCTTCTTCCTACTTCCGCTTCTTCTCCTTCTTCTGCTTCTCCTCCTACTTCTTCCACTTCTTCTCCTTCTTCCGCTTCTTCTCCTTCTTCCGCCTCTCTTTCTTCTTCTCCTTCTTCCGCTTCTCCTTCTTCTTCTCCTTCTTCCGCTTCTCCTTCTTCCGATTCTTCCTCTTCCGCTTCTCCTTCTTCTTCTTCTTCTTCTTCGTAGACACGGAGAGAACATCCAAACTCCACATAGAAAGGCCCCCTTAAACAGTTGCACAAGAGATTCAAAGATGACTCAAACACATGACTTCCAAGCGCCGCTGTAGACATGTTTTTGCTGAGGGAACATTCCTTTTAAACATAAGGTTTAAAGGTCTTAAAAGTTTACGTTGCATTATACGCCCCATCCGCTTCCACCCGAAGACTTTTAAAGAAATGGACAAACACCCCAAGTCCTGATTCTGTTACAACCTGTTTGTGCGTGGCCCGTTCCTCCGCCCGAACACTGTCAGGAGAATTACGCCACGCTCCTCTCTCCTTCTTTATGACTGCACTTGGCAACTTCATCTAATCACAGGAGCGCGGCGGCGGCGACGGCAGCAGGGGCCCGGACAGCAGCATAATGAAATCGCACACGGTGAAGAGCTGTCATCGCCTCAGATTCTCTCTGATGCACCGCTATTGTGCACGTCGCCGACTCTTTGTCTCCATCAGCGTGTTAGCCGCGCCCACTGCCTCGCGCCTGTCACACTCGCTCCACGCACTCACGGGACGAGCTCGGGCAGCCATATTATCCTCCTCTCTCACACCAACGAAATCTCCTCCTGTTTGGTCTTCCTCGTGTCCCGAAGCGTCCTTTTTCACAGATACAGGCTAAAGTCACGGGGAGGGGAAGAGTCTCTTGGATTGAGCTGCAGGTTAGTGGACAGGTGTCTCTTTCGCACACTTTTTAAAGTCCATTTCACACGTGCGCCCTCCTGATGATTTCCCAGAGGAGAGCGCAAGCAAATATAGCAACATCATTTTGGCAGTAATGGTTTACTAGCCTGGCCGGCCAGAATACACACTTCTCCTATTCCTTACAAAGAACTGCAGTCATGGATAAGGGGTGATTTCTTTCTAATACCCGATGAGCGTGATTGACAAGCCTATTAACCAATCAGAAAAGCTGGATTTGATACAGGCGGCAGTTAGTGGTTTTATGATGCATCAGCCAGAAGAGCGGAGATGGGACAGTAAAATGTGGATTACCCCAGGGTAGTTGTCTGGGACCTCTTCTCTTCTCTGTTTTTGTTAATGATTTACCTTTCACTATGAAAAGCGCATTGTAGACATTGTATGCAGATTATTCCACGGTTTACTATGCTGCTAAATCATGTGACAAAGTTAATGATGTTCTATCTCCAGAACTGGACGTCGTGTACAAGTGTGTTAAAGGCAACGAGTTCATTCTGAATATTAATAAAACTAAAGGCATGATAATTGGGTCAAAGCAAAAACTTACACATGGACCAAAATTAAATTAAACCTTGTTGGGGAATGTATACAACAAGTAGACAAAGCCAAACTGCTGGGTCTGGTCATTGACAGTAGTCTTTCTTGGACACATATTGGGCACCTTAATATATAACAGCCAGTCAAACTGCCAGTTTTTATATTCAATCAAATTGTCCTATTAAACTGTGCATAAGCATAATACTAGAATGGCATCCAATGGTCATAACACAACATCCTAAAACTAATTTCATGAAGAAAGCGGTTCTCTATAGAGCTATATTGGAATTTGTGAACTTAGAATTAAGGTATTATTAAAAAATAATCCGAAGCTTCATGTTTTTGAGTTTGTTTGCTCCTAAAAGCATTATGAATGTTTAAATCTATGTACATTTTAAGCCAAATATATATACATGTTATTTTATTTGTTTTTTAAATACTGCATATACACATTTTTGTATGTAAAAGCTGTTTGGAATGGGCCCAGGAAGACTAGCTGACTGCTTATTGCTCTCAGCTAATGGGATCCATATAAATAAACAAATATGGAATGGTCGATCTTTGTCGTTTTCGTTCAACTTTCACATCTCTATTGACGGCTCCTCAATCTGCTCAGTTCTGACATCTAGTTCTATACAATAATCTAAGAACTATATTGAAAAGCACGAATAATACAGCTCCACCACCAATGAAGAACTTTGTCAGACTTTGTTCTGAGCAAAATACGAGAGCCACTCTTCCACTGCAAATGAAAACTGTAATTCCAAAAAGATCCTGTGCCTTCTCATTTCGCTCCATTAAACAGTGGAATGAGCTTCCAGACAGTCTGAAATTGTCTGTAAAAGTACATTTTAGATCATCAATCATGTCAGCATTGATGAATTTATTGTAAATTGCAAGGAATGTTTAGTTTTTTGCATGCACTTTTAGAAAAAGCATAATGTATTTTATATAGTGATTTTATTGTAGATTAGATCTATAGATTATAATGTAATGTTTTGTGTACTCACCTGTCCAGGGACTGCAGATGTAAAAATAGCTACTTAGCTAAATCTGGTACAAATCATCTCTACTTTTGTAAAGACTAATGGTTTTGTACATTGTCCCTGTTTCAGTAAACAATAAACTAACAAACTAAAACTCATGTGATGGAGCCGACTGCTCAGAGTGGGACTATGAGACGGCAACAGGAAGAAAATCCTCTTAGAGAAGATGAAGCATCAACATCTATAAAGGTACATTCTTGTTAAAGTAATACTAAGTAACTTGTTTACCTTAATAAGTCCTTTCCGCAGTCCCTGTGGGGATAAAACCAGTGTAAATGGGATGATTGGAGAGTCTTTCATCTCCCCCTGGTGTCTCAGGCCAGAAAACCACAATTGCAACTTTCCCTGCTCCGACCTGGAGCACCAATATACACTAATAGAATCATGAAGAAGAAGCTAACGGGCTAACGGGCAAAGCTAACTGCGGGCTAGCGCCACTTAAACAGTATTTACAGCCAAGTTTGAGTGAAAAATATTTCCATTGTGTAATTGGATGTACAATATCCCTCTCTCCGTTCGCCTTTTCTGCCAGCGTAGTATTTACTCTCACGGACAATTAATACGTTTTAAAATCGCAACTTGCTACGACACCTGCAGTTGCCCTTACGGCCTCTAGGGGCAAGAGTTACTGCTTTAAGTACATTAAAGAAAATGGTTCCTGTCGTGACAACGGGGTCTGTGATTGGATCGATTAAAAACACTTCGAGATTTAATTGGACGTTCGCAAAGTTCCGGACGGTCCTTCTTTTGAACAGATGCAAAAAAACAGGAGTGGACGGCGGGTCAGGCCATCGGCAAAACCACACCGGCAAAGTAACAAAGACACAATAACATATGAACAGATACGAACCGCCAACCTTAAAACGAGAATACGACCCACTCTGTATGTCTTCACTCTCGCCCTTTATGCCATGATGATGATGATGATGATGATGATGATGATGATGATGTCTTCTTCCGACCCACAGCGAACGAACTGCACCGGGAGCCTCCTGTCAATTTACAAGTGCATTCAATTAGTCTGGGCCCGTCCGTGCGGCTGTGATCAATAGCAGTTGTATTAGAGGAGCAGCGGCCAAACCGGCACCGTCAGCACCGGCGGATGGATGGCCGAGGGGATATTGGCAGCACGTTTGTTGGTTCATATCGAGGCTGAGGCGCGTGCGGAAATCTCAAAACACACGCCTCGAAAACAACAACCAAATAAACGCAGACTAATCCTCCCGGTTGGTGCCGCTGACCGAGATCCTGGCTCACGATCTGAAGGAGGGTCCGGGCTTCACAGCGGGCGCCCACTGCTCCAAGTCTTACCTTTAATCTCGAGGTACAAGGAAATAAATAGAACTGAACTTTAGAAACAAAACAAAGTGAAAAAGAAGATGTCTGACTAATCATGTATAGGCAGGTCAAAGCAGTGGAAGGTAAGAAAGTTAAAAAATGAGTACAAATTTGGGTACTTTTACTGCTTGAGTTCATTTTAGGATGAATACTTTTTGTCTTTACTTCAAAACATGTGCCACTTGAACTGGATTAAAAGCATTTTGAATTGTGGTGTGAATGTTTCTTTGCAGAAGAATCTGAAACTATACAGTAAAGTTGCTCTAGTTAGAAACAAAAACAAAAATAAACCTGAAAACACCTGTGGAAAGAGCACATTACCCTTTCAATAGTTTCCTGTTTCAGTTTGGCTTATACTTTTACGTGCACTGATATTTTGTGGAGCTTTAGCTTTGTTACTGCTCGTATTCCCTGTGGCATTGTCTCAATAAGCTTCTGCAATGTCAAAAGATCCAGTGTTGCATTGATTTTCACCAAGTTCATGTGTTGGTGATGGGAAAGTGTGACCACTGCGCAAAGCCTTCTCCAACACATCCCAGAAATTCTCAAAGAGGTTAAGATCTGGGCTTTGTGGCGGCCAATCCATGTGTGAATATCACGTCTCATGCTCATCATATATTAGGCCGATATTTGGGTACTTTACAATATCGGCCAATATCTGCTATTGGCCGTTAACTCATTGACTGCCAATGACGACTATAGACGTCAATTAGGTGTCTCAATGGGAACAGCTGCAGCAAAGCCTTGAGCATGTCTGGTGTTAAATTCTTAGTTGTAGTTCTTTTATTGAGTCACTAGGTGGCAGCATTGCTCTTTGGATGCGATCACAGTCACTGTTTTGCTTGATTACAAAAAGCTTGTTTTCTTCGCTTTTTGGTCAGAAATCAGAATTTTGGGTGATTTCACCTATTTTCTGCGGACGATTACTTAAGAATGGAAGGAGGTACAAACAAACTTTTTTTTTAGACGAAAGAAGAGAGTCTAATCTTTTTTTTGGTAGGTTTCGTTTTGACATGGACCTAGACCTACATTTTCTGTGGGTCTTGAAAAAACAGTAACAATCCTGAAAAACCTCTGGCAATGGGGAGCTCTCTGAGTTGAAAATGGCTGGCAGTCAATGAGCTATAGGCTGATATCTCTGGAAATGAAAGTGATAGAGACATTTTAATGTTTTGCATTGGAAAGAGCACAGTCAGAGCTTTATATGAACCTCTTAAAGGGACTATAAAGAGTTTTAAAATGTTAAAATTAAGTATTTTCCTCCCCCTACATGTTCCAGCCATGTCCTAATGTGTAGAATGAGCTCAGACCTGTTCACCACAACTGCCTCTAAAATCCTGTACGGTCACTCAAAAATGTGTCACTTCGGCCCGAATTGCCGTCATGCACGAGCTTAATATAGAAGGTGCAGTTACACATATGGCCTGAGGTGGCAGTAGTGAGTATAAAATGGCGAACTTGCTTCCAGCCCCTTTAAGCCTCAGGGGAGCTGAGAAACACAATGGCGAAAATCGGTCACAGGTTTGTACACCTCGGATCGCATTGCAGACTTTTGCTTATAATTTCCGAACCACGAGAGAAAAAGACTTACCTACTAAACATATTATGCACATCGTACAGCGCCCCCTGCTGTCACAGTTCAACACTGACACATGTTACAGTTTAGGAGCGTCATGCACAGGATTATAGACAAGACATTTGGAAATAAAAATCCACCAAAATCGGCAAACTCTACTTCTGAACCACTCACACTTCACAATGTGAACCTGATGAATCCTGGCATTGTCATCTTGGAATATGCCCGTGCCATTAGGGAAGAGGAAATCTATAGAAGGAATAACCTGGTCATTCAGGATGTTCAGGTCTTCAGCCGATCTCATTCTTTATGCTCACAGAGTTACTGAATCTAGATCAGAACATCCAGGCAGTGTCTTTAAATCTTTTGCTCCTGTATCTTCATTCTGGAGCAAACAAATGAGTAGTACTTCTTCCAACATCGTTGCATCATTTGCTTTTATTTGTCGCACTGTCTGTACACACAGTAATCCTCAGTGGTTTACAGAACGTGAGTATTACGGGCACAAAAAGACACTGGGAAGGCGAATGAATCCAATAAAACAAGAGCATTAAAAGTTAAAAGCGTAGAGAGTGCTGATAAAATACTTGTCCCTGTGCCTGGTTCTTTCTGGACGCTGCACCTCGTCCCATTAACGGTGTTGAGTCCAGTCAGCAGCAGAGGAGGTCGATCCGTCACTGCGTAATAACCCCGTGCAGCGCGACACAACGGAAACGCGCTCAGAGATGACTTCATCCTGCACTTTATGGGACATGAAATTGCTGAACAATGCAGCGGGCCTGGCGGAGCGGGGCGCGGGGCCCGCAGCTCGGGGGGCCATCAATACCCATTAGCTCTTAAATCTATTCATTAGTTTTGATTCGTCCGGGCAACGACGACAGCGGTGATTTATCCCGGCGGGCGACACAGTTATGACACTTTCCTAATGCGCGGGATTAGTACAAGATCACTTTGCTTTGTGAAGTGATTTCAAGGTGTGGAAATGCAACAAAGAGGATATTATTCAGTCCAAGAATGGAGAGAAATGAAGCAGTTGTTTCAACGAGGCAAACCAGGCAGGAATTTTATTTTAATTAATGGGAGAGTAGCTAAATCGCACTGAGGGTGACCGGGCTGCACTGGCTTATCGTGCTCTACAGTGCAGACAATTATCTAGTGCACAAATCAGAAAACATGACATCACGTCTGTCCCAGCTCTTTGCCCCGTTTTATCCTGCTCTGTCCGGTCAAGTAAGCCTACAAGGCCAAAAAAACTTTAAGCAAATATAGAACAAAAACAAAAACATTCAGAGCCCTATATGCAGAGTTTTTTTGTGTGTGTATTTGCAGTGTTGGGGGTAATGTATTACAAAAATATATTACTTTTTCCATTAAAGAGACTAGATGCAAGTTGGTCATTTTATGCTCACTACTGCCATCTCAGGTCTTACGCGTAACTGCAGGTTTTATGTTAAGCCTGTGCATGACGGCACTTCAGACCCGAAGTAACAGCTTTTTCAGTGACAGTGCAGGATTTTAGAGGCAGTTGTGGTGAACAGGTCTGGGCTCATTCTACACGTTAGGACATGGCTGGAACATGTAGGGGGAGGAAAATACTTAATTTTTAAACTCCATGGGGACTATGGAGTTTAAAAATAGGACTATGGAGTTTAAAAATTGTAAAATTATCTAATTTCCTCCCCCTAAATGTTCCAACAATGTCCTAAGGGGTAGAATGAGCCCAGACCTGTTCACCACAACTGCCTCTAAAATCCTGCACTGTCACTCAAAAAGGTGCTACTTCGGGTCCGAATTGCCGTCATGCACGAGCTTAATATAGAAGCTGCAGTTACACATATGACCTGAGTTGGCAGTAGTGAGTATAAAATGGCTAACTTGCATCTAGCCCCTTTAACTAAGGAACATTGCATATTATTTAAACAAAATATGGTAATATATTTATCATTACAATTCAAGTAACTCGAATTAGTGCAATTAATTTAAAAAAAAGCCTAACTCCCCCCAAATAAAGTTAAGCAACAAATCAAGTTGGACGTTGGTGTATAAGATCTGTGGTTGTAGCTAATGTCATCAAAACTAAAGCGAAGGAAAAGGAAATCTCTGACTGCACTTTTGCTCTGTGGCATTATTACTATTTTCAGTTTATATTTTGACAAAAGTCACTCAGAAGTCAGTCAAAGTAGTGTAACTCAGCTACATTTTTGTAAGAGTAATATGTAATACAAACATACTACATTTTTTAAAACTATTACTACTAATATAGAATATATTGCTATTTTAAAGTAACTTGCCCAACACTGTTTATTTGGTCAGGACAGTGTGTGTTAATGAGCTCATGAGTGACTCACGTCATGGACCTCGCCTCCATTCTTTGATCCCCCACACACATGTGTTTTCAGTGATAGTTGAAACCAGCGCGCTCGGAGGAAACAGACCCAGAAATGAGGAGCAAATGTAAAACTCTACATAGAGAGGCTTCGCTATAGCCTGGGAATAGAACCTGGTATGTTATATCTTTTCAGTGCATTCGTGCTGCTGGCGAAGCTTATTGGATGAGAAGTGAAACATCCAACATTTAACTACTAAGTACAGATGAACAATCTCTGTTTACTCTTTGATATGAACTTTATCAAATATGGGAAAAAGGTCAAAAATTAAGAAATACATACAAATCCATTTATATTGTTAAACTGGCTTTTTAAAACCAATCGACAGTAGTCATTATGGCATAGAGCTGCTCGATTATTGAAAGAAAAATGATCATGATTATTTTGGTCATAATTGAAATCCCGATTATTCAAACGATTATTTGTTGCCTGTAAGACATTTCCAACTCTTTTTTATTTATTTATTTTTAATAAAAAAAACTATGCTGAATATCTTTTGTTTTCTGAACAGTCATAAAAGTACAAATGATTTCAAGTATGCCTCGACTGAGGAGAGGTCTCTGTTTCACACCTGCCCCCTGCTGGCCAGCCCTCACACCTGCACAAGCAAACTGAGCAGCGCGGCCTGATGACATCATCACACAGCGCTGTTTGTTTTTGAGCCATTTCACATGAAAGGCGAAGGGAAAATTATCCCAGCGGCATGAAATAATTTCATGCTTTATAAAAAAAAACAATAACATGATCGGCACGGCAACAGTTTAAAAAGGTTTGCCTCAACCTATGTCACTTCCTGTCAGTGTCTAATAAGGAAGTATCACCAAAATGGTCAAACTATGAGCTGGGAACAATCTTTAGCAAAATCTTCAATATAATTGAGTTGGCTATGTTTGGCTGTGTCTAATGTGTTTTATGCACTTCAACATAATTCATTTAAACTTGAACAAACTTAAGGGCTAAATCCGGCCCATCTAGCTCTTCCATCGTGCTCACAAACATGACCAAGCCCCAAATGCATCAGCTAAAAGGGGTGAACAAAACTGCTGCTATTGTGGCACACACTGTATGTGTTTGTTAGGATGATGAAAGTCTATTTGAGAATTGTACTTGCCCTTGCCCCAAAAAGTTTTCCACCCTTGATTAACTAAGTGCCTGCTCTTCCTATTTTTGGGCCACCCCCAAAATAAATCTTTTTCCTACCGTCCTCCCAGTCTGACACACACGGGGAACAGGCCACTTCATGTGAGCAACCTTCTTAGCACATACTTTCTTCAACACTCAAGCGAGCAGACTCATTTGCCCCAACTATTCCAACTAAGACCTGACTCTGCATCTTCCGAGCTCCCGTCCTCTAAAACCTCACACTCGTAACTTTTAGCCAATTTACCAAGTTTCCGAACATGGCGTGTGCCTTACCTAATATATTTATGATTTCCCAGCGGATTGCGGTGTCACAAAATCCATCTCGGCCTTGCCCTTGGGAGCGTTCGCGGAGGAGACGTGGCGACTTCCTGTACGCTGTATATTTTGTGGACAGATGGAGGCAAATGAAGAGTGGGCGAGTTCAACGCTCCGAGCCTTTCCTCACTTTTCTCATATGTTCAAGTCAAGACATTTCACAGAGACGGTTAAGTGGAAGCAGCAAGGACGAAGAAGAGGATGAAGGAGACGGAGGTACTTCAGTAACTCTGGCTGTCAACAACAAGGGAAGTCCAGCTGGATCCATTCATTTCACTTATTTTAACAATGAATGAACTTTGTACAAAGAAATTGCATGATCAGATGTTGGGTTCGTCCTGAGTCTCACCACCACTGTGGGTCGACCTGATGACCAGCTGACAAAGCTGGTCCTTCTCCTCCTTCTTCTCCTCCTCCTTCCTCTCCTCCTTCTCCTCCTTCTTCTCCTCCTCCTTCCTCTCCTCCTTCTCCTTCTTCTCCTCCTTCTTCTTCTCCTTCTTCTTCTTCTCCTTCTCCTCCTTCTCCTTCTTCTCTTTCTTCTCCTTCTCCTTCTTCTCCTCCTTCTTCTCCTTCTTCTCCTCCTTCTTCTTCTCCTTTTCCTCCTTCTCCTCCTTCTTCTTCTTCTCCTTCTCCTCCTTCTTCTCCTTCTTCTTCTTCTCCTCCTTCTTCTCCTTCTTCTTCTCCTCCTTCTCCTCCTTCTTCTTCTTCTTCTTCTCCTCCTCCTTCCTCTCCTCCTTCTTCTCCTCCTTCTCCTCCTCCTTCTTCTCCTCCTCCTTCCTCTCCTCCTCCTCCTTCTTCTCCTCCTCCTTCTTCTCCTCCTTCTCCTTCTCCTTCTTCTTCTTCTCCTTCTTCTCCTTCTCCTCCTTCTCCTCCTCCTCCTTCTTCTCCTCCTTCTCCTTCTCCTCCTCCTCATGTTAAAGTCTCATATTTAGGCCCCTATATACACCTGATATTTTCCGTCAGTAAATTTAGTCTAAATGTTCTATACTGTTGTTCGTAGCCACAGAATCTTAGTTAAGGGCACATTTATCCGCTGGTGCAGTGTGGAGCAAAGCTTGGCACTAGTTCAGCCGATGTAACTCTCAGTAATGATGCTATAGCGCCGTCCTTTAAGAGCGCAGTGTTTAAGGCTGCTCAGTGTTCTGCTTATTAGCTGCTAAACGACTCGCTGACTTGCACTAATGCAGTAATAAAGAGTAACCTACGCTAACAAGGTTGTGTCGGGCGCTACTGCCTCAGCTGCTAACAATGCTGCTCCAAAGAACCATAACCGTTTTAGAGTCACATTTTCTATCACTTAACAGTTCGTGGAGATTGTGTGCGTCGCTTGTTGACCATGAATAAAACACTCAATTGAAAACCATATATTGAAAAACAAATACAAAGTGAATCTGCCATCAAGTGGAGGTTTTAAATATCATCATCTTTTGGCAAGCACTGCTGTTTTAGGAAGTAAACATGAAACAGGGCTGTGGATCTGGCAATGTTAAAGTTGTGGGAAACTAACGGAGCCAATACATCACAAACCTAATCATTTTAAGAAGGAAGAGAGACAGATTCTTGGACTATGACCTTTTGAGGGGCAGAGGCAGCGACATCTTTAACAATAGACGTGCTGCTGTGAACTTTAGCTTCATACCTGGCGCAGTAAGTGGCGGGACAGAGGCTGGACGGACTCCCATGGCAATGCTTTGGCCAGGGGCGGCTCCAAGAGACACTTAGGAGCATTGATTCTAATGCAAGAGGTTCCGTCAGCAGAGAAAACTTTCATAAACTCTAAAAACAAGTGATCATGAAAGCCACTGTTATGGAAAGTAAAGGTGCCGTGCTAACCCCTGAGTCACTGAAAGGTCAATTACACACCAATATCAAGTTGGTTTTTCACATGTAAAGTTGCATAATGCACTTTTAAACACTTGGCGGTGGCAAAACACACTTCAACACAAGCTGAGCAGGTGTTGTTTATTATAATTCATGTCAAATTTTGGGTCATTTTTTCATCATTTTGCTGGAATGCACTTTAGCATGCTTGTTGTGCAGCACCTTGGGCAGATGTAGCCATTTTAAATGACAAAATGATATAAATAAAACTGACACAAGCAGCCACAAATACACTCCTCTGAATACACTGACGGAGATAATGCTGCCATTCTGCTCTATGGTGCTTCAACCTGCAGCCTGGCAAGAAGCAAGAGTGCTGCTCTGTGGCTGGATCAAACATAGTGCGGGGGTGTGGCATCTGAAATGTTCAAAAATGCTTCTGCCTCTCTGTCTGGCTGCTCTATAATCTTTACGATTTCTATGCCAGATTAGGAAGTAATCTGCTGTCTTCACTCGCACTGATAAAGGTTTCCCATTGAATTAGCTGCAGCCCTGACTAGTATCACTATTGTGCCTTAACCCAGTGGAGCCGCCGCATGAGCCAACCCTCCCGCAAACTCTTCCCTCTGTTGATTAGCACGCGGCCGCTGCACACTGTGGATAAATAAGTGGAAAGTCAGAGTAATAGATCTCAGGAGGACGGCCTCGTGTCTCCAGTGGCTTGTTATGGTTTCTCCTCACTTCCTCTTCGTCAGAGTTCAGTCATTGAGCTACTTTAAGGAGTGGTGCTGAGCCCGGCAACCACGACAACTGTACAACACTGACAAAAACCCAATGGATTCTTCAGCTTTTTCACTTTTTCGCAATGGGATGTTGACACGGGCTGGGCACCTTTAAACGCTTCTCGTATGGTATGGAACAAATACAAGTATCAAAAGCAGGTTACCAAAAAGAATCATTGTATCATTAGAGACCAAGTTTTGAAGCTGTTGGGTCCAGGAACATCATCAAAGGAAGTTATTTAGTTGTTTCTCCTCAAATAAATGATACAAATTTGCATATGCAGGGAAGGGGCCGGATTAAATCATCTCACGGGCCGGATCTGGCCCGTGGGCCGCATGTTTGACACCCCTGCTGTAAGCTGTTCTCTCAGACCTTCCTGAAGAAGTGTCTAGGGAGAGGGAAGTCTGGGAGTCACACATTTAATGGGAGAACATCGGCTGTTGGAGTAATGGCTAAAAGGTTCCAGCCTTTTCGTGTGGAGTTTGCAGATTCTCTAAATGTCTGGGTGTTTTTTCCCGGTTGTTCTGGTTTCTCCCCTCAATACAAAACATACGCATTAGGCAAAAATAGCCGTCTTTGATCAAGCCAATTGGAGATGACTGGGCGGGTTCCCTCAGTGGCCTTGAAGGATGGGTCCAATGCAGAGAATAAATCTCTTTGGTGATTAAGGGGAGACACTTCAGGCAAAACATTTGTTTGTCAATTTTCAGATTTTGTGCAAAATCGGTCACAAAAAAAAACTAATCTTCACAATAACATGTTTAATTATTGCACTGACTTAGTTTTTCTCCATAGATTTATTTGGAAAATTGTCATTACAAGGTCCATTTTCTGCATTTTTTTTGCAGCCCTTATATTTCAAGAGTTTTGTGATGCTAGGCTAATGCTAGGCTAGTGCATGTCTATGGTAACTAGTAGCCTGTGTTAAAAACCTCTTCAAAATCATGGGTTAGTCCTCCAAACGCTACCATATCTGATTTGTAGAAAGTTCCTTTGTGAATTCCACGTGTAGTAATGTCGGACGCAGGTAAACAAACTACTGTAGATCCGGTAACCTATAGCAGATCACTCCGCCGCTGCGTAGCTACAACCAGGAAGCTGATGCTGCTCAAATATAAGTTCTTTTAAATGCAATGTCAACACAGACATTTATATGTGTAGTCTGGTGTTATAAGTGATTTGGCTCAGGTGCACTGTGCTTTGGGTCAGACTGTTTTTAATGCAGGCTACTAGTTACCATAGACATGCACTAGCCTAGCATTAGCCTAGCACCACTAAAGTCTTCAAATATAAGGACTGCATGAATTACAAAAACATATATATGTCTCCAGAAATCAACAACACTCTGGATAACTAGGAAATGAGGCCCTATGTCAAAAATCCTGAAATATTCCTTTAAGTGCAGCTTCACCTCGTCTTGAAGAAACCTGAAGTAAAAATCCTTTTTGCTGCAGAGTAAGTTGTTACAAACCCAGTGGGTCATGGCAGTAAAAGAGCCGGCCAGTTCCAAACTCCTTGTAAAGCCACTGCCCTGCCTGTCTCATGTGAACCCAGCATAATGCGACTTGCAACCCACACCGCGGCGGCCCCGAGCCAGCCCCCGGGACGTCTCAGGTCAGCCCAGCGAAACAAAAGCGCCTGGTGTAATCGCTCTCTCGGTCCCCCCGGCCCGCTGCAGGATCCCTCATTTAGCTAATAGCCCGGTGCTTCGATGCCAGGCCGTGGGTGCAGGAAAAGCAGACGGCGGAGACAGACAGACTCACAGACACTTCCCCAACCACACGTTTCGGGACGAGACGCGAGTTCCAACACGCGGATCTGTGTCAGCCATCTGGAGCCGCGGGGGGCACGGGGCGTCGTCAATAATGCAGGGCGGCATGCTGTCGCTACATAATTGACGATTCACAGCCGTGTCAAAATGTTTCGTCCTAAAGATAGAACCATCAATTTGTCCACAGCTGCGTAATCGGTCACAAACAAGGTCAAAAATAGAGTGGAGATATTTCATCAGACCACACACAAAATGAAAACATGTGGCGGGAGGAGGTAGAGCAGCACAATATGAGAATACATTTTGTCTTGAATATTGTGCAACATTTTACTGAACTATTTCCATTATTGTAGATTTGAGCAAAAATCAAGAGCATATTGTGTCAAAACAAGACATAAATAGTGGAGTAAAGTTAGCACGATATGAAAACCTTGCTGTATTATAATAATAATAATGCCTTACACTTGTGATGCGTTTTAGAAAAAGAAGAAAGCAGTTTCTCAAAGCGCTACACTGTCGTCAATATTCATTCACATACTTGGTGGTGGTAAGCTACTATTTTAGCCACAGCTGCCATGGGGTAGACTGACGGAAGCGAGGCAACCAGTCTGCGTCATCGGCCCCTCCGACCACCACCACTCACTTACTCACTACATTCGACAGGCTTGCTGGTGTTACCAAAAGGTCTCCCATCCAAGTACCGACCAGGCCCTTCCTAGATCTTACTCACAGTCACGAAGAGAAATTACGACAACTGTGGATTTTTTCTAAGTAAACGCATTTTAGCGGATATGAAATAAAAGGCTAATACGGAGCAGGTGATGCGACGGATGTTTAGGGACCGTCAACAAATTGCAACACTCTACGTGTGAGAACCAAAGTTACGCATGTAACTACAGTTCTATGACTCCCGGATGAAAGCCAGCGCTTCAAGCATTGGGCAGCACAGCGGATAGTGGCAGGGTGGCACAGTGGTTAGTGCTCATGCCTCACAGCAAGAAGGTCCTGGTTTTGATCCCCCCTGGATGACACAATGGTTAGTGCTCGTGCCTCTCAGCAAGAACATCCCTATCTCAGTGTGGCTTTCCGTGTTCAAATTGGAATTAATGAAACTTCATGATCGCGCACAAGAGTGATCATTCAGTGCTTGAAGCTCAGACTCTGGTGGTCAGAAGAAATTAAATAAAACTCCACAACTGACACTTATATTGAAATGTATGATTGAATAAACTAAACTAAATGTCCGGATGCAAAAAATAAAGGTTGTAGTAAGTTGCTCCTAACCGCTGCACGACTGTGCTTGAAGGACCATCTCTGGCTGTCATCCAGGGGGGAAATCAAGTATGCAACTATGCTGAATCTGTGAATATTGTGCTAAATTTACCCCAATGACAAAAATCAGGACCAAAACCACTCAAGTGGAACTAAATTAGAAAAAAATATTTTACACTATGGCCAATAGGGGTTTATTGCGATGTTGTATCACCTTATATTGCAGTAACAATAATTTGAAGATCTATAGTGCAACCTTAGGAGGAAATCTCTCTTTGATCTTTTGCCTAACCTTGATCACAAACCGAACCGTCCCCGATCTGGACCTTTAGCGAGACGCAGAGCTCTGACCTCCGCCCGCTCTCAGCGGCGGTGAGTGGAACGCAGAGCTCACTACACATTCATTACAATCTAATGGCAAACACGAGAGTTCACCGTGGAGTTGACTGCAAATGACTGCATTTGTTTTCCGAGGCTTTGCCATTTACGAGATTGACTCAGTGAGCTATTCTCGAAGTCATACGCGCCTGTTTAAGCCTGTCAGCACGAATAAATCACAAGTGAGGCTAAAAACAGCGGAGACCAGCAATGGCCCGGAGTTAAGAGAGCGAGGTTATGCCGTTCAGCACAAAAGACAGTAGGAGACACATCATGGTTCAGCAGACTGTACTTCTCTAGACAAAGCTAAGATAATGTTATTCTTCTCTGCGTCCGGCGTGGAATCATTCGGACGGCTCGTTCTGATGAGAGGCGTGCCGTATAATGTCACGGAGATTCATTCGCTCGGTCGCCAGCTCCGCGCTCACATTCCTCAACATCATGAAATGCAAATGTAATGTCAGCCACTCCACACATGAGATAAATCTGCTGTTGTGCACAGTGGTATATGATGGTGATCTCGCAGTGCAGAACATAGTTTACACACAGGACGGAAGCGGAGACACCGGCGTGTGAAGGGCTGAACGTCCCCTCAGTGGCATAATGTGAAAACATCTGAAGCTTGACACTATACATTTTATAATTTGGAAGAAATGTCTATGTTAAGAACAGACAGTGACTCTGAAACACAGAGGCCGGGGATGGAACTCCCTCTGCAGGCAGCAGTGGGAATGACAATGTAAAAAAGTAGGGGTGGGACTTCAACGCAATTAATTGTATTTTCCCCGATTTACCCCCAAGCTGGAACTCCCGAGCCGGAACCTTTCTATTTTCGTGTTTCTGTACGCCTGTATATCTGACGCACATCCACCCACAACAGCAGTGGACGGAGAGATCCATGACGGAGACGCTTCATTCGGCCCGTGTGGGACTCAGTTTTGTTTTAAAAAACGTCCCGATGGGATGATAGACGGCTGTACTGCTGTGTGCAGGTTGTGCAAAAAAGAGTTGTCCTTCCACCGTAGTTACTCAAGTCTAAAAAAACATCTCAAAGTAAAACATGTTGGACAAACACAGAGACGTCCTCGATGCTAGTGTTAGCGTTAGCCTCAAACAAACGCTCCAGCCACGCCCACTCTGAGCCACAATAACCCTTGTCAGGAAAAGAAATGGCACTTTGATTTCTGTTTACAGCAATTGTTCAACACTTAAAGGTGCTGTTTTATGGCCCTTTTGTTTTATTTATTTTTCACATGTATATAAATGTGGCATTATTATTACTGTTTATACCATGGTCTGGGTGAATACTCGGTTCTGATTGGCTGGTGGGTGCTAACAAGCGTGCATTATTTTCGTATAACCGCACACGTAGTCCGGTAGTTAAAGAGGGGGTATTATGTTTTTTTCAATCACATAGCACCAGTCTATATCACACTACAATGATGACGAAACCTTCTGTTGGTCTGTAAATGCAGTAAATTAGAATAACTGCCTTGTATAAAATTGCTCTCTCAAAATGGCTGTAGTGAATGTCTTGAAATAGGTCTCTGTCTCTTTAAGAACCTCTGACCCTTTCCGACACGCCCCCTCCACACGCTGGTCAGTGGTTGCTGAAGAGCAGTGGTTTGTTACTCGGCTGGTGACGAAAGCTCGGAGGCGTCTCCAGGAGGTGGGGGCGTTCCTAGGAGGACTCAGGCAAACCTATCCCTAAAATGGCCGCCATCAGAGTTTTTACAGATTACTCAAAAATACGTGAATGTGCTGAGGCAACACTTCAGGCATGTTTTTAATAAGGGAATGACATAATAAGATGATGTAAAGCTTGAACAAGTCCATTTTGCATAATACCCCCCCTTTAAATCACTGGGATATCACTCCTTTGGGATATCCTCCACTTTTTTTTCTTGAATGGGGATGAATGGGACTACGGTGTGATTGCTTAAAAATCAGGAAGTGAAATGACTAGAAACGATTACGAAATACATTTTGTTTCCGTAGTTTTAGACCAATATTGCACTTTCCAACCATGTGCTTTAGATTATTACCAAACACCTTCAAAATGTTTTTCTTTATCTTCTACTAGATTACAACATCAGCACATGGTTTCTAATTGAACCCACCTTCACCACAGCAGCAGAACCACCAACCTCCTCAGCCTCTTCTCCACCAACAACAAACCACATAAAAAAACACCAACGATATTTTACAAAACATGATTGAAACTTTATGCAGGAGCCATAAATTGAACAGTTTTTTCAGAACAGAAGCGGCGTCTACATAAAAACAACTCAATATCTCACTATTGTATCACTCAGTAGCCGCTCATTTACAGTCTCACACTTGGACGTTTCCGATAACGAGCTGCGACTCTCTCCTCAGGTGCTGATTACTGCCGACGCCAACAACACCTTCACATCTCACGCTACCGTTCTCCCCCCCGGCTCCGGGATAAACGCCGTCATCGTTTCCACATCTTTACAACAGCAACACGCCGACCTAAAGCCGTGGTGGAAATGTATCTCACACTGTGGTGTTTACACAGTGGTGATGCTGCGGACGTTCTTCACGCTTTTCTCGCTCTGGCTGTCGCTCTGAAAGGACTGGCTGCTCGAAGAAACCACGTCAGGGACCTGGAGGGAAACAAGACAAGTGTGGATCATTATGTTTTTGGTATCATCATATACTTTGTAAGTCTAAAACGTCTGCAAATTCTACGCTTTCAGGGTCATTAGGTGCTAAATAACGAGTGCAAGCTGGAAAACCGGGCACCAAATCCGGTCAAAAAGTTTGGAAACGCTTTTATTTTGTTTTGGTTTTTCTTTTATTTCAACACGATTTACATTGTAGATTCTCACTGAAGGCTATTTAATCAAAACAGCCGCCTTTTGCTTTGATGACTGTCCAGTATATTACCATTGAGCAGAACCATCACACTGAACACGGGTTCTCCCCAAGGCTGTGTTCTGAGGCCCCTCCTGTTCACTGCTGACCCATCACCGCACTCCAAAGTACGACTCAAACCTCTCCATCAAGTTTACAGACGACACAACGGTGGTGGGCTTCATCAGCAACAGAGACGAGTCAAACTACAGGAGTGAGGTGAGCAGTGTGACCACATGGTGCACACAGAACAACCTCTCTCTAAATGTGGAGAAGACAAAAGAGATTGTTGTGGACATTCAAAGAGCGCGGGTCCAGCATGCTCCTCTATCAACGGTGCTGCAGTGGAGAGGGTGACCACCACTAAGTTCTTGGCTGTGCAAATCACAGAGAAGCTCCCTTGGACCATGCACACTACATCACTGGTCAGGAAAAGTAATCAGCGTCTCTCCGCAAGTTAAGAAGAGCCAGAGTGTTATGTGCAACTTCTACAGAGGGACTATAGAGAGCATCCTGACCAGCTCCATCACTCTGTGGCACGGCCGAAGGAGCCTAAAGCACAGCCCAGCGAGAGCAGCAGAGAAGATCTGTGGAGCCGCTCTCCCCTCCATTAAGGAGATGTACTCGACCAGACCCACAAAGCCGTCAGATGTTGTTGGACCTCAAGAACTGAGAGAATAATGGGGACGGAATTGGGGGAGAGGGGAAAAAAAGGGTCACAATTTCAAGGAGAAAAAAAAAGTGACAAACAAGTTGGGAAAAAAGTGTAAAAAATTGGGGGGAAATTGGGAGAAAAACCTTGAAAAATTAGTAAAATTATTTAGTCGCTTCTTTTTTGAAGTTTCTTGGTTGTTTCACCTCAAACAAATGATACAAATGTAAAAGGATAGAAGGGAAAGGAATAAATGATGCAGTACATGAGACGATCTGTTACTTTGTTTCTTCAGGAGCCCAGTATTTATAGACACAGATTGTATAATGTGTGTAGACCGTATAAACACACATACGGCGCTGAACCCGTGACCTTGAACAAATATGTCCGGCCCAGAGACTGCATCTCGCGCTCCTCCGATCTTTATTAGATGCTGAGGGTATTACACCGGACTTATCGATACAGAGCCCTCAGAGGAATCGATAAATCCATTAGGTCCAACCCTCCGCGGCACAATTACCTCATAAACATCGACGCGCCCAGATCTCCGCTCAGAAATAAGTAGATTACGGCCATAAAAAAACCCCCGTCATTTTCACATTCAGTCTCTGTCGGGACTCGGGGCTTTACAGATGGCGTGAATTGAGTTACAAATTCAAGAATAAATGGCGCAAACTCGGAGGGGTTTGTGTAACTTACCTTATCGAGCGAGGTTGTAATTGGGATGGGAGGCCCGATAATTAGCTCATTGAAGTAGGTTTCTGTAAATACAAGAGGGGAAAGTTAGGTAATTAGCCTCACGTCGCAGCAGAAGCACCGTTCAAAGGTTTCATTTGAAGTAATTAGGCTACTTTATCCAGATAATGCTGCTTTGCTGTGGCTTTGGAGGGTCAGCTGTGTGCATGCAGGCGGCAGTGTTGATGCTTAGATACTGATTTATTTTCTTTTAGTGAAGTGAACTTGTTTTTGTCTCCATACGGTGTATTGTTAAACTAAACAACAGACCACATGCACTGTCTGTGTACCTAAAGTGCACTTTTGTCAGTCACTAACACTGAAAGAGAGCCAAAAGCAGTGAGGTAGTGTAGCTGTGAGTGGCCAAAAAGTGGAAGTGCCACCAGTCTATCACATCATGGTTCTCTCACTGTTGTACACACCTGCCTAAAACAATGGCCATTCAGTTGACCCACTGGAAGAATTACAGTAACACACGACCACATCTTCTGGTTGTGATTCACACACACAACTGCACAAACAGTAATAGGCAACTGAACATTATTTAACAAATTCAAAACAATAACTTGATACGTCACAATAGTTCTTTAAGCAAATACGTTTCAAAATGGTACAAGCTCATCACAGAAAAGCATAAATGGAGGAAATGTATGGGCGGCCCCTCCCCAAACACCTCCCAGGTGGAAACAAAGGAAGAGGAAGCACAAAACAACCTTTCCCAATGAACCAAATACACTTAAATTAGATAAACCTTTGTGTTTTTACTGTACAGAAGGTATATGTGTAGAATGATGAGAATTAAACTAATAAGACAAGCCCAAACAAAACCCGAGATATGCATGTGCAGCTTATTAGACTATTGCAGTTGAGTGTGAAAACTATGGGACAAGTGGAGTGTAAAACTCACTTCGTCACAAGCAGCACAATTTATTTCTAAAGCAGGAGGTACTGCTAGAGGCAGCAGCTCCAACACCACCTTTGTTCATTGAAAATGAAAAGAATCAGGTACTTCAACATTCTGTCTGGTCCAAACTCAGTCCGAACTGTGAAAGCATTTCTTACCTCCTAATTTTTGGTAAATGGTCTCAACTGTTAGAGAAATGACAATGGTGTTCGAGAGGAAGAATGGGCAGCAGTCTGGATGTCTTATACAGGAGAAGTTTATTTACCATCGGTGTGACATGAACTCCAGACATTGCGCTAGTCCCACCATTCAAGTCTGTCTCTGCTTCCACAGAAAAGGGATAAATACCCTCTTGAGCGTCATACTGATATGCAAGCAAACATTCAGTGGCTGAGAGTCTGAAGCACGACAGTCAGGGCTATGACAGAGATAGTACGACTGTACAGCTTGACCCAGTATGATAAATAGCGATTTAATGTTATCCTACATCAACCTACAGTATATAGCGCTTTTCTACCTTCATCAGGTATTTATCACCTAGTATAATAATTCTGTTCAAATGTCCTCACGAAACAGCCTATTAGGTCTTAATAGTGAATATAATGTTGGCATTCGGAGAAGTGGTGCTTTACTTTGGGCTATTGGGAGATTTGGCTCTTGGTGTGTTGACGATTAAGAAAATTGGCCCTTCATCGAGCAAACTTGTCTACCCCTGAGGTATAGTGTTCATCACTGCCAATTAACGGGAGGGTATTAAGCAAAAACAGCTCCTTAGAGCTTTGAACCATGTTACAATGTTCTCATCAAAAACACCTGGAGTTGTGTTTCGATCCGCTAGAACTATTTTGAGTAATGTTTAGATCTTCACCTGTTCCCAAAATAATGAAGAAGAAGAAGAAGAAGAAGAAGAAGAAGAAGAAGAAGAAGAAGAAGAAGAAGAAGAAGAAGAAGAAGATCTTTATCTACATAGCACCTTTCACAGACATATAGTCACAAAGCGCTTTACATGAGACAATTGTACATTCACTCCACACTCGGTGGTGGTTCAGTTTCCCCTGAGGGAGATTGACAGAAGCGCTTTCGTGACTGCATACATCTGCACCAAAGGTCTCTCTGACCACCACCATTCATCCACTCACACATCATTCATCCTGGCCTATTGTACATGTTTTTTAGTGGTAGGGGAAACCGGAGGAACCTACGCAGACACAGGGAGAACATGCAAACTCCACACAGAAAGGCCCCGTCCAAGTGGCAATGGAACCCTGGACCTTCTAGCTGTGAAGCGAGAGCGCTAACCGCTGCGCTACCGTGCCGCTTAAAGCAGAACTAAGTAACTCATGCCCCTAGAGGCTATAAGCGCCACTGCAGGTGTCATAGCATTAATTTTTCGAGAGAGTAAATACTACGCTGACAGAAAAGACAAAGGGAGAGAGGGATCTTATACATTCAATTACAAAATGGAGATCATTTTTTTCACTCACACTTGGCTGTAAATACTGTTTAAGTGACGCTAGCCCGCAGTTAGCTTTGCCCGTTAGCCTGTTAGCTTCTTCTTTGTGATTCTATTAGTGTGTATTGGTGGTTTTCTGGCCGGAGACACCAGGGGGAGATGAAACACCCCCAATCATCCCATTAACACTTGTATTACCCCCAGAGGGACTACGGAAAGGATTTATTAAGGTAAACAAGTTACTTAGTACTGCTTTAATCCTTTTATCACAAAGCTAAAACACTCACCATAGCTTCACTCACCTGGGCAAATCAGGAATTGAAACTACTGGATTTTTTTTGCATTTTCTAACCAACAAAGTGTAAGACGGTGATAAAGATGTGTTAGGGATTATTACCAAATACCTGCAAAAAGCACAATACAGTAACATCCCCCTCTCCAAAACTTTTATCACAATGCACCTAAAAAGGAAGCTCCACCTTTGTTCCAGCAAAGGTCCCAACAAACTTTGAAGCAAACGATGTAACCTTTCTCAAAATCAAACTTTCAAACTTTTATGGCCCCCTCGTACCTCTGTCGCCGGAGTATCCCAGGTTGACCTTCCCCTGTGGCGCCCCAGCAACCGAGGTCCTCCCGCTCTCTGATTGGCTGAACCTGCAAATTGCCAAATAAAGAGTCCAATCACGCGAGCTAACCTTTAACTGAGATATGCAACGGCCATTTCGTGGGAGCTTTGGGAGCAGGTAATTTCCTTTTGCCTCAAAACAGCATTTCGTCTTTTTTTTTCTTCTTTTTTTTTATGCGCTCTAGGGGATAAGCTATATTTTGCATGCTTTCGCTCTAACGCTATCAAAGCTACTCATGCTGAAAATACATTCAGCTGACAAATACCAAAAACACAAAGTAGCACGCTGTATCTACTCCTTATATTCGCAATTTGAATGGTAATTTTTGCCGGTTGTATTTAATGCGTATGCTTTTGAAAAGGCACACCTCACTCTTTTATAATGGAAGAAAACAAAAGCCTATTAACTTACTTGAGAAATTAGCATTAGCCGCGTGCGCTAAATTGACTTATCCTGGTGGTTAGTCAGACGTGACGCTACACGGAGAGTGGAGATGTAAAACAAATGGTCGAGCCTTACCATATCGGTTGCTGCAGGCCCGGTTCTGAAAAACAGCAGAGGGAAAAAAAGAGGAAAATGAGCCGTGACTTGTTTATTCACTGACCACGCTACATCTATACGGAAATGGCAGAAGTTGTAAATGTCCCCGCGTTTATTTGCTTTTGCTGCAGCTGTAATATCTTAGCCCGGAGTGAATTGTCAATGCAGGAGCGCTAATGAGTTTTTGTTTTCCGCAGCTTCACGGTTTGCCAACGGTCCTTACGGCCACGGCGAAAGCGCAGTAATACGGTATAGAAGAGCGGGTGCAGATGGCGCCCGCTCCGGGAAACGTCCAAACCGAAATACTGCGTTTACAGCGTCAGGGATCGGCTCGGTCATTATGATGAAAGTTGCTGGTGCTGTGCAAAGTCTGCAGGGTGACCAGAGGATTGTAATAGTCTGTTCTGATAACAAACTTGCTTTTATAATTGAACATATGTTGTAGTAGATATGGATGTAATACAGACATTGTAGACAACAATGTAACAAACTGTTGTAGGTTCAGCAACACTATGAGTCCAAAGAATGAGATCAGCTGAACATCAACTCAATATTATTCCATCAGTGGATTTCCTATTCCCTCATGATACGGGCATATTCCAAGATGACAATGGCAGGATTCATCACATTGACACACTTCATTAGCCACCAATTCGACAAGTCTAGACCTTTACCCTTGGAGGTTTGCTCAGCCCACTTTATTGAATCATGTGTTGTTTGGGGTTGGACTAGTTAGGGCTGGTTTATGCTGGTTTAGAGCAGGTTTGGGCCTGTTCCGGCCTAGTTTGGACTGGTTTGGAGCAGTTTAGGACTGGTTTGGACCGGTTTAGAGCAGTTTTAGACCTGGTTTGGGCCAGTTTAGACCAGGTTTGGACTGGTTCCTGCTGGTTTTGACAGGCTAAGAGCTTTTTCGATTGGTTTCAACAAGGTTTAGACCAGGTCTGGCCGGACTGGTGTGGTAGTTTAGATCAGGTTTGGACTGGTTAAAGGCAGGTAACTCAGAGGTCAATCAAAAAACAAATAAACATGAACTAATAACATTGATGTTTGTTCTCCAAATGCTTAGAAAATACAAAAAAGGGTGTAGGGAGTAACATTGAAGGGTTAAAGGAACAGGCCACTGTGCGTGCCCGTGGAAGAGTTGTGATAGCTTCCAACTTCATCCCTGTTTGAAGCTATAGGAACAAGAGGCCAAATGCTGACAACATCTTTGGTCGTTGTGCGTGACTGAGCGCACGCACAAAGCTCAGGTAAGAACATATCTCAGTATGGAAAAACGGTGGGCTAAACCCCATCACCGAGGTTTTGGGTCAGCAGAGTGAACAGGAGGGGGCTCAGCACACATCCTTGGGGAGCCCCCGTGTTCAGTGTGATGGTTCTGGAGGACCAAGGGCAAAATCTTCAGAGGGATTCAGGGACCAACCACAGAACGAGGAGGGACGGCAAGACGATGCCGCACTATTCGCACCAGATGGAAGCTTGTAGTTTGTTTACGGATCCAACATGACAGCAGCAGATGCGACGCCATCTTTCGGTCAAGCTTGTGACCGTGTTCTAAATAGTTAAGCTCTAAAGTTTATTTTAGAAGAAGAACATTGGGTGTGTCATACGTCATTGGATACAATTGATACGATTGGGCTACGTGCAGACGCATATGATAGACATTCGTAGTGCCTAACAAACGGCTATGGAAAATTAATGAGTGGTTCCCAGACTAAACATCAATTGTGATATATTGGCTGGTGCTAGCAGGCTAACAAATGGATGTTTTTTACCAACACCAATGCTACAGTTTTAGCTGACTTGTATTTATTCTGTGAAATTGTTTTGGTCATGTTCATTTTTGTGTCGATGCAAGTGTATTTTGAGTTTGCTTTTCCCTCATTTTGGCAACTTGAAGGAAGATGGAAGGGATATAAATTTTTTAGCAGAAGGTAATTAGCAGTTTGATCTGAGACTCTGCTGGCAAAGATAATTCCACCGATTTTCTTCACAATCTCTGTGCTGCGTATAAACCACTCTGCCACATTATTCCTTGAGGGAAAAATATCTACACAGGTGTCACCGAGGAGCAAGGACAAGTGTATTATAAGTTTCCGGCTTAAGAATCGGCAGTTTGGGGAGAGGGTCACAAGTGTGTGTTCAGATAATCCCCGGGGCCTGAATCAGACACAGGGATTACAGAGTCCATTCCCAGGTGCTGTGTTGGTTATCTAACACACACAGGCCTCCACTCACACTCACACAAGTCATAATAGCGTGGACAACAACAACATAACAGCACCTATGCGGCCCATAAAGAAATCCCATAAACAAGAGGAACGTTGTTGCATTGTTTTCATATTCCATGTTCATCGCAATGGCAGAACATCCTCAGCCTCTTCACCATCATCCACAGGGAAATATTTTCAGTAACCTATTTTTAACTTTTCTGATCTCCTGTCTAATCTTTAAAGCAGGGGTAGGAATCACAGACTCTGGGGCCAGATGCTCCTGCATATATTCTCTGATTCCCAGCCTTCCGCAGATGATTTTGAGATTAACGATTGCGCACAACAAATCCCCAAACAAAATATAGTCAATTCCGGCCTGGTGGATGACCTTCCAGACCTGTTCATATGTCTTCTTGGCTAAAACTTTCATAGATTGTTATTTTAGTATCTACTGACTGGCAAATCCTTGTAAACTGCACACTCGTCACTTCACCATGACCAGAATCTCAACTTTTTGCCCTAGTGTCACTTGTGTGAAGGCATGACTAAATGACGGCGAGACAGCGAGGACATACAAACGCTCCAGGGATTGAACCCGGGACCTTCTAGCTGTGAAGCACGAAGTTTTGTATGGCCTAAAATATCAGGGATACTTGATACTAGGGCTGGGTTCCGTTAAACAACACCACAGGTATGGAAAAAACAAAGATATTGTATGGGTATGGAAAAAAAATCTTTTAGATAATTTAGATCCAACTTTTGATGCTGCAGGTTTAGGGACAGCATTAAAGGAAGTTACTTTGGTATTCAGCTAAAATTAATGATTTTTCCTCCCCATTTTTTTTCTCCTATTTTTTCCCAATTCTTATAGTTTTCCCATTTTTTGGTACATTTTTTGTTGTTTTTGCCCCATTTTTTTTTGTTCTTTTCCCTATTTATTCCCACATTACTGCCCATTTCTTCCCATTTCCTGCATTTTTTATCCAATTTATTCCCAATATTTTTCCACCCTATTTTTCCCCCCTGTTTTCTCCCATTTTTATTTTTTTATTCTTTTGTTTTACTATAAACTACTACTACTAATTTCTTGGGGAAAATTCCCTATTTTTTCCACACATTTCTTGACACTGGAGATGATATTGTACATTTGCAGATCTTCCACACATTATTGTTCTGTTTTCTGGCTCTACATGACAAATACTTTAGTTCAGGTATTGCTATCGAAAACCAAGTATCATTAAACTACTGGTATTGATACTGCATTGAAATATTGCCAATAGTGTTAATCCCTCTGTATATAATTATGATTTACTAAACCTTTCCCACAGTGGGGCCAGCACAGCAGTTGTTTGTATGAGGTGAAAAACCATTACTCCATCGTGTCCGAGGGTTTTACGCTCGCTCCGTGACCTGTGAGCCGTTTCCCGAGGAGCAAGGGAGCTTTGTGCTGACAACAACTGTTCTCTCTTTGTCAGAAAAAAAACACAGGGTGCCCTTGGAGGAGGCCGGAGCGGGGCAGTGCCGAGCCACAGCGTGTATCCGCCCATCTCTCTCATTACACTTTAATCGCGCTCTGTCCCGGCGCGGGGGCAGGCGGCGCGTTCTCACCTGCAGCAGCGGTTTTAAGTGGAGGAGAAGGAAGAAAAAAAAGTGCCTACTTGTTTGTCTCCTTCGTTTGAGGCAGAGGACAGTGCAGATGCAGAGCAGGGCGAGCAGCAGCAGAGCGGAGAGAGAGCCCAGCAACGCCACGGCAACGGTGCAGTCCTGCTCCACCACCTCCGCAACTAACGCACAAGGAGACGTCAGTGTACAGGAGACAAGATGCACAAGGAGAGACGCTGCAGGTGAAGCTTACTGATGCTGAAAATGTGAGGGGAGGAAATGTGTTGCAAGTCTGTCATTTTATCTTTTCATATAAAAAATAAGGCATTTCAAGCATAAAAATGTCCAGAATCTAAAGTATGCATCCAGCCAGGTTTGAATGTATGGTTTTATTTTGTTGATATATTCGTTTTTCAGAGGGGATTTCAAGATTTTTTCGTTTTGTTTTGTTGAAAGAGAAATAATCTGTAAAAAATCGAATTGTTTTTTTTTGTAGTTCAGGCTCAATAAATCCGGCTAAGAATTAGATATCAAAAAATCTCTCATTAAAAAAAGAAAAAAAAAGTACAACTGATATTTGATTTGAACATATTTAGCTCATATTTGTAGATTTATGTTTAGAAAAATAGGCTATTTACAAAAAAATATTGATCTTTATTTAACCAGGATCGTCCCACTGAGATTAAGAATCTCTTTTTCAGGGGAGTCTTGGCCCCAGAGGGGAATCTATTGTACATGTTTTAGTGGTAGGGGGAACTGGAGTACCCGGAGTAAACCTATGCAGACATGGGGAGAACATGCATACTCCACACAGAGAGACCTAGTCCAGGTGGGAATCGAACCCGAGACCTTCTAGCTGTGAGACGTGAGGGCTAACCGCTGAGCCACCGTGCCGCCCTACAAAAAAATATCTTCCAAACCCTGCCTTTAAACAGGAGATGATGCAACAACAGTTTGCCATGTAATGAGATTTTCACTTTACTGTAATAAAATGCAGCATTTTGCATTCATGTCATAATTTTGAATATCTTGTTGCATGATGCAGCCAAATCACTGGGCGAGGTAAGCCCTTCTCTTTGGTCCTCATGGCGGGGAGCTGACATTGCTGCGATACCACCCCCTGGTGGTCAGGGGCGATTCAAAAAGAAACTTTGTAAACATGATTCCAGTAGAGACTTTGCACCTCCCTAACACTAAGCCAGGCTCCAAAGAGTTTGTTTTTTTTCCCAAAAAATGCTGTGACTCATGTGACAACACTTGG
Source organism: Gobius niger (assembly GCF_951799975.1). NCBI lineage: Eukaryota > Metazoa > Chordata > Actinopteri > Gobiiformes > Gobiidae > Gobius > Gobius niger. Next base: position 8,083,931 of record NC_136852.1, on the reverse strand, counting down.
CTGGATACAGTATTTTTAAACATGCTTGTTTTTGTACTGCAGAATTATAAAGTTTATAAGAAGTTTAAGCACTGTGGAGGCTCATAGCTGCTCTGGGGCTTCCCGCCATTTTCCCCTTTGAGGAACATGCTCTGTGATGCCAAAGTGCACCATGAACATTTAACAGGCCACATGGGTTCATTAAAGGAACAGGCCACCGTTTTTCCAGACTGAGATACAGTATGTTCTTACCTTAGCTTAGATGAGTTACTTACCTACTTATACTGAAAGTATTTTATCTGCACTCTTGCCCTTTTACTGTAATTGATTAATTTTATGTTGATGTCCAGAGGAGAAGGAGTGACAAAACAGAGGTTAGGTAACTTTGTGTGAACGAGCAAGAAAAATAGTGCTCAAGACAGAAATAGTGCTCAAGACAGAGCGAGTCAAAACAAGACTTAAAATAGTTCTCAAGACAGCGCAAATCTTAACAAGACTTAAAAATGCATATAACTGAAAGTATTTTATCTGCACTCTTGCCTCTTACTGTAATTGATTAGTTTTATGTTGATGTTTCTATTTGCTTTTCTTGTATTTATGCAACTGTGAAGCACTTTGAATTGCCTTGTGTATGAATTGTGCTCTACAAATAAATTGGCCTGGCCTGGCCTGGCCTTGCCTTGCCTTGCCTTGCCTTGCCTGTCTGGTCTTTGTGCCCGTGGAAGAGCTTGGTCGCTTCTAACTTCACCCCGTTTGGAGCTATAGGAATATGCTGGTAGAGGCCAAATGCTAACAATATCGGCACGGTAGTACAGCGGTTAGTGCTTGTGCTTCACAGCTAGATGGTCCGAGTTCGATTCCCACCAAGGACGGGGCATTTCTGTGTGGAGTTTGCATGTTCTCCCCGTGTCTGCGTAGGTTTCCTCCGGGTACTCCGGTTTCCCCTACCACTAAAAACATGTACAATAGGCCAGGATGTATGAGAGTGTGTTTGAGCGTGCGCATGGGGGACGACGGATGAAAATTAGCCTAAGGCTACAATCCGGTGTGGCTTGTTCATTAACTTGCACTGTCCCTACCAAATAAACCATAAATAATAATAGTCTTTTTATGTGACTGAGGGCACACACAGACCAGACAGGTAAACTCGTCTAAGCTCAGGTAAGAACATATCTCAGAATGGAAAAAATGTGAACTATTCCTTTAAGGGGCTGAATGGCTGATCTCTTGTACACATGTTGTGTGGCCTGCCAGACGCTCCACCTTTCTGCACCCATATGATGCTGCCACTTTTATAATGTGAGAACTCTAGAAATCAGATCATCAGATTTTAGATTGTGAGTAAACATAGCCATTGTGTTTATGTCTTTACAAAGCTGACCCACCTACTTTTCACAGTTTCTCTCCCTCTGACTGGCATTTTAGTCGAACTTTAACCCGAATACATTTTTGTTTTATATGTGCTGCGTCTTAGGACAGTAGGTGTCTTACCCACGGTGAGGCGAACCGTGCTGTTCAGTGGAGCTCTCATGGCCGACACAGACACCAGACAGTGAACATCGCTGCTGAAGGAGGCCGTGATGCTGAGGTTACTGCTGACGGAGAACTGCCCCTGTCCCGTCCCCGCTGAGCTCATGTTATAGGCTGCACTGCTCACCTGCACAGAGAAGAGATACATGACGGTAATCTACGAGGGACAGCGAGTCTAAAACTGCAGAAGTGGATTTATAGAAGAAGTCTAAAGTAAAAAGAAGAAAAGTTAAATTTGTTTGTTGGTTAAAGTGATTGCAAAATGAGGAGAGAGAGAATTCATGTGCAAGTAAACGATCGAGCTCCCTCCCCTCTCCCTCCTGATTGGCCGGTTCACAGGAAACCTCATCTCATTGGTCAAAGTGATGGCACCGGGGATTTTGATTAATGTCTGAGATCAAATTGCAGGCCCAGGTGGTCACATACAGTGGGAGGAAAAAGTGAGCACACCGTGCGGAATTCCTTACATTTCTGCCTTTAATTTTATTGGCCAAAACATGTAAACATTCACAGGACAGGGAGGAACAAGCAAGTGCACCCCCTGAATCTCACTGAACAGCAGCAGTTTTGTAAAGAGGAATGGTCCAAGATTCATCCTGACCTTTGGTTTGCAAAAGAACACTTGGATACTCCACAGCACTATGGACAAATATTCAGTGGACTGTTTGACCCAAAGTTGAAAAGTTTGGGAGGAACACACAACGTCATGTGTGGAGGAAAAATGGAACAGCACAGCAACATCAAAACTCTATCCCCACTGTGAAGTTTGGAGCAGAAGAATTGTGGTGTGGGGCTGTTTTGTTGCCTCAGGGCCTGGACAATGTGACATCATCAACAGAAAAATGAATTCACAAGTTCATCAATATATTTTGCAGAAAAACCTGAGACATTCACAACAGCATGTGAATAAGTAAGTACACCCCTGTATTAAATATATGGCTGAACCTTCTTTTGCAGCAATAACAGCTCACAACGATCAGGATGAATCTTAGACCATTCCTCTACTGCAGTTCAGTGACATTCAGGTGGTGTACTTACTTATTCCTCCCTGTCCTGTGAATGTTTACATGTTATGGCCAATAAAATTATGATAAAATGTAAATGTTTGGGTGGTATTAGTTCAAGCAGACACTGTTTAATCATTCTTGCAGAAATGTGAGAAATTCCACACATTGTACTTCCTTAAACCTCCTTAAAGATTTAAAAGTACATACTTTAAGTTATGCATAATGTCACTACCACTGAATTGGACCTACTTGAGTAACATTGCAGTAAAGTGTCTTTGCTCTTACTTGAGTAAAAAAGTTACTTGTGCCACTGTGAGTACATTTTAAGTACATTTTAAGTACTTAATTAACACTTCCTCCAGGTCCTATTATTTTACTTGGGGATTTATTTGGGTCACTTCTTTTTACTTATTACTATATTTTGCTACTTGACCCCCCTCTGGAAAGGAGAATGCCACTCCCACCAGTTGCTTTAAAGTATCTTAACTTAATATAAATAAGTAATAAGTAAATAAGTACAATCCTCTACTCTTTTACCTGAGGACAGAGGAACAAGCCTAACCCGGCAGAGCGCTCACCTCTCTGCCGTTGAGCCGCCAGTGCAGTGTGGGCCGAGGGGACCATCCCGCTGCTTGACATTCAAACTCCAGCGAGTGCCCTTTCAAAGCCATCCTGGACTCCCCCGAGATCCGCACACTGCCCTTTTCTGCAGAGACAAAAGCACCGCGTTTCACTATTTACATTTTGGTCACGCATCGTTGTAACATTTGCATAAGCGCGTCAGACAGTCCACACTTTGATTGACTTCCACATGTTTAAGCTCTGCTAATATTGGGAGTTTTTTCTTTAGTATTACTTGATGTGACTGTATAAGACTCATTTGATTATTTTTGCTTGTGAGTTCTTGTATTTCAGTCCCAGTCACTCAATCATGATGCCAACTAAAGTAAGACCTACACTCGACAGTCGCCGCCATATTGTTCCAAACTTACCTGCTGTTTACTGCATTTTTTTGTAGAGAATGTCTGTCCTCTAAGCTCTTAACCCCCGCATTAACCAAGCCCTTTTCTCCAATTCAGCTTTACCCAAATCTAAAGGCAAAGCTAAAGGTTTTTGTGACTTTTGTTGTTGCGTTTTCATCACCTTTTTGCCGATATTTTCAAGAAGCTTTTAGATTTGGGAGAAAACTGTGCTCGGTTAAGGCAGGGGTGAAGAGTTTAAAGCAGAAAAAAAATCTCACTGTAAAACGTATTTAGATATAAATGCAGCATTACTCCATGTACAGAAAGTTTCAGACAATTACAAACTGTTTTTCAGCTGTTTGAAGACAATGATCAGTCATTATGGGGCCGCCTTTGCTCTGCCTGATCCCGTCAGACCTCAGAAGCTAAGCAGGGTCGGTACTTGGATGGGAGACTGTTTGGGAACAACAGGAAGCCTGAGGTGAATGTTGTGTGTGAGTGAGTGATCGGAGGGGCTGATGGCGCAGACTGGTTGCCTCGTCAGGGCAGCTGTGGCTACAATAGTAGCTTACCACCACCAAGTATGGAGTGAAGGAAGTGTCTTCGAGTGTCCACAAAAGCACTATATAAAACCAATGCATTATTATTTCAACCTGAAAAGACTCAGAGACAGAATGCGTTGGGGAAGTTTTATTGAACGTGAATCATGATTGGGGTCAGACCCCGGCGGAAGATTGCAGTAATGATATGGAATACATGGCATTGATGGATGATAGCCCGGAGCCCGGACACTCGTGGTGGCAGGACGAGACCCGGGACGGCGAGTTGATGATGATGAGCAGAGCCGAGGAGAGGCCAGGTGGAGGAGGGGCGCAGCACGGCTGGGAAACGGCCAAGTAATTGAGCTTAAGAAGGGGATTCTGGGCGACGAGTGGCTGCAGCAGTATGAGCAGCTGCGATGATTGGCTGATGTGAAGGTGCGGCCTGAGCTGGGCCGTGATTGTGATTGGTAAAGGCTGCCGTTGAGGCGATGAATGAAGGCTGCAGGTGCGTCTTCCAGGTTGAATTTGCGCTGAAGCTTCATGCTCCTGATTGGATCAAATGCACTTTGTTTTAGCCAATCACAGCCAAGTGTCTAAACAGCAAACCAAAAATCTCTAATTTTATTTAGTTTTTGAAAAATGTTATACATATGTTAGTGAGATTGTTTTATCTTCTGTTGCTGTGTTGTTAATTATTATCAATATGGTGTTTCTATTTATCGGCAATACTGCCTCGTGATTGGCCCATTTGGCCCAAACCACTGGTGGTTTGGATTCAAACAGATCGGTGGGAGCAGCAAAAGGTGGATTCTTGTATGTTTATGCACAAATACCTTGAGGAGTTACCAACACCCTGTGGTAGTTAAAATCCCTTTTGCCAAATCAATGGAAACAATGGAGAGTCTGCAAGTTATGACTGTTGTGCTTTTAAAACTTGTCCTTGATTTACTTGTTTATATTAGTGGCAATGTGCAATATGCATGACTTTTTAAGCAATTAAAGTATTCGCAGCACACAATTTGAACCTTTTCCTTTTGTATACTGTAGGGCAGTGGTTCCCAAAGTGGGGTCCGGGGCCTCAGAGGCACTACAGGGGGGCCCTAAAGCTTGTCTGCAAAACAAGTACAATGTAAAAAGGTCATTTTGAAAGGAAAAATACATTTATCTAGTTTTTTTAATGTCATTTTCGATGTAAAAGTAAAAAATCCTTTGAATGGAGTAGACTATTATGATTTGGAGGCCCCGAGAGTTTTTCTGATCGCTAAGGGGTCCGCAATGTCCTGGACTTTGGGAATGGCTGCTGCAAGATAATGGGCTGATGCTTTGTCTTCCCATGACAACAGAGATTTTTCTTAATTTTTATCCTGAAAGAAACATTTTAAAGCCTTTTCTCTCGGTTTTTGCCAGTATTAGCAGACGCTGTACATTGACCTATACGAACAATTTTTCATTTTCCACCCTTGATAGATGAAGTTTTATATTTCATCTCTCTCTGTGATTGATCGCTTGCCTCAAAGTCGTCTTCTCGCTTTCGCTCGCAGCCAAATAAGCCACTTAGGTCCGCGTGTGCGCCGTACTGTATCTCATACGCGCAATCTATTGGCCCTGGCGATGGGAGGCAGAGGGGGGAGCGCACGATTGCTACAGACAAGGAGATGATTACAGGAGCCGCGGAGTGTTGTCGGCGGGAATGACATGTCGGAGTTGATTTAGGCGCAGACCTGGTGATGCTCCGCGCGCCTTATTGGCCGTCGCTGTTCTCCCCGGGCGCTGATTTGATGTCATAAACATACAGTGATATGGAGAGTGCTCGGGACTGTGCGGAAAGGGGGGAAAAAAGGGCTCAAAACAAAGCAGGAACACACTCGCTCTGATGAGAGGCTGGGAGATGTTCAGAGATGATTGATAGATGCTGGAAAAGTGGACATCATTGATTGTGATGCTGCAGGATGAGGTTTGTCAAACACAGAAGAAGATGTTCAACGGCTGAATCAAACTGCACTATCTGGAAGCATGTAGTGTGTTTTTTTTCTGCAGCAAATTTTGCAAAGACTGGTTTCCAAACTTGCTCTGGTTTCCAAAGTGCTGTTTCTCTTCTTTTCTCTCCCCCCTCGCTCCCCTTGACAAGAAACATTCGTAGCATTCTGTCAGAGCGAGCTGTTAGGTGTTGCTTTGAAGTAGTGCCACTTTGGCGGTCATTTTTGCCTGTCGAGGCTCTGCGGTGGAAGGAAAAGTGTTGCCAAATTGGATGGTAAGGTAAGAAAAGCACTTCCTGGTTATGCAGCGTAAACAGGAGGTAAACAGGAGTAGAACTAAGAATATCTCAAACATGCACAAATCCCTCAAAACACAACTCCAAGTCCATTATTTTGATGAGAGGACAACATTGCAATATGGTGGTCCAAAAGCCTTACAGTTAACACCACCGTCTGCTCCAATTTAATCTTGGAGGCAAAGATATTCAACTAGAGAAGCACTGATCCAGCTTTTCGGCCTCTGATACCGATACTGGGAATTTGAGTATCTGTCCATATCCGATATTAACCGATACCAAGACACTTTCTTAAAGGAACAGGCCCCCGTTTTTGCATACTGAGATATGTTCTTACCTGAGTTTAGACGAGTTGATGCGTACCTGTCTGGTTGTTTTGAGTGCCCTCAGTCACGCAAAACAACCAAAGATGTTGTTAGCATTTGGCTTCTCCCAGCATATTCCTATAGCTGGAGTTGGAAGCGACCAAGCTCTTCCACGGGCACAAAGACCAGACGACCGTATCAACTCGTCTAAGTTCAGGTAAGAACACATCTCAGTATGGAAAAACCGTGGCCTGTTCCTTTAAAAGTGGCTGCGGTGAGTGAAAAAGTGTATGGTTCTTTATTCTGCAGAGTGAGACAAAAGTCTAATCTTTTCTTGCAAATGAGATGTTAATAAATCATAGGGTATTTATCAATGAACTGTAATGTATGAACATTAGACAAGAATTAATGGACTTTTCGACATTAAATAGAATATATAGCAGGCTTTAGGTTGCATTAATATAAACGACTCATGTAAAGTGATCTGACCATTACAAAGTTTGATCAGTTATTTCTTAAACTAAAGGCAGAGGCTATAGAACCATCTGACGGCCAGCTACTGTCTCCAGTGACCAAGGATTCACACCACATTATTTTTGTCTTGAACGGCTCAACATGTGTTTTTTGTTGATTTCATGCATTTAGTATTGGTTCGAACGATAGAATAAATGATAAGTTATCAGACAAACTTGATTTAAAACAGGTCATTATATATTGCTAAATAAACCTAATCCAAACCGTCTTCCAACCCCTGGCCCTAACACTAACCAGTAAGATATTGTCCATATCAAACATATGAACCGTCCAATGGCATCGCAGACACTTCATAAACTAAAATACAAACACTTGGCCGCTCCAGCAGTGGCAGAACATATTTTATTACTTAAGGTGATTCAATCATGATTTCTATCCCTGCCTTAATTAGTTCATATTAGCATTAGCATACTGTTGCTAGCCGCGGCGATTGAAAATACATTTGTGGAGGATAAAACTAACTCAATGATTGGTTTCTCCAGGTTCTGAGCCGATGCACGATTTAGTTTTTTTCAGCATCGGCTCCAATATCCGACACCAATGCTATCGAATCGGTGCATCACTATATTAAACTCTTTGTATTTTTCTGCTTAAATGATGTGAAAGATGAGCAGAGAACACTTTTTCAAACACATCTTACTGTCAGTCCTCAAAATTCAAGCCTCCTCTTACATTGCTCTGCAGCGGCCCCGTCACCACAGGCTGTTCCTCGCTCGTGTCTGATTTATCTCAAAGCTTTCTCTCGCATTGCAGATTCGGTTCCCTCTCGGCAGCCCGTGCGGCGGCCATATTGATCCTTATGTCGTGTGTGTGTGTGTGAGCGAGAGAATAGTGACAGAGTAGCAAAAGCGCACTGTGTAACTCTTCATATTTACATCAGGCTCATATCGGACAATTAACGCGTGGGGGGTGACGGGGGGGGGGGGCTGATGGCACACGCTGTACGGTCCAGGGGCCGCGGCGGGATTTACGGGCCCGTCCCAACAGTAAATTGGACCCCGCAGCGCACAAATCACGGCAGAGTTGCTGAGTGTTAGCGTCGTGTGCCAGGATAGACAATTAATGGCGGGGCTGTGTCAGGTCATAGTGATGGCGTGCGTCTGATTCTTCATACACCGCTGGGAACGCTGCATCTGCCCGGGCGGGATTTGTGGCCCTCACTGCGAGAGAGAGATGCCCCCCCCCCCCTTCAGCGTGATGTACCGGGAGACAAGGGTCATTGGTCCGAGGGCTATTCCCTTATGAAGCATCGGAGTCATTTGTGAATCCGTTTTAAGATGAGCTCTCAATTTACACTTGGAAGTGAACAAAGACACTTCGGGGGAAAATGAGCAGAGAAAGAAACTGATGAGAGGTCACTGGTGGAGTTTGGGAATAGTGTCAAGTCTCTATAGAGAACAAAAGTAAACAAAAAAATAACGCCTTTGGCCAGTATACCCAGGACAGTTTGAGCCCTCTGTCCCATGTATCAGTAGATTTCTGCTAAACTATTAATTTGTCCCTGTTTTACACCAGCTCTGTCCCAGGTGGACCGGTTTTTCGCCAGTACCAGGCCTTAAAGCTGTACTAAGTAACGTGTTTACCTTAATAAATCCTTTTCATAGTCCCTGCGGGGGTAATACAAGTGTTAATGGGATGATTGGAGGGTCTTTCATCTCCCCCTGGTGTCTCTGACCAGAAAACCATGTTTGCAACTTGACTGCCACCGGTGCGGAGAAAGCAATACACACTAATGTAATCACGAAGAAGAAGCTAACATGCTAACGGGCAAAGCTAACTGCGGGCTAACGTCACTTTAAACAGTATTTACAGCCAAGTTTGAGTGAAAAAAAATATTTCCATTGTATAATTGGATGCACAGTAACCCTCTCTCCCTTCGCCTTTCCTGTCAGTGTACTACACCTGCAGTTGCGCTTATGGCCTCTAGGGGGAAGAGTTACTTAGTACTGCTTTAAAGGGACTATACAGAGTTTTAAAATGTTAAAATTAAGTATTTTCCTCCCCCTACATGCTCCAACAATGTCCTAATGTGTAGAATGAGCTCAGACCAGTTCACCACAACTGCCTCTAAAATCCTGCACTGTCACTCAAAAAGGTGTTACTGTGGGTCCGAATTGCCGTCATGCAAAAGCTTAATATAGAAGGTGCAGTTACACGTATGACCTGAGGTGGCAGTAGTGAGTATATAATGGCCAACTTACATCCAGCTCTTTTAAATTAGCAACTTACTACAATCCATGTGTGAAAAGGATGTCTCATGTTCCCTGAACTACTTTTTCACAATGAGTCTGATGAATCCTGGCTTTGTTGTTTTGTCTTGGAAACTGCCCAGGCCATCAGGGAAAAGAGAAATCTATTGATGGAATACATCCTGGTAACTCAGGATGTTCAGCTCAGTCTTTGGGTACAAAGTGTTGCTGAACCTATACCTGACCAACTGCAGCCACCCCAGATCAGAACAGAAAAGTCATTTCCTCATGGTGGAAAAAAGTAAGCAGCAGTTTGCTAAAAGCTATAGCCCTGATTTCTTTACTCCCCTAATTTATATGGAGATGTAAACAAGTTACAGCTATCGATCGCGCTTGCTTCCGGGCGGTTGTGGATTTTGGGCTGTAATCACTAAAAGGGAATTCCCTCATGTAGCCCGGGGCGTGCAGATTTCCTCCGCAGTGCCTTTAGCTTTGGGAGGTAAGAACTCCCAACAGAAGTGCAAAACGCAGCTGATTCTAATCTCCCCCCGCTGGGCTGACCCGAAGTGCAGCAGGGGCGCGAGGAGAGGCCGAGCGCCGTCTGTAAATCTGCACCTGGTATTTATAACCAGCGGCCGATCAATTTGGCCCCTCCCGGGCTCCCCCCCCCCCCCCCCCCCACGCTGTCGCCAAGAGTTTCAGCCGGGCCATCAAACACTCGCCGCAGAGATTGGAATGATTTGCTTCTCATCGCTGGTCCCTAAGGCGGCGCTTTTACCAAAACACTAAAAACTTTTCTGCCATCGATTCGTCCACCACGGCGTAATAAATCAAGGGCGGTTCATTAGGATGTGTGCTCTGGGAGGTGAGGCAGTAAATGGTGCTGTGTTGTCACAAGATAACTTAGTTTAAAAGTGCTGGTGATTACATTTTCATTTGAAAGTTTCGCTTTAAAATGACAAACGGCTCCTCCTTCGACTCCCGCGCTCATTGTTTTTGTCGCGGTCACCGAAAACACGTCTGGAGGCGTCGAAGGTGAGAGGCAGAACGAGCCGCTGGTCTTTTCAGAATTCGTTATTGAGATGTTTTTGATCAAAATGATGTTTCTGCAGATTTAGATTCACCGAGGTCACAAGGAGGGAACTGTGAAATCTATTGTAATCTAGTTAAAAAATGTGGAGTCAAAAGAACAGTTACAGGCTCTAAAATGTGCTGATGTTCATTAGATGTTGTGGGAAATTGATGATTTTTAGCTAATTTTAGTTTTATAATGCTATTGAATGTTTTTTAGGAGTTTAATCTATGTGCTTTAAGTTTCAGTTGTAACAATACTCCATTTCTTGCTCTTGCATTCTTTTGCTCAAACCTGTGGAGACGTTCGGTGCCCTCACCGGAGTTGTGAAAAATAACTCCATATAAGGCAACAGGAAGGACCTGCTGACCTTGGCCCAAGCTCCACTCATCTTCTATCTCTTCGTGAACGTCAAATGTTTTCTGATATATATTTGCAAGAGCGCAGTTAGACGGTGCCGTTTCCTGGAACTGCCCCGTTTGGGCACCGTGTATATTGTTAGGGACTTTAGCATTCAGAAAACCTGTGTATAGAAATTGTAATTGTTATAGGGAATAAAACTTCTTTGACTAAAGCAACTGAACTCTGGTGGTTTCTCCTCGGACCTTGGGATCAACGAATATGCTTGGTGAGACCTTTTTTTAGACTTTAATATTTTAAACTTAACTGTTTAACTGTGTTTAAAATGATCTTATGGAGTCAGACCTTATGTAAATTTAGAGTTTTAATATTTCCTGTGAAATCGCCCACAATGTGCACCCAACCCACAATAAGCAGAAAAAACAGATCAGAAGTCACTTTTATATATGTTCATTTTTAATATGAAATATATAATTAATAAAGAATTCTCAAAGTTTCCCAGAGTATCCGGCTTGGTAACTGTTTCTGGAGGGAGTACGCCATTTGTACTTTCTATTTTTAGTTATATAAAGTTTTTAAATATAAAAGACTACCGAGCCTCAAAGGGAGTTTTTCTGCATTTCTTTCACCTTGTTCTGAATCTGCCCGGTTTAAAAGCAACAAAAAAATATGTATAGTATGTGACACAGGCAGCAGAGGGACAGGGGCCCCACAGCAGCGGGGGCTGAGGGGGCCCCACTGGGAAACACTTACACAGGATTATGATGATGCATAAAAATAACAGGAAAATAAATACCAGATAAATGATGATAAATAGAATAAATTATCAAATTTACTTCCCAGTTTCGGTTTTACCAAAATCAAAAAGCTTCTTGGCCAGTGTAGCGGTTCATTTGAAAGCTAAGACCAGCAAAACTGATCGTAACATTTTTGTCGCCTTGTCGCCGCATTTTTATCCCATTTTGGCAGTTTTTGTGGCTTTTTCATTGCTTTTTTTCTTTCCTTTTTTGACGCTTTTTTGTCTTGTCTTGTCTTGTTGCTTTTGTGTTGCTTTTTCATCACTCTTCAGTTGTGTTTTTGTCACTTTTTTATTGTGTTATTGTTGCTTTTCCGTTATTTTGTTGTGTTTTCATCCTCGTTTTCGACGCTATTTTGGCGCTTTTTTCAAGAAGCTTTTAGATTTGGGTCAAGTCGAACTGGAGGAACGGTGCTCGGTTCAGGTGGGGGTTAAGAGGTTAAAGGTTAAAGGTATATTTCAGGATTTTTGACATAGGGCCTCATTTCCTAGTTATCCAGAGTGTTGCTGATACCTGGAGATATTTTATTATTTTTATTTTTTTTAATTATTATTATTTTTTGTAATTCATGCAGTTCTTATGTTTGAAGAGTTCTGTGGTGCTAGGCTAATGCAAGGCTAGTGCATTTCTATGGTATCCGCTAGCCTGCATTAAAAAACAGTCTTACGCACTCCACAGTGCACCTGAGGCAAATCACTTACAACTCCAGACTAATGATACAAATGTCTGTGTCAATAGAATATTTTTTGGAATATAACTGCCCTTGCATCACATGAATGATCGCATTTTGAGGGACTATTTTCTAGCAGATCACTCCGCCGCTGCGTAGCTTATACAACCACGAAGCTGATGCTGCTCAAATACAAGGTATTTTAAATGCAAAATGGTTAAAATTATTCTATCGACACAGACATTTATATGGTTAGTCTGGCGTTATAAGTGATTTTCCTCAGGTGCACTGTGGGTCAGACTGTTTTTAATGCAGGCTAGCTGATACCATAGAAATGCACTAGCCTAGCGCCACGTAACTCTCCAAAGAGAAGAACTGCATATTTACAAAAAAAATATCTCCAGAAATCAGCAACACTCTGGATAACTAGGAAATTAGGCCCTGTGTCAAAAATCCTGAAATATCCCTTTAAGTCACACTCACCTTGGACATAGAGACGGGCCGTCCTCTTGTCGACTTCCTGGAGGTCACAGCTCACCTCTCCCTCGTGCTGCCTCCGGGTGTTCTTCAAGACCAAAGACCAGCCGTCTCCGTGAGAGGAGGAGAACTTCTCAGCCGTGATGTTGGGGTTTGTGGACGGCACCAGGCCGCTCTGCTGGGGGATGGTCAGGACCGTCTTTCCGTTCAACTGCCAGATCATAGCGCCCCACCGCGGGTGTTTGGTGCTGCAGGTGAAGCGGGTCTCCTCTCCGGCCAGGACTGTCTGTGAGTCGGGGCTCAGCGTCATCTCAGCTCCCAACGCTACGAAAATAGATCAAGGACAAGGCAGGTTTATTTGTAGAGCACAATTTGTTGTTCACAAAGTCATTCAAAGTGCTTTACATAGAAAGGAGGCTGCACACAGTCACAAGGTAAACTCTCATTTACATAAGAGTTCTTTGAAGAAGGGATTTTGTTCATCATGAAACTGTTAGGTTAAATGCCAAGAAAGACACTGGCAAATACTACAGACAGATGTAGTTGGTTCACGAGGTTCAAACTCAAATCACTGTCGTAGCTAGTTCAAGTCTGGGCCTGAGTCATTAGAATAAAATTCAAGTTGAGTCGCTATCACCTATCAGTCTAAAACTACTTAAAGCGGGGGGACCTTTCCTGTTTAAACTGTGAAAGCTTTAGGCCCCCCGAAACCAGTAAATTGGTAAGAGCTCTTACGCCAAACCGGACGTGCGTCAGTGTCCGCCATGACAAGAAGCTTCCGAATTGGGCTGTTAGTTAAAAGGGGTTATGAAAAGAAGCCTCAATGCTAACTATCATAGCCGCTTTAGCATAGGGACCTCTGGTGCTAACTAACCGGTGATTAGGAGCTATGTGGCATCCCATGAGCCCCTGCTCCAATCCCCCCACCCCCCTGGGCCCCACCCTCAGTGATTCATGTGCAACCACTGTTGATTGACAGGGGCACATTTAATAATACAAATAAGATTCTGCACAAGCCAAACTTTATAAAAGTGACAAAATACATGTTGTCGTCACCACAGCTCAGTCACATGTCAGTGTGATTAAATGAAGACAGTTTGTGCTTTTGCTTTCATTTTGTAGAAACTTAAGCCACATGGCTAATTTGTATACTGTAGCTTTATGAATCAGCTGTTGAGATAAAAAACAAACAAAAAAAACAGGAACATTTGGATTTTTTTTTCTCCTTAAATGTCTTTGTTTGGACACTATGTTGTTGTTGGACACTATACAGTGGAGGGGGACATGCGCTTTTGTTTGGCCTGCAGTCTGCCAATAACCTTAAAAAAGAAGAACAGCAGCAGTTGGTGATTTCACTTCCCCTTCCCCTGGGTAAGGACGGTCGAATTGGGCGAATAGCTCTGAAGCTCTAGTTCACTAACTGCATAGAGATCTAACAGTCGACCCCATGAAATGTTAAGGATTAGTTGCTATAGTGTTTGTACTTAGAGGCTATAATTTGATGATTTCAGACGCAGCCTTCGTCTTGGCCCAAACTTGTTTCTTGCTCTCACAATGCAAATCCAAATTGTTAAAGCAAATTAATGTTATGAACATTTCACACAGCTTTAAGCAGTGACAAAGTGAAGCAGGGAGACCACACCCAAAATAAATTGCACTCTTTAGATTCTACTTCTATCTTCAGTCGCTCAATAAAAAGATAGGCGAAGACAAAGCAACAAGATCGTTTTATACAACAAGTCTGAGTGTGGGATTTTAGGACTACAGTACATTTCTGGCTCCATGTATCAAGTATAATTCAAAGTCCATGTCCATGGATCACTGCACTGCATGTGTGAGAAAATATGAAAATACTGAAAGTCAAATCAAGTTGTTTTTGTGCGGAGTTGCTTCACAGCGCTGGACCAAACAACAAAACTGTGAAATAAAAAGTGTAAAAGTTGTTTTGATTTTTAGCTCTAGGCCTTTTTTGACATTTATTTTAAAGCTCAGAAATGATGTTGCTACAAAGGTTACAAAGTCTACAAGTAGAGCATTTACCTACTGATAGTCAGGGAAGGTGAACAGATACAGAGATCCCCTTTCTACTCACAGAGAAAGGCCACCATTCTGAGGTGAATTAAACTGGAACTAGCCATTAGCCATTAGCCCTGGTTTTAATTAACAGCCTGTTGTTTCTTTGTGGAGGCGCTGCATGTGAAAACAACAAACACCGGGAGCTCTTCCATCAAACAGCAGCCGCCATGTTTGAGCTCTTACCTCGAGAAGTGCAGCGGAGCAGGAGAACGACGACAAGGAGGGGCACCATTTTCAAGAGTCACTGCATTATCCTTGATTTTCAAAAGCCTGTGAAATGGAGGACAGTTATTTTTTCATGCAGTGCTGGAGCATTTCTTTATGCTTTATGCAAGTCGTGGTCTTCAATCTGTTACTCAGAAGCTTCACCACGTTTGAAGCTTCCCTCTCCAAGTCCTCGAACACTTCGACATTTCAGTTCACATTTATAGAGCCCTTTTCTCTTTGTGCACCAGTTGTAACAATGCACTTGGCAAACGTCAAAAGTCATATTGTTTCTTTGGGGGTCATTTATCAAGACCGGTGCTAAATAGCGAGTGCTAAAAAATAAAATATTCTATTTGCTTGCTAGTATTAGGGCCCCAAATCTGTATAATTAAGATAATGCTGCAAGAGTAAAAATGTCATAAATGTTTGTGTTCCACTGTTGCACATGCTACTCGCTTTGCACATGAGCAAACGCTTGGTAAATGACCCCCTTTATCCTATAACACCACTATATCATCTTGGCCAACTGTCCTCCACATTAGCCCCATATTTATGCAAAAACATCTGGAAGATTTCGCTCCTCTCGGTGGACAGAACGTTTTAAAACATGCTGTTTCTTTATGGTCGGACAGTAAAAGTTATAGCCCACTTTACATTGGAAAAAAAGAAACTACATGGGAAATGCTTTATATTAAAGAGACTAGATGCAAGTTGGTCATTTTGCGCTCACTACTGCCACCTCAGGTCTTACGTGTAACTGCAGCTTCTATATTAAGCTCGTGCATGACGGCACTTCAGACCCGAATTAACACCTTTTTAAGTGACAGGATTTTAGAGGCAGTTGTGGTGAACAGGTCTGGGCTCATTCTACACATTATGACATGGCTGGAACATGTAGGGGAACAAAAATACATAGTTTTAACATTTTTAAACTCCGTATAGTCCCTTTAAGGAAGAAATTATATGGGAAATGCTTTATATTAAGGTGTGCTTATACACATTAGTATTTATTAGGCCACTAATAATATGCTTGTAAAGTATTAAGTATTAATATGATGCTTATTATACTTCATTCTGTTAACATACTAGAAGAAGAAGAAGAAGAAGAAGATCTTTATTTATATAGCGCCTTTCACAGACATATAGTCACAAAGCGCTTTTTACATGAGACAGTTGTACATTCACTCCACACTCGGTGGTGGTAAACTACGTTTGTAGCTTCAGTTTCCCCTGGGGGAGACTGTCAGAGGCGCTTTCGCGACTACACACGTCTGCGCCAACGGACCCTCTGACCACCATACATTCACTTACACACATCATTCATCCTGGCCTATTGTGCATGTTTTTAGTGGTAGGGGAAACCGGAGTACCCAGAGAAAACCTACACAGACACAGGGAGAAGATGCAAACTCCACACAGAAAGGCCCGTCCAGGTGGGAATCGAACCCGGACCTTCTAGCTGTGAAGCGAGAGCACTAACCGCTGCGCTACAGTACTAGTATGCCATCAATGAAATGCTCATAAAGATATTAATAGGCTGATCATTATATTGTTATCAATCACCATGCTAATAACCCTTGCCCTAAACAGATTACTAATGCTTATTAAACATTTTATTAAAACTTAATGAGGACACCTAAATATGGAGCGATACCATCACATAAATTACTTGAATAAAGAGATTAAATCTGAAGTTTGAGTAGGTCTAGTCTTAAATGAAACATATTGTTACCAATTCAAATCATTTTCTATTTCAATTAAAAAATTCCATCCATCCATCCATCCATCCATCCATCTTCTTCCACTTTTCCGTTTCCAGGTCGTGGGGGCTGTTGGAGTTGCCCAAATCACATTGCACCAGCCCCTTATGGCTCCTCTTGCAGGTGGTGGGTCCACAGAAGGACGGCCTCACGATTAACCGGGCCTGTTGGTCTCTCATAAGGGGCTTCTGAATTACAAAAAATATTATTCTTAAATATAAAGGTTGATTTGTCAGATTTCAAATGGGATTTTATCTTTGATCCAAGTCAAATTCAACATAAAGTACCTTAGTTAAAGCAATGTTAAGTAAATGATCTAATTTAAGATGTTCATTTGTCCGGCGTATGTCAGGAGAACAGCTGGATTATGTTGAAATGATGCAACTTCTACATTATGGACAGCAATAACTTGTTTTTACAGTGTTCGCCCACGTTTGATTTTCGCTTCCACCACAGTGTGCTGTCGTTGTGTCCTTGGGCAAGACACTTCACCTGCCATTAATCAAGTGTCTGTGTTCACTAGTGTGTGAATGAACAAATGAGAGAGTGG
Source organism: Gobius niger (assembly GCF_951799975.1). Classification (NCBI taxonomy): domain Eukaryota; kingdom Metazoa; phylum Chordata; class Actinopteri; order Gobiiformes; family Gobiidae; genus Gobius; species Gobius niger. Next base: position 8,066,642 of record NC_136852.1, on the reverse strand, counting down.
GTCCTTTATTAGGGGCTGTGGAGAGAGAAAAGACCAATTAGCCGCTGTTTATCATTTTAAATAAGGGGAGTTTCAGTCACTCTCAGACTATTTAGATTTTTGCCTCAGATTACATCATGCAAAGAGAAAATGAGAGTTTGCCGTTTCACTTGCAGATATGTGTGGGAGTATTTTTTGGAAACATTTAAAAGTTGTACAAAAGCAAAGCTGTGTTCGGGCTGACAAAATACTGGTAAATATAGAACTCATTATTTAACCAAAAAATAGTCTGGCACCTGGATTTACCTTCCGCAAACAGGTAAGAGTGTCCTGTTGGATCATTAGACCATGTTCCACAACATTATGAGCTGAAAGAATGAGATCAGCTGCACATCCCAATGACCCGGTTATTCCATCAATGGATTTCTTCTTCCCTGATGGCACAGGCATATTCCAAGATGACAAAGCCAGGATTCATTGGGCTCACATTGTGAAAGAGAGAAATCATTTTCACTCATGGATCGGCCGCCACAGAGTCCAGATCTGAACCCCATTGAGAATCTTTGGGATGTGCTGGAGACGGCTTTGCACAGTGGTCACACTCTCTCATCGTCATCTGACATGGCAGAAGCTTATTGCAACAAAGCCACAGCAAATGTGAGCTGTAATCAAAGCTACACTGGAAAAATGACCATCTTAAATGAGATACATTGCTTGAATAAATGTTCTTTATATTCATTTTTAGAATTTTGAGTTAAAGATAAGATTTACAAAAAAATGCTTAAGTCAGTGGAACAAGCATAGATCCCACTTTAAAAAGATTAATTTTGACTTGAAATAATACAAAATATTATAAATCAAGATTAAAAATTGCTTGTTCAGATACAGACGGCATCTCGTCATAGAAGGGGAAAACAGAATCTTTTGGGAAAACAATATTTCACTCTTTTTAGGCATTTTCTGGTGAAATATAAACGTATTTATCACATACAAATAAAGTATAGTCTAAATCGGGTCCATATGAATGTTTATTCACAGCAGATTGTTCAGTAGAAGCGAAAAAACGGCAGTCGTAGCAAGCGCTAGCTAACGTTAGCATTAGCACGATGCTAACGGGGAGCATCGTGTTAGCATTCTATGTTATTGATGTATTTATGGGCTGTTGAACCACTTTGATCCTCCCGATGTCTTTGTATCTTTATTAGGTAGAAAACTACATTCAGAATTCAGCATTTCTTAAAGTAGTTTTTAAATAAATAGAGACAGTTGCTCCAAATTGTTTTCCCCCTTAACTGTTTTCAAACATGACCAAATATGGGCGATTCCAGAGACGTCGTCTGTATTTAAGATTAGACCAAATCTACTCAAACTTTAGATCTGTGTTATTTCTTCCTTCCTTTTTTCAGTTCAATTCTCACTGAACATCCGTTAGCTTCATCCATCAGTTTCCACGTCTGTGTAAATAAATTGGTGCCGCTCTGAACATTTTTTTCGATCAAAGTGATTGCAGACCTACAGCTCCAGCCCTGTGAAGTGACAAATGATCAAGGTAACTTTACTTCTACCTCCAAAGCGACAACGACGCCGAATCTGTAACCTGCAACTTTTTGGGGTCCGAGCAACGGCAACAATCAGCAAAACAAAGCGTCTTACTCACCTCTAGCCTCGTCCTTTTTTGAAAGCGCGGTCAGAGTAAGTCCGTGGCAGCGGTGTTTTCTCATGTCTGCTCCCGTGTTGTGTCACCCAAAACTGTCCTTGTTAAACATTACCAAAGTGACTGGGAACTTTGTTTGGCCGAGTAAACACACAGAGCATGAGTCAGTCCACACAGACAATGGGCCTCACTTCTCATCCCAGTGACTCCAAGTGGAAGAAGTATCTGCAGTTTCAGGTTTCAATAAGTGATGTCAAAACATGTTGTTAGACTTTACTGACAAAAGGAAACAGTTTGATTTAGCCTCCAGGGGCGTGTCCAGCCTTTTTCCAATGGGGTTTCCCAAAGGGTGGCACTTACGTATATTTTGGTATATTTAGTCTGTTTATGTTAATTTTTCATCATATATTATTATTATTTTTTAATATACTGCTCATCTGAATGGGGATTCTGGAGGTGGCCCCCTAAACATGCCCCAGTTAGCACAGTAAGATTTGTGTCTGTGGCCCAGGTGTTATGTGGTTCAAATCCTACTCTGTCCCTGTGCCGTTGTTTGGAAAGACACTTTACTCATACCTGGCCTCAGTATGAAGAGGTCAGTGTTGCTCTTCTCTGACAGCTGACCCATGAGTTTCTCTAAAGCCTGTAGAGGATTTGTCCAAACAAAGCAATAAAGGCGCATTACCGGCTGAAATAAAGCTAAAGAAATTCTGCACAGGGACAAATCTTTCCACTCTTTATAGCCATTTTCTGGTGGAATATGAACTTATTTATCACATACACATAATGTCAAGTCTTAATCAGGACCATATGGATATTTTTCCACAGCAGATTGTGAAGTAGAAGTAAAAAAAACGGCAGTCGTAGCTAGCGTTAGCATTAGCACGATGCCAACCTATAGCATCATGTTAGCATTCTCTGTTATTTATGTATTTATGGGCTGTTGAACCACTTTGCTCATCCCCCTGTCTTTGTATCTTTATTGGGTAGAATATTAACAATTCAGCATTTGTTAAAGTATTTTTTGAGTAATTACAGAAAGTTAAGATTGTTCTCCAAATTGTTTTTGCCTTAACTGTTTTCAAACTCTACTCAAGCTCTACTACCGGGTTCCGAGATGTGCGAGAAACTATCAATCAATATTTCTGAAACTCAACAGAGAGTTACTGAGCATACTTGTTTATCAGGCCCATTAGCCAAAAATGCTGTACCTACTGCTAAGTAATACCAAAATCGGTACAGCCGGGTTAGCGGAGAAAAATGCTAACGGCGCAGCAGCTACGCTAACCCCAGAAGTAGTGACTTTAGTAAATCGGACTTTTTTTGCAGTATGTGCGGCATTTTTGGCTAATGAGTCTGAGATATGAAAAAAAATCTCAAATTTTGACCAAAATGGTGTTAAACAAATGAACCCTGGGCGTGAATTCAACCTGGTAAACTCATTACAGCGTCACCTGCCTTCATCCGATGAAAGCCTCGTCACTAGCCACACCTCCGCTTCAGCCTGTCATTGCTCAAGATTCCTCATTCAACCCCCGGTCTCCTCTGCTTGCCAGCTGTGCTGCAACCCACCTCCGTCCCATCATAGATTCGGCCATCGCTCATTCATCTCCAGCGTCCCACTCCCAGTGGTGTGTCCAGACTTTTTTCACTGGGTTGGCACTTGGTTTTTGCTGGGGTGGCACAGATGGGGAGTAATGGAAAAGTAATACTTTAACATGGCAATGGCACTTAGAATAACTTTTTTTGTTAAAGTGATGCACAACAAAAAGGGGTGTGCTGATGATGGGGCTGGGCACTGATAGAGGAAATGCTGCTACAAATATTTTTCCTCAAGCAGCTCTCTTGAATGGGGTGGCTCCTGTCGTGGCCCAGCAGATATCAGGGGTGGCCCGGGCTACCCTAAGCCACCCCATAGACACACCACAGCCCAGTCCACTACCAGCATTCAGGCTCTGGGGGAAAACACCCACAACACTCATCTAACCTGCTCATGCATATTATCATCAACGTATAACACCTATGTCTTCTGCCGGGGTCTGAACGCCAAAACTCATATTCATACATGCCAGCAAGGCTTTCTAATTGCTACTTTTGTTCGTCTCTCCAGGTTGGTCTTTCCGCCTCTGCTCTGCCCAATCCCATCAGGTCTCGGAAGCAGGAAGGGGCCTGGTAGGTACTTGGATGGGAGACCGTTGGTGGTGGTTGGAGTTGTGGCCACAATAGTAGTTGACCACCTCCAAATGGACCCTATTGTACATATATGAGGAGAGTTAGGTTAACCTCTTAACTCCCGCCTGAACTGAGAGGATCTTTTTCCTCACGTCATCAGATTTTTTTTCCATCATTTTTTTGTTGGGTATTCAACTCATTTTTGTAACTTTTTTGTCATTTTTTTGTCGTTTTTTGTCACATTTTTGTCATTTTTTTTATTTATTTTTTATTTTATTTTTTTTGTTAAATTTTTATCTTTTTTTTTTCATATTTTTGTTATTTTTTCATAAATTTTTGTCACATGTGTGTAATTTTTTTGTCATTTTTTCATCAATTTTTCGTCTTTTTTTGTCATTTTTTGTCACATTTTTGTATTTTTTTTGACACATTTTGTCACATTATCGTCATTTTTTTGTTAATTTTTTGGTCAATTTTTTGGTCAATTTCTTGTCACATTTTTGTGACATTTTTGCCACTTTTTCATCAATTTTTCGTCATTTTTTGTCACATTTTTGTATTTTTTTTGACACATTTTGTCACATTATCGTCATTTTTTTGGTAATTTTTTGGTCAATTTTTTGGTCAATTTCTTGTGACATCTTTGTGACATTTTTGCCACTTTTTCATCAATTTTTCATCACTTTTTTGTCAATGTTTTCTCACTTTTTTGTCCCATTTCATTGTTTTAGTCTCAGTTTTGTTGCTATTTTCACAGCTTTTTTTTTTAGAAGCTTTTGGACTGGGGTCAAGCCAAACTGGAGAAAATGTGCTCGGTTCAGGTGGGAGTTAAGGGGTTAACCAAAATGTGAGAAGGGGCCAGGTAGAAAACATAAGATGCAACTTTACTTTTCTGATTCGAAACTTTGCACAAGACAAATAACAGCAAATGATTACATTAAATGAGCACTTGTGTTCCATGGCACTCAGTGGAAAATCACAGAACTAGGGCGTTCATAGGAAGAAGATTCGAAGAGAAATGGTGCACACGGCCTGGGAATCAAACCCTGGCTGTGACGCAGAGCCTGCTCTGCCACACGACCATCAGCTCAATGTCATTATTTCTCCTCTACAGTCAGCGAAAGGAAAAAGCATCATTCTTGTTACCGGTCTACTTTATTTCAATGATCATTACATCAAATTATCACGTTTCTTAATGTACAAAGTGCATTTATTGTATGTCATCGTTGGCGGCTTTTCTACTAATATTAATGTGGTTAGACAAAAAAAAAAAACATTAACAAAACAGACCAACTAAAAAGCAGCTCGAGACACTAGGAGGGTTAGTCGTAGAATGAAAATTGTCTTTTCTAATTGTATTGGAAATAGTTAAGATATTACAGGTCATAGGCATTTATAGAAAGTAAGGCATTTTACACAATAGAACTTGTGTGAGGTGGAGCCTGATTATCTCATTGATAACTCAAAAGGTGTTGATTTTAAGTACAGATGTGAAGAGGCCTACAGTTTACTGCTATAAATCGGGTTAATCGTGTTAACAAATACTAACTATGACACCACTACGGTCTGCACATCACAGTAAGTAAGTCGTAGACAAAAGTTTGTCCTTTGTCTACGGTGAGAAACTCTTGCACGACTGAGAGCTTGCACAAAAATGACAGTAAGTTCCAGCAAAATATAAAAGTTTAGTCAACAGTCGAGAGGGAACGAAGCGGCACGTCTCTGTATCAGCTGTGTCCACGGGGCTCCAGCCAAGAGCGAGGGGCGGGGCAGTCAGGCGGGCGCGGTCCAGGGGCCAGGTCCTACTAACAGAAAAACATCAGACCAGCGGCATTCACAAACACATGTTCTCATACACCAGGGGTAGGCAAGTTTGTGTCATGGAGGGCCGATTTTCTTCATTTCCAAAACGCCAAGGGCCGAAACTCACAATTTTAGCCTAAAGTAAAGCACCTTTTTTTCTACAAATTTAAGTTTTGCACATAATATATGACCTAATGCAGTGTTTGCTGGGAAATGTTCACATTTTAGAGTCCTTTTCAAGTATTTGGTCTCTGATTTATGAATAAATGTTTCTTCAAAATTCTCTTGGGGGCCAAAGGTTTTATGCTGGAGGGCCGAATTTGGACCCCGGGCCTGACGTTGCCTACCCCTGCCATACACTGTTTTATAGTTATCGCTCCATACGGTTTGCACAAAGGTCTGAGAGTAACGCAATCTCAACTCTGGTACGACATGTGGAGAAATTAACAGAAAGATGACACGGGTTCAATGTTAATTTTGACAACATATTATAGTTTAGTTTTAATCTGGCATTTGGTTAAAATCAAGATTTAGTCTAGGACTGGTTGTGGATTATTCTACAGATTATTTTTAGGATTAATCACTTGCTAGGGCCGGGGGAAAAAATCTATTTGATTTAAAAATCGAGTTGGATGCCCGTGACAGTAAAACTGCCCAACGGTTCAAAATTAGGTATAGTCCCTCTGGGGGTAATACAAGTGTTTACGGAATGATTCTTTCATCTCCCCCTGGTGTCTCTGGCCATAAAACCACACTTGCAACTTCACTGCCTCCGGGTCGGAGCCACCAATACACACTAATAGAATGACGAAGAAGAAGCTAACAGGCTAACGGGCAAAGCTAACTGGGCTAGCGCCACTTTAGCAGTATTTACAGCCAAGCTTGAGTGAAAAAAAATATCTCCATTGTGTCATTGAGTTGTGGCACAATGTACAATATCCCACTCTCCCTTTGTCTTTTCTGTCAGCGTAGTATTTACTATCACAGACAATTAATGAGTAAAAAAAAAATGCTACGACACCTGTAGTGGCGCTTATGGCCTCTAGGGGCATGAGTTACTTAGTTCCAGTTTAATGCGAAAACCAATAGGGACTTTACACATGTCAAAAAATGACTTTAAACGCTGAGAATGAGTTTGTAAAGCTAGATATTGTAGATATTATGTGCACTGTTAAAGTTTTAGCTTGGCCTTTAATTGAGGCTCGTCGCCACAATGGCCGCCCAAGTTTCCTTCTTATATGGAACATACTCTATAGGAGAAGACAGATCTGCCCTCATGAACTCTCTCTCCAGCGGCGTTATGGATGTGAAAGGGTCAGGTGAGGAATGACAAGTCTACTGATAAATATGTCTATGATTCAAACACATACTGTATAATCATGCTGGAGCTGCTTCAACATGCGACACAGACTTGTTCCTTTGGCAGTGAATTTTTATATGATATGAGGCTTTTTCCAACGGTCACTGAACAGTTTTAGACCAATCTTTTCATTTTTATTTAGTCTAAATGAGCTGACAAAAACATCAGGAGATTTTAGTCACAGTTTTAGTCCCATTAACGACTTTTATTCTAGTTTCAGTCCATTTTTAGTCTGCAAAAATATCACAATCGACCAAAACCGTGACAAAATAATTGACCACTGTTGACCAAAACAAAATCACTTCTTATCAAAAATAAAAACTGCAACGACCAAATCTAGGTCACACTAATGATCGCACACCACTTTACACAGCCCCGCAGCTTCAGTATCTCCCTGAAGTTCTCCCAGTGGCGGAAGAAGCAGCCACCGCCACAGCCTTTGTTGCCAGTGCCACCCACGGGTCGCCCCGGCTCTGGAGGCACATGAGCCTTAGCAGCTTCCCCCTAACGCAGACTGACAGCGGCTGCGAGGGGCTGGGCGCACAGACGGAGGGGACAGAGCGCCGGCCAAGTCAAAGGATTCAAACGTCAGGATTGTCAGAACTATTGTCATCATTCGCCTCGAACTTACAAGAAAAATGTAGTAAATGGGATGTGGGCGAGTTATTACATACAGTTTGCAGCACATTTGTCTGTACTTTTACTTTACTGCTAATCCGAAAGAACACGAGCGAGTCATTCAGCCTAAAACCCTGAAAATAAAATTGCAGAGGGCCATCGTGATATAGTGAGGAGTGAGGAACTTTGGAAGATTTATAAAATACATTGTATCAGCAATATCTTGTTATGGAGTACGTGACAATACGTGTATCATATCGAGGCACCTGATACGTTTGTCTAACCATAGTATCAACTTATCACAACATGTTCTACAGTGTTGGCGGCAACGTATTACAAAATTAACGAATTACTTGCACAAAATGCTGGAATATATTAGTCATTACAAGTGAACCGTGTATATGAACGGAAAAGGCCAAACATCCCCCAAATAACGGACACTGGTGTATAATATCTGCAGTTGTGTGTAGCTAATATCAAAACAAAACAGAGAGAATGAGGGAAAGAGAAGGAAAAGGAAATCTTTGACTGCAGTTTTGCACGGTGGCATTATTACTATTTTGTGTAACTCAAAAGTAACTCAAAAGTAACTCAAAGTAGTGTAACAGTAATATGTAATACAAACATATTACATTTGAATAGCTGTACTACACATACAGAATATATTAGCAGTTTTAAAGTAACTTGCCAAACACTGCTGCTCTAACACTCCAATAAAAGACTTCAAGGGATTGAATTATGTATTTTTATTATGTTTTTTTTTTTTAAATACATATTTTAAAAAAAGTTAAAATTATGTATTTTCCTCACCCTCATGTTCCAGCCATGTCCTAATGTGTAGAATGAGCTCAGACCTGTTCACCACAACTGTCTCTAAAATCCTGCACTGTCACTCAAAACTTGTTACTTCGGGTCCGAAGTGCCGTCATGCACGAGCTTAATATAGAAGCTGCAGTTACACGTATGGCCTGAGATGGCAGTAGTGAGTATAAAATGGCAAACTTGCATTTATCCCCTTTAAAGGAACAAGCCACCATTTTTACATGCTGTGATATGTTCTTACCTGACGAGTTACCTTAGACGAGTTGATGCCCTCAGTCACACACAACGACCAAAGATGTTGTTAGCATTTAGCCTCTCCCAGTATATAAATATAGCTCCAAACGGGGGTGAAGTTGGAAGCTACCACGCTCTTCCACGGGCACACTCAAAGACCAGACGAGTACACATCAACTCATCGAAACTCAGGTAAGAACATATCTCAGTATGGAAAAACGGTGGCCTGTTCCTTTAAATTTCACACTGAGCTTTTTCAGCATTAGAAAAACCTTCATTTTGTCCACCTATAAGACCCTTTTTCTTAAATTCAGAATATATCTTGTATTATGGGCACTCTATCGCGATACGTTTCATACTGTGAGCTCTGTATCGGGATCGTTAACAATACCCAGCCCTAGTGTGTACATCAATGACACAGAGAAGAACTTTGTATGGGATTTCACTGGAAGTTCAAAGCAAGTTGGTAAATTCTTCATCCAAGCCTTTTTCACTGCTAAAAATACTAATCTAAAGAAAAGTACAAGACTGGAGAATGTGGCGTCTGTGGGTGTTACTAAAGTGTAATAGAAAAGCATTTTGAGAAAATAGGCTTTGAACTTCTCATATATCTACGAGGAGAAACAGTGACTCAGTGCAATAATTATAAACCTTATTGCAAAAAAAAAAGGCAATAGTTTTAGAGGATAGAGGTAGAGAAATAACAAGTTGGGGAAAATACTTTGTTTTAAACTTTTAGTTGTTTTCGTCTCTTCCTCAGGCAAAGACACAATGAACAAGGACATGTACAAGGTGAGCCTGATTTATATGTTGTATATCGTCTACACGCTGCAATAACGCCCGTCCTGCAGCTGTTTTCAGTTTACGGATAAGTCCAAAGAAAAGAATCATTGTGTGTGATCATAATACGGCAGCGTGTGATTGAAAAGAAAGGTCAAAGCGTGAGACAAAAGCTCCACCTCCACACAGCAGTATCTTCTAATTAATGTGTTTACATGGATGATGGATAGAAAAAGCTCACACAGGGACAGAGTCATGAACGTGTCTGCTCCATTAAGCTACACTGCCATCTAGTGGAGGAACAAAGCAATACGCCAGATCGTGTGCAGATTGAATATTCTTTTAAAAGTATTGAAGTATTTTTAATAGAGAGCCCTAAAACACCTCCATCCTACTTCAGAACTACGAACATAGACTGTATTACACATTTTACACAGTTTATGCAACAGCGAGGCATATTTAATGCTTTTGTATTTTGAAGCCACACATTTCTTTGATAATTCAAGGCGAATTCGATACAATGGAGTTACTTTTGCCAAAAAAGAAAAGAAAATTATGTACAATGTCAGGCAAAACTGCAGTTTCATGTGATTTGGACCTCATTCATTCATCCTTTTATTCTTTCTTTCTTCTTTATTTCCTTCCTTCCTTCCTTTCTTCATTCCCTTCCTTCCTTTCTCCTTTCCTTTCTGTCTTCCTTCCTTTCTTTCCTTCCTTCTTTCTTTCTTCCTCTTTCTTCATTCCTTTCCTTCCTTTCTACTTTCCTTTCTTTCCTTCTGTCTATCTGTCTTCCTTTTTTCCTTTCTTTCTTTCCATTCTTTCTTTCTTCTTTCCTTTCTGTTTTCCTTCCTTCCTTTCATTCTTCCTTCCTTCCTTCCTTCTTTCTTTCTTCCTTTCTTTCTTCCTCTTTCCTTTCTTCATTCCTTTCAGTCTTCCTTCCTTCCTTCTTTCCTTTCTTCATTCCTTTCTTCATTCCTTTCTTTCCTTCTGTCTATCTGTCTTCCTTTTTTCCTTTCTTTCTTTCCATTCTTTCTTTCTTCTTTCCTTTGTTTTCCTTCCTTCCTTTCTTTCTTTCTTTCTTTCTTTCCTTTTTTCTTTTCTTTCATCCTTCCTTTTTCTTTCCTTCCTTCTTTTTTCCTTTCTTTCCATTCTTTCTTTCATCCTTCCTTTTTCTTTCCTTCCTTCTTTTTTCCTTTCCTTTGTTTCTTTCTTTAATTCTTTAATTCATTCATTCTTTCTTCCTTAACAAACTTATGCCATAAATATAGTTGAGATGTATGTGATCCCAATTGAACACATTCCTCATAGAACCTAAGGCTTTAACTTGGCCAAGTTTTAAAAAGGCATTTGAAGACTTTGTCAGACCCCGCGGACGCTCAATAACACAGGGTCTTAAACGCAGAATATTAATTTAAATGTGAATATTTCTAAATTACAAGTGTCATTTTGTTGTGTGATAAACCCCCTCCGTGAAGCTGACACATTAAATGAAGTATTTCCAAAAGCAGTACCTGGGCAGTAGTACGTCAACATCACATTCATCTCCGGGCGGCACCTACTCGGCCTCCTCCTGAAAAACAAAACACAGAATGAGGAACATCATCACACGCGATTGAAACGGATGCTTCATTATCACTCGATGGTGGAAGATGCATGTTTGTCTCGTCGTTGATGATGATTATGGAGGGCGTCGTGTGAAGCTTCAGCAGGAGGTGAGAGGAATGTGAGGAGGTTAAAAATGGGAGACTTGTCAGCGGAAAGCGGAGCCGCGGGTGTCAATGTGATCCCTTTAAACATGACCCTGGACGACGCTCAGAACCACCGCAAACTTACACTAAAAGCCTCCACATGTTGTTTATTATGTCTGTTTTGAACATGTTTGAGGAGGCATCATCCAGAAGAAACCTACAGGAACACTGAAGCTGCTGCACTGCCATACCGCCTTATTTACAACTACGGCCTCGACGGTCTGTCGTCTCATGTGTCACCACGGCACGCCAATCCATGTCATTAACAGCAACAACTAGGGATGCACCGATCCGGGCATTTTGAGAGTATCGGATTGGATCGGATTTGATGACTGGACGGGTCCGATACAAGACTGCCATGAATCTGCGGTCATGGATCTGCAGTGGCTCCAGCCTGCAGGTTATCAATTATCAGGAGGATATCAATTAATTTGTCGGTTTTTTTTGCTTCTAAAAAACATTCTAATTTAAAATTCAAAGCTAAAGCCAAAAACTCTTGCATGTTTATAAAAAAAATCTGGTAAAATTACTGTAATATAATATATAATGATATATATTATATACAAATATAATAATACTAAAAGACTGTATCGGATTGCCCCTCCTGGTACAGCCACCTTAACGTGGTGGAGGGGTTTGAGCGCCCCAATGATTCTGGGAGCTCTGTTGTCGGGGGCTTCGTGCCCCTTGAAGGGTCTCCCACGGCAAACAGGTCCTAGGTGACGGGTCAGACAAAGAGCGGGTGGGAAGTCCCTTATGAGAGACCAACAGGCCCGGTTAGAACCGTGAGGCCGTCCTTCTGTGGACCCACCACCTGCAGGGGGAGCCATAAGGTGGCTGGTGCAATGTGATTTGGGCAGCTCCAACAGGACCCGGCAACAGATCGGTACATCCCTAGCAACAACTACACCAGAGGAGCAAACAAAACAATGACGGAGCTTCAGTTCGTGGCTCTGACTAAGATTTTTTTGGCACCGAAGACAATTACATATCATCCTTAAACTTTAATTCATGGAGAAGTGAGAACTATTTAACTACCGGGCAACACTGGATCTTTTAACATTGCAGAAGCTTAATGAAACAATGCCACAGTAAATGTAATCATAGCTAAAGGCGGCTCCACTAAATGTATTAGAGTGTACGTCCGTTGTTATGTGTGTTTTCTTTTTGGGTCAGACTGTGAACAACTTTTAAACTCGCCAGTTGATGCTTAGAAAACTTCTTGAAGTCCATGCTCAAATACAACAGAGATCCCATACACAGACACGCACTCAGGATACTTGCAGAGTTCAACAGTTCTGTTAAAAAAAAAAAGTTGATATTTGTGCGTATTTGACCTTGTAGTGACATGGCGGCTGCATGGGTGGTCAGCATGGCGCCTTTACTTTTGATCACCGTGGTCTTTAAAACGCTCCGGGATCAATTGTTTTGTAGGTTTTCTGGTGAGAGGCTCCGTCAGCAGAGAAAATCTCCAAAATAATTGATCCTGGAGCGTCCTGGAGACCGCTGTGATGGAAAGTAAAGCCGCTGGGTCACTACAAAGTCAAATATGCACAAATATCAACTTTTTTTCTCGCATAAAAAGTTGCATAGTGCACCTTTAATGCTTGTTCCATTGGTAATCTTATTTCAAGACAGCCCAAAACCGTAATTCAAGCACTATAGGATGGCAGGTTTTTCCTGTGTTAGGAAGAAATTACATAAAAGGGTTTAAATCTAAAGTTTGAGTAGGTTTGGCCTGGTCTTAGATCATCGCCAATGGAACAAGTACATTTCTTCATTCAGATTATTTTGTATAATTTCAAGTGAAAAGGAAAGTTAATTTGTCCGATTTCAAGTGGGATTTCAGCTTGTTCCATTGGCATTAGCATTCAAATCTGATCTTAGATTAGTTCAATATGGGGGATCTTCAAAGTCACTCGTTACATCATATCGGAATAGCCTTCATAGCATCTTTAAACACGAAATATTCGAATTCTGAATAGGATTTTTACTTCCCAAAACGGAGCAGGATTCAAGGTCTGCAGTGATTCTAAACGAAACCTGTCCTTTTTTGGTCATATTTTTGCTTTTTATCACATTTTGTCGATTTTTTGGTCAAATTTTTGTAGATTTTTTGTCAAATTTTTTTTGGTCACATTTTTGTTGCTTTTTTGCCACATTTTTGTTGATTTTTGTCTCAGTTTTGTTGATTTTTGTGTCATATTTGTTGCTTTTTTGTCACATTTTGTCGATTTTTTTGTCAAATTTTTATAGATTTTTTGTCACATTTTTTTTGGTCACATTTTTGTTGCTTTTTTGTCACATTTTTGTTGATTTTTGTCTCAGTTTTGTTGATTTTTGTCATATTTGTTGATTTTTGTGTCATATTTGTTGCTTTTTTGTCACATTTTGTTGCTTTTTTGTCACATTTTTATTGATTTTTTGTCTAAGTTTTTTGTCACATTTTTGTTGATTTTTTGTCTATCCATCCATCCATTTTCTTCCGCTTTATCCGGGGCCGGGTCGCGGGGGCAGCAGTCTCAGCAGACTCAACAGACTCTTGTCTAAGTTTTTTGTCACATTTTTGTTGCTTTTTTGCCACATTTTTGTTGATTTTTTGTCACATTTTTGTTGATTTTTTGCCACATTTTTGTTGATTTTTTTGTCATATTTGTTGCTTTTTTTGGTCATATTTGTTGCGGAATAGCCTTCATAGTTTCTTTAAACACGAAATATTTGAATTCTGAAATGGATTTTTACTTCCCAAACCGGAGCAGGATTCAAGATCTGCGGTGATTCTAAACAAAACCTGTCTCAGATTTTCACAAGCTGCTCAGACGACACAATAAAAACCACACGGACAAGTCGCCACCTCTGGACAACCACGACAAAACAGGGACTTCAGTTCCCACCACGACGACGACAACACAAACCCCCCAAAACAAGGCAATGACATTCCCAAACTGAGACCAAAACTGCTCTGTCGTCGCAAACGTATGGGACTCTCGTGCAGCAAATGATGGGAACACACTGATGTCAAAGCATGCTCGCCGTATTCCCCCACCTCTTGCACCTCTCCTTCTTCTTCCTCCTACAGAAGATAAAGTCAAGGTTAAGACCAGAGCACAAAACTATACCGAAGCGTGGAGCGGAACTACTTCAACTGAGGCGTGAGAGAGAATGGTTAAACTGTCATGCCTCGTGAGCGTCTGTACGTGTGGAGAAGAGTGGACAGAGCATGCGGGACAGAGAGAGAGAGAGGAGCGCGGGACGGGGGGGGGGTGAAAGGTCACAGGCAGGAGAGTACCTCGCTGCCGAGCTCGTCCTCCTGCAAGAGAGGGACGCACAGTTTGGACACGGAGGCAAGAGGCAAAGCAAAGCAGGCACAAGGTCGTGGAATGTTTCAGGACAGTTCAGCGGCTTTTCACACAGCGCAGACGAGTTCGGAGAAACGGGAGGTCTCGGGGTTTATACAGGCATTTTTAAGGTCATTCTTAAAGCCTGAATCCTATATTATAATGCCACAAACGCAGGGGGGGGGAAAAGAAAACCGCTGCATATTCATCCTCTTTCCCCCCACCTTAATTGAGCACATTTTCTCCAGTTCGGCTTTACCCAAGTTTGAAAGCTTCTTGTTTATAGATTCTATGGGCCAGTGTAACACCTGATTTGACGCTTTTTCATCACTTTTTTGGTGTTTTGTTTTAAGTTCTCTCTTTTGCGTTTTTTGTAACTTTTTAGTATTTTTTAACCACATTTGTGTTGATTTTTTTTTGTCAAATTCGAGTTGATTTTTTGGTCTTTTTTAAAAATATTTAGTCAAAAAAAAAATGGTCACATAAATTTTTTGTCACATTTTTGTTGCTTTTTTGTCACATTCTTTGTCCATTTTTGTCGATTGATTTTTTTGACAATTTTTTTTTGCTTTTTTGACACATTTTTGTTGATTTTTTGTCATATTTGTTGTTGTTTTGTCACTTTTTTGTCACTTTTTTGTAGATTTTTGGTCACACTTTTGTCACATTGTTGTTGCTTTTTTGTCACATTTTTGTTGCTTTTTTGTCACATTTTTGTTGATTTTTTTGTCATATTTGTCGTTTTTTGTGACTTTTTTGTACATTTTTGGTCAGTTTTTTGTTAAGGTGTTGGTAAGTTTTTTGTTGATTTTTCAACCTAGTTAAACTTTTTTTTTGGGTGCTTTTTTCATGAAACCTTTAGATTTGGGTAAAGCCAAACTGCTCGGTGAAGGCAGGGGTAAAGAGGTCAAAGTCTTATTAAACAAACAATTTGTAAAGAAAATGCCTGATTAGTTTGCGACCCCTGATCTGAGCCGGAGCTGAATTTATACAGTGAAAATTGTTAAGCGATGTCATTATTTAGATTGAATGCCAGTTTTAATCCAATTTAATGCTTTTAATGACATTTAATGCCTTCATTTTGGCATAATTTAATTTAATCAAATAACTTTTAATGCCCCGCGGGACCCTGGTTTGTACCTGATGATGCAGGTGGGTGAACTGAAAAACGAATTTGCTAATTATTAAATGGAGGTTCATGGTTTGGTATTAGAACCAAACGTGTGAAACATGGAGTGAGTGAGAGCGCCGTGAGCGCCGTGAGCGCCGTGAGCGCCGTGAGCGCCGTGAGCGCCGTGAGCGCCGTCAGCGCCGTGTGAAAAGGTCAAACATGTGACACGTGGGATTCAACAGATCTGACAAGACTGGAATGAAGCTTTTACACTAATTAACTCTAACCTACCTAAACAAGTTGGTGACCATCTGTGTGAATGTTTTTGTTATTAAAAAGTCACTGATAAAGTAAACATTACTTTAAAAAAAAGTACTTGGAGAAAATTGTACTTGAGCAGTGAGTAACTGAGTGTAAAAGTCTGATTCATGTTTCAGTTGTGACATAAGTAACCAAACACAAAATAAGATTACTTAAAGGCACACCGTGTAACATTTTGGATTATACAGTTGCCAGCAATACAAAGCATACTCCTAATGACCAGATAGACAGAGAAAGTGCTCTTTTTGCAGTGGATTTTAACCTGTTTAAATCTCATATTTTGCTATGTTTAGTCAGCATCTCCATGGCAACGGGCTGGAGACGCACCCACTCCCTGTAAAGCTAGTTGTCTATTTGTTCATACTTTAAACGTCTATTTCAACAATAAAAATGTGTGTAATTAAAATAAATGCTTGTACTTCATTCTATTTATGGGGTAAAATGTTACGCGGTGTGGCTTTAACTTAAAGGGACTATACGGAGTTTAGCAATGTCCTAATGTGTCGAATGAGCCCAGACCTGTTCACCACAACTGACTCTAAAATCCTGCACTGTCACTCAAAAAGGTGTTGCTTCGGGTCTGAAGTGCCATCATGCACGAGCTTAAAGGAATAGTTCACCTTACCTGAGCTTAGACGAGTTGATGTGTACCTGTCTGGTCTTTATGTGTGCCCTCAGTCACGCAAAAAGACCAAAGAAGTTGTTAGTATTTGGCCTCTCCCAATGTATTCCTATAGCTCCAGACGGGGGTTGAGTTGGAAGGGGCCACTTGTCTTAAGCTCAGGTAAGAACATATCTAAGTATGAAAAAACGGTGAACTATTCCTTTAAAATAGAAGGTGCAGTTGCATGTAATGACCTGAGGTGGCAGTAGTGAGTATAACATGGCCAACTTGCATCTAGTCCCTTTGAAGATTTACTCACAGTGGAGTTACTATTTTTTCTACTCTAGTAAGAAACAAATACTTCATTTTAATATTACTCAAGGTGAAGCACTGAATGAAAAAAAAACTACTTGCAAATCTAGTTACTTCAAAAAGTTACTTAAAGTGATAGTCTGGAAGTCTAAATGTTTTACAGATTTTTTTTTAAATGTGCAAAATCGACCACCTGGTTTAGCATTTTGATGTAAAGTAAGTACACATATACCAATTTTTTTTGTAAAGTCCCTCCTTCCCAGATTTCTTCAGCTAGGGTCTAGTATCCTCCCGCATTGACCAATGAGACGAGCGTTTCCTGTGAACCAGCCTGCCAGAGCCAATCAGGAGGGGAGGGGGAGGAGGTTGATCGTTTACTTTCAAAATTCTGTTCCTGCTCTCCTTATTTTGCAAACTAAGAAGGGCTTTCTGGTCCAAGAGGGGAGGAGTTTACTTTTACTTTTCACGCTATCTCTCCTCACTTTACAAACTCACAGACTATCGCTTTAAGTACATGTACTTGAGTAACTGTAACTGAGTACTACCCACATCTGCTTATACTGTAAATACAAAAAAGTTGTTCCTTCTTCTTCTTCTTCCTTCCCACTGAACGCAGTCAATAACAATCATGGCTTTAGGAATAAATCCCTGTGTTTAAACTGAACTAACGATCAGATGTAAGAAGAGACACTTTCAGGCAACGCTACATGTTCAAACATGTGACCAGGTCTTAACAAAACTATGTGTCAATTCAGGAGCAGGAAAAACCCATATTTCGACTGAAAGGTTACTAAGAGGTTAAAGAAACTAAACTGTGAGTGTTGACACAGTAACGTACTGGCAGTTACCAAACAGGTTACCAAAACAATGCAATCTGTAAAAGAGACACAGATATGAAATACTGGGTCAGGTCAATCTACCTCAAGCTCTCGAAGCTCTTCTTCCTCCTGAGGGGCAGACAGAAGCAGGTCAGCGAGCTGAAACAGCCACAAACCAGCAGCAGAGACATGCACGACTAAAGAGAGTGTGAGCTCTAACAGAGAGGACAGAGGAGGAGGTCAGGAGCGGCTACAGGACTGGGAAGAAATGAGAGGTTGTTAGCAATGAGAGAAGAGACAGAGGAGCTAATGTGAGGGAGATGTAAGACTGTGATGTGAAGAAAGAGAAAGATCAAGGCCGAGAAGTCCTCAGCCCAAACCCATGGAGTCTAGACTTCACCACGCGGTTACCTCTGAACGCAACTCCTCTTCCTCCTGTGGAGCAAACCAACAGATGGGAGAAAAGCTGAGCATGTGTGTGAGACAGTCAGGGGAACCGTGAGACAGACAGTGTGTGAGTTAAAGCTTCATGGTGCTGGGGTTATTATGTCTGGGGTCTGCTGTTATCATTCATCAGTAAACGACTGTGGTGCGACTTCAGGACAGGCTGTACTGTGCCTTCTCTTCACAACGGCTGCTTTGTGCAGAGAGGGGCACACGCATGTTAGCGGTCACAGTTAGACAGGGCAAACTACAGATGGAGACAAGAGTTTGAAAATCCCACGTGGCGTCGACAGAGAGAAATGAGGTGGATGCATCTAAACTTCACAATAATTACTTAGAACAGGGATCTCAAACCTGTAGCTCGCCAAAGACTTCCACATCTATACACGCTTGATGACAACATTTTAGATGCTTTTGCTGTTTGTTCTGAACACGCTGAACAATATGTGAACAGTTGGGTCAATATTGTAAAGCAGTCCAGGGTGAACTCCATCTAAGTCACATTTTACTCAAGTGTTTTTGACAGTGGTGGAAGAAGTACTCACTATTCTTACTTAAAGGGACTAGACAGAGTTTAAAAATGTTAAAAGTATGTATTTCCCTCCCCCTACATGTTCCAACAATGTCCTAAGGTGTAGAATAACTCAAAAAGTTGTTAATTCGGGTCTGAAGTGTCGTCATGCACGAGCTTGATATAGAAGCTGCAGTTACACGTATGACCTGAGGTGGCAGTAGTGAGTATAAAATGGCCAACTTGCATCTAGCCCCTTTAAGTAAAGAAAAAAAAAGATATAGGACCAAAAATGTACTCAATTAAAAGTAAAAAAAAGTAAAGTAAAAGTTTTATTTTACTTAAATGGACTAAGTATTTTCCTCCACCTACATGCCATGTCCTAATGTGTAGAATGAACACAGACCTGTTCACCACAACTGCCTCTAAAATCCTGCACCGTCACTCATAAAGGTGTTACTTCGGTCTGAAGTGCCGCCATGCACGAGCTTAATATAGAACCTGCAGTTACACCTAAGACCTGAAGTGGCAGTAGTGAGCATACAAATGACCAACTTGCATCTAGTCCCTTTAAGTAAATGTACAAAAGTATGCGTTGCAAAATGTACTTTATAAGTAAAAAGAAAAAGTATTGAAGACTTTAATTTGCAGGATTTTTTTTTAAATCATTTGAATCAAACCAGGTCTAGACGAGTAAACCACAAACTCAGGTCAAAAAAAGGAAGTAAATCACGTCTAAACCCCGACTAAACTACGTCTGGTCTAAACCAGGTCTAAACAAGGTCTAAAGGAGTAAACCACTAAACCAGGGCAAAACTGGGACTAAACCAGTTCATCATAGAGAGCTCACTTTGAAAATTAAATACTTTTAACCCAATTTAAAAATGTACTGAAGTAGAAAGTACAGATACAGGCTCTAAAATGTAGTAAAGTACTCTTGTTAGGTTGCCTTATGAGATCTGGCAGGGGGACTACCGGTGAAAACTAGCCTTTTGGCTAATTCGGGTACATTTACATTGTCTTAATGTTCATTAATGTACACAGTCCCACTTACAACTAAATAAATAAATAAATAGTAAAAAGTATTCACCATAAAATGAACTTACTTAATCTAAAAGTACCTGTAATTTGTACTTTTTACTTGTACTTTTTACTGTGTTATTTTCCACCACTGGTTTTTGATGCGGAAGTAGCTTCTTGTCGGGTAAAACAGGTTGGAGACCCCTGATTTAGAACATAGAAACTCTCAGCATTAAAGACATTGTTCTGACTCAGTAACACACAAATAAATGAATAAATCCATCACTAATGCAGTGGTTTTTCAACTGGGTGGGCTTTTGGATATATTATTATAACAATACATTATTTAGTAGCACTTTACAGCATAGTATGAGCTTGGTATTCGCATGATACTTATTATAAACAAGTGTTTCCCAATCTCATATATAATCTTATATCCCCATGGGGGATATTGATACAAACCCACTGTTGTAGAACTACTGCACCAATGCCACAGCATGCATTGTACATTATTCAACCTTCTGTGAAAAGACAAATAGAGTATATCATGTGGACAGTGCTGTATAGTTTCTGTGTAAGAGCGAAAACAGTCGGTTCATACCTCTCCTTCCTGCCAAAAGATAAAAATGAATGAATTGTTCTAACGAGCCTGAAGTCCTTGAGATAATGTCAGTATATTTAAGAGTTCTTACCTGTTCCTCCTCTGCAGCGGCCTGCTGAAAGAAAACACAGGACACAGCGTTAAAGTCGCTCAGTGAGATCATGAACAAATACATTATAAATATGGAATGTTTCAGGGTCGGCAGGAATAATGACACAGATGCACAAGGTCAATGAAGGGGATCGAGAAATTAAAACACAATGTACTCTGGGAATGTTGCTTTTGTTAGTAACAGGTTCACAGGGAGAGAGAAACAGATCACAAGGGAAACGACACGATTCGTATGATGTGCAAATAACAGTCAAACTGAGGAGTTGCATGAGGGAAACTGTTGCATGTCAGACGTTTTGTGGGAATGTACAAACATGGAATGACAAGAAGATGGAGGTGATGCAGTCGGAAAAGACATTCAGTCATTCAGGAAAGAAGGAACTCAAAGTTAGTATTCATGAAAATGGCTACAAATAGGGCTGCACGATGTCGGAAAAATATAGAAGTCTATCAAAGTCTATATCAAAGAGTATTGCAATTGACTCTGTGCACAAGTGACTTCCTGTTTCAATCGAGCACGCCAAAATAAAAGCACACAATTCGTCTCATTGAGTAGTTCAGCAGGTACTTAAAACATTACAAGAAAATTGTTAAATACACACATTTGAAGTGTTTTGTCTGTTAATAGTTAGGCAGAAAGAAAATTGAACTACTGAATAAGATGGTGCTTTTATTTTGGCGGGCTGGATCGAAACAGGAAGTCACTTCTTGGGCGGCGTTGTTATGATTTAAAGTTGAGTCAATTGTGGCAAGACGATACAAGAATCATGCTATTTTTGAAGATTGTTGGAGAAGTCTAAACGACCACACTGGTCCATCAAAACATCACGCTTTTACTACTTTATACAACAGGTATAGTCTTTATGGGATACTCTTTTTTAAGGGAGTTCCAGAGTGTGTTTACACGCACTTGAGTTTCATATCTTGGTTATGACAGTATTCTGGATATGAACATCACAAAAGGTTGTTCAAAAATAATTGGATGCCCTGTTCGAGCTCTTCCCACCCTGTGCAATGAGCAAACTATGAAATCTGCTCACAGGCTCTCATCCACTATATAATCCGTTTGAGTGGCTACCGTCTGGATGCAGGCTCCGCTGCTTGGCTTAAAGAATCAAGAGGAGAAGGGCAACTTTGGTCCCTAAGGCTGTAAACCTCCTGAACATGAAGTAGTTGTAGTCGTGCAGTTGGGGACAGAGAAGCCTGCCCTCTTGTGGCTACCTGATATACAGCACCTGATCTTTTTAAGTCTTTCTTTTATTTATGTCTATGTCCGTTTTCATCTGTGTGTGGGGGGGAATTTTCTGTTCTGTGGGCCCTTTGTAATTGCCGCTTGGGGACAAATAAAGTTTTTTTTTAATTGAATTGATACTTTAAATCCCCGTTGACCTGGATCCTCGAGTGCATGTAAACACACCCTATTGCGCAAATCTTTCATGTTTTACTCTGAAGCAAGAGTGCTGCTCCACCGTGCCACTACCACGTCACCTCAATTTCCAAAATATACAGCCATGAATCCTGCAGCCCTATCACAGAACAAATACTGTATGATGCAGGAATTGACAAGACGCGTGGCAAAACAAAATGCACGGGTCGCTCTCCAGGCCAAGCATGTCCAATGACCAGGGACGACACTGAAGGGGAGAAAGAGGGAACAGAATGTTGCAAATTAGTCGGTGGTGAACTTGGAGTGAAAGATTAGACACTGAGGGGGGAAAAGGAAACAAAAACGGTGGCTTTGACATTCAGGAAGCATTCAGACGTGGAGGGGGAGGCAGGAGGACAGATGGATGGAGCGAGATGGCATTACTGTGTCCTCTGTGACCTCTTCTGTCTGTTCTTCTGTGTCTTCTTCTTCTTCTTCATCTACAGCCGCCGCCTCCTCCTCCTCCTCCTCTTCACCAGCCTCAGCCTCACCCTCCTCCTCCTCCACCTCAGCCTCTCCGTCCTCAGCCTCTTCCTCGTGGGCGTCTCCGTTGCGCTCCTCAACCGGCACCTCCTTATCGTCAGTCGGGAAAGAATAAATGGTTAGCAAAGCACGCTGATAATTGCGGTGGCATTTTGACTCCAAAACCGCATGACGGGGGGAGAGTAGGAAAAGTGGAATGGCGGTCAACAGGGGGCGACAGTGCTCCGAGGAGTGCAAGTCAGAGAGATCAGTAACAAGTTATGTTACATTATATGCTTGCAAAAAAGTAAGTGTGTTTATTTCTCAAGCCAAAGTTAGATTTAAGGCCCTACACCTGATTTTTTGGATGTGGAACAAAATTATTTTTGTCCTTAAAGGAATAGGCCATCATTTTTACATACTGAGATATGTTCTTACCTGAGCTTAGACGAGTTCATTTGTACCTGTCTGGTCTTCACGCGTGCCCTCAGTCACGTAAACAGCACAGACGGCGTTTAGCCTCTCCCCCTCTCCTCTATAGCTCCAAAACAGGTGAAGATAAAAGCTACCAAGCTCTTCCATGTTTTCCTCATTTAAATATGGTTACGTGAAGTGTCACACTATAAATTATAATTACACAAAATTAAACAATGTGGATTTTCTAAGGGGATAAAAAAAAGGGAACTATATTGTAAGGCGCAATAATTGTTAGAAGATAACATTAAATCGCTATTTATCATACTGGGTCAAGCTGTAGAGTGGTACTATCTCTGTCATACCCTTGACTGTGGTGCCTCAGACTCTCAGCCACTGAATGTTTCCTTGCGTGTCAGTATGACGCTCTGAGTCTGTCTATGCTGTAGCAATAGGAATTGCTTATTTATGCTGTGTTCCTACCCGGACAGATTAGAGTGTGACACGCACCTGCAGAAATGTGTCTGCCGTGTGTTTGAGGCAACTGTTAAATAAAAGTTCCCTGTGAGTAGGGCAACGCTCAACTGTCCAGTTTGTATAGTCATTGAAGGACAGAACAAGCTGAAACATGTGCTTCCACAAAAAAGGGTATTCATCCCTTTTCTGTGGAAGCACAGACAGACCTGAATGTAGGACAAGCGCAATGTCTCGAGTTCATGTCTCCGGGTCCCGCACCGATGGAAAAAAAAACATCTCCTGTATAAGACATCAAGACTGCTGCCTATTCTTCATCTGTCCTCTCGAACACCATTGTTAATTCTCTAATAATAACACCAGCACAGTAAAGTGAAGATATTACTGCACAGATGTTGAACTGCTCCTGGTATCGTTACGCCTTACAATATAGTTCCCCTTTTTATTCGCTTGGAAGCTTCTATCTTCACCTCGTTTGGAGCTATAGAGGAGAGGAGAGGCTAAATGCTAACGCCGTCTGTGTTGTGTTTACGTGACTGAGGGCACGCGTGAAGACCAGACAGGTACAAATGAACTCGTCTAAGCTCTGGTAAGAACATCTCAGTATGTAAAAACGGCAGCCAATTACTTCTGTGAAAGTGACCCTGAAAAGTGTGTTGTGAAATGTATCAATAAACTAGTATTGGGAAGCTACAAATATGTTTGGAAAGTTAGGAATGAATTTGGACCACAACGAACATTTTAATTTGGTGGCTTCTTCTTTCAATGTTTGTGAGAAAAAAATCAAAATCAGGTTTAGAGCCTTGAAAGCCGGGTGTACGCTGCGTATTTTTTCATCTTAGAAGATTTTTAGATGTCCCGTTGCGAGACGTGTGGATTGAAAAATCATGAGCCTGCACTCGGTTCCACTGTGCGATGGTTCAAAGACAGAACTGTAGCTACGACCCGCACACTCGAAAATTAAGAATGGACTACTTCTTTCTGAAACCGTAGTGTACACCAGGCTTAAAACCTCAAAGATACAGTGTCCTAGTGCCAGTCTTGGTGCCACCCCTTGGCCTCCCGGTGAAAAACATCAAGACTCGCCCCTGGGGTTAATGGATAATGTGATGTAAAAGTGTCTTAGTGAGTCCAAAAAGATCAATATAAATCCAAGGCATAGTTATTAGTGATTAATTATTAACAGTTTATGGTGAGACACTGCAGGAAAAATACTATTCACCTGGAAATTAAAAAATATATTTATAATTTGAAGCATTTTATTATGTCACTCAATAAACTTTACTTTTTTTCCGTTCTCTCCAGGGACACCATCTCCACTAAAGTAGCACATGTACCACCGACAGTCTTGAATTTAACAATATTTTTGATGGTTTGTTTTGGAAAGATTTTGGAATATCTACCAAGTCTGGCTTATTAAGTTTTTACCCCCCAAAACTATTATAATTTACCTATTTTTTCTCCCCAGATATTGCTATGACAAGACTAGTGGTAAAAATATGTACATAAAATCAACTTAGCTTCTAATATACCAAAAGAATAAGCACGTATGTATTTAAAGATCAGATTTCATTCTCATTTTTATGTAAACTCACCTGCAGTGTCTTCCCTTAAAGTAGACAATGGAAATTCTTATACATTTTGTTAACAACATCCAGAAACCCATATGTTGGACTCAGTGTTTGTTATAAAGAACCTTTTACACACAGCAATTCAACTTTAAAGCAACACTATGCAATTTTAGAGAATCATCTCCAATGGCTACACCATATGAGGAGTAATGAACTCATAATATAAAAGATTATTTAAAAAAATGTCACAAAAAGCAATTAAACTTTAGGATCTAAGGAGACATAGTGTTGCTTTTAGTTTTCTGTAATATTTCCGCCTCTGTTTCTGGATTAGACGACCGATACATCGCGGAAACATGCAAAGACGAGGAGAAACTGTTAAGGGGAAAAGGAAAGTGACTGTAAGAGAAAGAAGGGAAACAAGATTTAAAAAATGTTACTATTGGATCATCTGGGGCTTCATCTGTATTACTGTCTTCCGCATGTGTCCCGTTCTCCACTATGTGAGCCGGGTCCGCTTGATCTGCTTCCTGTGCCAAGAAGACTGGGTCAGAATTAAGTCCGTTATAAGCTCAAATAAAAGCTGTGGCCCACGGTCAGCGAGAGAATCAGTAAAATTCTACAATGATGACTAGATATACATCATAAAGCGCAGATCCCCAATATTCACAGATGTGCAGCTGTTGAAATTTACCAAATATTGTGTTTTATATCATATTTGACACATGGATTTCTGAGCCCATCCAGCAGGGGTGAGTAAATGCCCCCAGAGTGAAATAATTGAGACACCTAAAATGGCTGCCGGTACTTGATCCACAAGAGTTGTAACATTTTAAGGTAAGAAAACCTTTCAAATTGTTACATATTTCAAAAGGAATGTGTTTATATGACTGCAATGTAAAACTTATCAATATTTCACAACTTGGGATGTAAATGTGCATATCAAATTTGATACGGAGGGTCATATAATAATGATATAAGTCATTTACTTGCAAATCTGCACATTGGAATGTATTTCATTTTAATGCGTTTGATAAAGAAACATTCACTCTTCATATATTGAGGTCAATGAATTACAGGTTTACATGACACAAATAGGTATGTTAATGTAACATTATTTAAGTTTACTTTGTCCCCCATTTATCAGAAGGTTCAATAATCACTCCAGTTTCAAACAATTTTAATTTTTTAGGAATTCATCATGATTTGGGCTTCACATGGTTGATATGGGGTTAGCATGGCAGCTTGTGGAGAATCTTCACCTGAGCATTTTGATAAACTTAAACACTACACTAGGGGTAGTAGTTTCCTCAAAATATGAGGGAACTAGGACCTCGGACTTTAGCACTTTGAACATGTATAATGTTCGACATTATCTAAATAGGGGGATCTGAGGGAGGATCCCAAGGACAGTACTTAGTTTAAACTAAACTAAGTAGTGAAATTCCTGTCCTTGGGGTCCTCCCTCAGATCCCCCTATTTAGATAATGTCGAACATTATACATGACCTAGGACTTCCACATTCTCTTAATAGGGGGATGTGAGGGAGGACCCCAAGGTCAGGAATTTTGATTTTAAGTAACACATTGAGGCTGTTTTGGGAATGTAGCTGTTGAGTGCCAACAATCCAGACCATTTTTCATGATATTTGTAGCACCACAGCGTATTCTATGCTAAAGCTATGGACAGCTATGCTATGGCTCGTTTTGAAGGTGAGACTCTAAGCTCTCCATAGGTGAAAACGGTTTAATTCTACGTGCCTCAGGTCCTGAAAAATCCAAAGCTAAACAGAGGCTAGTTTGGATCAAAATCACAGTTTTTTTCTAGATTCTGAGATAATTTGTGTTTTACGCAACAATCTCCTTTCTGATTAACCCCTCTCTTCAGCGCTCTCCTCCTCTCTCCTCTCTGGACGGACACTAACGTTATGGCACTCAATGTGTTAAGAGTGTATTGTGCTTCTTAAAATGATATATGCTACAGGCCCGGATTTGGTCCCTAAAGCAATGCTCAAAAATATGATTAAAATATTCTATATGTCCTCTGGAATAAGCGAGAGTTTTAGAGATTGGTTCAGCTGGAGGATTAGAATCATCAGGGCAAATGATGTCACCAGGTCAGATACAACTGTGGATGCTAATGTCTCAAACAGTAAAGCATAAAGAGGAATGTGTCTGAAAACAAACATTTTCAACCTTCCACAAAGTGTTTTACCTTTGATCCAGGAGGAGGTGGGAGCCCCAGGAAAGTAAACACTGCGTTATCTTCTTTGGCATCAAAGAATGTCTCGTAATCCTGTAATAGGACAGTAGATACATTAGATTCATTATGACTGTATGTAACCACACAGCCCAGTCTGAACTCACTCCACAGTAGCTCTCTTCGTTGAAGATCTGTGGGGGCAGAGGGATGCCGTTGGATGGTTTCTTCTCTTCTGGGACGTTCTGCCTCATCCACATGCGGTTCTGCTCGCTACAGGCGATGTCCAGTGGAGTGTAGTCCACTTTAAGAGCCTCCAAGTAGCCCACCACATCCTGCTGCTTCTTCTTGATCTGAGAAAACATGTACAATAGGTTAATCCTCCAGGTGTTCTAGCGCCTGGCTTCACATGGAGTACACTGGCTGCCCTCTGCTCCTACAGGTCGCCCGGCGGGACTGACGATGGGTCAAATGCAGAGAACAACTTTCCCAACGGGGATTAACAAAGAAACTTAAACCGTATTCGGATCGTCAGGTACCGTAACTATTGGCACATATGTTGAACCTAGACCTGAGCAACCCCAGATCATACAAATCCAGGTCAGGGCGACTTTATTGTTTTATTTTTGACCAGGCCGTGCATATTTAACATTAAAACGTATTATTTACTGATTTTACATTAAAGGTGCACTGCGCCACATTTTGGACTTGCACCGTTGCGGCAAAACAAAACATGTTCCTAATGACACAGATAATGCTGTTACTGCAGTGTGTAATAAAAGAATGGACTTGGATGAGAAACTAACCCGTTTATATCTCAAATTCTACTGCCTTTCGTCCCATCTCCATGGAGACGAGCCGGAGACGTACCCACTCCCAGTAAAGTTTACTGTCATATCTTAGGAGGGGTGAGCCTCATATATGTTTGTTTGTACATTTATATGGTATTATTCAATGATGAAAATATCTGTCATAAAACAAATGTTTTTTTTTTTCTATCTTATTTATTGGGTGAAATTCTACACAGTGTGGCTTTAAAAAAAAAAAACTGTGAAAGACTGCTTAAGGGGAGACACTGCAGGCAAAACTCAATTTTTTCAGTTTTCAGGTTTTGGGCCAAATTGGTCTCTGAACATACAAGCTTTCACCCGGAAACAGAAAATACGCCTAATCTTCACAATAACATGTTCAAATATTGCGCTGATTCAATGTTCCCCCATAGACTTATATGGGACAATGCAATTTCAAGGGCCTTTTTCTCAAAACACATATTTCTGTCATTGTGGCGACACTATATCCACGTCAGTCGGACCTAAAGACTTCACATTTTCCAGCCTTGGACTGAACAATGTTTGGAAGATTTTTTCAGAGGGATTTTTTATTATTTAATCCCTAAGCCCCATTTTTTGAGTTTTGAATGTGAAAAAATGAGGCGAAAATTACATTTTTACAAATTTTTACACTAAAAAACAGCTTATTTTAAAACTAAACAAGGAATCCAAAATCCCCTCTGAAAAAGTTTTGGTAACTCATTTACCAATGAAATGAAACCATAAATTTGAATGTAGCTGATGAAGATGTGAAATTTGGGGCATTTTTAGGCATAAAACACCTTGTTCTTATATGAAAAGATAAAATGACAGAAAACTTGCAATATATTTTTTTCTCACATTTATGCCAGTGATTGACAGCAAAAGTTTCAAATTGATATCTGTAAATTTAAATTTTTTCCCTATTCCCCTGCAGTGTCTCGCCTTAAAATGAAAATAAGCTATAAAATCGAATATACATAAATAAATATATACATGAATCTGTAAGGGTCGTCTTACCTGGGCCTATAGGTTACAATCCATGCCTTAGCGCAGGAGAAGACTGCAGCTACTTCACTTAACCGCTGAAAGGACTCCCTCTTGCTGTGGCCCAGAGCGCCACCATGACACCTCCAAACAACCCACTTATTTTAGCTTTGCCAAAATAGCAAAATGAAGATGAAAATGAAGAAACAAACACTCGTAAAGACAACTCCTTTGACTTTTATCATTTCCCGCAAAAGGCACGTTTATTTAGAAGGATTGTGCTGTAAAAACAAAATGCTGCGGGTCGTCACTAACGGGGTTTGTGGAATGAAAGTTTGTTAGACCCCCTTTCTAGAAAGCTCTACGCCTAAAACTTGCGTAAACAACCAAATAAGCAATGCGCCTTCATCGTGACTTGTATAAAAGGAGACATTGTGATTCATGTAGGGTTAATAGCAATGATTTTCGCTGCACTTTACAAGACACAACTATTCGAACTTTGTAACTATTCATGCACAGTCCCAAGCACCATTACGCACGCTTACCGCAGTGGATCCTGATGAAGTGGCGAGAAATACTTTGATAACCATTTTGGAGCAATTTAATTTCGTAGACTGTGGGCAACAAGTGGGATCTTAAAGGAGCAGGGTGCCTCTTCTATTATTAGAGCACAACTAGAGCCGAGACATAGTCCTGGGAACGCACACAGGCATGCGCGCACACACACACACAAACGCAGGACCTTGGTCTATTTTTGTCCCCAAACTCCAATCAGGACACGGTTGGCTGGTTGGCCCCTAGTGGCTTTGCACCGAACGCACGGATTGGCACCTTCAGCTGTCTGTCGGCCCGGGACACTGGCGACAGGAGTTCATATATGGGTAACACCCTGACCACCCCACTGAGGCTTTGGTTTCAAGCTCAGAACTGGGGTCTGAATCACCAAGCCGTGATTTTTGCAGTGAAACAAACCGCAGTAATTCAGTGGTCCCTTCACACTCACAAGTACCAACTGAGCTGTCAATAAAACATGATGATAAAGTACAATGGGCAGGGTATTTGCAATTTTTATCTTTTATTAAAAGGCGTTTAGTGTTTGATATTCCCAAAACATGATAAAAAGGTAGATGACTTAAAATAAATAACATTATCAACACAAAATCCAGTTCCATTTGCCATAATCACATTACATTTTACAATATGGAAAGGCTGACCCTTAATGCACTGCATAAGAAGTGGCCAGAGCAGCAAAACAAAACAGGTAACACTATGTAGGAGCATGTAGCTTTAAGAAGCTTGTTTAGCTCACAGCGCCGAGACCTAAAGTGACAACTTTGTTGCAAACCACCAACCAGCACGTGATGCCCACACCACCTACAGGGAAACGAAATGGATAAATAATTATACAAGTAATTGAGTATATAGGTATTTTGTAGATTAGTATTTAGTGAGGATTGTTACCTGCAACTCCTGTGGGGAAGGCAACAAGGCGCTCCACAGGAGCGATCCAGCGACTGGGGACCACAGTGACTGGGTCAGCGTAATACTTCCATATCAGCGAGATCATCAGAGCTCCCTGAAAACAACCAACCAAAAGAGAAACTCCTCTGAAATCAGCAACACATTCACACAGTGGCTGCAAAACATGAATTTGCTATTTTTTTTTTTTCAAATACAAATTACCTGTAAAATGTAAAAGATGATGTTCACAACCCACTTCATCTTGGCTTGTTGTGCCGTTCTTGATTTAACTGCAAACACAAAACATTAGGAATACACCGAATCGATACTAGTATTGGATATTGGAGCCGATACAGCAAAAGATACGGCATCAGGTATTGGATATTTGTAGTAATTTTTAATATCAGATACTGAACCAACACCACATTTGGCTCTCATCGCTTTAAAAACACAATTTTCACCGACTAAATCTAAGTGAATATGGGCATGGGAAGAACCTGGAGAATTAAATCCCTTAATTAGTTTTAATCTGTAATCGTATTTTTGATCGCCGCGCAAAATGCCAACAGTTGGTGGGAGCACGCTAATGCTAATGCTAATGCTAACGGCAACTAATCCAGACTGGGTCAGAAACTATGTATGAAATACCTAAAGCAGCCTAATAAAATAAAATCTGCCACTGCTGGAGCTGCCAAGGGTTTGTATTTTAGTTTATGAACCGCTGTTAAAGAAAAAATGAACATATTTGTAATGATCAGATGACTTTATGTGAGCTGTTTATATTTAAAATCCTGGGAAAATGATCTGGACAACACATAAGCCACAGCAGATGTTTTTGGCAAATGTAGTGACTAAAGTTAAAGCTCTCTCTTGTGCTTTGCTCAAGTAGATCTATGTGTAGTCAAGGATGGTAGTCAAACAGCTGACAGGCACACACTCAGTAATGCGGCTTGACGGTAATTCTTAAGACCTTAGTGTCAGCGACAGTATCCACTCTGGCCTCTTACCGTGTGTTTTCAGTTGGTCTGTCAACTTGTTGATCTTGCGCTCCAGCCGGGCATATCTGGCAAATTCATCCATCATACTTATGGAGGTCTGCTCCCTCTTGAGATCTTGAATTTCTGCTCTCATGTCACTCTCCTGCTCAGCATCCTTTTGCACCATTTTGGACAACTTCATAGAAAACAAAACACAAAGATTATTAGAATCAGCCCTAAACCGCCCTCATACCGCCTTTGCGATGCCCAATCCCGTCAGACCTTGGAAGCTAAGCAGGAAGAGCCTGGTCGAATGTAGTGAGTGAGTGGTTGGTGGTGGTCGGAGGGGCCGATGGCGCAGACTGGTTGCCTCGCTTCCGTTAGTCTACCCCAGGGCAGCTGTGGTTACAATAGTAGCTTACCACCACCGGGTATGGAGTGAATGAATAATGCAATGTAAAGCGTCTTTGAGTGTCCAGAAAAGCGCTATATAAAACCAATGCATTATTATTATTATAATTAAATCAATTTACTGTAATTCACTTTATCCCAATTACCCGACACTTGGACAACGTGATCGGTTTAAGTGCATGTGACAGGTTAGACTACATTTTCATCAGAGCATAGTTTGCACAGTTATATTTAAGATCTAGCTCATAAAGTCATAGTTTTCCCTGGTTGGACTTTTTGATTACGGTACAACACTTTTTGTTTTGGTACTTTTTCACTTCCTGTGAAACAGGGTTTAGGGTTAGGCAAGTTTACTCAGTCTCTGGGCGATTTTCTTTCTAAGTCAACAGAAGGAGGTCAACCCTTTCCACGTGGCCCAAAATTCAGGGATGGTTATGCACAAATAGTATACAAGATATCTCTAGTGTTTCTACTCCTTGATTGCACATTTTCCTGTTCATCTTGCACACCCTTGCGTGTTCTTGAGAGCTGATGTAACACGTGAATTTCTCCATTGTGAGATTAATAAAGTCCGATCTTATCTTCACACATATGCACTAAACAAGGAGGTTGCTGGATTTCCCCTAAGGCAGGAACTAACAAGATTTTCTATATTTTTTTAGTGTGTGATCAGATGTTAAGACTTTGAGTTGTGTACAATCCTGTTTCTCAACTTTTCTTTATAAATTACCTCTTCACCAGTGTAAAAAAAAACTATTACTTGTGCATTACCCTGTCAAACTAAGTAATTATTATATTACATAATTATATTACATTATGCACTTAAATGTATGCTATCAAGATTATACGTGCAATGTGTAGTAATAATAGTCATGTGTGGACAGCATTGAAGGCAGCTACGGGACAGTTTGAGTACCAGACCAAACTATCTCATGTAATGGCAACTAAAATGGGTTCTGGGTATGACCACACCCTCTTGCTACAGAAAAAAACATCTGCAACAGTACATTCTGTACAATTAGCCAAGGTTTTCAGAGCCCAGCTAGCATAACAGACAGGGCATTATGCTAGCCCTGCCTTAGCAAACAAAGCGTTCCCTCTTCTTCTCTACGTATTAAACTTAAAAGTAAGCGATGCGTCCCAGGCAAAGCGTGTACAGGACGAGAGGCGAAATGCCGTACTCACAAAGGACGACATGGACGGGAGAAGTGATTTCATGAGGTTGCATAAAAACACTGAGCACAACACGAGGAACCAAGCGTACCCCGCCGCCATGTTTGTTTCTCCGCCTCCGCCACGGCTCACACACCAGCGGCGCGCGGGCCAGCCTTGATCCAGTGATCCGCCGACACTGGGGGGTGGGCTGTGCCGATTACATAACGCGGAATTAAACCATTAAACCTATACCAGTTAATTAATGAGCGATATGTCATCGATATAGGTTATTATTACACAAAAAGATAGGCCAGGGACCGTTCTTCCTCATGTTATTTTGGCCGCGCGACCCCCAAAATCACCATGCCAACCGTGTACGAGAGCCCCCGATAAAACAAATAAAAATAAATAAAAATAATAAATTAATAATAATAATAATATGCATAAGATCAAGCAGCAAAACGTTTTAGAAACTGTTTAAAATAAAATACTTTGACTTAAACAATTTTCATATAAGACTTACGTACCACCTTTAAATAATTTGAAATAATCTCGGAGGGCATTTATAGGCAATAATGTATTTTACTGGAGCATGAATTGAATCAAATACACGAAAATTAACTACAAAGAATGCATGTAAATTATGTTAAAAATGCACAGAACAAGAAATTATGTAAATATATGGGGGAAACAAAGAAAAGGAGAAAGGGAAATACATTGCTTCACTACAAATCATGCCATTCACACACAAAAATCATACAGTAAATACTTAAAATCTCAAGTCATTTATTGGTCAGCCGCCGCTTCTTTTACATTACAGCTCCAAATTTGTTGCACATGTGCTGAGCAAACTTTTGGGGGGGAAGGAGAGAAAGCGCGCTGGCCGCCGGGGCAGCCGCTGCAGTGATTGGCGTGCGCCCCTGCCCACACAGGTGAGTTGTTATAGTTTGAAAACGTGTGGCCCGGACCGCAAAGCCAATCACTGGAGGCGAGGGGCGGGTGGAGGCTCTTCCCCGCCGGGTTGGTAGGACGAGGGACGAAATATACCGTGAGGTGGGATCCAATCCGGTTTCAGCTAGTTCTGGTACTGCTCGGACGTGTGCGTAATGCGCGCACTGTGTGTGTGTGTGTGAAAGCGAACGCGGCTCAGTCCTCGGGAGGTGCTTTATGTTGAGGTGCCCTCTTCACTGGCTTTACATTCAGTTTATGCACAGCTGCAACTGAGCACTCCATTGTCCTCCCCTCTTCTTCTCTCTCTCGACCCGAACGACAACCCGAGCAAACATGCCACGGAAGAAAGTAAGTTCACCTTTTGTTGGAGTTGGGTTTTTTTTTTTACAGTAGGATTTACAGTATGGGCTTTAAAAAATGCAAAGGCAGCGAATGTAGCTGTAGTTTAAACCTGCTTTGCGTTGGTTTAGATAACGTGTGCGTGAGTAAACTGTGCTTTGTGGGACTCTGTTGGTCCCCGGGAGTCGTGTGTGGCGCACCTTTGCTGTGCTCAGGTCCGTCGTGGCTGCCCTGTTGATACAGGAAAAGTGGCGCCTTTTTACTTGGTGCTGCGCGGCGCGTGCAGTCCGCTCGTGCAAGAACCCCCCACTGTACACGGAGCATGTGTTCTCACTGCTATCGTGGGGATGTTATAAGGCTTTTACGCGCATTATTTACCAACGCATCGGTTTTTTGTTATTTTATTTTTTTTAACTTAACTTCAGAACAAAGGGGCGTGTTGCCGCTCGACGTGCAGCCTCAACATGCATCGTCTTCCCCCATGTTCAAGCGTTTAGAAATATGGCCGTGCATGTCTTTTCACGTTTCTTTTCCGCGCGGACCCATAAGTACCGGTTTGTGAATGTGTTTGCGAAGCCAACAAGTGTGGTTAATATTTGTCCTGCAACCTCGCCTACCCTGGAGGTGTTTAGCCCTTTTCTACTGGGAAGTCGGTGCACATTTTTTCAGTTAAGACCGACACGCCCGGTTGGGGTTGGTCCAGAAATATGTAATAAAAGTCCAAAGATTTGATGGCATTGTTTGTTTGGCGCACGGATTCGAGCCATTCGCACATGCTGTGGGATGCTACTGTACCACCGTGTTCCACTGTGCAGAACCACCGTGTGCTCCTTTTTTGGATTCCACGATGTTTAAAGCTTTAAAACCAGTGAAATGTCTGAAATGCACAGTCATTTCCGATTTTAAAAGATAAAATTTGAACGCTGCACCCCCTTCCCTCCTCGAAGACTGTACATTTTCTTTGTGACTTGAGGGAGAAGGGTGCCCATCCCCCCTCGGCCTCACACACCCACTTTCACTCACTCCTGCACAGGACTTTATTTGTCTAATTTATAATCCTCTCCTTTTCTTTTTCAGTCTAAAACTGAGGCTGAAGTAGCTGTGGAGGTATGTATAACGCACACATGCATTGTTTTTGGTTTTATAAGGCATCACACTACTTTCTGAACCAAATGAACATTTTGTTCTCATTGTTGTCAGCTGACCTGTGATGTCATATTTTGGGCAAAAGTATATATATATTTTTTTTTTAGTAGTTTGGTGCAAAGACGCCATTCTGGTTAAGATGTGCCGAATCATTTCCCCAAGTGAGCGCAGTAGAATATGGATACATTTTAACACTTTACAGCCCTGTACTCTGTGGTTGCGCCGTTAACGGACGCCTGCAGGGGGCGCCAGAGCAGCTGATGTGGCAGCTCTTGTTTTGATAAGGAGAAATTGGCCCAACACAAGCACCAAATGTTTTTTACTAATCATAATAACAGTTATGTGAGATGTACTATATTCATTATTAATAACTGAGAACAGATTAAAGGCATTAAAGGTAAATTTAATTAATTAAAGGTAGATTTTAACAGTTCTCCCCATTTTCAGCCAAGAAGAAAGTCGGCAAGATTGAGTCTGGCGGTAAGTCCTTGTGCCCTTTGAAACTGAATAATTTTGATTCGTTAACTTATCCTTTTACATTGTCTAAAATGTTTGTGTTTTGTAGGAGAAAGAACCCGAGCCTGAGAAGAAAAAGGTACAGAAATTGTTATTCATAAAACTGTCGAGGTTTTCAAAGTTGTCAAACTGAAGAAGATTAGCGCGGAAACTGCGGACTCCACTCAAAATAATCCCCTGAACCTCAGTGGGACTATCCAGTTAAAATGAAGGTCACATGAACCTTTTGGGCGAGAGGTGTAATGTCTTCAACTTTAAACAACCCGGTTTAGATGACAACTTTGAAAACTTCTGTTAAAGTGTGATGGAAATGCTAGAAAAAGAGCAAACCTTCTCAGATACTCAGAATAAATATGCATAATGGACATTGGTTTGAAAGTATTTTCTTATATTTTCTGGCAGACTCCTGCTCCTAAAGCTAAAAAGGTTAAGGAAGCAAAGAAAGCACCTGCAGAGAAAGTAGAGGAGCCCGAGGAGGAGGAAGAGGAGAAGGAGGAAGAAGCGGCTCCAGCTCCTGCAGAGAATGGAGACACCAAGGCTGAGGAGGAGGTATGTTGATGGATAATTGTGATTGGTAGAGGACGTATCAAATCAAAGTTTATGATGCTGTAACTTCTTTAAAAGCATAATGAAGCTGCAGTACAACTTTGCTTCATTCACACAGTTTAAATCTGATCAATTTAGTTTTATTTCTTCTACAGCTGAAGTGCTCAATCTGTATTTCCTGGTTTTCATTGCGTAATATAGAATCCAATGTTTTTATCACTGTGCCATCATACGGTTTGTTACTAGTTTGATTTCCCCCGGCTGCCAACAGAGGGCGCTCCAGGCAACTCATGAAAGATGCAGAAGTGCAGCCCGGCTCTTTAAATGTCTTTCATACAAGCTGTAATTGCTTACAGGAGAATACGCTCCGGCTCTATGCTCAGAGAATGTTTTATTATCAACACTAATCAAGAATAATTATGTATATGCTTCATCAGAGGGTCATTGGATAACGGCGTTCATATTCTTGCACCTTTTGCCATCTAACAATCAATTGGTTAATAGAAGAAAAAGCTTAATCTATCAATAATAATGTAACTATGAGCTGCAGTACTAAAATGTCCCAAAACTAACGGAGTTGTTCGTGCAGGAGGCTGAGGCCGAGGCTGATGAAAAGGAGGACGCAGCTGAGGAGGAGGAGGAAGCGGGCGAGGAAGAGAAAGCGGAGTAAATCCTCGATGTCACCCACCACCTTCTACCTTATTTGTAGGCAGCACAGAGAATCTCTATTTTCTTAAAACGGCAGTGTTTTTAGGGATATTTTAACTGCAAACTCCAGTTTTGTGGTTCCAGTGAAGGGAAGTTTGTCTGTGTTGGGAATACTTCTAGCTTTGTGGCCTTAGATTTTAGTTTTGTTCTTTATCAGAAATCACTCACTGAACTGGGAAACCTGGGCGAGGGCATTTCCAGAGGTGTTTTGTAACCTGTACTGTTTGATTTTAATTCATTCATTATGATTCCAGTGTTTTAGCGTCTTTGAAAGGTGATCAGTCGTGTTGTATGCTATACTTTTTTACATTGCTTTTTGTTGAAATGTATTTAGTACAACTGGAGGTAGGGTTTCATATCTTTGTATCTTTTTTTTTTTATATATATATTTTTTGTCAGCATTAAAAGAATATGCACAGGTGCTGTGAAACCAATATTTTCTTTGCATTTAATGGTACATTTAAGAATGAACCGCATGTTCTGAACTGTGCCTAAAGTGTATTCGTTGTGTCATTGCTAATCCTTCAAGGATCATTGTATTTGGGGAATTCCTATGTTTATTGGATTTCTTGAACAATGTACAATTTCAAATAAAAAGTTGAAAAAAGAAATAAACTTGTAAAGTTGGTACAAATCAGCAAAGTGATTATCTTTCTTATTTTAGGAGGAGCTCAGAGTTGAAAACAAGCCTATATTGTGTAAAGTGACTGGCACATCATTGTATGGCAGTTTTAAACGTGCAGGCAAATATGTAAATGTGCAGAACCTATTTAAAACATGGAAAAGTGACAAATTGTGTCATGAAATGCTAAGTTATAAACTTAAGACCGCATTTAAAACGTAATAATTTCAGATGACGTCATGTGAGGAGCTGGTGACCTTGCCAGGGGGCGGTCTGTGCAACTAATTACACCATCTAAACGGCCTTTATTTATTTTTATTAATAGTCTCAATATATCTCGACAAGGAAACACGTGCACACGTTTAATAAAAGATGACAGCGCGCTCGAGGACGGCGCATAATAATCTTTTGTTGGGTCTCCCCTCCCCCTGGTTCCTGTGTGCGCTCCGCTGTGGCGGAAGTAAGTCGTATTGCTCAGGCCTCATCCTTCCAATGGCGACTGCAAACAGGCTCAACAGAAAGCGGGAGCAACTGTGGAGGGGGCCAGTGCGCTGGAACCAAAATTAATTAAATATATCAAGCTTCACACAGCCATAAAGTTCTGGTAAATCTATTTCGACTCTCCAAATCGCGGCCGAATCAATGGCCAAAAATCGGAACAGTTCGCTCCTTGAGTCGGGTAAGCCGCAGAAGTAAACCTAATTGAAGCCCAGTGTAGTTAGTTAACGCTGTGGTTAATTGATACAACCGCTTTGTCGCTTATTGCCGTTCGCTTTGTTCCGTTTCAGAGCTGTATTACCTCGTATCCCGTTTTCTAACCACGGGTCCATGTCGGAGAGCAGCCGAGGTGAGCTGGCGTGTCTTGACTGGCACACTGTCCTGCATTTCCAAATAGTTGCCTGATAATCGCGTTAATGGAGAGACAATCTAACGCGAGCCCTTCTTATCTCTGCCCCCCGTGCGTAGGTGCTGGCGAGTGAGCTGGAGGAACATCAGGTGAGTGTCCGCGCGCTGTCTTTCCCGTGTCTCATCTCTCCGCAGCCCGAACGCCTCAGCCGCGTCCGGGCATTAAAAGTTGTTACTTTCGCCTCCGCCGTGTTTATGTCTCGGTGGTTTTGACGTGCCCGTGCGCCGCTGCCAGCTGCCCCCGTGCTCTGTATCGCTGATTCACCCGGGTGTGTGTTTTTTTTTTTTTGCACAGCTCTTGCCCGGGAGACTGGACTGGCAGGGGAACGAGCACCCGAGATCCTACGAAGATGTGGTGAGTTTGTTTTCACTTTGCATGCGTGAAGTTGGCGGTGTGTTCGTGCATTGTCTTGTGACAGTCGCTCCGTGCTGTTTACGCTCTTTGTTCTGATCCTCTCTGAGCATGGCGCTCGCGGAGGCTGCGCTGACTTTAACCGCGGACGCGTTAGTGCGTTACCGCAACACGCGCGGTGCAGGCGAGGGGGCCGCGCGGGGGGGG
Source organism: Gobius niger (assembly GCF_951799975.1). Classification (NCBI taxonomy): domain Eukaryota; kingdom Metazoa; phylum Chordata; class Actinopteri; order Gobiiformes; family Gobiidae; genus Gobius; species Gobius niger. Next base: position 8,027,642 of record NC_136852.1, on the reverse strand, counting down.
GGGGGGGGGCACGCGCACGCTGAATATCGCTTTTGACAAACGCTAAGGTTAAATAATGTTTAGCCCGACGGTTGTACTGCGGATAGGGCGGGTTGTAAAGGCTGCCGTGGAGTCGAGACGGGAGTCGTGGCCAATCAGAGGCGGGGATTCACTGTCACTGCACTGTTTTGCATGGGAACCGAGCCCTGATTGGTCAATAAAAGGAGAGGATTTTGCATAATAAGCCACGCCACCGGTTATGTGTGAGATAGAGAAACATGAAAACACCACAGCTGTCAGGAAATAGCAAAAAAACAAAAAAACATGCTACTATTTAATATTGTGGTCTGCTGCTGTTTATATTGTGAGAGTGTTTGTAAAGCATGTAGCGAATTTCCTTTTAATAGTGTGATTGTTTTTAAATATTATTTTATTTACTGGTTTATTTGGTCAGGACAGTACTTGTTAATGAACAAACATGGGACTCATGCATGTAAACACGCCACACCAGATCGTAACCATAGGCTCATTTCCATCCGTCGTCCCCGATGCGGACTCTCAAACACACACTTTCATCCAGGCCTATTGCACATGTTTTTAGTGGTAGGTGTTTTTAGTGGTGGGGAAACCGGAGCACCCGGAGGAAACCTACGCCGACACAGGGAGAACATGCAAACTCCACACAGAGAGACCCCGTCCAGGTGGGAATCGAACCCGAGACCTTCGAGCTGTGAAGCACGAGCGCTAACCGCTGTGCTACTGTGCCGCATTACACGACCGCACAAAAGTTCGGGGTCACTTAAAATATGGTAATGTTCTAAGAATGTTTTAAAGAAAAGCACAGATCAATTTAAAATGAGGATAACAATAAATGAATCAGAAATACAGTCTTGAGGCTAGACATTGTTAATGTTGTGAATGCCTGTTCTAGATGGAAACGGGTGATTTTTAATGGAATACTTACTAGGGCTGGGACAAAATATCGTATCGGACTTGGATCGCAATACTTTGTGCTGCAATGCAAGTATCGATACTTTATCAAGTATAGCAATACTTTCATTGTGTTTGGAGGCGCTTTTTTTTATCATACACTGTTTTTTTCCAGTAACAGTTACACAGCACTTTGTGTTAATGCACTTTTCAGTCTGAACATTTCAGTAAAAGTCAAATGGCATTTGGTTTGTAAGCTTTGGACACATGACTTTTTACACATTTTCAGGCAAACATATCACTTGTTATAATTACTTACTGTATCACAATACGTATCAGCCCCTGGGTGTCGTGATATGTATCGGATCGTTACAAAAGTGTATCGTCCCAGCCCTTATGCCTACATACATGTGCAGAGACATATCGCTCCAGTGTCTAACGGAACATTGTGTTAGTTAATCGTGTTAAAGGGAAACTGATGATCAGAAAACCCTCGTGCGATTATACTCGCACTGTTGAAAACTGTGGTGTTTGATTAGAGAAGCTTTGGGTGACCCCAGACTTTACAACTGTAGGGTACATTGCTTAAGCTGCACAGTATATTGTCAAATTATCTTTGCTGCAATATTATATTTTGCAACACAGGGTTGGGAAAGTTTGTGTCGGGAAGGGCCGGTTTCCTTCGCCCCTAAAACACCGAGGGCCAAACCTCCCAAATGTAGCTCAAAGGAAAGTGTTGTTTTCTGCAAATGCCAGCATTGTACATCATAAAGGACCTATTGGGATAATTTTGCCAGGAAATTTTAAACCTGTTGACAGTGTTTTCCGTGTTCTTAATTCTTGAACACAGGTATTTAATCTCTGATTTGCTCAATATTATTTCTCTAAATCGTCTTGAGGGCCTGAGGTTGTATGTGATTTTGCAATACACAACTGCAGGTCAGGAATCGGTAAATTTATGTTATGCAATTTCTCCATCTGTGAGATCAATAAAGTATCATCTTATCTTATCTCATCAAATCCGGCCCTCCAACAGAGTTCTTTCATTAAACTTAGATTCAAATTTTTTGGCTTACACAGTGTAAAACATGCATGGTTTGCGTTTGATCCTGATTTCCATTTTTTTTAATTAAATGTCTTGTTTGGCACAATTTGAGGACATACACTCATATTGTTTTCGGTGCTTGTTCAAACTTGGACGCTGTGTTGAAATTATTGAGTAGAATATTGTAGTTGTAACAATATCATTATTGCAACACTCAATAGTTATTAAATATCACATTTTTCTTCTTACGTGCAGCCCTTCACTTCATTTCACTTCACTTTATTTCATGTACCCAAAGGGGCAACTGGTTTTACTGCAAAAGAAGGGAAAAATAGAAACATAAAACAAACACATCAGACACTCTGTACTCGAATCACAACAGAATCAAAAACAAGCTTTACACAGAGAAGGATTGTCCTCACACCCTTCGCATTACTATATAATGTCTTCTTTGTTATCACAGGTTGCAGGCAACAGGCACATTGCTCCGGACCATTTGCTTAAGATATGCCAACAGATCGGGCCACTTCTTGACAAAGAGGTGCCATCCTGTGTCCCAGGCGTGCACTCACTGCTGGGCTCGGGGAAGCAGTCGATGCTTCGGACAGCAAAAGGTGCACATCATTCCTGTTTGACAATAAATGTAGGATACTCATTGTGTCTTTCTTCATCCCATTGTAACGTGCCTCTTTTATGTTCTCTTCCAGAATGCGAGAATGTGCGGTTTACAGTTTCATCATATGCAGCCCTACACAGGGGACGACCACCAGAGAGGCCTTTGAACTGCAAAAAACCTCTACCACTCGGTAAATTCAAAGATCTGCTTCTGTGTTTTGGATACCCCTAAAGTGTGCTATGTTTAAAGCAGTACTAAGTAACGTGTTTACCTTAATAAATCCTTTTCGTGGTCCCTGTGGGGGTAAAACAAGTGTTTATGGGATGATTGGATGGTCTTTCATCTCCCCCTGGTGTCCCTGACCAGAAAACCATGTTTGCAACTTGACTGCCACCGGACCGGAGCCACCAATACACACTAATAGAATCACGAAGAAGCTAACATGCTAACGGGCAAAGCTAACTGTGGGCTAACGTCACTTTAAACAGTTTGTACAGCCAAATTTGAGTGAAAAAAAATGATTTCCATTGTATAATTGGATGTACAATATCCCTCACTCCCTTCGCCTTTTCTGTCAGCGTAGTATTTACTCTCAAAGACAATAAATAAGTAAAAAAATCGCAACTTGCTACGACACCTGCAGTTGCGCTTATGGCCTCTAGGGGCAAGAGTTACTTAGTACTGCTTTAAACCTAGGGCTGCTTAAAGAGTCACGAGAAGAGAATAGTTTGACGCTTGTTCTTTGAGTTAAATATGTAAAGTGTACTTCATTGTGGCTGTCCCCAAAGACAACAATAATCCAAACACTGTTGTATAGAAAGAATTATAAAGGCTTTAATATATTGTGTATAAAGAGACATAAATACGCACCAGCTCGTCTCGGCCTGGCAGTGGCCTTAATCAGGATTCGAGAGAGTAGTTTGATCAGGTGTAAAACTGATCAATCCACAAACATGTTTTGAAATGCATGTGGTTTGTGTATTAGCTTAGCGGTTCATTTCCATCTCCTTTAAACATCTAGGCATGTTTAGAATGTGCACTAAGAGGAACTGAGTCTTGATCAGAGAAGCAGTGCTTATCAGAAAAAAAGATTACTGGTACTTTCCTAAAATGTGCAACTTAACGTGGGAAAAAATGTACTAGAAAGCAATTACTCTACTTTCAGATCGCATACAATAATGTACAATAATAAAGCTCGATCCTTTCACATCTAAACCATTTGCTGCTTGTGTTTTTCATTCACAGTGAAGGTTCACAGAGGGAGAGAGCTGACGGGAGTCCAGAGGTTTGGCTCCATCAACCCAGTCAGCAACTACGAGCGCATGCGTCTGCACCGGCGCATCCTGGGCCACCTCTCCGCCGTCTACTGTATCGCCTTCGATCGCACCGGTCTCAGGATATTCACGGTAAGACTGTCCTCTATCTGGATCGAGACTGGCTGGACGCAGAAGGAGGGTCACGTGATCAGTGGAGCTCAACAGGAAATGACATCACCACCACCACTTCTTATTTAGATGATTCTCAATAAGATGCCTTTAGTAAACTGCACTGTCCTTAGGTTTAGCTTGGAGTAGTGGAGGTGATGTCATTTCCTGTGGAGGTGTGGAGCTCCACTGATCACATGCCCCTCTAGCGGCTGCATCCAGACCCTTCTCATCTGGATTGAAGTGCTCGTTTAAGGCTGGGTCTGTACTGTAGCTTCTGCTCGTGGCGCTGAGACCTTTCGTGTCCGTTGTAGGGCTCGGACGACTGTTTGGTGAAGATCTGGTCCTCGTTCGATGGAAGGCTCCATGCGACGTTGCGAGGACACTCTGCTGAGATCACAGACTTGGCCGTGAATTGTGAAAACACGCTGATCGCGGCTGGGAGCTGTGACAAGACTATCCGTGTGTGGTGCCTTCGAACCTGTGCCCCTGTGGCTGTGCTGCAGGGCCACAGTGGATCCATTACCTCCTTACAGGTACAGTATATATCATATATTTACAGTTAAAGGTTGGGTGGATTGTTTTCCATTTGGTTTAAAATACATGTGTTTGTTTCAGTTCTCACCATTTGCCAAGGGCTCAAAACGCTACATGCTGTCCACCGGGACTGACGCCACTGTCTGCTTCTGGCAGTGGGACGCTCACAACACCAACTTTAGGTGGGTCCAGCTTCTCAGATATTCAACGCTGCACTGTAGGTGCTTCACAATAGACCATACAGAGCTCGATCATCTCCCAGACGTTTGTGCAGATATGGGATCTTTACGCTGTTCTTTGCATTAAATGACTACATGCTTTTCCAACCCTTTACAAAGTCGTGTAGTCTGGGAATCTGCTGTATCTCTGGGTTCTTCAGGGTGTGATTGAAAGAAGGATTAACCAATCAAAGAAACACATGGTCTGTCAAACATTGCGGCTCACTGTGGTTCAGTACTTTAAAAATGCCAAAATCAACCTTCAAACTACTAGTTTATTGTAATTACAGGAGAGAGAAGTTCTAAAGTTTGTTCTGAATCATGCGTGATGTGAGAGTCTTTCACATTTAAGTGCCGCATTACAAATTTGCATCTGCAGTTGGAGCATTAAAAAGCTTTCCGGTTTTGGATTTGGTTGTGGTCAGACGACCAGACTGAATGGCCAGGTTATGAATGTGTAAACTAAGCTGATAAAGAAAATATACTATTTTATTCTTGGAGTTTTCTGCTTCAAACTGACTGTACTTCAAACCTGACAAGAGCTTTGGTGGTTGGTAGAGTGTGAGTGGTGAGGCAGTTGGCCCGGTCTAGGTTTAGCACCAAAGCATGAGATCAGCTGAACGTCCTGAATGACCAGGTTTTTCCACCAATGGATTTCTTCTTCTGTGATCAGACTCACATTGTGAAGGAGTCGTTCAGGGAGCATGTGACATAATTTCCATCATTTTTCATTCACACATGGATTGGCCTCCACAGAGTCCAGATCTTAACCCTATTGAGACTCTTTGGGATGTGCTGGAGAAGGCTTTGTGCAGTGGTCACACTCTCCCAGCATCAATACAAGATTTGTCTGGATGCAGCCAATGGAGGGGAATGCTGTCTTAAACGAATCCACACTAACCCTAAACCTAACCCTAACCTTAGATGAACAGGCCACAGTTTTTCCATACTGAGATGTTCTTACCTGAGCTTAGACGAGTTGATGCGTACCTGTCTGATCTTCATGCGTGCCCATCAAAGACCGTGGTAGCTTCCAACTTCACCCCAGTTTGGAGCTGAGCTGAGCGCACGCACAAAGACCAGACAGGTACGCATCAACTCGTCTAAGCTCAGCTAAGAACATATCTCAGTATGGAAAAACAGTGGCCTGTTCCTTTAAGGATAGTGGAGTTTACAATAGGTGTCTTATTGAGATTTATTGAAATAAATGTTGCGGGGGGAAAAAAGGAGGTGATGTCATTTTCTCTGGAGAAGAGAAGCTCCAGTGATCACGTGACTCTCCCGTTGACCGCATTCAGACTCTCTTGCAGGATCTTGGTAAAAAATTAATACATTTCAGAAGCTTATTGAAATAATGTCAGAGAGAATGGCTGCTGTAGTCGGAGCTAAAGGCATCCAACAAAATATTAGAGCGTGACTTTTTGCATAAATACATGTACTTGGATAAATTACAATGACTAGACCATTTTACTTGTTGGTTAATGCTGAGAAACTACACAAAATTGTACTTCTTTTCCAGTGACCGACCCATAAAATTCACAGAGCGGCCTCGACCCGGCGTCCAGACTGTTTGCTCCTCCTTCAGTCCCGGTGAATAAATCATTGATCGTCACTGTTGACCATTGGCATGTTTTTATTGCTTGGCTATCAATTATTTACCCATTCACAAATCTTCCAGGTGGGATGTTCTTGGCAACGGGGAGCACAGACGACGTCATCAGAATATATTACCTGGGAGGTGGCAGCCCGGAGAAGATCTCAGAACTTCACGAGCACACAGTAAGACAAATCTGTTCCCTTTTTAAACACAGCTGGCTCCTGAATCCTAACTCAAATCTTCCACTGTCTGTTTTTTTTTTGTAGGACAAAGTGGATAGCATTCAGTTTTGCCACACGAGCGAAAGGTTTGTACTAAATTTAAACCTCAGCACAAGTACAATCGGCTTGAATCGTGCAGCTCTGCGTGTGTGTGTGTGTCTAACGCTTGTGCGCATTGTCTTGTCAGATTCGTGAGTGGGAGTCGAGATGGAACAGCGAGGATCTGGAAGCTCCATAATCGACAGCAGTGGAGATCTGTCCTGCTCAACATGTCTGCCACGATACCAGGGTAAACAACCGCAAAACACGGCTCCACAAACTGGGATCCCAGATTTCGATATTCCATTTTGGTTCTGGCTCGTCTGTTTGTCAGATATGGTTTCTGTTGAGCTTTTAAGGGAAAAATACGCTTAGTGCTTTGACAATGCGTAGATTAGGGGACTCTGCTGCATAATATGTCACAAAATTACAACTAATGCAATATTTGACATGGTTCTGCATCAGACAAAAGATTTATACCTTCTTTTACTTTGCTTCCTAATATGTAAAAAGGAGCAGAGAGGAGCTATCTTGAAAGTTGAGTGACAAAGTTGAGATCTTGCCATGTTATAGTTTAAAATAGCACTTTCCCCCTCGGATTATGCAGTTTTATTGGGGTTCTGTAATTGAAGCCAGGGGACGTAGATTTGACTGAAAGTTGTATGTTGTTGGTTGTTTTATCTTCATAGATGCGATACCATTTGTTTGCCACTATACGGAGACTGCAGCTGATGCCAGGCTCAGCTTAACGGCAGCATAAACACTGACTGTGGAGGCTTTAGGGACAGGCGCTTAAACATGAAATGGCTGATGCTTCTCTATTGCTTAGAGCAGGGGTAGGCAACGTCAGGCCCGGGGGCTAAATCCGGCCCTCCAGCATTGAAGCTCTGGCCCTCACAATGAAGTTGAGAAATAACATAAATCAGAGATCAAAACCCTGTTGGTCTCTTAACCCCACCTGAACCAAGCACATTTTCTCCAGTTTGGCTTTACCCAAATGTAAAAGCTTCTTGAAAAAAAGTGTCAATATAGCAACAAAACGAGGATGAAAACGCAACAAAAAGGAAAAAAAAAAAGCTACGAATAAAAGTGACAAAACGCGAGAAATAAGTGACAAAAAAGGAACAAATGGACGACAAAAACACGACAAAAATCAATGGAGAAAAAGAATGAAAACGCAGCAAAAAAAGCAACGGCACAAAAAGTTACAATCAGTTTTGTAGGTCTTAGCTTAGGCTTTAAGCTCCTAAAGCTTTCTGATTTGGGTAAAGCCGGACTGGAGAGAATGTGCTCGGTTAAGGCAAGAGGTTCAAGTACTCAATTCCTTTACATTTCTTTGCAGAACAGCCACTTAAGTCGTATATGACGTACAACTGGCATTTGTTGAAAGTGAAAGCTTTACTTCGGGTTACTTCGAAAATCGGCCCTCCACAAAGCAAACTTTGCCTACCCCTGGGTTAGAGAGTAGATCGTCTTTGCAAGGAAAGGACCTTGGATGAACTGCTTCAAGTTATATTCCTTAGCACGGCGCTAACAACAACATGTCAAACAAAACCGCCAGGCAAATGTAGTTAAAAGCGAATATCTCTTTCATCTGTGGTGTCTTCGTCCTGATCTCACGTAAGTCTCAAGCTCTCGGTTGCCGTGGCACCGATAGCAGTTTGGAGACATGGCGGAGGAGAAGCATGTTAGGTGATGACGTCATCGCTCCACTTCCGGGTCCAACGGTGTTTTAGCCGTATTGACTATAATGGGATTTTACTGATTGTAACCTGCTCTATCTGATCACACAGAAATATTATTTTTACTCCGGACTGTCTTGAGTAATACCTTTCTGACAGTATCAAAAAAAATAAAAAATGTCTATACATAATGAAGGCTTATTTGGGAACTATGGGAAGAGTACCTGTACAGAAATGTTTTCCATTGACTGAAAACTCATACAAAGTCTTACCTTTTGGGTTTGACATACTCAGTCCAATTTGTCCAGATTTTGTAAAACACGAAAAGTTTTCCATAATGTAGATTTCTTGAATTATATCGTCGGAGGGTCCGGTTTTAGCCACTTATTTTAAGTATAAAATGGAGAATTATTGAGATATCATTTTGTTTCGGTGTAAAACAGTTCTTGGCCTTTAATCTATTAATTCAGCAGAAGATTCAGATAAAGTTGTGTTTTGTTGCTGTGTTTTCTATGGAACTGGAAGTAGCTCATTATTGTGTGTCTGATCTGTGTATTTATTTATTTATTTATGGTTTATTTGGTAGGGACAGAGCAAGTTAACGAACAAGCCACACCGGATTGTAGCCCATGCGTACTCTCAAACACACTCTCATACATCCTGGCCTATTGTACATGTTTTTAGTGGTAGGGGAAACCTACGCAGACACGGGGAGAACATGCAAACTCCACACAGAAAGGCCCCGTCCTTGGTGGGAATCGAACCCGGACCTTCTAGCTGTGAAGCACAAGCACTAACCGCTGTGCTACCGTGCCACCCATGATGTCACACTTAACAAACGAAGAGGGAGATGCTTTGAAAAAATGAAAATGAATGAATTTTGTCCAGTGTCATTATATCGTTGTCATGATCTTCCTCTTTTATATCATGATATAAAAGCCATAGTGTCGACTTGCACGATCGCACATGTATTGTCTGCCATTGATGTTTCTGTTTTTCTGCCCCGATCAGATCTGAACCCGTGAGCGAGGACGACAGCTACTTCAAACCCAAAGTCACCATGGTTGCGTGGGACCGGCACGACAATACAGTTATCACAGCCATAAACAACCATCTCCTCAAAGTGTGGAACTCCTACACAGGGCAGCTGCTGCACGTCCTCAAAGTACCACCATTTACTTGTTACATTCAGAGGAAGTGACATGAAAACAACAACATCCTTTTGGATCTAACTTCCAACACTGATTCTAGGGGCATGAGGCGGAGGTGTTCGTCCTGGAGCCGCACCCCTTTGACTCCAGGATCATCCTGTCTGCCGGCCACGACGGGAACGTCTTCATCTGGGACCTGCTGCGGGGAACAAAGATTCAGCACTACTTCAATATGGTACATGATGATCGTTTTGATTTTAAAGCTGCGGAACATTTCAGCCCTTTTTGTCACAAGAGCAACTAACGTAAGACCAAGCTAGGCACAGACGATGCTATTTTTGCTGCGGTTTTTCAAAATAAAGCATTTGGAAGAGGACCTACTGTGTTTAAACTTCATGGTTGGCCATTTATAGTCAAAGCAAAGCTGGAACATCCCCATATAGTCAAGTTGGTGATGTCCCGCAACCAGCAAAGTAATGAGAGTTGAGCCGTCTCACAGTAAGGACGCATGTTTTTAAGTGTAACCATAGAAACATCTATGATTACATAATTGCTTGTTTATGTGCTATTTATTGGGTGAAAAGTTAAACCTTGTCCCAGTAAATTGGACTAAATTGTGACTAATAAATTAATGGAATCACATGCAGCTGCCATTATAAGAACCATGGACTGACTGAAGTGATTGTGTCCTCCTCAGATCGAGGGCCAGGGACACGGCGCAGTGTTCGACTGTAAATTCACCCCTGATGGACAACGCTTCGCCTGCACAGACTCGCACGGCCATCTGCTCGTCTTTGGCTTCGGCAGCTCCAAGCCCTACGAGAAGGCAAGAATTGGACACATTTACGTCGCGGGGAAGATGCACAGATCGCTCACATTTTGATATGATCTGTCTCCTCAGCTCCCAGACCAAGTGTTCTTTCACACGGACTACAGGCCCCTGATCAGGGACGGCAACGGGTTCGTGCTGGACGAGCAAACGCAGCAGGCCCCTCATCTCATGCCGCCTCCGTTCTTGGTGGACGTGGATGGGAACCCTCACCCGCCCAGGTACACAGGACATAGAAATGATTAATCAGTTATAATATCACTCACACGACTTTGTACATAAAGGCTCTAGGGCTACATCCGAAATCCTCAAATACGTACCTTCTATGTCCTGATTCTAGCTCCTAATCCTTATGATGTGATAGGGTCAACTGTTTGTTCACTTTGCAGTTAGGAACTAAAGGTTCAGAGCTGTGTGCCGTATTGTTGTTTCTCATCCAGCGGCACAAACGGGAAGTGACATCACCAACAGTTTCATAAAAAACTACATTACCCATATAATATTGAATTACAAAAAACACTCCTACTGCAGCCCCTGACTTTAATTACTGAAGCCACATGGCTAGAAATAAATGTTTAAAGGGGCTAGATGCAAGTTGGCCATTTTATACTCACTACTGCCACCTCAGGTCATACGTGTAACTGCAGCTTCTATATTAAGCTCGTGCATGACGGCGCTTCGGACCCGAATTAACACCTTTTTGAGTGACAGTGCAGGATTTTAGAGGCAGTTGTGGTGAACAGGTCTGGGATCATTCTACACATTAGGACATGGCTGGAACATGTAGGGGGAGGAAAATTCATAATTTTAAAATTTTTACACTCCGTATAGTCCCTTTAAGTTTCCTGTAAATGAAAGCAAAAGCACAAATTGCCTTCATTTGGCCATTTACTGAGGCGGCTCTTTATAAAAGTGACAAAATACATGTTAAAGTCACATGTCACTGTTTTAAAGTTAGGCTATTATTATTGAATGTGACCAACAGTGGTTGCGCATGAATTACTGGAGGATGGGGTGGTGATGGGGGGATTGGCAGCGTGGTGGCTAATGGAATGGCACATAGCTCTCTCGCCGGTGAGGAATCGCCAGAGGTCCTTATGCTAAAGGAGGTATGTTAGTTAGCATTGAGGCTCCTTTCCCTCCCTCCCTCCCTCCTAACTGACTGCCTGCCTTATTCAGACGCTTTTTGTCATGGCGGACACTGACGCACATCCGTTTTGGCTTACTTTTTAAGTCAGTAAGAATTGGTTCCATTCTTGTTCGGTTGGAGCACTCTCTGCCGGCACTTGTGGGAACTGTTGGTCTTTAAACAGAAAATAAAAGCTTTTAAGTTGAGTTAGCAAAGAGAAAACTATACCATACATTTGCACTATAAAAACTTGATCACAAAAACAAAGAGATGATGTTTAAAAAATCCATTTGCAGTTTACTCGTCACAAATCTTAATTCTTTAATTTTATTGAAGGTATCAGCGCCTGGTTCCTGGTCGGGAGAACATTTCAGCTGAGCACCTCGTTCCACAGCTGGGATACGTCGCCACAAGTAAGAGCATGACATTTTAAAGTTTCAAGCGGAAAACAGTTGTGTGTTTTGTAAGAACTATCATTAAATTTGTCCCCTGTTGTCTGTCCTCTCCCAGGCGACGGTGAGGTGGTGGAGCAGGTGATCAGCCAGCAGACGGCAGAACCTGAGGAGATTTCCGTGAGGCGCAGCAGTCTCCTGGATGTAGCTATTCGGCAGCTCCAGGAACAACAAGCCCGTCAAACCCAGTCCGGGACTGAAGAGCAGCAGCAGGGGAACAGAGACGTGGCTCCAGCACCGAGCACCCCGCGCAGAGGTAACACCTCTACATAAAACTGTTACAGTAAAATAAAGACGTTCTTGACTTAAAGCCACATCGTGCAGTATTTTACCCCATAAATAAAATTGAAATATAAGCATTTATATTATGACAGATATTTTCATCATTGAAAAAGACCTCATAAATGTACAAACAAACATTTTTGAGGCTCACCCCTCCTAAGATATGACTGTAAGCTTTATCGGGAGTGGGTGCGTCTCCAGCTCGACTCCTTAGAGATGTGACTAAAGGCAGTGGAATTTGAGATTAAAGCAGGTTAGGTTCTCATCCAAATCCATTCTTTGATTACCCACTGCAGTAACAGCATTTTCTGTGTTGAGCTGCTCATCAGGAGCATGTTTTGTTTTGCCTGCAACAGCATAGTCCAAAATGTTACGCAGTGTACCTAAGTAGAAGCTCAGATACAAGGGTTAAAATGTACTACTGCAACTTAAAAGTATTAAAGTACTTCATCATAAACTGACTAAAGTTAAAACAGTCTGTGATGGAACGTGGTTTATAATGTGATTCAATATTGGCTTTGAATTGAATTGTGTCAGAAATTAATAGAAATAATAATAGTGAGATGTGAAGTGCTGATGTAGCCTGAATGTGAACTGTAGCCATACTTATGTGATTTTTTTATTTTATTTTTACAAGCAGTAAAAGCAGTTTCTGCTAAAAGTAACACAATTTTAAAATGTAAGGATAGAAAGTACAGATATGTGAAATCTAGGGGTAATTGTAAAAAGTCGCCATAAAATACAGGTTTTCCAAGATGCATTGTGTCATTAAAGGAATTTTGTCCGAATCAAGGACTTAAATTTCATTAAAAAGTACTAAATTGAATTCAAACTGGCATTAAATCTAAATTTATTGGAAAATGAGGACATTCCTCAACAAAGTTTATTTTAAATACCAAAATTATGGTCTAGAACATTGAGTTTTAGCCCATAATGGCTAAAATTGACCAGGTTCTTTTGCTTTTAAGTTTCCTGTTTTTCCTGTTTGATGAAATGGTTGCATATCTTAAGAAATTAAATATGCGCTGATTATTTTTCTGTGTTTAGTGTAGTATATGAGCATTCAAAATGACATTTGACTTGTTTCTCCCTGGTATATACAGAGTAAAATCTATAGAGATAGGTTAGTTTTTTGATTGCTATCAATCTTTCAGCCCATGTTTAACGATGATGTTGTGTTGCAGTGTCGGTCAACGATCGAGCGGACGTGCAGTCGCCTCCTAACGTGGGTTTGCGGCGCAGCGGTCAGGTGGAGGGCGTGCGGCAGATGCACCAGAATGCCCCTCGCAGCCAAATGGCCACAGAGCGAGACCTGCAGGCCTGGAAACGCAGGGTGGTGGTGCCCGAACTTCAGCCCAGCTCCTACAGGTAAAACCCTTTCACACAGGATTACGTAGCTGCTCAAGAGTGTCGTATGATCAGGTTTTTGTGCCTTTTTGTGCTCATGGAAGTATGTGTTCTCCTTTTTTTTAGGGACCAGGAGGAGATCAGAAGCATTAAAGGAGATGAAGAAGTTGCACTGTTTATTGCAAGGAAAAGACGCATCATGTACAGCAGCTGTCGGGTCAGTATCTTTTTCTATTGTATGGCAAAATTGTACCCCATGTTTCCTCAAACAAAACAATAAAGCAACCAAGCACAGATGACGTTAAAGCAGTACTAAGTAACATGTTTAGCTTAATAAATCCTTTCTGTAGTCCCTCTGGGGGTAATACAAGTGTTAATGGGATCATTGGAGGGTCTTTCATCTCCCACTGGTGTCTCTAGCCAGAAAACCACAAAACCAGATTTTCCTGCACCGGGTTGGAGGCCCCAATACACAATAATGGAATCACGAAGAAGCTAACAGGCTAACGGGCAAAGCTAACTGTGGGCTAGCGCCATTTAAACAGTATTAACAGCCAAGTTTGAATGAAAAAAATGATCTCCATTGTGTAGTTGGATGTACAATATCCCTCTCTCCCTTTGCCTTTTCTGTCAGCGTAGTATTTACTCTCACAGACAATGAGTAAAAAACCGTAACACGCTACGACACCTGCAGTAGCGCTTATGGCCTCTGGGGGCACGAGTTACTCAATTCTGCTTTAAGAACCTTTGTGTTATAATCCAGTTGTGCGTCTCCACAGGATGATTCAGATGAAGAGCCGCCTCTCGTCAAACGGTCTCACAGCCGCACGGACCCTCAGGAGCTTCTGGACTTGTCCTGTGAAGAAGGAGAGGAGACTGCCTCCTCAGACGCACACACGGAGGTAGAGCTCGCTACCTAAAACACTACTTGCTATTTTGCATGGTTTACGTTGATCTTTCTATTGTTGTACAGTGGAGTTCATATTCAAATGTCAAGTCTTTCTTTCTCTGTGCAGGACAATGAACTGGAAGGCAGTGACCTCGATACGTCCAACGATGAGGAGTGGAACAGTGACAGCCCCAGGTATCGAGTTTCAAACTTCTGAAAATGTATTTGAAAAGTTAAAGGGATATTTCAGGATTTTTGACATGGGGCCTCATCTCCTAGTTATCCAGAGTGTTGCTGATTTCTGGAGATTTTTTTTTGTAATTCATGCAGTTCTTATGTTTGAAGAGTTGCGTTATTTGTATGGTATCAGCTAGCCTGCATTAAAAACAGTCTGACCCGCTCCACAGAGCACCTGAGGCAAATCACTTATAACACCAGACGAACCATATGCATGTCTGTGTCGATAGAATATTTTTTTGGAATATAACTGACCTTGCATCACATGAATGATCGCATTTTGAGGGACTATTTTCTAGCGGATCACTCCGCCGCTGCGTAGCTTATACAACCACGAAGCTGATGCTGCTCAAATATAAGTTCTTTTAAATGCAAAATGGTTAAAATTATTCCATCGACACAGACATTTATATCGTCAGTCTGGCGTTATAAGTGATTTGCCTCAGGTGCACTGTGTAGCGGGTCAGACTGTTTTTAATGCAGGCTAGCTGATACCATAGAAATGCACTAGCCTTGCATTAGCCTAGCGCCACGTAACTCTACAAAGTGAAGAACTGTTTACACTACAAAAAAAAATATCTCCAGAAATTAGAAACACTCTGGATAACTAGGAAATGAGGCCCTATGTCAAAAATCCTGAAATATCCCTTTAACATGTTCCAAACTGAGACTTTTTTCACTAATCAAAATTAATCACACTTCACTTTAGTGGCACAGACACTTTTCCAGTTTCCTTTTTCCTGGAAGACGTTGCTTAGAGACGAACACGGTGTAAAGCCAACAATTCAATCAAACTTGTTTATTCACACAGTTGAGCCACAAAAAGATCATTCTCCAAAATAAATCAAACTGCTTTTGTCTTTGAAGTGTTTGAATGATCACACAGGCCAAGGAAATAAGTTAAAATGTTGGAAATTACAAAGAAGCATCTAAAATATACCGCCTAAAAAAGAAATCCAACCCCTAAGTAAATAACATTACAAAGGCCATAATTATGAAGTCCCACCACTAGTTCCAAATCCATCATTTTGCACCACATCGTCTGTCTTTGTGATTAATCCTGCTTTAATTTCAGCCACTCATCGAGCGAGTACTCGGACTGGACGGCAGACGCCGGGATAAACCTGCAGCCCTCCACGCCGCTGTCATCCAGGAAGCGCGTGCGGCGACAGCTCAGCAGCTCTGAGGAGGAGGAGGACGAGGCGAAGGAAGACGACAACGAGGAAGAGGAGGAGAAGCAGCACAGCGACGAAGAGGAGAGTCCTCAGAGGAAACCCAAAAGCAAAGCAAAGAAGGAGAAAACCAAGTCGCCCCGGGTGAGTTCATGACGACTCTTGTGAAGTACGGCTGACATTAAAAGAAGTGTTCGGATTAGTGATTCAGTTTTAAATGGCGGGTATATGGAGAATAGGGATGGCAAGATTAACCTACTTTACTTTTACTGCAGTTATAAAAGCTCACTGTAGGTTAATCATAAGAGTTTTAGGACTCACGGTCACGTCTCATGGAGCTGTATTATTTGTGTTCACTCACCGGTAAAGGCTGAAGAAATCCGCCCCACAACACTGGTTCAGTAATCAAATGTGCAAATCTTATCTATTCTCATATCTGCATAATGCTGCTGATGGAAGAGTCCCAAAAGAACCATGTGCAGCTGCGTTTATGTCACGTAAAAATTAAACGGTGTAAGTGCATGGAAATCAGCTGATCGGTTTGTTTGTCCCATTAATTTACGTCAATTACAAAAGAGTTCAGAAACAGATCACAGGAATAAATTACTATTATTATCTGTTGAAAACATAAACATAAATTTGCTTCCTTTAAATATGGCTTATAATGATTCTATAGCCTATTTATTATTTATATATTTTTTTACTTAATGGCAAAAGCATAAAGATAAAAGACAACACAGATTGAAGGCTAAATAGACTTTTGATTAAAACAACCCTCAAATTAATATGAAAATGTCTTGTTTGTAAACCTTTAGACAGTACTGTTCAGGTTTTGAGAAATCGATTTTATGTCTTTCCCGAGCTTTCTACTAATGGATGTTGGGAAAAAAAAGTAGATGATGTAATGTAACCAGTGCATTAAACCGGAAATCCTGATTGTTCTCATTAATAGGGCCCGACCAATATGGTTTTTCGAGGTCCGATAACGATATGAAGGGGTTTGGCGTGGCCGATAACCGATATACGGTCGATATTTTAAGTAATTTAATTGAATGAATGAATGAATGAATGAATAATCTTTATTCGGACCATAAACAAAACATAAAAACACAAACTCATACGAACTCAAAATACAACCTGCCATGATTGTGGCAGTTGTGAGCTCAGTTTCAGCTCAATACATTTACAGTTTAGTACAAACAATTTTGTTTTACCTTTTGCACCTTTGAGATAAGGCTGTCCGAAAAGGAGTGGGGGGAAGTAAACACTTATTTAGTCCCACCCCTTTTAAGTACTGTCAGTCTCTTTTCCTATTTACTTTTTAGGCTTCCTTAAAACAGTAATTTGAGCACTGTGATCTAAATCAAGTTGTCATATACAGTGTGAATACTACCAATCAACATCAGGTTTGCAACAGCTGAACATGAAAAGTCAGAGATTTTCTTCCGATACATACTTAGAGAATATCCATTCTTTGTATTGATATTTAAACTGTCTGATATTTGGACATCGTTTAAGGTCTACGTGTAATTTATTCCATATTTTAGGACCACAAACGGACACACAGAAACTTTTTCTGAATGTCCGGGCATGGGCAATTTTAAAGTGATCCAAGCCCCTTAAATTATATTTTCCTTCTCTTTCAGAAATCAACTGCTGAATTTTTAGAGGTAGTTACTTATTTTTAGCTTTGTACATTAATTGAGCAGTTTTAAAAGTTATGTCTTGAAGTTTTAGAATCTTGGCTTTAATAAACAATTTGATGTTAAGCGTTTAGTTAAGCATTTATTATAATAGTAAAGGTTTCTGTTATAGAAATATCGGTCGGCCGATGTGGGGATTACAGATGGAAATAAGCGTAGTGGTAAATCTGGTGCAGCCATCTGTTTAGTTTATTGAAAGGACACTGTGCAGTTACATTAAACTAAACTACTAATCAGTTATTGGGTATTTTGATTGGCCGATGCCGGTGTGCGCCAGTGATATTTTCGAACTGTCTATCCTGTGTATGAAGCTTCTAAATGTCAGTGTTGAACTGTGACAGCAGGGGGCGCTGAATATTTATGTATAGTACTTACTTCAGAGGGAGCTTGTTTGAAAGACAAAAATCAGTAGTCTGTGTCTCTCATGGTTCCGACATAAAAAAGTTTATAAGCTAAAATATATAAAGGGGGACTGAGCTCTTTCCGGTGCTGAATACGGAAGTGTCTATCACTTTCGGTCGCGGATATAATATAATATATACAAAATAATATCATACGGCCGATATATTGGTCGGGCCCTTCTCATTAACCTCTTAACCCCCACTTGAACTGAGCACAGTTTCTCCAATTTGGCCATACAAGACTAAAACAAGGATGAAAATGCAATGGAAAAACAAGTGACAGCAATGTGGCAACAACGCAAGGAAAATTATCCGTTTAAATGAGTTTTGTAGATTTGAGTAAAGCTGAACTGGAGAAAATGCTCTTGGTTGAGAGTTTAATAAAATGTCTTGTTTCATCAGCGACCGAAGCCCAGGCCGTCCATCAACAGAGAAGTGTCCAACGAGTTCAGGCCTTCGCAGTGGATCACCGACGTCATGCCCAGGAAGTCGCCCTTCGTCCCTCAAATGGGTGACGAGGTTTGTAAAGTCGACTCGAGTCCTAAAATGGCTCCGTTTTTTTTTTTGCGCTTTGCCTTAAGCCCATTTGTGATTTCATTTTAGGTCATCTACTTCCGCCAAGGACACGAAGCCTATGTCGACGCCGTGTCCCGGAGCGAACTGTATCCCATCAATTTAGAAAAGCAGCCGTGGAAGAAAATGGAGCTTCGGGTAAGACGATGAGATGGGAACAGTGTAGACGGGGCGTTTCCAGGGCAGGTATTGTCCTCTTCTAACCCGGGGCCTTTTGTCTGCTGTCGACTGTTTGCGTGCAGGACCAGGAGTTTGTAAAGATCACTGGAATCAAATACGAAGTCTGCCCTCCGACGCTGTGCTGCCTGAAGCTGACGCTGATCGACACGGGCACTGGCAAAATCACCGACAAGTCCTTCTCTATAAAGTAAGCCTCGCGCACAGGATTTTAGATTCACTTTTACAGTGATCGAGACAACCAAGCATTCCTTTTTTTAATCCAATAGGTATCACGACATGCCCGATGTGATCGACTTTTTGGTCATAAGGCAAAGTTATGATGAAGCACTTCGAAGAAACTGGCAGCCAAGTAAGCAATTCCCAAGCTAAACGTTTTACTATGTTTGCATTCAAATAGTTGCTTTTCCAGCTCAAACATACACTGCTTCACCAATCATCAATATGTGTCCTCGTCAGCTCTTATCCATTAGGTGTGTTCAGGGTTTCAGCAACGCATTAAACTAGCTATGCCAAAATGAAGGCATTAAATGTAATTACTAAGTATGAAATTGGACTCAAAATAGCATTAGATCTAAATTTACTTGAAAATCATGGCATATCTCAACCATTTCTGCTGCTCAAGTTGACCTTGAATACAAAAAATATGGTCTCAACTGGTATGGTTTTAGATTCTGCCCGACACGCGGTTTTAAATAATGCCAGGGCGTTTTCAGAGGCTACAGCTGAAGAATCCCCTTGGTTCCGCCGTTGTAAATCAATCAGAATGCTCTCCTCCTTCCCGCAGTGGGGCAGTTCAAATAACCTATTCTGTTGAATGTAGCTGTTTCTTCTTCGTGTCAGCGCCTCGTTCTTTACTTCCTGATTACACTCGCGTCATTGTTCAAACCCAAAAACTGTCCTCCACTTGTAAAGCCCATAATCCAACATCATCGACTCTGAGCTTGAAGTGTGTTTATCGTGGAGAAGATATTCTTGAAAAAGGAACAGGCCACCAATATTTCCATGCTGACATATGTTCTTACCCGAGTTTAGACGAGTTGATGTGTACCTGTCTGGTCTTTACGCGTGCGCTCAGTCACGCAAAAAGACCAAAGCTGCCGTTAGCATTTAGCCTCTCCTCTATGGGGCGGGGGTGAAGTTGGAAGCGACCAAACACTTCCACTTCTCCCCTATTTAAATACAGTTATGTGAGTAGTTACACGATCCAAGTATAGTTACACAAAATTAAGCATGTCGGGTTTCTAAGCAGATAAAAAGGGGTACTATATTGTAAGGCGTAATACTTTGACATCGCAGTGAAGTGAAGATATTGTGGGAACCCAGGGTGCTGAGGGTGAGTCCTCCCCCTGGTGGATAGTTTGCGAACTGCAGGCCATATTAATAAATAGGAAATATACTCAGAAAAGGCATTTTTGGGGTAAATTTTGTCCCTCTGCACCCCCTAACTAAAATATCTTCCCACGGCTCTGATTGCACGGATGTCGAAGAGCTCCCAAGGTGTTTCGGCCTATTTTTAAAGGAACAGGCCACCGTTTTTCCATACTGATATTTGTTCTTACCTGAGCTTAAACGAGTTGATGTGTACCTGTCTGGTCTTTGTGCCCGTGGAAGAGCGTGGTAGCTCCCAGCTTCGCCCCCGTTTGGAGCTATAGGAATATACTGGGAGAGGCCAAATGCTAACATCTTTGGTCTTTTGCGTGACTGAGCGCACGTGTAAAGACCAGACGGGTACGCATCAACTCGTCTAAGCTCAGGTAAGAACATATCTCAGTATGGAAAAACGGTGACCTGTTCCTTTAAGCTCCATATGTAGGATATGTCCACAAACAAGCAACATATCGTACCTTTTGTGTCAATATATTATTGTGTCACACATCAAACTTCTCAGTGCAACTTCAGAATTGACAGAAGCGAAATCAGGCGTAAGACAGCGAAATGGAATGACTTGTCCCAGTAGGGCAATTAACTTTGTTCCTCACGTTCTGCAGACGACCGGTTCCGCTCCGTTATAGACGACGCCTGGTGGTTTGGGACCATAGTCTGTCAAGAGCCGTATCAGCCAGAGTATCCCGACAGCCTGTTCCAGTGCTTCAAAGTCAGGTGGGTAAAAAAAAAACATTTATTTATCAGTTATTAGCTCGTACTTCTTGACATTGTCTTGCATTATCTCCAGGTGGGACAATGGGGAGACGGAGAAGCTGAGTCCGTGGGACGTCGAGCCCATTTCAGATGAAGGTAAGCGTTGATTACTGGGTCTTGTGTGTTTGTAGCTTTAAAGATATAATATTTGAGCATAGAAATGAATGAATGTATGAATCATAAACCCTTGAAAAGTCCTTTATGTTGAAGAGTGCGCTGTGTGTTTTCCAGCCCAGCAGCCGGAGACGGAAGGAGGCGGGATCCCAGTGACGGCGGAGGAGATGAGGGAGCTCATGTACAAACCGGTGCCCGGGGAGTGGGGCGAGCGCAGCCGGGACGAGGAGTGCGAGCGCATCATCGCCGGCATCAGTCAGCTCAACACCGTGGGTGAGTCAAACCTGCATTCTCACAGTCTATTCACGACAGAAGCTTCACCCTCGCCTCTGACATGCAGCAGTCTGGGCTTCATTTGCTTTAAGAGCCTATTCTATGCTAGGAAGTATTTTTGAACTGCCCAGTTAATGCTCCTCCTGAGGTCCTACTTATCCAGGAAATGCTTTCTTTACCACTCGCTCTCTAGCTAAGTCTGATCTTTTCTGTGCAGAGAAGGAGAAGGGTGGAAAGAACTTGGTTAGTTCACTTCTGTAACCAGGAAGTGAAACCACAAGATATTTCATTTCAGCTGTTTTAGAACAAAATTGCATTTTCTAACCAACAATGTGTAAGATACTGATAGAGTTGTGTTTGACATTAACAAATATGTGCAAAAAGCATTAGACACGCTCTTTAATCTATGTAAACTCAGACATTTGACCTGTTATCTGCCATCTTAGGGTAAGGTTTAGAGTTGTTCATTTCCTCCAATTATGCATATCCAAATAGCAAAATATATTGACAGGAGCGCTTAACACTGTGGGTGTGATACCTCATTTGAAAGCCCAGACCTTCTAGTTTCTAAAAATATGTGTAAGATCTGTGTGAGTGAAACACAACTTGCATCACATTTGCTGTTCCTAACCCTAGTCCCTGAACCTAAACCCCTGATGGGCAAGTAACAGGTTAAGGGTTTTTCATGTCCATCCCTCCATTACCCAATAACAACAATTTAGGGAGGCACAATATATCGCAATAAAAATATCGTAT
Organism: Gobius niger; assembly: GCF_951799975.1. Lineage (NCBI taxonomy): Eukaryota > Metazoa > Chordata > Actinopteri > Gobiiformes > Gobiidae > Gobius > Gobius niger. The sequence goes on along the minus strand of NC_136852.1, from coordinate 8,005,727 downwards.
CATATTAGTTGATGCAATATCCGTATCGCAAGGAGCCACAACATATCGCAACATCACTTAAGTCTTCAATGGACCTAGATCGACACTTTTTTTTGTGCAAATTCAGCGAAAAAATGCACTGAATTCATAAATAAAAAAAGTTCTAGCTCAAATTTGAGTTAAACATTTACTAATTTAGTTCAGTTTTAGTTTGGTTGTGTTGTCAAGTCTTCTTATGAAACAATTTAAGTTATAATACAATCTACTTACAACTTGTGTTCAATTAGAATGGAACATATCCATCCATCCATCCATTTTCTTTCACTTGTCCATTGCCGGGTCGTGGGGGCAGCTGTTGGAGCTGCCCATATCACATTGCACCAGCCTCTTATGGTGGTGGGTCTACAGAAGGACGGCCTCATGGTTCAAAACGGGCCTGTTGGTCTCTCATAAGGGGCTTCTGAACCGCTCTTTGTCTGACCCATCACCTAGGACCTGTTTGCCCTGGGAGACCCTACCAGGGGCACGAAGCCCCCGACAACAGAGCTCCCAGGATCATTCGGGCGCTCAAACCCCTCCACCACGTTAAGGTGGCGGTTCCAGGAGGGGTTTAGTAAAATGTTGCAATAATATCATTATTGCAATATTGCACAATAGTATCACATATCTTACTTCAATATCGTGCAGCCCTACAACAGATCACACCTTTCTACTATTTCATGTGGTCACCTACGGGTCCAGACCAGTTTAAAAAGTCATTTCTAAAGCATGATAGTGGAGTAAATGACAGCCACACAGTGCTTTTACGATGAATCTTCCCTTTACCCTTCTACCCTGTTTCTGTGTTCATGCTCTATTGTCTGTTTTATCTCCAGAGATCGTTGCGCCCTTTGCTGGCCCCGTGGACTTACTCCAGTACCCCACCTACTGCACTGTGATCGCCTACCCCACCGACCTGGGCACCATCAAGCTGCGGCTCATGCACAGGTTCTACAGGTAAAAGCTCTCGTCTTGTGTCACATTTGTGAAATTCAAAGACATTTAACTTTTGCGTCCGTTCCATCCTGCAGACGACTTTCTGCACTAATTTGGGATGCGAGATATATCGCAACCAACGCGCGCACTTTTAATGAGCCAAGGAGCAAAATAGCCCACTCAGCAAAACTCATCTCCAATGTTCTCCTGAAGTTCATAAAGTATGTTTCGCTCGCACCATAAATCTGTTGGATAATGTCAAGGCAAATTCGACTCTCGAGCTCCTACAATGTTATTGTGCTTTCTTGTAGCAATCCAAGCTGCACAGACATCATGGAGATTTACAACGCGGTGGAGGAGATGGATGAAGATGAGGATGAAGTGCGTTTCTCAATTGTTCATTCACGATAATCATTAATATGAAAAGCGTATTATTTACCAAACTTGCAAATGTTCTTAGGAGGAAGACACTGAGGTTCCTGGAACTTCGTCCGAACCTCGGATGCGTCAGGTAAAGTCACAAACTTTAATGTCATCGATTAACTTTTGCAGGTTCTTTTAGACGTCTTTAACACATTTAGACAGCCCACAGGCGACTCTTTAAGAGGGGGGGTATTATACAAAATTGACTTTGTAGAGCTTTTTACCATTTCACAATGTTGTCTCATCAAAAACATGCCGGGAGCAGTGTTTCGAGCCGCTAGGGCAGGGATAGGCAAGTTGGCTTGGTGAGGGCCGATTTTCTTCATTGTAAAAAGACCAAGGGCCGGACCTGCCAATTGGAGATAAGCCCGACATTGTAAATGTGCAGATCTTCCACACATTATTGTTCTGTTTTCTGGATCTAGACGACACATATTTTAGTACAGATATCGGATAAAGCATTGTTCAGATATTGAACGGTACCCAGCCCTATACATGACCTAATTGGGTGTTTTTGTTTAGAAATTTTGAAAGATTTGACTGTATTTTGCACATTTTATTCAAACAGGCATTTGACCTCTGATTTGTGTAATAATATCATCATCAAAATCATTCAACAAATTCTGAGGGCCAGAGCTTCTATGCTGGAGGACCGGATTTGGCTCTCGGGCCTGACATTGCCTATCCCTACGCTAGTGCATCTTTGAGTAATATTTGGATCTTCACTAGTGCCTCAGCAGCGCAGCGACTGCTCCTAAAAAGCTCCTCCAGAGCTCCTACGTTTCCAGGAAAGGCTTTCTTCACCTCAGAAATTGAGGTCATCGCGAAGTAGAAACATTCGCCATAGCTTCACTACAACCACACAAGCCTCTTTATTGAAACACCTGCGCAACAAAGGGGAGTAAGAGGAGGGGGATGGGTAGCTCACTCGGAGGCTCAGGAGGTGAAACTTCTGGATATTCTGTTTCAGCTTTTTTTTTAGATCAATATTGCATTTTCTAACCAATAAAGTGTAAAGTGATGAAGATGTGTTTGATGATATTGCCAAATGCCTACAAAAAGTAAAATACCCCCATTTAAAACTAGAGGTTGACCGATATGGGGTTTTCTAAGGCCGATGCCGATTTTGGGGAATTTTTATTGGCCGATGCTGATATTTTTGGCAGATTTTTCCAAATGTCTTTACTACAATCCTGTGTATGATGCTCCTAAACTGTAAAATGTATCAGTGTTGAAATGTGACAGCAGGGGGCGCTTTATTGGGGCATAAGGCTGATGTATTTATGTTTAGTAGGTATTTTAGAGGGAGCTTGTTTGAAAGACACTAGCCATTTTTTGTTTTGGAATCTGCTGATTTTGTTCTATCTCTTATGGTTCCAAGATTATAAGCAAAAGTCTGCAGCATAAAGATATATAAAATACGATCCGAGGTGTACAAACCTGTGACAGATTTTCACTGCTGACTGCTCTTTCCAAGGCAAAACCGGGAACTCTCTATTACTTTCGGTTCTGAATTTACAGTATGTAAAATACCCAAATATTGGCCGACCTCTATTGAAGACACTCGCCTGCTCATGTTTGCCGTCATATCCCGGTGTTTTCTAATTTTCCCTCTAGATAAAATCCTACGTGCTCCTCTATGTGTACATTTTACCACCGTATGGTTAAGGTTTTGACACAATTGCTTATTGTTTTGCTCACATTTAATGCTAAGTACTTATATTGCGATATTCCATTAAAACATTTCAACAGTGTTATCGCAATAGTCAAGAGTTGGAGCTGGAGAATAACCCTCTGCAGCAGCCACAGATCAGCCATGTGCACTGATTGTAAAGGGCTTTATGTTCCTGATCCCAAACCAGCTGCTGTAAAAATCATATAACGTTTTCCTAAATTTGACCTTCCTCTTCTGCTTCTGCTCGTAGCGCTCCGCTGAAGTCCCGCCTGATCGCGACTCATGGAAGGGTCAGTGCAAGAAGCTCATCAACTATATTTTTCAATGCGAGGACTCTGAGCCATTCAGGCAGCCCGTGGATCCTGACAACTATCCAGTGAGTCCTATACGTTTACATGAGAAGCTTTTCGATATAAATCAGATGTCAATGACTTTAAATACAGTGTAGAAAGCTGACCGTTGCTAAGAAACGAAGTAAAAATATCTTTGATTGCCCAGGATTACCAGGACATCATCGACACGCCTATGGACTTTGGATCGGTGAAGAGAACTTTGGACGACGACCACTATGACAACCCCATAGAGTTGTGCAAAGACGCTCGGTTGATATTTGCCAATGCCAAAGCCTACACGCCCAACAAACGCTCCAAGGTACCGCCCTTTCTTTTTAAATAATGCCTCCGTTTCCTCTACAGTTTTTTGAAGGATCCTCCTTTTGTCTTAAAGATTTACAGCATGACCTTGCGTCTCTCGGCCTTTTTCGAAGAGCAAATCAGGAACGTCATATCAGAGTACAAAACTGCCGTGAAGAGCAGCGACCGGCTCCGGCGAAGCCAAAGGTTCCGGAAGAAGATGCAGGATCAGCCGCCAACCACCCATAAGTTAGTCCATTTAGACGTCTACATTTGAATTAGGAATGAGTGTGTGGGAAGTGTTTTCCTTTCCAAATCGATTGAAAAAGCCGTTGTACATTTGTCTTGAATTCTCCTAAGTTTAAAATCTGAACCGAGTTGCTCATGACTCCTTGAATCCTTAAAGCAACAGGCCACCATTTTTCCATACTGAGATATGTTCTTACCGGAGCTTAGACGAGTTGATACATATCTGTCTGGTCTTTGTGTCCGTGGAAGAGCTTGGTCGCTTCCAATTTAACCCCCATTTGGAGCTATAGGAATATACTGGGAGAGGCTAAATGCAAACAACATCTTTGGTCTTTGTGCCTGCCCTCAGTCACGCTAAAAGACCAGACAGTTACGCATCAACTCGTCTAAGCTCAGGTAAGAACATATCAGTATTGTAAAAACGGTGGCCTGTTTCTTTTTAAGTTTTCGTGGCAAAAACTACATAGATCGTTCACATTTGTCTCTGCTCTTCTCGCTAATGCTTTGTAAAACCACTAACTTCCTTGTTTACAAAGTATGCGGCTTGCGCCATATTCAGCTTTTCTCTGATTGATTAATGTGCTTCTCAATCGCGTCTGTCGGGAATTCGAAGAAATTACGCCTAATCCTAGACTGCACGTCTTTGTAAAGAACAGGAACAGCGTGTTTCCGGCTGGTCAGACTACTAATTACTTAGCCTTTTGTCTTTTTGATTGATTATAGACACATTTGATGAAAAAACAAAACAAATCATTTGCATTTGTTTGTGTCTGATAACAGTTCTTATAACTTGCAGCCCCACGGCTTTTAAATGAATGTCCTTTTCTGTCTAGTCATAGTCACAACAGAAGAGGTGCTGTCAAAACTCAGGAAACCAGGGAGGCCACATCAGTGACCAAATCTACCTCAGCTCAAGTGAGTGCCTCTGAGAGAGCCCGCCGGAGCCGCCGCAGCTCAAAGAACAGCTCCTCCGAGGACGACGCTAAAGCTGCTTCTTCATCATCAGGTACTGTAGTATTTCTATGCCATAATAAAATAAAGTAACATTATGTATTATGTATTACAAACAACATTTTACAAACAACTTGACAAAAACATAATTTGAGTTTCTGTCCTCTGTCTTCAGAATCTGAAAGTGAGAGCGATGCCAGCGAGTCCGAGGATGACAAATGCTCAAGAGGCTCTAGACAACACGGCAAGAAAGCTCGGCCTGCAAGAAGTAACAGCTCCAAGCATGGGAGAAAAGGTTGGTTATGGAAGATGACTGGGCAACGGCTCAGGCTTCACGTTTATTTACATGGCAAAGCAAGAGATAATGTGTTTTTTTTTAAGTTCTAACCACATCACAAATCTTGATATTCTTCGTAGCCGTTAGTGACAGTGATGATGACAATGAAGAGGAACCAGCCAGTGATAAAGAGAAGAAGTCTTCCCGCTATTCCAGCAGTCGCAGTCGCTATCCCAGCAGGTCAAGCCACAGGAGCACAAGACTCGCTCGAAACCGCTCGGCTGCCGACAGAAGACCCACAGGTTTGTTCACTCTGTGTGGCTCGATCAGCTCTTAGTGATGGGCCAGTGTAGCGCAGCGGTTAATGCTTGTGCTTCACAGCTACAGGGTCCTGGGTTCGATCCCCGGCCGGAGGGGCCTTTCTGTGTGGAGTTTGCATGTTCTCCCCGTGTCTCCGGTTTCCCCTAGAATAGAATAGAATAGAAAAACTTTATTGTCCACCATGCACAATGATGGCAGAAATTTGTCTTTGGCTTGCTCATACATTCCACTCATACATTCCAATACATTTAAAATCAGTTCATTATAAAATCGGTTCACTGCAGACACAGCAGCAGCAGGTTCACTACATTACGAAAAGGAACAGACTGACTCAACGACATTAGTACTTACAACTTATTTAGCTCCTTGATGGCAAAGGGAACAAAGGAATTCCTGTACACATTTTTCTTGGCACAAGGAAGTCTGTGTCTCTGCCCTGATGGAAGGAACTCAAAGTGATGGGACAATGGGTGGCTATCGTCATCTGTGATCTTAATACAGACACGACGCACTGCTTTACTATAATGCTGAGATAAACTGGTTTGTTCTTGGCCTGTTATTTTACTGCCCTGTTTAACAACTCTGCCAAGTTTAGCTTTGTTTTTGACAGTTAAATGACCGAACCAAGAGACTATGTTAAATATCAGTACGCTCTCAATGAAACACTGATAAACCCTTGATAAGATGTGGTCACTAACAAAACCTCTCAGCTGACGCAGCAGGAAAAGCCTTTGCTGAGCTTTCTTGTAAACACAGTCAACATGTTCGTTAAATGTGAACGAAACATGTACAATAGGCCACAATGAATGTAGTGTGTGAGTGAGTCGTTAGTGGTGGTCGCAGGGACCGATGTAACAGACAGGTATATTGTGGCTACAATAGGAGCTTACCACCACCGATTATGAAATGAATGAATAATGACTACAGTGCAGCGCTTTGAGAAACTTGGTAACACAGGTTTGTAAAGTGCAATACAAGCATACGCCATTACAGTGAGTCCAATGTGTGACTGAAGCTTCGATTAATACTGCCATCTGCTGTCAATTTAAATGTCTCGCAACAGTGAAAAATCTAAAAAGGCTTATGCTATTAACTACATCAATAAGTTCCTATAGGTGTGAGAAACAATTCAAACTTTTTTACACTCATAAATGTTTAATTTCCCAAACTGAGGCCTCCGTTGTGGGATTTTCTAGTTCTTCATACATATACTTTCATTTGACACACCCACAGTTGCTCTTAGAGACATAATCTGTTTGTCTTTCAGACCGAGCCGTGGTGAATGGCCACAGCAGCAGGTCTCTCAGGGAAAGGCGGCGGCGGCGCAGTGACTCTGACGGAGCCACCTCCCCGGGCTCCGAGGAGGAAGAGGAGGCCTCACGCCGCAGGTCTACGAAGAGGAAGACCGCACGGGCCGCGTTTAATAAGATCAAACTGATAGAGGCTTCAGAGGAGGAAGATGAGGAGGGAGATCAGGACAAAGAAAAGCCTGGGAACAGCCATCCACGAAACTCCGCCCGGGCGAACAAACGAACAGCAGTGATCGAGAGCAGCTCGGAATCAGAAGGAGGTAGAAAAACACCAGGAACTCTCTTTTTCTTTATTTCTTTTTTATTCTGGACTTAAATCGAGATGTATCTTTTTTTTTTTTTTTTTAGATTCTCAGAACACAAACAAATCTGGTAATGAATCCAGTGAAGATGAAGATGAAAACTCTAGAAACGCTTCTCCTTCTCCTAAACAAAATGGAAACATGAGAGCCGCTAAAAAGACAAGAAGGGATCATAAACCAAAAGGCAACCGTAAGTCAAATTGTTTTGTTAGAACGGATTATGTTTATAATGTGATTCTAATTCATTTCATCTGCAGATATCTTGGCGAATGGACATGGTGCTAAACAAGGCTCAGAACAAGAGGAATCCAGTGAAGAGAGCTCTGGAGAAGCAGATAAAGAACGGTCTGAGAAACCTGTGAGAAAAAGTAGGATTTCCAGTGATGAAGAGGAGCAGGATGAAGATGACTGGCGGCCGTCTAAAAAGGACAAAAGTTCTAAACCACAGAAACGCACACATCAAAATGGACGGGGTGTAAATGAAAGTGGTTCTAAGAAAATCCCAAACAAATTCTCTGCAAAAAGCGAAGACCTCGCAAGTTCTTCAGCAAAGTCTAAACGGGAGTCTGCAGAGTCAGAGGAGTTGAGCGACACTCCGAAGTCCTCCAGCTCACGTGTGAAGAAGAGGACAAAAAACAGCTCCAGTGATGACTATGAGCCGAACTCGGAGAGGCCAAACAGAAACAGGAGCAAACCCAAACGAAGCCGAGGCGACACCTCTGAGAGTTCCAACCATGAATACAAGCCTCGACACAAGTTCAAACGAAAAAGGTCCACGGGCTCTTCTGAGGAGTCTGATCAGTCAGACAGCAGTTCAACCCGAAGGCCAAGGCTTAGGACTTTGCCAAAAAAGAATTATGTCAGTGACAACTCCCTTTCTGAAGCCTCTGAGAGACAAACTAAATCGAGAAATGGAAACTCTACTTCTTCATCCAACAGGCCTTCAAGACAAAAATCCAACAGAAACTTATCTAATGGAACAAGAGATCAGCCTAGACTTAGAACTTTACCTAAAAAGAATTATGCCAGTGATGATTCCTTTTCTGAAGCCTCTGAGAGTCAAGCAAATCCGAGAAATGGAAACTCCACCTCAGCATCAAACAGGCCAAAAAGACAAGAATGTAACCGAAACATCGCTAATGGAACAAAAGAGCAGCCGACTCCCAACAAGAGGAAACGCATTTACACTTCAGACTCTGAGGAGGCAGAGAAGGAGGAGGAGGACAAGGAGCCTGTGACCAAGAAGAGCAAGAACAACAAGTCGGGGTCCTCAAAAAGTCCCCAAAAGACAAAACCCAAATCACAGGGTAGTGACAGCAATGAGGAAGACTCTGGTTCGGAGTCTGCAGATGAAGAAGAGGACACTGGCCGTTCAGAGGGAGCCAAAAGAAATATAAAGCGGCCAAACCGTGAAAAGGGAAGGGAAAGTTACAGCAGCAACAGCAGCCACACATCGAACTCAGAAAGTGAACAGTCTTCTGTCTCTGAACACTCATTCTCCGGCTCAGGGTCCCACAGCAGTCCAAAGAGGAGGCAGGTTCACCGGCGCTCCCAGAGGGCGTCCCGCCAGCTCAGGCAGCGCCGCACTTTGGCTGCCTCAGAGGAGGAGGGGAGTGACGAGTCGTATGGCAAGAAGCGGACACCACGTGTGAATACACGCTACAGGGGAAAAAGAACTGTCAATTATCACGACAGTGAATGAAGGATTTAGTCTGGGGCTTTTATTGATTAGTTAAGTTGCATCCAGATTTGTTTGTCTGTGCTTTTGTGAATGTGTGAAATGATCCGTTAATGCTCAGAATACTTTTGTCTTACACATATCTCTAAAATCAGACATGCAGCCATCACCCAGATATGCAAGTTTTGTTCAACTAGATTTTGTTGAGGTTTTAAACCTTAAATTCTTTAGTGACTCAATAAAAACGGCAGCAGCAGATTTATACTTTCGCTAAAACACTAGGATGCATTTATAGCAGACCACAAAGGCATTCACAATTCTACCATGTCCTATTCGGATTCGTGACTCGAGAAAATAACGTGATTGCCTTTCAATTCTATTTCGACTGGCACACTGCAGTAAGTCTAATCATATTAGCACACAAATCTGTGGCGAGTGGCCTGTCTGATTTTAGAACAGAGCATTTTAGAATTGGAGCACTTTGGGATTTTCAGATAGATCATTTAACATGTTTACGTGAGTATGAATTTGCAAATCTAACATCAAATACTTAAGCAATGGCCCCACACTTAACAGCTTTAGATATTAACTGGAGACCTTCAAAGGGACGCTTGATGGTCGCTTTATGGTAGTAGCACTGGAGTCTTTGAGAGAAAATGCTGTGAATCTGTTTCATTCAGGGATATTATTTATATTTTCTATGAAAAACTTGTTTATAAATGGAATTCAAGCATTTGAACTGCTGTTTATCACAAGGACGGTGAACGCTCATCTCCCAAAAGCTTAAGATATGGCCAGCTGAGTTACCATTCTGGGGATTTCTGTCTGCTTGGGTGCTATATAATATACCTCTGTTTAATCGAGCATATTGCTGGCTTGCACTAAAAGACACTGTACTGAGGTATTTCATACACTAGTTTTGCATTAGAAACTCAGGGGTCAGCTAAGTTTACTGTAGTCTCAGTCATGCAGATACTTTTGGAGCTGAAGTAAAGGCAATTCCAGGTCGGAAAATGTCCACGCACATGAACTGGGACAAAATACTTCATGAATCTATGGAAAGACTTTAGACTACAGCACTCCCTTGTAGATTCACACACAAGCTTGACTGTACTGAATTAAATGAGCCAAATAGAAGTTCCCCCGACACATTTCATTTTGTTAGTGTTTTTGTTCGTGATTGGTGTAGATACTGTATGTGATTGAGCGGTGGCGATCAGTCAGTAGCTACTAGCAAAATTAATTTAATGTTATATTTGTTTTTTGTTTTTGTTTTTTTTTACATTATTTGTATTGTCTTGCCATATGTCACATTGGTACCTTTTTGCTAAGTGCAAATAACTAAATGTATAAGCAAAATTCAGTGATTTCTCATATTGGGAAGACTTTATAAGTCCTGTGTTACCTACAGTCAGTGTTAAATTTATTTTCTAGATTTGCCAGTCACATAGTTTTAGTTTTTGGGGAAGTTTCTTAATACAGTCGCTTTTGGCATTTTGCTTCATGTTTTTCATACTTCATACTTTGCAGGAAAACTGTTGAAGCAATGTGGTTGTGGAGTGCAATGATTTTTTTTTTTGATTTTTTTTTGTTGTAATAAAAAAAATACATTTCATCATCATTGTTTGTGTTATTTACATGTCAGATACTGCATAATAGTTACAGTAAATTCGTGTATTTCTCAAAGGCATTTGCCCACAAAACTGGCAAATACGAAAATGTGAAATATTTACTGCATTTTTTATTTGAACTGCCCTAAATCGTTACTTCTCAGCAGCAGCATATTTTATTGTTCATCAATGGATTGCACAGTTGGTGACAATTTCATTTTTATTCATTTATTTGTTGTTTTTAATGTTTGTTTATAAAATATACGTCGCTTCTTTATGACGACAGAGGCGGGCGACAGCGTGACCTAGAGATTTATCAAACATTTCACACTTTCGACACAAAAACACCGTTAACTACCGAGCTAGACATTTAATAAAAATAGCGCTTATATTTTCAGCATGAGCACATCCTAAATGTAAATCAGATGTGAATCAGATGTGCGATATTTATTTTGTATTATAATTCGATATTTATTTTGTATTATAATTCTGACCGAAAATGCCGCCTCTAATGTTTGACAGCAGCGGAAGGGTCGCATGTGAGCTATGGGGTTGACAGGTACACTCCAGCTTTGAAGCGATTAAAATTCCCATTTGTATCAAAGGAAAACGATTGGGGGGGGAAAAGAACTAGGATATTTACGAAGGTTATGTGTCTTCGCTTGTATAGCAATGCCGTCTATACGTGCGTGTTAATTCCAAGAAACTGCAGCTGTTTCAGTTGGGACAGATAGTTCTTCAGAGATGTCTGCGGTCAAAAGGCTGCTGTGTCTCATAAAGCACAGAGGCTTTTTAAGGACTCAGTTTGGGAGAAATGTCACAACCTGGTCCCCCGTAGGAGCAGCTTTCAACACCAAACCTCACCGAAAACAAGACCTCTTCGAGAAGAATGTGGTGAGCAATTATACCATAACATTACTGCTATTTATTTAATTTCGACGTCCATTGTGTGGATTGTGTATGCATTTTTTATATTACATTTTGTGTGCCCTGATATAAGGGAAATACTTTCAATTAAATGATTAAAAGATGTAGAAGTTTTCTGTTTACTTTTTGTTTTTTATCTGATGACGTCAATCAGAGAACTGGGAGATTTGGGTTGCCAGATCCAATGGTTTAATCTGCTCACTTAAAAAATCCCAGGTCATGTCCCCAACCGAGTTCTTATTAGTCCCAATGCTCAGGGCCTGGTCGGTTCTTGGATGGGAGACACAGGAAGCCAAGCGAATGTAGTGAGTGAGTGGTTGGTGGTGGTCAGAGGGGCGGATGGTGCAGACTGGTTGCCTCGCTTCCGTCAGTCTACCCCAGGGCAGCTGTGTCTACAATAGTAGCTTACCATCACCAAGTATGGAGTGAATGAATAATGCCATGTGCCATGAGTGAGCTTTGAGTGTCCAGAAAAGCGCTTTATAAAACCGATGCGTTATTATTAATGCAGACACCATTATTATTTTTATTATGATTGTATTTAAAACCCGGAAGTGTGTCAGTGGGATTACAAACTCTGTGTCCTGGCCAAGAGGCAGCAGCAAAAGAGTTACATGTCCGTCTTTAACCATTCGTGTCTGCACTTTCATGATGTATCCACATACTATAACGAGATTGAGTTGAGCCTTTTATAAACAGTCATGGCATTAACAAACAAAAAAAGTACAATCCTATTAACCTCAATATCAGTGTATTATGATTACTCCATGTTATTTCCTGTTCTTCTGTCCATAGGGCTTGTTTGGGGTGCCAGAGCTCAACTGTCCTGCAGGTTTTCAGGTAGCCACGCGGGAAGCTCTCAAGAACACGGAGCGGCTGCTGAACAAGGCCTGTACATGTCCCCCGGGCGTGGACACAGTGGAGTCTTTTGACCAGCTCTCCGACGGCCTGTGTAAAGTGGCCGATCTCGTGAGTTCAATTACACTGTTGCATTATTTTTACAAACTCACATAGGATATTGAGTCTTTCTCTTTGAGGAAAGTTCTGGCTCCAGACGATGTTAGTGTTATAGGAAAACTTATAAATCAATGTATTTTATTGCCTTCATGATATCTTACTTACAGTATATTATGTCTATATTTTGACACTTAAACATTTTTGCTGGTCTTTTAAAGGCAGATTTTGTGAAAGTCGCTCATCCCGACCCTGCTTTCCGAGAAGCTGCTGAGAGGACGTGTGTTGAGATTGGCACCGTTGTTGAGAAGTAAGAAACTATGAATAATAACTTAGTAGAGCTACGCTAATGTAAAACAATATATTCAAATGCTCTGAATGAATAATTAAATAAATATATGCTGACGATTTGTTTGACTAGCAGTTGATTCAAAAAGCATGTATATCTTTGTCATTTTTCTTTTCTTCCAAGGCTCAACACTAACGTTGAATTATGTCAGAGCCTCAAAAGATTGCTGGACAATCCTGAAGTTGTGTCTAAGCTGGACCCCGACACAAGGTACAGTTTTTCCCCCGTGTCCACAGAATTTTCAAATCACATCATTTATTTTGACCTCTACAAACATGTTCTGAAATGATTATGCATCAATTTAGCAGTACATCATTTAGTGTTTTCTAAAAGGATGACACTCCTAGACACATATTTCTATCTTCCAATCCAGTCATGCTATAATCCCGCCCCCTACATTGTTCTAACCCTAACTTTTACCCTGGCCTTAATCCCTAACACTAGACTTTTGTAAAATATTAACTTCAGCCTCCTGGACATGTTTACAATCTGCTCTGTGAACTGAATCTTCATTTTAAAATGTAAATTGGAAAACTAAAAGCAACACAGCCTATCTAGATATTTGTTTTAATCTCTCTGAACTACTCTTTGTTAAGCCACTCATCCATGCTACTCCCAATGTTCCTCACTGTCAGTCCTCAGTGTTGTACATTTTAGCTGTAACAAGGCTAATATCCGTGTTTTAACAGTTTTGTTTCCATCTTGTCTTTGCAGGCGAGTGGCCGAACTGTTCATGTTTGACTTTGAGATCAGTGGAATCCATCTGGATGACAAACTGGTAGGTTTTAGATACCTAAGAGTAATTTAGAGCACAGTAATCACTTGGTAATAGGATGGCTTGGTACACACCTGTCATTCTATAGATATTATGATATTATAGATATTATGGTGATGCAATTAATGTTAATCCTAACCAAGTGTACTCTCTTCGATTTCATCGTTTTATGTAAGAGATTGACACAAAGACAGGAATCTCAAACTTTTGTGACCAATTATGAAAAACCACATGTGCTTCAAAGGCCCCAGTAAAGCCTAATATATTCTGTATGACTGTCAATAATGTGAGCATTGAACTTCTGTAAACTCTGCAGAGAAAAGAGGCCGTTGCTCTCCACGTGAAGCTCCTGGACCTGAACAATGAGTTCCTGGTTGGGTCGCACATGCCGAACAGAATTGCCAGAACCGCCATCCCCGAACATCTCCACATCCACTTTGCGAGCGAGGGCAGCTTCATCCAGGTCTCAGGACTTCACGCAGACTCCCCCGATGACTTGGTGAGACGCTGTCAGAAGAAACATTTCCACTGTTGGCCTGCAGAGTGCGATGTTGCTCAAATCTGGCTTTTCAATTACACATTGAGGGTAGTTTTGAGCGGACTTGTATATATGGGGTCGGCACTTATAAGCTTATTGCTTCAGCCGACTCCATTTTGAGCTTCCACACTGTATGAATTTTGGAAGATAAGATGAATGTAAAATTGCTCAAATAAATTTGTGCACTTCTGCACACTAAAAACAAAAAAACAAAAATATATATATATAGGGATACTCAGGTAAAAGCCGTTAGTTTGGCATAAGCAGACTTAAAAAAACAAACATGTTTTCTTATCTTAATCCATAAATATTTCTCACTGGAATGCATGTTTGGAGTAATGGCGTAGTGGTGAGCAGCACTGCCACCTTCCACCAAGACCATGTTAACCTGTTACTTGCCGTCCCCCCCATCAGGGCCTTAGGTTTAGGGCAGGGGTGCCCAAACGCGGCCTGGGATCCGTTTTGGGTGGCCCTCAGGCTTCTTGTTGATTTGGCACACATCTTTTTATGTCATGTTTCATAATTCTACACTATAACCTCATTTTATTGTCCGAAACAGCTGTTTTTTAAGGTTCTAAGCCTAAATAAAGGCGTGGGGCAGGAGTTTAAACTGCTAAATGAACTCAGTTGAAATTTTCAACTGAGTGCCCTCCACATCATATACACTTCATTATTCGAGCGGCCCTCAATGATGAAAGTTTAGACACCCCTGGTTTTGGGTTAGGGGTTAGGGTTATGATTAGGATTAGGAACAGTAAATGTGATACTTATGTTTCAGTCACACAGACATATTTTTCTAGAAAATAGACTTGGTCTTAGTTTTCAAATGAGGTATCACACTGACATATAGGCGGTAAACTCTCCTGTCAATACGCTTTGAGATTTGGATGCATAATTGGAGAACATTACTCTAACCCTAAGATGGCAGATAACAGGTTAAGGCTTTTTGGTTTGTGTGAACTGTATGTATTTTCCTTATGCCTGACCCTCTGTTTGCACAAGAAAAATCGTCTTTCTGTTTACCCATTTTCCCACTTTTATGTCAAATATAGATTTTAAAGGCCAGACAGAGACTAATCAGACATTTTTCCTGAAAATCAATGAGTGGGTTTCATGCTCTGTCTATGTTAATAATGCATAAATAAATACCTGTGTGTTGTTACTTTGGGAGATGTGCCAAACGTGCCTCTTTGTGCAGGCTTTAATGTCTGTATTTTGTCTTATCTTTTGTTGTAAGATTCGTGAGATCGCGTACCGGATCTACCTCTATCCAAATGCTGACCTGATGAATTGTCTGGAGGAGCTGCTGAGGTGCAGACATAAACTGGCCAAACTGGTGGGTTACGAGTCGTACGGGCACCGGGCGCTGAAGGGGACCATGGCCAAAACACCGGGTTAGTCTCAACACAGATCTGCAGGTTCATCTTTACTTTATTGTAGTGATGTCAACTTCTGTTTGTGTTTTTCAGAGATGGTGATGAGTTTTCTTCAGCTTTTAACAGACAGATTGTCAGACAAGTGAGTATTCTTAATGCTGCCAACATTTTTTACCCTGTTATGTCATGTTTGCACTTTCCAAAAGCCTATACAGTGTCCCTACTATTGCTTATACCTGTCACTACTGTAATGTACCTCCCACTTTGACCAGGAGGTGGCGACACAGACCTATTCCAGTCACAGAATCATATGGCAACATTGCACATGCTAAACTACAATCAGAGATGGGTATACTCAAGTAGACATAAAAAGTAATGACCCAAACAATTACTCAAGTAAAAGTTTAAAAAAAAAAAGCACTGTGATTAACTGCGTAACTGTTTGAGCGAAAAAGTCTGACTTATTTTCAATGACGCCATAAATTGTGGGAAAAAATCATGTGCAAATCGTGATATTTCCAAAGAAAATAACAAATAAATGGCCGAAAATATAGAATAACAAAATCATTGTAAAGAACAAGGAACACGAGACGATCTACATCCATTTTATTTATCAAAATGAAGCATTCGCTGCTTAAATATTTACCGTACTCACAGTGGAAAAAGTTACAATTATTTTTACTGAAGGAAGAGTACAGATAGTTCATTATAATTTTACACTTTGAAGAAATAAAAAGTACTGTACGAAAACACTATTTAAAGGTACAGTTACTTCAATAGTTACGACTCATCGGAGTTTAAAAATGTTAAAATTATGTATTTTCTTCTTGTCTGTGTCTGGAAAAGGCACTTTATAAACAATAACTTTGTTGGTCTTTATCTCTGAGTGAAGGAGGCGCTCCCTCTGCAGGCAGCGGTGGGAATGACCAAAATATTCAACTTTATTCAAGGTTTAATTTTTACCCAATAATAAATCAATGAGGGTGTAATAAACCCTGTTGGGATGCAGTTCAGAACAAGTCCAGTGATGATTCATGGACTTTTGAGAATGTGTGGGAAACCTCTGGGATCTATTACGCAGCAAAACCAGGAAGCTCCTTAGCAGTAGAAGAAGAAACAACTAAAGCAAACAATGGAGCTCAAATCTGCCTGAATAAAGCAAAATATTACTCCAGGTACTGTATGTTTTTGACAAGGGAACAACATTGTAACCTGGTTGAGAGCTCAAAAGTTGATTTAGCAAAATATTTCCCTTTAAAGACATGTTATTGTCGTGTATAACGTGGAAAAGGCTGAGTTTTATCCAAGAGCCTTTATTCTAAATTGTGTAAAAGCAACATTGGAGTTTGATACTGTCTGTCTTGTTTGTGTGACAGCCTCTTCCCCCATATGTCCTCATATCCCTCCTAGCGTCCTAAGCTATGTAGGAGAGGTGAAAGCGAGCCTCTAAATACCCCCCAGGTGTGAGCGTAAGCCTGTTAACCTGGCAGCCTGTCCAGGGTGTTTCCCCGCCTTCAGCCAAATGCATGCTGGGATCAGCTTTAGCCCCTGTTGACCCCGAGTAGAACAAACGCCTTCAGTGACTCGCTCCTAACTTTATATTTATGTGTTTTCTGTTGTGTTACAGAACTGCAAAAGACTTCAGGATGATGAAGGATATGAAGACAAAACTCAACCCTCGTAACGCTGTAAGTGTAAACCACTAAACCACAAGCAGTTTATTTAATTTAATAAATGTGGAAAGATGGCTCAAGTCTTCATTCTGGGCTGTGTCCGATTGTCCACACGATTCACTATGTTAAAGTCACGCCATTTTGTATTGTCTGAATGTCCAGAGAGAAAAAGTAGAAAACCCAAAGTGAACCACAAAGCATTCTGAAAAGTGATGAGCTTTGAGCAGCGATGATCTCTATATGGATAAATATAGCCCACAACATTAACAATGTCTAGACCAGGGGTGCCCAAACTTTTTGTCTCCAAGGGCCAAAATGAAAAAGTGCCTGTGGGTCGCGGGCCAAACACGGCGATGTCCAACACATGTAATTGCATTTTATAATACTTTATTTTATTTTTCGGTATCCACTTGCATTTGATTTTATCTATGCAAATAACATGCTACATTAAAACAATTGTTAACTATGGCAAAAGCCAAGTTTTATTAGAACAAAATCAATTATTGTAGCGATATATTGCAAAACACCTGTATCTACAGCACCTACAGTGACTTGTCAGTTCAGCATCAACTCTTTTAGAAGTAAAATTTTATCATTTGTTGATCTCAATGGCCTTTGCAGTAATACAATGCTCTGATAAATACCAAGACACTACAACAGTGTTTCCTTAACTTTGTGAAAGGAGGGAAACAGCGCCCCCAATTTGACGCAGGTGGCCAAAAAGTGTACTGCGCCCATATTTACCATTGAGAATGAATGGGAAAGAGTTAATACTAACCAGATGCGGCACAAAAGTAGGTCACCCTCTGGCGGGCCAACATAATTGTTCCGGCGGGCTAAATTTGGCCCGCGGGCCCCACTTTAGGTGCCCCTGGTCTAGACTGTATTTCTGATTAACTTAATTTTATCAGTTCTTTTCTGATAACAGAAAAAAACAGAACAAAACAGAAAGGAACACTGAAAAAATGTCAGTGAGCCCAAACTTTTGAGCGGTAGTGTATATATTTTCGTAGAATTTTACAGTTAAAATTTCATTGCATCACACACTTTGCTCAATCACACACTTTCTGCACTCACACATCCACCCACTCATGCACACTTGAGGAGAGAGGCACCAGTTCCACAACTCGAGGTTCACAAATGAAAAGAAAATGCCCAGATCCAGCCTGCACTGGCTCAGGATCAGCAGTCGATCCAGACCAAGGTGAGCTGGATGATTGTTGCGATCCCTGGACCGCTTCCTGAAGATCCCTCCACCATTTCATTTCATTTCTAATACATGTTTAAGATTTACATATTTCATAATAAGTTAGATTCCAACTAGCATTAAATCAGAAGCTTTTTTTTTTTTTTTTTTACAGCAGAAGTTAATCAACAAGAGTTGCCCGTTGTGTCCCCCGATTTAAAGGGGTTCGATGCAAGTTGGTCATTTTATACTCACTACTGCCACCTCAGGTCTTATGCGTAACTGCACCTTCTACATTAAGCTCGTGCATGGTGGCAATTCGGACCAACTTTTTGAGTGACAGTGCAGGACTTTAGAGGCAGTTGTGGTGAACAGGTCTGAGCTCATTCTACACATTAGGACATGGCTGGAACATGTAGGGGGAGGAAAATACATGATTTTAACATTTTGAAACTCTGTATAGTCCCTTTAATTTGAATATTGACATTTTCCTTCATTCCTCTGTTTGCAAATCTTATGAAATGAAATATGTACTATTTTCATGTGTTTGTGGCATTAAAAATATCATCTTTGAGCATTAACCACGCATTTCCTCCGGTTTGTCATTAACCAAATTTAACAGCTCCTTTAAAAAAGTGTCAAAATAGCGACAAAAAAACAGATGGAAATGAGGATGAAAGCGCCAGAAAATACACGTAGAAAATGTAACAAAAAAAACAACAAGAAAAGTCCAAACAGTGATGGAAAAAATGGGAAAAATGCAACAGAAAGTGACAAAAGAGCCTCAGAAAGCTATGGGGAAAAAAGTGACAATAGCACAAGGAAAAAGATCCGCTTAGATCAGTTTTGTTGGTCTTTTCAAATGAGACGTTACACTGGCATATAGCTTTTAGAAGAAGCTTTTAGATTTGGGTGCATTTCCTTCGGCGATGTCATTGACTCAATACGAGTCATTTGCTGTGACTGTGTTTTTATTAATTTTCCTGTGTAGAAAGGGTTGAAATGCGTTTTTCTGTGTCAGTTGTTGCCTTAGGTCCTCATCCATTTAAGTTTTGTGTGGTAATCTAATTACAGGAGCTGATGCCCTGGGACCATCCGTACCTGAGCGGCGTCATGCGTGCGGAGAGGTTTGGCTTTGTTTTCCTTTCACCCGATCGTTGTTGGATAAAGTCAGGCTGATCCATATCTGATTTCATATTCCACTCCACCGCCCTCTGCTCGTGTGTCCCTCTGCACAATAGGAGAGCAGGGTGTAGCTCTGTGTGGCGTTTAATATGTCTTTACTTATTTAAGGTTTCAGATTTGTAGGCTGTAAAAAACAAAAGAAGTGGTGTATTCATGACGCCCACTCCCGTCTAGTTTCTGACATTTGTTTGGGGTTTTTGCAGATACAACATCGAGCCCAGCCTGTACAGTCCATACCTGTCTTTGGGCGCCTGCATGGAGGGTCTGAACAATCTCTTCTCTCAGCTGTACGGAGTGTCCCTCATGTCGGAGCACCCCAGAGCGGGAGAGGTTTGGAGCGAGGACGTGCGCAAACTGGTGCGTGTTCAGGCCAGCTGTTCATTTCCCGAGCTAATAGAGATTATAAGTGAGAGGTGTGAGGTTTTCACAAAGGCTGCAGTGTTTTTTTCCCTCTAAAATAATTTGATGACAAATTATCCTAGATCCAGTTTGTAGATTGTAAATTAACCTCTTAACCCCCACCTTATATGAGTGCATTTTCTCCAGTTCGGCTTTACTCAAACCTACGAGCTTCTTGACTGGAGCTTACAGTCTATTGGTGGGTTGCAGGTACTAGAATATGATGATGCCACCGGACCAGTGGGGGGGCAGGAGCCTGTTTCTCCTATTAACGGCATTACACTTCCACAAGTCATAGCTAAAAAGAAAATGGATTAGAACAATGATCATTAATATCAGCCACTGGGTCCATGATCTCTCTGTGCAAGACCAAAAATGTCCTCAAAGACAAAATATTTTTTCCTCTGAACAATAGTATAGGCCTTTAGAATACTGTGATGTCACCTGCAACCCTGCAATAGCGTAATGTGACGCCTCATTTAAAAGCTAAGATCTACTAAACTGATTTAAAAGTATATTTTTCCTCCTCGTTGTTACCTTGTTGGTCTCACTTTTTTTGTTTTGCATTTTTGTGACATTTATATCACTTTTTTATTACCCCCTTGTGGCGTTTTTCTCTCTTTGTTTTGTTTTCATCTCATTTTTTTATGCTATTTTGACACTTTTTCAAGAAGCTTTTAGATTAGGGTAATTCCAAACTGGAGAAAATGTGCTTGGTTCAGGTGGGGGTTAAAAGGTTGAAGAGACTAGATGCAAGTTGGTCATTTTTATACTCACTACTGCCACCTCAGGTCTTACGCGTAACTGCAGCTTCTATATTAAGCTTATTCTATATTAATTAACACCTTTTTGAGCGACAGTGCAGGATTTTAGAGGCAGTTGTGGTGAACAGGTCTGGGCTCATTCTACACATTAGGACATGGCTGGAACATGCAGGGGGGCGGAAAATACTCCATCTAGTCCCTTCATCCTTTGATGCCGCTGGGGAAACCGGTAAGGGGCAGTCCCACACTTTACGTAGGCATGGAGAGAACATGCAAACTCCACATAGAAAGGCCCCGTCCAGGTGGAAATCGAACCTGTGACCTTCTTGCTGTGACGCACAAGCGCTAACCTACAAGGTGTTCAACCTAAATAACACACAGGTCACATATTTGCATCATTACTAGAAGACCTAATGAACCTAATTGGATTCATCCTAAATAGTTTAGGATAAACAACAGTTTGCTGTTTAGTTTGCTCATTAAACATCATGAGCCAAACTGCATGAAATATAAATAAGCAAGAATAAAATTGAGTTGTTATATGTAAAAAAGCAGCTCGCCTCCTCAGACCTGACTGATGGGACCTCTCCAGCTCGTCTCCATGGAGATGTTGCTGCTACACTAACATGAAGCTTAAAGGAATAGGCCACCGTTTTTACATACTGAGATATGTTCTTACCTGAGCTTAGACGAGTTCATGTGTACCTGTCTGGTCTTCACGCGTGTCCTCAGTCACGTAAACACAGCACAGACGGCGTTAGCATTTAGCCTCTCCTCCTCTCCTCTATCGCTCCAAACGAGGTGAAGATAGAAGCTACCAAGCTCTTCCACGTTTTCCCGATTTAAATATGGTTACGTGAAGTGTTACACAATCCAAGTATAGTTACACAAAATTAAACAATGTGGATTTTCTAAGCGGATAAAAGGGGGAACTATATTGTAAGGCGTAATAATACCAGGAGTACATCGGCGTCCATTTTGACTTTTACAACAATTGGTGAAACTTGTGACACATGACCTGGAATTTTCTGCAGTGTGGCTTTAAAATGTAGCTAGTATTTTACTCCAGATGCAGTTTTTTTTTACCCCAGGTGAAATGTAGGGCAGTGTGAGTTTCAAAGTGTGAGTATTACGTTTCTGCCTTTGTGTGTGATGTGGCTTAATCCGTGTGTTCTCTTTTAAGGCCGTGGTACATGAGACCGAGGGATTACTGGGATACATCTACTGTGACTTTTTTCACCGCCAGGATAAACCTCATCAGGTGCGCAACTGTTTGGCAACCACAATGCCACACTGTGTTTAGTTTGGAGCGCCAACCTCGCCGCTGACGCCCAACAGCACTGCAAACTTACATGACTAATACTAATTTAGCGTTTAGGCGGTTTTCACGGCTCGCTCTCCAAGTTCAACATCGGGTCACTGTCTCAGAGGCGAATAACAAGGACGCCTCTTTTATCTGCCGCTGTTTTTCTGTTTCCAGTGTAAATAAGACATAAAGTTAACGGCCAATGTTGATCTGCTTTTTGATCATGTTATAGTGTTGTTTTATTATTTGTTTATCGCAAAGCATACTGAGACTTGCGTAGCTGTGAATATTCAGTTTGTTCCTTCTTAAGAGGTCAAAATGCTCTGTTCCACCTGCTGATGTCATGAGGGGGTGGCATCTTCTTTTGACAGGAAGTGCTCCATACACATGGTCATATCAGTGCTCAAATTGCCTTCTCTTAAAATCTAATTTCCCCACATTCCTTGGTTCTTGCATAATACTGTATCTTGGCATTTCACTGGTTGATTCTGATTCCCAATGCTTCGGTTTATAGCACATGTGTCAAGGTGAAGATGATTTAGAGAGGCTAGATGCAAGTTGGCCATTTTAAACTCACTACTGCCACCTCAGGTCATACGTGTAACTGCAGCTTCTATATCAAGCTCGTGCATGACGGCACTTAAGACCTGAACACCTTTTTGAGTGACAGTGCAGGATTTTAGAGGCAGTTGTGGTGAACAGGTCTGAGCTCATTCTACACATTAGGACATTGCAACTGCAAAAAGCAATTTACTAGATTAGTTTATATGTCTCAGTTTGAGCATGATAATCCCAATTTTAGTTATTTTGACTAGTTAAGATTTAGTTGGGCATTTCACCTCGATTATTTCACTTGTTCTGAGAGGTTTCTGATTTGTTTCAATACATTTCGCCTTTATTTCAAGTAAGTTTCTCTGCCAATGGGGCACGAAAAATGGTCTTGTCCCATTGGCAGTTTTACTTTCTTATTTCATGCGAGATTTACCATAGAACCATCTGAAATGTCCTCAAACTGGCAAAATAATCTTGGTCAGAACAGGAAAAAGGTCTAAATGAGTGAAAACCCCTCAAAACAAGACACAGTTCCTCAATTCAAGTCATTTAAGCCAATGCTTGATATTTACTTTTGGTGGTGTGAGGAGCATTAATTAACTAATTGAGTATGGTCTCAAGCCCATTCCTGTGCAGAGTTATGGATTTTTAAAGAAATAACCAGTTTGCCACTAGGGGGCAGCTTAAATTAAAAAAAGGAAAAAATTCCACACGTGTCCAGCAGAGGGCACTGACATAATATGAGATCAGGTTATAAACAGCATATTATAGCCACATGGTAAATGGTCAGTCTGCCCCAGGGCGGCTGTTATAACTTACTGCCATTGAATGTGGAGTGAATGAATAATGACTTTATGTAGCACTAAGAAATGTGTGACACAGGCTGATAAAGCACAATAAGTATAAGCCATTATTTATGACCCTCGACCCAAACGACTCCAACACCCCTGACTAAATACTAGGCTTATTTCCCAACGGCACAGACTTTCCAACCTGAGTACGTCCCATTGCCCATGAAAGTCAAAAGTCGGTATAGTCTCCTCTTTGTTCGGCTTCACCAGCAGCAGCGATATCAACCGGATCACGGCGGGACGGGGCATCTGAGTGCGCCATCAACAGCCCGGTGCTTTGCGGGAGATGAGGCTTCTGTGCCTACATTTCAGACGACACGTAGATACTTGGAAGGGGTTTCCTGTAAACTAAGCTGAGTGCATCAGATAAACACTATCAGAGTTTAGTTTGGTGCAGGTTTGGCTCCGTTTGAAGATACGGAATTGATTTGATAAACACACTAAAAGGAGCACTTTCACTTAGCTTTGACTGGGAGGAAACTGACCTGAGTGCCTGTTTTTCATTTCTACTGGACTTTTTTCTGTGTCAAAACATCCATATGGACCAGATTCTGACGTTATTTGTGTGTGATAAATGTTGATGCCTAAAAAAGTGGAAAATTGTGATTCCCATAACAAGCTTCCTTTTCCCTCGGCTTGGCCACGAACCCCTTGTGGTCAGCTAAGAGCAATTTTTGTTACTTGAGTTAAAGTTGAAGACAGTTGTTTTCACTTTCTGTAAATTTCACCCAATTACAAACTTTTTGCACTAAATATACGTCTTACACTTCAACTACAGAGTACAGACGATGACTCAAGAACCTTAATCTAATTAAATAAGGGCTGAAACAACAAGTCAGAACAAGGCCGTGGGAACCCAGGGTGCAGAGAGTGCTACAGCACCCCCTGGTGGATGGTTTGTGTATCACAAGCCATATTATTAAATAGGAAATAAGCACAGAAAAAGCATTTTTCAGGGCAATCTTGTCCTTCAGCACCCCCTAACCAAAATAAGTTCCCTAGGCTCTGAGTCAGAATCTACAAGGGCAAAAATGACACAAAAATGTAGTATCGTATTTTCTGGGCTATAATTCGCTCCAGAGTATTAAGTTGCACCAGCCTTTGCAACTACCTGGGCATGGAGGCGTAACTGCACCGTTGACAAGCCTCTTCCGGCAGCACGGTGTTCACTCTTGTTTTTGTTTTCTTCATTGCTGTTAGAGTAACCTCTGCTTTTCGCCAGTCCCTCACAAATTTCTCACACACTCCAAACTTTATTTCTACTCTACTCGATATTTTAAAAATTTTCAGTGGTACAGTAGTAGAAGATACTAGCGGGTGTTATTGTGAAAATAACGAACATGTGAAATTACATATTTTGATATACAGTGGGGAAAAAAAGTATTTGGTCAGTTTCACATAGACATTGTATTGGATTTTGCCCAAATACTTTTTTTCCCCACTCTATAAGTCACACCTGAGTATAAGTCGCACCTGAGTATAAGTCGCACACCCAGCCAAACTATGAAAAAAGTGTGACTTATAGTCCTGAAAATACGGTATTTCTAATGGAAAAAGGACTTTGTTTTGAAGTGAGGGTATATAGAGTGTTTTGTACATTTCATAAATATAATGGGTTTGTGTCTCACAATTACCCAATCAGAAAGCAGAATGAGCTCCACTCTTATTGTTGCCAGATCCTATTGTTTAAACTAGTTTGGAAATAAACTTCCTCAATCCCAACTCCTGTCTCCAATAAAGTCCAAATCAATGCTTGTGCATCCAGTTATTAAAGCTCAGTGGTTGAACTCTGGAGGTTCTTAGCTTTCAAATGAAGAATGGCCTGTTCACACAAACTTGTGCTTGTGTTCATGTGCAGCTTTGGGCAAACCAAGTTCAGCCGTAGTGACTTTTTTAAAGCATTAAGCTCCTCCTAACATTCACTTTAAGTTTACTCCATCAACACGTCCTCAAGCGGCTCCACTTTAGCTTTATGTGGGAAAAAGTGGGGAAAAAATACAATTTCTATGTGCGTTTCACAACCAAGCAATTAATCGATGAAAATAATCTTCAGACTAATCGATTACCAAAATAATCGTTAGTTGCCGCCCTAAAGTAAACCAATAAACCAATGTTCTGTGTTCTGATTTTTCTAGTTTTTGGTAGATCCTCACATGATTTTATTCAGATTTCTGTCCTCCCTCCAGGACTGTCACTTCACCATCCGCGGGGGCCGGCGGTGCCAGGACACGGGGGAGTACCAGCTGCCTGTGGTGGTCCTCATGTTGAGCCTGCCCCACCCGTCCCGTTCAGCGCCCGCCCTGCTCACCCCGGGGATGATGGAGAACCTCTTCCACGAGATGGGACACGCCATGCACTCCATGCTGGGACGCACCCGCTACCAGCACGTCACAGGTGACAGAGTGAGCCGTGAGTGAGCCGTGAGTGAGCCGTGAGTGAGCCGTGAGTGAGCCGTGGCTTTAATCCAGGACAATTGAGTCTCTGAACCGAACACAGTTACTCCACTTTGGCTTTACCCAAATCTAAAGGTTTCTTGAAAAAAGCGGCAAAAATTAGGATAAAAACACCACAAAATAATGACTAAAAAAGCGACCAAAAGAAAAGCAACAACAACACAGTAAAAAAGCGACAAAAGCACAACTAAAAAGTGATTAAAAAGCAACAAGAAAGCCACAAAAGAGTGACATAAAAAGCAGCAATAACTCAATAAAAAGGTGACAAAAAAAGCAACAAAAAAGTCACAAAAAATGACCAAAAAGTGACGAAAACCTGACAAAAAGTGACAAACATGACCAAAAAGTGTTGAAAACCTGACAAAAAGTGACAAACTTGACCAAAAAGTGACCAAAACGTGACAAACATGACAAAAAAATAACAAAAAAGCAGCAACAAAGTCACAAAAAAATGACTAAAAAGTGTCAAACGTGACAAAAAAGTCACAAAATCATGATTAAAAAATGACCCAAAAAATGACAAAAAAGCAACAAAAGAAGTCACAAAAACGTGACAAAAAGTCACAAAAACACAACAAAAAAGTCACAAAAACGTGACAACAGAAAAGAGAAGAAAGAGCAACAAAAAATGCCAAAAGTCTATGTGTCATGTTTAAAAAATGTGATAAAAACACGGCGACAACACAAGGTCTTGTAGGTCTTTGTGTTACACTGGCCTATCGGCTGTAAGCTCCAGTCTAGAAGCTTTTAGATTTGGCTAAAGCCGAACTGTAGAACATGAGCTCGGTTAAGGCGGGGGTTCAGAGGTTGCCTTCAAATTGCCTTCACTAGAAAATGCCCGCTGTTATAAAACATGAAATGCTAATCCTGAAGCATGCAAAGGTATTATAGAAAGCCTGAATGAAGCGTCATTTTAAAAATGATTAGTGTGTAATTTCAGGAGTGATATTAATGCAGGAGCTGTTGACGTAAAAGCCCCAAGGAAGGATCTGGATCAGCTTTAACCGTCAAACCTGTCATGGGATCGTGTTAGTCTCAGGTCATGTCGTGCATTTACATCATGAACACAACACTAGATCAATAAACTCCTTAACAACTACTGAGCACCGGAGCAAAAGGGAAATTGTGAAAACGTCGTCAACTGGGCCTTAAAGAGCGGGTATTATACTTATTATCGACTGATGTATTGGTCTCTTCACTCCTTTACAAATAGCTTGAATTTAATTAGGAAAGTTGATCTGTTGATTGTAATAGTCAAATAATTCTCTTCCATTTTAGTCTCGTTTAAGTCGACTAAAGTTGATGAATTTAGTTAACTTTGCATTTGTGATATTTATTATAATCATATTTGTGGAGCTTTTCCCTCAAACCTGTTCCTTTGGATTTAAATGATATGTGGCTCATTTTTATTTAGTTATAGTTTTAGTTTACACTAAGGCTACAGATCCAAGCTCTATCTCCAAGTCCTACAAACCTAGCAAACAAGGCACTTGAAGGGATATTCAGGATTTTTGAAACAGGGCCTCATTTCCTTGTTATCCAGGAGTGTTGTTGATTTCTGAAGATTTTTTTTAGTTCTAGGCTAGTGCTAGGCTAGCACATGTCTATGGTAACTAGTAGCCTGCATTAAAAACCTTCTTCAAAATCATGGGGTCGTCCTCCAAACGTTGCCTGATTGTAGAAAGTAAACAAACTACTGTAGATCCAGTAACCTCAGATCGCTCCGCCGCTGCTTAGCTTACAACCAGGAAGCTGATGCTGCTCAAATATAAGTTATTTTAAATACAAAATGGCTGTATTTCAAAAATGATTCAGTGAACTCAGAAATTTATACCCGTGGTTTGGTGTTGTAAGTGATTTTCCTCAGGTGCTCTGTGCTTGGGTCAGACTGTTTTAAATGCAAGCTACTAGTTACCATAGACATGCACTAGCCTAGCACTAGCCTAGCACTAGCCTAGCACTAGCCTAGCACTAGCCTAACACCACTAAACTCTTCGAATATAAGGACTGCATGAATAATTAAAAAAAAAAAACATATCTCCAGAAATCAATAACACTCAGGATTACCACACTAGGATATGAAGCTCTGAAATATCCCTTTAAAATGTTGAATACAGTTTTTATCATGTATTATTGTGTGAATAGTGACAATACTTAAAACGTTTGCTCTGTAGGAACAAGATGTGCGACAGACTTTGCAGAAGTGCCGTCCATCCTGATGGAGTACTTTGCTACAGACTACAGGGTCATCAGCCAGTTCGCTCGCCACTATGAAACTGGACAGGTAAGTCACCTCTACGTTATATCCCTCTGTTGGCATCATTGCACCTAAAGGGTTTTTAACGCCGCACGTTTGTGTCCTCAGCCGCTGCCGGAGAGTATGGTGGCCCGGCTGTGTGAGTCCAAGAAGGTGTGCGGCGCGGCTGACGCACAACTACAGGTACAAGAGGATAATATATTGTATGGTGGGAAACTATTACATGAATGTCCTGCACATTTAAGAAGTCTACAATGAGTATAAAATAACTTGGGGATAGATACAGAGAGCAATGTGTCATACAAGGGGGAGTGGCTTAGCCTAAGGGGACACAATTTTTCTCTCTTTTTATCTGTTTTCTTTTATAAACATTCAGTATTTATCACATACTAATAAAGTCAAGCCAAAATCAGGTCAATGTGGAGGATTTTTCACTGCAAATTGTTTAGTAGAAGCGATAAATGGCCACTTGCTAACGTTAACATAATGTAGCATGAAGCTAGCGCTAGCTTCCTGGTTAGCATTGTCATTTTTTAAAAGTATTTATGGACTGTTGAACCACTTTGCTCCTCTCCATGTCTCTGTAGCAACTTATTTTCATAATTCGCCTTAACCAAGTGCATTTTCTACAGTTCAGCTTTACCCAAATCTAAAAGCTTACGGCCAGTGTAACCTACAAAACTGATCTTTTTCGTCACGTTGTTGCAGCGTTGTTGCAGCGTTGTTGCAGCGTTGTTGCAGCGTTGTTGCAGCGTTGTCATCACTTTTTTTTTACTTCTTTCATTGCTTTTTTGTTGTAGTTTCGGCAAATTTTTATCATGTTTTTGTTGCTCTTTATGACTTATTTCTATCTATCTATCTATCTATCTATCTATCTATCCATCTATCTATATATCTATATCTCTCTCTCTCAGTCGCTCTCTCTCAATCTCTCTTTTTCTCTATCTCTCTCCCTCCATCTCTCTCTCTCTCTCTCAGTCGCTCTCTCTCAATCTCTCTCTTTCTCTCTATCTCTCTCTCTTTCTCTCTATCTCTCTCTCTATCTCTCTCCCTCTATCTCTCTATCTCTATCTCTCCCTCTATCTCCCTCTATCTCTCCCTCTATCTCCCTCTATCTCTCTCCCTCTATCTCTCCCTCTATCTCCCTCTATCTCTCTCCCTCTATCTCTCTCTCTCTGTCTCTCTCTCTCTATCTCTCTATCTCTCTCCCTCTATCTATCTCTCTCTCTCTATCTCTCTCCCTCTATCTCTCTCTATCTCTCTCTCCCTCTATCTCTCTCTATCTCTCTCCCTCTATCTCTCTCTCTCTATCTCTCTCCCTCTATCTCTATCTCTTTCTATCTCTCTCTATCTCTCTCAATCTCTATCTCCCTCTATCTCTCTATCTCTCTCCCTCTATCTATCTCTCTCTCTCTATCTCTCTCCCTCTATCTCTCTCTCCCTCTATCTCTCTCTATTTCTCTCTCCCTCTATCTCTCTCTATCTCTCTCCCTCTATCTTTCTATCTCTCTCTATCTCTCTCAGTCTCTATCTCTCTCAATCTCTATCTCTATGTCTCTCTCAATCTCTATCTTTCTATATATCTCTCTCTCTCCCTCTATCTCTCTATCTCTCTCTATCTCTCTCTCTCTCTCTCTATCTTTCTATATCTCTCTCTCTCTCCCTCTATCTCTCTCTATCTCTCTATCTCTCTCCCTCTATCTCTCTATCTCTATCTATGTCAATCTCTATCTCTCTCTATTTCTCTCTCTCTCTCTCTCTCTCTCTCTCTCTCTGTGTCTCTCTCTCTATCTGATCCTCTGTTTAATTGAATATGCACTGATTTTTTTGCAATAATGGCAATAAAATATAAAATAGTATTTTAGCAGTATTTTAGAATGACATCGAAAAGCATTCAATTTGACTTACACCTTTTTTCTTCTCTTTTCTGCAGATTTTCTATGCAGTTTTGGACCAGATCTACCACGGCGTCCCCCAGAACCGCTCCACCACAGAAATCATCCGGGACATGCAGCACGAGTTCTACGGGCTTCCCTATATTCCCAACACGGTATTCTCCCCTTTAAACCCCCTCTCCTTTTGTAACTGTTTCACCTTTATACGTCAAATTTAATTACGAGCGAAAATCACGAGTTCTTTGATGGAACTTTTAAAGATTTTCCACTCGCCATTAGCGGATTAAAGCCTGTTTGAAGCTCACGGTCGAGTGAGATCTCCCCGGGGGAAATATTCTGAAACTTTTCATCCCAGGCCTTTCATAAAAAAACAAAAACGAGCTCACTATTCCCCGACTTTTGCAGCTGTGGCGGGAGGAAGAATCCAAGAAATACTCATAACTTGGTCTGGATTGGCTCGCACAAAGCACTGAAGGCTGTGATTATGTGGGAACCATCTTGAATAGACATTAAAGAACTGCTGTGTTGCGCAGTTTCTGGTCATTTACTCCTCATAGGTTTTGTGCCTTTGGTGGTTTATATCTTAGATGTAGCTTTTCCGCTCATCTTCAAATGTTTAAGCAGGAAACTGATACCTATGAGAGACACTTTAGACGGATTGTTTTTCTCATTTCAGCTAAATATTGTGGGAAATCAGCAGCTGTGTGTGTGATGTTTTGATGATAATGATCTGAGGTGATTTATTGCAACAACACATCAGAGCAGGAAATTATTCACTCAACATAAGTAACTGTCCTTTCCAGGGGACATATCTTACAAAATTGTCTTTTATAAGCTTGTTATACAAACTTTATTCCTGCTGGTTTGGGAAATGTAACTTGGTTGTTTCTTCATCTATTGCTGAAGCTGAACTTTGTCATTATGTGCTAACCATATAAATGTCTGTGTCGATAGAATAATTTTAACCATTTTGCATCTAAAATAACTTATATTTGAGCAGCATCAGCTTCGTGGTTGCATAAGCTACGCAGCGGCGGAGTGATCTGCTAGAAAATAGTCCCTCAAAATGCGATCATTCATGTGATGCAAGGTCAGTTATATTCCAAAAATTATTCTATCGACACAGACATTTATATGGTTAGTCTGGCGTTATAAGTGATTTGCCTCAGGTGCACTGTGGAGCGGGTCAAACTGTTTTTAATGCAGGCTAGCTGATACCATAGAAATGCGCTAGCCTTGCACCACAAAACTCTTCAAACATAAGAACTGCATGAATTACAAAAAGAAATTCCAGAAATCAGCAACACTCTGGATAACTAGGAAATGAGGCCCTATGTCAAAAATCCTGAAATATCCCTTTAATGGCCAGTAGGGCGTTAAACGATACCAGTATGCTATCGAAAAAAGTTTAGGTTCTACTGGTAAAGAAAAAATAACGAAAGCATGTACTGGGGCAGGTATCGGGGACTGCAGATCAGTGTTAATTTCGTCGACTAAAATATTTAGTCTTAATTTTAGTCAAAGTGATATTTTTGACGACTAAAATTGCACTAAAACTAAATTAAAAGTTTTTCATGAGACTAAAACTATGACTAAAATGTCCAGATATTTTAGTCGACTAAAATAAGACTAAATAAAAATGAAAAGGAGAGACTAAAATCATCCAAACTTCTATTGAGCGTCTGAAAGAGCCTCAGATCATGTAAATTCTCTGCCAAAGGATCAGCTCTGAGCTTTGTTCATGTGGAGCAGCTCCATGAAGCAGAGGAACAAGATTAAATTGATTGATTGATTAACCCCATGAACTGCTACCTTAACGTGCTGGGGTTGTTTGAGTGCCCGAATGATCCGAGGAGCTATGTTGTCTGGGGCTTTATGCCCCTGGTAGGGTCTCCCATGGCAAACAGGTCCGAGGTGACGGGTCAGACGAAGAGCAGTTCAGAAGATCTCTATGGACGTACAATATTCAAGGACCGTGACGTCGCCCGGCATGGCGCAGCCGGGGCCCCACCCTGGAGCCAGACCTGGGGTTGGGGCCCGAACGCGAGCGTCTGGTGGCCGGGTCTCTGCCCACGGGGCCCGGCCGGGCCCAGCCCGAAGGGACGACGTGGGCCCGCCCTCCTGTGGACCCACCACCCGCAGAGGGATCCGTAGGGGTCGGGTGCGGAGAGGACTGGGTGGCAGTCAGAGGCAGGTGCCTCGACGACCTGGTCCGCATGCACAGCTTCTGGCGTTCGGGACATGGAACGTCACCTCGCTGGGGGGGAAGGAGCCTGAGCTTGTGCGGGAGGTTGAGAGATACCGACTAGATATAGTCGGGCTCACCTCCACGCACAGCTTGGGTTCCGGATCCCAACTCCTGGAGAGAGGCTGGACTCTCCATTTTTCTGGAGTTGCCCGCGGGGAGAGGCGGCGGGCTGGGGTGGGTTTGCTCATATCCCCCCAGCTCAGCCGCCACGTGTTGGAGTTCACCCCGGTGGACGAGAGGGTCGCGTCCCTACGCCTTCGGGTCGGGGACAGGTCTCTCACCGTTGTTTCGGCCTACGGGCCCAACATCGGTGCAGAGTACCCGGCCTTCTTGGAGTCCCTGGGAGGGGTACTAGATAGTGCTCCGACTGGGGACTCCATTGTTCTGCTGGGGGACTTCAACGCCCACGTGGGTAACGACAGTGAGACCTGGGAGGGGGTGATTGGGAAGAACGGCCTCCCCGATCTGAACCCGAGTGGTGTTCTGTTATTGGACTTCTGTGCTAGTCACAGTTTGTCCATAACGAACACCATGTTCGAGCACAAGGGTGTCCATAAGTGCACGTGGCACCAGGACACCCTAGGCAGGAGGTCGATGATCGACTTTGTAGTTGTGTCGTCTGACCTCCGGCCGCGTGTCTCGGACACTCGGGTGAAGAGAGGGGCTGAGCTGTCAACTGATCACCACCTGGTGGTGAGCTGGATCCGCTGGCAGGGGAGGAAGCCGGTCAGACCTGGCAGGCCCAAGCGTGTTGTGAGGGTCTGCTGGGAACGTCTGGCGGATCCCTCTGTCAGTGGGGTCTTCAACTCCCACCTCCGGAAGAGCTTCACCCAGATTCCGGGGGAGGCGGGGGACATGGAGTCAGAGTGGACTCTGTTCTCCTCCTCCATTGTCGATGCGGCTGCTCGTAGTTGTGGCCGTAAGGTCTCTGGTGCCTGTCGCGGCGGCAATCCCCGAACCCGGTGGTGGCGCCCGGAAGTAAGGGATGCCGTCAAGCTGAAGAAGGAGTCCTACCTGGCCTTGTTGGCTTGTGGGACTCCTGAGGCAGCTGAGAGGTACCGGCAGGCCAAGCGTGCTGCGGCTCGGGCGGTCGCGGAGGCTAAAACTCGGGTCTGGGAGGAGTTCGGGGAGGCCATGGAGGAAGACTATCGGTCGGCCTCGAAGAGATTCTGGCAAACCATCCGGCGCCTCAGGAGGGGGAAGCAGTGCTTCACCAACACTGTTTACAGTGCGGGTGGGGGGCTGCTGACCTCGACTGGGGATGTCGTCGGGCGGTGGAAGGAGTACTTCGAGGACCTCCTCAATCCCGTCGTCACGTCTTCCAATGAGGAAGCAGAGGCTGAGGACTCGGAGGTGGGCTCGCCCATCACCGGGGCTGAAGTCACCAAGGTGGTGAGAAAGCTCCTTGGTGGCAAGGCTCCGGGGGTGGATGAGATTCGCCCTGAGTACCTTAAGTCTCTGGATGTTGTAGGACTGTCTTGGCTGACACGTCTCTGCAACATCGCGTGGCGGTCGGGGACAGTGCCCCTGGATTGGCAGACCGGGGTGGTGGTCCCTCTCTTTAAGAAGGGGGATCGGAGGGTGTGTTCCAATTACAGAGGAATCACCCTCCTTAGCCTCCCCGGTAAGGTCTATTCCGGGGTGCTGGAGAGGAGGATCCGGCCGATAGTTGAACCTCGGATCCAGGAGGAACAATGCGGTTTTCGTCCTGGTCGTGGCACACTGGACCAACTCTATACCCTTCATCGGGTACTCGAGGGTTCGTGGGAGTTCGCCCAACCAGTCCACATGTGTTTTGTGGATCTGGAGAAAGCGTTCGACCGCGTCCCTCGTGGTGCCCTGTGGGGGGTGCTCCGGGAGTATGGGGTCCGGGGCCCTCTGCTAAGGGCTGTCCGTTCCCTGTATGACCGCAGCAGGAGCTTGGTTCGCATTGCCGGCAGTAAGTCAGACCTGTTCCCGGTGCGTGTTGGTCTCCGCCAGGGCTGCCCTTTGTCACCGGTTCTGTTCATTACTTTTATGGACAGAATTTCTAGGCGCAGCCAGGGGCCGGAGGGTGTCCGGTTTGGGAGCCTCAGAGTCTCATCTCTGCTGTTTGCGGACGATGTTGTTCTGATGGCTTCAACGAACCAGGACCTTCAGCACGCACTGGGGCGGTTTGCAGCCGAGTGTGTAGCGGCCGGGATGAGGATCAGCACCTCCAAATCCGAGGCCATGGTTCTCCACCGGAAAAAGGTGGCTTCCCCTCTTCAGGTCGGTGGGGAGTCCTTGCCTCAAGTGGAGGAGTTCAAGTATCTCGGGGTCTTGTTCACGAGTGGGGGACGGATGGAGCGTGAGATCGATAGACGGATCGGTGCGGCGTCAGCAGTGATGCGGTCGCTGTATCGGTCTGTCGTGGTGAAGAGGGAGCTGAGTCGGAGGGCAAAGCTCTCGATTTACCGATCGATCTACGTTCCCGCCCTCACCTATGGTCATGAGATTTGGGTCATGACCGAAAGGACAAGATCGCGAATACAAGCGGCCGAAATGAGTTTCCTTCGCAGGGTGGCTGGGCGCACCCTCCGAGATCGGGTGAGGAGCTCAGTTACCCGGGAGGAGCTCGGAGTAGAGTCGCTGCTCCTTCACGTCGAAAGGAGCCAGCTGAGGTGGCTCGGGCATCTGTTTCGGATGCCTCCTGGTCGCCTCCCGCGGGAGGTGTTCCAGGCATGTCCTAGTGGGACAAGGCCTCGTGGAAGGCCCAGGACACGGTGGTGGGACTATGTCTCCGAGCTGGCCTGGTGTCGCCTCGGGGTCCCCCCAGAACAGCTGGAGGAGGTGTGTGTGGACCGGGAAGTTTGGGCATCTCTGCTGAGACTGCTGCCCCCGCGACCCGGCCCCGGATAAAGCGGAAGAAAATGGATGGATGGATGGATGGATGGATTATCAATGCAAAGTCGACTAAATTCGTCTTAAATTTAGTCGACTAAATTTACTAGCAATTTTAGTCGACTAAAACTAGACTAAAATTGAAGATATTTTTTTGACTAAAACTAGACTAAAATCGAATTACATTTTCGTCAAAAGACTAAGACTAAAACTAAATTAAAATATGTTGTCAAAATTAACACTGCTGCAGATAGAAGTTTGCTCCAAGAGCTAAAGTCTGGTACAAAGCATCTTTTCTGATTAATGCTCCTGTACACAGCCCCTGTCAAATAAATAAAATAAATATATCTTTAGAGACAACGTTTTGATGCCCGTTGGGTCCAGGGAAATTCAAAAGAAAGAGTATTTTATGGAATATTATTGTTCGGTTTTCTGTTTCTAGATGACAGATAGTAGTATAGGTATCAAAAAGAGTATCGTTCAGGTATCGTAAACCAAGTATTATTAAAGTAATGGCTACTGAAATAAAAAACATAATGTAAGGCCTAGTCATTAATGAAGTACATGAGTTGCTATATCACAGTTGGATGATTTTTGTGAAATTAGGTAGATCCTAATTATGGACTAAATGTAATGTTTTCAATATTGGGCAAGCCATTACCGTAAAACCGTAAAACCTGCAATAATCCACAATGTGTGCCTTAAACCCTGTAAATGTAATTCATTTTGGGCAAACGGTTGAGAAGTTGCAGCTTGTCAAAGTTTGGAATTTTACAGAAGCAAAAACCTAAAGAAACCTCCTCCAGATTTCACACACCCACGATTGTGTTTTTCACCTCAAGTTTCACAAGAAGCAGAACAGTAAGTGGCGTTTGAGTTGAAATAAACGCTGCATTTTAGCAAAACTGAGCAAGCTTTTAGTTTGTTTAGATGGAATTTGTCTTTTTTGTGTGTCCTTTTCATTGACTGCAGCAG
Source organism: Gobius niger (assembly GCF_951799975.1). Taxonomy (NCBI): domain Eukaryota; kingdom Metazoa; phylum Chordata; class Actinopteri; order Gobiiformes; family Gobiidae; genus Gobius; species Gobius niger. The sequence goes on along the minus strand of NC_136852.1, from coordinate 7,969,820 downwards.
CTTTTGAATCCAGTTTCCTCTGTGAAGCGGGACAGTGGAGTGGCTAATAGGTTCTCGAGGGCCCCAGACTGTAAACACTGGGTGCACGCTGACATGTATAGTTTAGGGAGCGCCGTCACTCGCCCTGGATGTGAGCGCGCATCAGCTGTGTGTAATACAGAACACATGCTGGCCCTTGAGACGGGAATAATATTTGGAAGTATATGGCAGAAAGTCAGACGTTCCGCTGGCTTTTGTTGACATTTCTCTAATCTGCGATTCTTGGCTCCGGCGCTTTACGACCGCGTGTTTCTTCCTCTTTTCCCTTTTCCTCCGTCAGGGCCTCGTTAAAGGTGGATGCGGCTGGAGGAAAATGAGGCTTGTGTTTTCAGTCACGCGCAATAAACTAGGGCCGCGCTGATACTGAAAGATTAAAAAGCAAGGAAGGTCATAAAGGATTTGAAGTGAGGAAAAGGAAGGATTCAACAGGCTCTGACAAGATTTGTGCAAGAAGACGCTGAAAAGGACTTCCTATCTGTCTCAAAAATACACGTAAAGATCTGTCCTTTTAGCCAAATACATTCAGAAAAAAAGTAGCATGATGATGAGTTGATTTTCTAAGTGAATAAAAAGGGGAACTATATCGTAAGGCGTAATAACACCTTGGGCGCACTTAAACTTTACTGCACAGACATATTTAAATAGGGGAAACGTGGAAGAGCTTGGTCGCTTCTAACTTCACCCCTGTTTGGTCCCATGGAGGAGCCAAGGAGAGGCTAAATGCTAACAACATCTTCTTCTTTGGCCTTTTTGCGTGACTGAGGGCACGCACAAAGACCAGACAGGTACCCATCAACTCGTCTAAGCTCAGATAAGAACATATCTCAGTATGGAAAAACGGTGGCCTGTTCCTTAAACAAAACTACATCATGTGCCTCATGGAATACAGCGACTGGAAGACTCAGATTCTGCGTTGCAGAAATGTTATAAATCAGGACTTTCCGGGTTAAGGTAAACCCACAGGCAAAGCCTTTTTTTCGGGGTTGGTCTCTTTACATATAAAATTTCAAAAAACCTAATCTTCACAATAACAATTTATTTGGGAAATCGTAATTTTAAGGGCATTTTTCTCAAAATGCATTTTTCTCACGTTGGTGCGACAACATCTCCACGTAAGTAGCTCCTAGAGACTTCATGCTTTTCAGCCTTGGACTCAGTGCTTAATTTGATTCCCCGTTTGGGGGAACGCATTCCCCCAATTCAATTTTTTCAGGTTAAAGGATCCGGGAAATATTTTGGGGGATCCGGCAAAAAATGTATCTGATATAATGGTGTCTAATGAGAGTGTTCCGGCAAATGTTTTGGCCTGTTCCCCCAATCCATCACATCAGAACAAAAGTGTTCCTGAAAATACTAATTTACAAATCAAGCACTGCTTGGACTGAACAATATTTTTAAGGGGTTTTATTCAGCGTAAGATTCAATATCTAATTCCCATAGCCTTATTTATTCCACTATTCCACTATTAAGCAGCTGATGTTAAACTAAATAAGATTTCCAAAATCTCTTCTTTGTAAGTAATACGACAACAAAATAAAGCCATAAATTGATACCTGGCTCGATCCATTATTCAGATTTCGTTGCCACAAATATCGTACATTTTGGGCATTTTTAGCAAAACTTGCAATACATTTTTTCCTCATACATATTCCAGTAATCTACAGCAAACGTTTCACATTGATATCTCTAAATTGAAAAAGTTTCCCTATTCACCTGCAGCGTCTAAAAACAAGCAGTAGACATAACATTTTACAACAGCTTATTAATATTTTACGGGTTCACTTATTAATAATCAACTGAACCATTTATCATTTACAATCTTAACAACCGTTGGTTTTATTTGTCTTAAGTCGACTGGACGTGCTCAGACTCAACCCCATAATGGAGCCTTTATAAAAGCAGTCCCATGTGTCCTCCTCAGTCGTTTACAGCACTGTCGGGTCACTCTGTAGCCCCAGCGCTCACATCTGTTATCGCTTTTGAAAACGCTCCCGACGGACACTCGTTTAACTCGCAGATGAAGTGTTAATCATTATCCCGCTTGAAGTTTTTTTTTCATCCGGGAGGTTTGAACGGTTACTGCCTCCTCCAGCTGTTTCCAGGCGCTGTGTTGTGTTTGCCAGCTGAAATCCCCTGACATCCCCCACTCACAAAAAAAACGCATCATAAAAGGAAGCTCATCTTTTTACAGATTCGGAGAGTGGGCCCCCGAAGGCACCGCCACCACAGAGAACAGAGGAGCATGAAAGAGGGGGCTTTTTTGGCGTTTAGGAGTTTCCGCATTTTGTCTTTTTAAGTTGGCAGGTCGGGATGGTTCTGCCTCGGGATGGCAGCGGAAGGGTGTTTTTGCCAAGTCGATATAATGGCGACCACAAAGACAATGGGAGAGAGATGAAAGCCGTGTTTGCTCTCCGCAGCGCCGAGGTGGTTCAGCTGGAGAACTAGTCTGGGCATAGTCCTCGAACGGTCATGAAAGGGTGCCACACAATTAACTTTTATACGCTTTGAGAAAGGTTTTTAGAATCGATTGCTGTTTAAATGAGGCATACCGTGCAAAACTCGACTTCTTTTGTGCTTTAAACTAAATTATAACCTTGTCAAAAGCATCATCTTTACGTGGTAATATCTGCCTGGTTTCTTCTTCTACTGTTAAAGCTATGATCTGTCCTTCCTTGGTTATCTTGCGTCATAGGATAAGCACGAAACTGTTCTCCACATCTAACCTGCTGAAGAAAAATGCATGGATTAGTCTCGCTAAGTCTGGTTTAGACACTGTACCTCTGATCTTGGCAATGTTTTTCAGATGATAAAAAGCTGCTGATGTTATTGCTTTGATGCGGCTGTTTAAGTTCAGGTCCATGATTACTCCTACATTTCTACAGTTTTAGAGGAAGAGACTCAAGGTGACTGAAAGCACTTTCTCTTTGTGTCTGTGGGCCGAAAACAATGATTTCAGTTTTGTCTTAGTTTAGTTGGAGAAATTTGTTTTGCATCCATAAACTGATCTGTTGGATGCAGTGACAGAGAGTGTCTACAGGCCCATGTTCAACTGTTGTCAGTGTGTGAATGTGACATTATTGCTGTTTATTAGCTGACCCAATGGAAGCATGTGTAGTTTGAATAAGAGGGGTCCTAGGATTGACCCCTGGGGGACTCCAGTTCATGGCAATTTTGTTTGAGACACAGTTGCCAATTTCAACAAAGTACGTCCTGTCCTTGAGATGGGACTTGAACTAGTTTAGAGCTGTACCAGAGATTCCCACCCAGTTTTTACGTGGTAATATCTTCCTGGTTTCTTCTTCTACTGTTTAAGCTATGATCTGTCCTTCCTTGGTTACATTGCATCATAGGATAAGCACGAAACTGTTCTCCACATCTAACCTGCTGAAGAAAAATACATGGATTAGTCTCTTTAAGTCTGGTTTAGAAACTCTTCCTCTGATCTTGGCAATGTTTTTCAAATGATAAAAAGCTGATGATGTTATTGCTTTGATGTGGCTGTTTAAGTTCAGGTCTGTGTCCATTATTACTCCTAGATGTCTAACCAGTTTTAGAGGAAGAGACTCAAGGTGACTGAAAGCACTTTCTCTTTGTGTCTGTGGGCCGAAAACAATGATCTCAGTTTTGTTTAGTGTCTGTTGGATGCAGTGACAGTGTGTATCTACAGGCCCATGTTCACCTGTTGTCATTGAAACATAGATCTGAGCCGATATGACATTATTGCTGTTTATTAGCCGACTCAATAGAAACATGTGTCTGTTGAATAAGAGGGGTCCCATGATTGACCCCTGGGGGACTCCCAATTCATGGCAATTTTGTTTGAGACACAGTTGCCAATTTCAGCAAAGTACGTCCTGTCCTTGAGATGGGACTTGAACTAGTTTAGAGCTGAACCAGAGATTCCCATTCAGTTTTGTGACCTGTAATATCCCATATTCCACTGTGTCAAAGGCGGTGCTCAGGTCCAAAAGAACTAAAACTAGGACTTTGCCTGTGTCCATGTTTTTGCAAATGTGTTTTGAGCCCCATGTGCAGGATTTGTCCATTTTAAATTATCAAAATCCAGTCTCATGTTTCTAACAAAAACATAAATCAAATTGAATTGAGGATTAGACTGGCATGGGATTAGAAATGCTCTATTCCTTTTTCTTTTCCGAATAGATATTGGGGACCTTAAAACTTCTTTCATCAAGGCTTCATACCCCAGAATTCAACTTCTGTTTAATATCCAACCTTTTGTGAAAAAAATATCTGGACATTTTGGACAAGACTAGAGTCCAAAATTGTCTCGTAAACCCATAATCAAAGCTTTGTCTTAGCCTCTTGTGGAAAGCATCAGTGAGAGCTGTGTTGTGACTTCTTTTGCAGGCCTGGCAGCTGAGATTCAGTCACCTCATTGGCTACGGCGCCAAGTACTACTCCTACCTCATGTCCCGCGCTGTGGCCTCCATGGTGTGGAAGCAGTGCTTCGTCCAGGACCCTCTGAACAGGTGAGGCGGCTTTTCCATCCTCCGCTCCAGACTGTGAGCAGCTAAAACCATCTCGCGCTCTATTCTCCATAAAGCAGGATGTAATTCAGTTCATATTATGCAGTGAAGGAGTTCCCAAACCTTTCAGGTGACGACCCCCAAAATATCAACATGAACAAACGGTGACCACTGCAGTTATAGTGGTTTCAGGATTAAAATTCCGTCATGAATTGATCTAATTACAGGACATGAATTCCACTGCACTAAAGCCTCTGAATGCAGTTGTCCATTCAGCACTTAGATTCATCACAGGAGATGGTTACAGCATAATGGTTTTAATTGAATGAATATTTGGTTATCGGGCTGATACCACATGCTTGTACTCATACTCGTACTCATTAATGAGGTCCCGATACCAGAAACCGATATCACTTGACATGTGGCCGCCGCTCCTACAGGAAGCAGGTCTCCACTGAGGAGTGAAAATAGCAACAAACTGGAGAATTCTGTAGTGGAAATACAATAATCCACATAGAGCTGAGTTTATTACAGACGACACTCCCTAAATCAGAGTCTGTGCTGGATTTAACCAGAGCTAAATGTTGTTAGTGCTGCAGCGTGGAGTCTGCAGTGTTTACATGATACAGGCTAATGTTGCTAATGTTGCTAATGATGCTAAACTAGCCGCTAAATCGCAGCTAGCAGTTCTGGCGATTCTTGCGCCGATTTATGCCCAGGGGCTTATTCATCTGACAAACTAACCCAGCGACTAAAAAGTCCTCAGAAAATCCAAATTAAAGAGATACAGCATGTTTATATTGAGCGAAAAGGAGCTGGAGCAAAACAGTCAAAACTCTGTAGCTACTGGATAACTTGCTTTAAACACACGAGAAAATCCACACAGAGTTGAATTAAAGGCAAAAAGAGACCATTTAGCTGCAGTAATAAGTAACATCTCAATGCTATTGTTAAATAAAAATAGATAAATGAATAAAGCACAAGCACTAAGGAGCTTTTGGACATGGGCTGTTCTGTCTATGATGGACAGTGCAATAAACATTAAAAATAATATTAAATGAAAATAAATAAAATGGCATCTGCACAATTTTGATATAACTACCCTTAAAAGCGTAGCCTACTTTACTCAAGGAAATGTAAATGAGTAAATTAACTAATTACTAACCAATCTGCTGTGAAAAACTAATAAATAAAAGTATGTTGAAGAAAATGCCTTGTACTCGTATCGGTATTCGGTATCGGCAAGTTCTTAAATCAAAGTACTCGTATCGGTTTGAGAAAAAGTGGTATCGCTGCATCTTTAGATATTTATGTTGTTATTGTTGTCTATACTGTATGTTTTAATGAATTTATAAAACTGTTCAAGCAGGTCCATCTTGCAATTGAGACACTAAGCCAACCTGCATAAAGGATAATGCTAATGCCAATAGATTGTAAATTAATAATATCTGTAAAATATTGTAACAATGTCATTATCGCACTATTCATGACAGTTTTCGAAGTCTTTACTGAGCATCCTTGAGAATAAGCCGTCGTGAAAGGCGTCAGGGTCGACAGGATAATCAGGAGGAGAGCTGCGGGGGAAAGACTTTTAGACACAAGCAGGACTCATTTTTCAAAATAGTCCTGTGAGCCGTGTCCAGGCAGATACAGGCTGTTCTGCTGAGCCACCGCCGACACCTGCCAAGTCCACATGCGCTTCATATTAACGTCATGTTCTGTGTCAACCCCCAGACTCCACCACATGCAACAGAATCCAGAGAGCGGCCTGTCAGCTCTGCGCCACAGGGGAAAGTCTTACCCGTCTGTCAGCTGGGCTTTATAAGGAACACAAACCAGCCTGATGTATTAACGGTTTAATTTGATATGGCCTCACACGGCAAACCTAAACTTGAAGCTATTTTAGGATGAAATGGATCTAGAACTTGTCAGGATCTACAAAACGAAGGTCGTGTTTGTAACAATATGAATGAAACAGTGCTGAAGAAGATATTCTGAAGGCCGTCTGGGCTCTCCCTAAAGCAGCTACATCACTGTGGCATTGCATTTCGGACGCACTCTAAGCAGCCTGCGAGCGCATGGACTTGCTCGGAAGAGAGAACGAGGCGTGCCTTTGAATTGCCTTGTGTATGAATTGTGCTCTACAAATAAACTTGCCTTGCCTTGCCTTGCGTGGTGCACAGACGTTACACAGACACGGAGCGAGAGTGTGCAGGGCAGGGTTCAAAGACGCACCATGTGAACTGCAGAATATTGAACCACACTGTGTTTTCAAAACATTAAGTTGAAATTGAGGAAAAAAATAATTTTATTTATTTATTTATTGACCTTTATTTAACCAGGATAGTCCCACTGAGATTAATAATCTCTTTTTCAGTGGAGTCCTGGCCCCAGAGGGGAATCTATTGTACACGTTTGAAAGACAAGACTCGAAGCTCTCCGTTGGTGAAAACAGTTTAATTCTATATGCCTCGGTTCCTGAGAAATCCAAAGCTAAACAGAGGCTAGGTTTTTTTCTAAGCTAATTAGTGTTTTATGAAACACTTTCCTTTCTGATTGACTCCTCTCTCCACTAAGGGAAGAGGAAAATGCCTATGAAATGAATCGCTTTTGCCAGGTTCTCGGATTGAAGACTTAACCCGGATGTTTCTCAGTCGTCCTTGGACCGATTTTTAACCATTTAAAAACTCAGAGAAACATTAAAATCTCAACTGTTTCAATCTGTACATGAGCCTCTCTGCTTTGTCAAACGCGCTGCAGAGAGTGAGAGAGAAATGTTGGCTTTTTGATAGTGTCTTTTATTTCACTTCTGTTCATCACAGAGCCACCAAAATCACACATAAGGTGTATTAGAGTGTCTAGCTTCGAATAAATAAAAGAAAACCGCGAAACCAAGCTTTTCCGTTATTGGCACTCAGTGTTAATATTGACGAGCAAATGATGCTCTGAATAAATCGTCCTCCTTTGAGACTCCATGGTTCTGTTCCGAAATTATGAATAGTTTGTCTCCATTTATCCTGCAATCTCAGATAATTTCCTTAAATATTATGTTTAAACACAAAATGCACATGTTCCTGAGACTTCTGAGGATGGCCTTCAAATGGAGGCTGAAACTTGTAAAGGTAAAACTATTCAAAATCTCTAATCCTAGTGTCTGACCAAATGAACCTTGAAAGTTCTGCATTTGTAGCGTTTGTACATTGTAATTAGCAATACAATCTTTCAAAGTCACTCTACAGTACTTGAGTATTTGAGTTCTTCCTTCATTCTTCCATGTTTTTTCAAAACAATTAGACTCTCTCCCCGCAGCGATCTCCTCATCCTCCTGTTTACGGTCTGGCCTTGCCGCTCCTGTCAGGTGTCTGTCTGCCGTCACGCGAGCAGACACAGCCGGGGGGGAGCGGGAGAGGGGAGGAGGGGGAGGCATGTATAGAGTGTGACGGGACGGCATACCTGTAATGGAAACCTAATCTGTGTCTCCACATCTTTTAGGGAGATGGGGGAGCGCTACAGGAGGGAGATGCTGGCCCACGGAGGAGCGAAGGAGCCTATGCGGATGGTGGAAGGTAACGCTCTAAACACCGTGACACAAGCTCCTCATCGAGACACCAAAAAACATTATTTCCTGTTTCCTGTTTGCACTATTTAAGTTTGAACAGTTTAAAGGATTCCCCTAAACTCGCCTTTTGCCTGTAATCCACCGCCGTTTCACAAAAGCAGGAGCCCATGTGTTGAAGCATTTATCCTCCCTCTATTGTTTGCTGTGGGGTCGTGCGGTTCAGCGGCACCATCTTGAATCTCTGTTTCAGAATCGGACGGAAAACTTTGTAGAAAACGAGCTTTTCATCTTTTCCAGAACTCTGAGGCTTTTTTTGCGTGGTTTTGTGTCATTGGAGGAGATGTTGGTAATTGCTTGACTGTTCACGGAGGCAACGTTGTGGACAGTAACTTGAGAAAGTGGTCATAGCTCTGGCTTATTTCTCTTTTATTGCATCGCTGTTTGATACTCTCACAATACGCATATACACGACAGACCTATCCACGGCTTTCAATCATTGCTGTGCTGTTTGTTGTCACTCATCTAAAAAAAGCCCAATAGATAAATCGAGATTCCCGCTCACCTTGAAACCGTCTGGGATTTGAGAGTAAAATTCCCATTCAAAAGTCCCACTGACTTTCGAAAAATTGTATTGGATGGATGGATTGAGGCTCATCAGCTTTGTGGTAACTGGTTCAGAAGATTGATTCCAAACATTATAAACAGAAAAGCTATACATTTGAGATGGTCAGTAGTTATCTCGGAGCGGATTCGACTCCTTCCAAAAGACTTTGGGCCTGATCTTCTGCCTGGCGCAACAACAGCGTTGCTCAAGACGATGCTGGTATCTTGCGTACAAACAGTGCACCAGTGCTTTTGCGGCCAGACTACGAGAACACTGCAAAAAGTAATTAACTAGATTAGTTTAAATGCCACAAATTTAAAGGAGCTATCCCTGATTTTTTCTGTTATTGGAATAAAATGTGTTTTGTCCTTTAGTATATGGTAAAAGCAGACATTTATCCAAAAAACACTGGTTTTAAAGCCTTTGAAGCAGTCATAAAATGTCAGGCTAGTAGGCATTTTTTACAGTGAAGTGACAGTTTTCCTCCCTGAAAGTTGTGAAACCTGGTTTAAACTCAGTCCCCGTGACGAATGTTGATGTTGTAAATGCATTCGGAAAGTTTGAGATGAGTTTGGACCAGGAAATAGCAATTTGAAATTTGTGTGACCCTGTTTCTTTGTACAATCAGATATAGCTCCTTTAAATCTGAGCTGTTTTGTCTAGCTAAGATTTAATTGAGCATTTGACATAGATTATTTCACCTTTTCTGAAATGTTTCTGACTCGTTTCAATACATTTTGGTATAATCTTGGTCAGTTCAGGAAAAAAATCTATAAGGGGGAAAACAGCTCAAAAGCAATAATATACATTTCCTCAATTCAAGTCATTTAAGCCAATGCTTGATATTTACTTATTGTAGTGCACTTGCTGCTTCTCCTTCACTCTCCTCATCTGAACATTAACACTGTACGTCGTTCAGGTTTTAGGCTACATACTTCTTAAAGGAACAGGCCACCATTGTTACATACTGAGATATGTTCTTGCCTGAGCTTAGACGGGTTGATACGTACCTGTCTGGTCTTTGTGTGTGCCCTCAGTCACGCACAACGACCAAAGATGTTGTTAGCATTTGGCCTCTCCCAGCATATTCTTATAGCTTCAAACGGGGGTGAAGTTAGAAGCAACCACGCTCTTCCACGGACACACACAAAGACCAGACAGGTATGCATTAACTCGTCTAAGCTCAGGTAAGAACATATTTCAGTATGGAAGAACTGTGTCCTTTTCCTTTAAGCTCTCACAGGACAAACTACACTGTGATTAAACATTGTCCATGTCCTGAGAGAAAGAGAATATACTGATGGTCCCGCTCTAGTGCTGGTATTAAGAAGGAAAGGCTTGGGGATGGACCACTATTGTACATAACATCGCCACGAGTACAAGATCAAGCTCTTTGAACTTTTCATGTGTACATTTTTCAAACAATATGTGGGAATTTTACTTTGATGAGCTCCAGCCTCCAGCCTCAGTACCAATATTTTAACAATAGCAATAGATGATTTTAGCACAATAGCGTTACAAGTTTTTACACTGCTGATTTTGCTAACCACCTTTTGTTCCTTACCAATGGGTTGGGTTTAGTTCATTATCATAAGAGGTTACGTTTTCTCCCTCAAAATACTGTTAGTACAAAATATTAGTAGTATTTTATAGAGAGGAATGAATGCTTCCCAAACCTGTCTCTTCTGTAGTAGTTCCTTCAGCTTTCGGGGCAGCTGGGTAACGGGAGCGTTGAATGCCTGGCCGCCTGCCTCTAGATGTTCCCGGTGTTGAAACGTAAACCTCAAATGCAGAATAAGCTGGAGAGGAGAAAGTGGCCCGGTGGAGGAGAGGCTCAAAGGTGACACGGTGTGGGACGTGATCCCGGGCTGGCGCTACAGAGGGAGCTTTCATGGGCCGGTAAGTTCCCATAGAAAACGGCACCGAGAGGAAAATGGATATACGCTTCTACTGTAGCGCGCTCTGCTTTGGTTCTGGAAGGGCTTTGTTCACTTTTGCTAAATTGTCAAGTCATCGGGATAAGAAGGTAGAGTTGGATTAGTATATAATGGCTTCAGAAAGTATTCATACACTTCTGTTTAAAGACTTTTACAGAAAATACTAATAATAATGTATATGCACAGAAAATACGCCTAACCTTTTTTCCTTGAAGCCTCCCTGCACGTGTAGTCGGGCCGCGCCCCCCCCCCAGTCTAAAACTGTGGCCCCAACAAATGTATCAAAACAGGAAAATAATTGCTACGAAGTATTTATTTTAAACATATAAACTGAAATTGGACCTGTAGTTCTTACTCAGTCATTTTTGATGATTTTAGACCATTTATTTTGCCCAAATAATGTCATTTATGGCCTGACCCTCTGACCAGGCAAAGCTCTGGGCCCCCTCAGCAATCCCAGGCTCGCCCCCCCAGGTTGGGAACCACTGTTGTAGAGCACAATTCATATAAAGTATAAAGTACAAGGCCATTCAAAGTGATTTTACAGTTGCATAAGATTACAAGAAAGCAGATAAATCAATCCATAAAACATCAACACAAGCACTCATTTACAGTACATTTACCTGAGTCCATAAAGTTTTTAAAGTAATTGTACTTCTTGCTTTAATTGTATCATGTAATTTTACTTTCTCATGAGTAACACTATTTTGAACCATCAGTACAGTTACTTGAGTACAACATTTATTGATCTTTTGACTCTGAGTTCATCTTTACAGAGACTAGATGCAAGTTGGCCATTTTATACTCACTACTGCCACCTCAGGTCATACGTGTAACTGCAGCTTCTATATTAAGCTTGTGCGTGACGAGAATTCAGACTCGAAGTAACAACTTTTTGAGTGACAGTGCAGGATTTTAGAGGCAGTTGTGGTGAACAAGTCTGAGCTCATTCTACACATTAGGACATGGCTGGAATATGTAGGGGGAGGAAAATACTTGACGTTTTTAAACTCTGTATAGTCTCATTTAAGTGAGAAAAGCTCCATGTTCTCATACTTATCCTCTTGTGTCTTGCACATTTTGTGATATTTTTGGAAATAATCAAAATGTCCACATTATTGTGTGTTTAGATTCCTATTTTTACTCTCAAACAAATGCTCAGTAGTTGATCATTTATTGTCCTTGTGAGGAAATTAATTTTCAAACACAAGAGACGAACACCAAGACAACATTCTCCACAAATCTAAACATGCCCAACGTAACAACAAAAATAGTACATACTGTATTTCTACAAATTACCTTTACTTTTACCCAAGTTCTTTACTGTGTACTCCTACTTCTAATAAAATGAAGAGATAAAGATATTCTTATTTTGGCTGCTCTATCCGACCTCTGTAAGCATAAACAATAATAGCTTGCCCCCTTTAGCGGTTTGTAAACTGCTTTTGTCCTTCTGACGATAAAATTAGCAATTGTATTCATGGAAATTAGCTATGTTTCCTATAAACCTTGTAAATAATATAAATGTACAAGCTCTACAAAGGCTACGGTCCACAAAAGTCATTTAAAAACCCTGAATAAATCATCAAGTCACACTTTTTGCCTTGCGGTGCGTCACATTGTGCCTTTATATTCGTCCTGTAATGTTGTTAAAATAACCTTTATCCCGTGTTGACTCTTTGAGCTTGGCCGCTTCCACGTCTTTGTTTTGAAGTTGGCTGAACAAAGGCTCTCCCGGTCCGTGTTTGTCATCGCCCTTGTCTCGCCGCTTCTGGGGCCTGTCTTAAGTGTGATTTGTGGAAGACGCTTCCTGAACTTCAAAGCGCTTCATTACAGAGCTTTGCCTGCAGCCAGCTCAGGTGACTGGAACATGTTATGAGCAGCACGAGGGATACGAGCCTCAAACGGGGCAACGAGATGAAACACAATTAAATTAATTATTCGCTATTTATGGCTCCAATTAGCAAATCAAGAAAGGGATGGAAACTTCGGTACTTTTTTCAGTAATATTCATTATCTAGAACCTAAAAAATGACCATATTGTTTAAATGTTCCACAACAAGAGCTTTCTTTTCATTTTCTATCATTTATTTGAACTGGAACGACCAAGTAACTTTCTTGAGTGCCGTCTCAGGACCCACCAGGGATCAAAACTTGCCATCTGAAGAGAAATATACATATATAGTTTAGGTATCGTTGGATCAGGATTAAAGTGGGTCAAAATGGTCTAAAATAGATCTAAATTCAGACTAAACTGGGTGTAAACCTTGTCTAAAGCGGAAAAACTTTAAAGCAGTACTAAATAACTCATGCCCCTAGAGGCCATAAGCGTCACTGCAGGTGTCGTAGCACGTTGTGATTTTTTACTCATTAATTGTCCGTGTGAGTAAATACTTCGCTGACAGAAAAGATAAAGGGACAGAGGGATATCGTACATCCAATTACACAATGGAGATCTTTCTTTTCGCTCAAACTTGGCTGTAAATACTGTTTAAGTGGCGCTAGCCCGCAGTTAGCTTTGCCCGTTAGCCTGTTAGCTTCTTCTTCGTGATTCTATTAGTGTGTATAAGCCGAATGCCCATCTCGGGTCGCCCGTTGCATTATGGGTAGTGGAGTTTCTTTTGGCTACCAAACAATATTGATAGTTAGCGTTAAGCAACGAAGAGAGCTCTGATTTGGACCGTTTTAACCGCTGGAAAGTTAGTGATATAAAACTTTTTGTCGTTGCCGTGGAGCTTGTTACAATATTGGCTTAAAGCAGTACTAAGTAACTCTTCCCCCGAGAGGCCACAAGCGCAACTGCAGGTGTAGTAGCAAGTTACGATTTTTTAATTTATTAATTGTCTTGGAGAGTAAATACTACGCTGACAGGAAAGGCGAAGGGAGAGAGGGTTACTGTGCATCCAATTATACAACGGAAATATTTTTTTTCACTCAAACTTGGCTGTAAATACTGTTTAAAGTGACGTTAGCCCGCAGTTAGCTTTGCCCGTTAGCATGTTAGCTTCTTCTTCTTGATTACATTAGTGTGTATTACTTTCTCCGCACCGGGTGCAGTCAAGTTGCAAACATGGTTTTCTGGCCAGAGACACCAGGGGGAGATGAAAGACCCTCCAATCATCCCATAAACACTTGTATTACCCCCACAGGGACTACGAAAAGGATTTATTAAGGTAAATAAGTTACTTAGTACTGCTTTAAAGTCTATTTTTTACAACCAGGGCTGCGTACGGAGATAGACAGAAACAGAAAGAACTGAGCGACGTTCATATGCAGAGATGCTTCAAAAGTGACGACCAGTCCGTGTTCACAAAGTTGGAACTATGTGAGAAAAACATTTCTGACCCTTGAAGACGACCGTTGGACAAAGTGCAGGGTCTGAAACTGCGGCCTCATGACACCGATATTCAGAACATTTTAGGTAACATTAGTTGCAGATTAGACGCTTTACAAAACTGCTGCAGTTCAGCGAGATTCAGGCGGTGTACTTACTTATCCCACACTCTCCTGTGAATGCTGACATGTTACGGCCAATAAAAGTATAATCAAATGTAAATGTTTGGATGGTATTAGTTCAAGCAAGCACTGTTCATTCTCATTCGTATGAATTTAATAAAGATCAGACCACATTTTATGACCACTTTAGGCAGAATTCCAAACAGTGCACTCACTTCATATTTTCCAAGTTGTATTTGATTGTGGTGGTTTAGACGCCATATCAGCTGAGAACCACTGGTTTAGCTACAAACATGTTCGCAAATACATCTCATTCTGGTATTTGTTGAGCAGTTCACATTTTAGTCTTCTCCTTAATGTTAACTCCTAGACAAGATCTGACGCCAGATTTTTAAACATAATTCGGGAAATTTTTCCTCAAATCCTGCAGCGCTGGTTCCAAGTTGTTGTAAAGAAGAACAGTTTAATGGGACTGGGCTAATAGCTGGAGGCTGAGGAGCATTTTTCTGTGTCATTATCAAAGCTCAGAGCCACAAAGGTCATTTCATCGATAGACATCTCTCACCTCCCTCCAAATAAATAAACACGTCCTTCTGTAAGCGTTTTCTGCAATGGGAATGAGCTTTCGATCATTTATGACGAGAGTCTTTTTCATATTGTCTTTATTTGCTTTTAGTGTTTTTTGTTTTTAAATAAAGGTTAAAGCTGAGGTTTGTGTAAGCTCATGCAGGGGTTATTTTATTGCAAAACATCAGAGCCTCCTGTGGCTGTGATCTGAGGAAATGATGCCTATTAGAGAAAGTGCGGCAGATGTGCTGACTCCGGTTAACTTCTGTAAACTCTGCAAGCGTCTGCATGTTGGTGCAGACGGGAGAGGTGGGGGTGAGAGACGACAGTGAGGGGGATGGTATCAAAGCCTTTGTTTGGATTTCCTTCACACACAAAAAACACACAGGGTCAGGTGTTCAGACCCAGCTGGAGAGGAGGCTGTCGTCACTTTCCCCGGCGAGACATCACTGAGTAATGTGTAATTAAGTCTGCTCTGAACAGACTGGAAATTAGAGTTTAATGGGAGGCCGCAATGTGTCACGGCTTTTATCAACTTCCTGTGAATTATTAAGTTGATTTCAATTGTTACTCACATTTAGAGCTTTGATCCCGAACATTTTGATTCTCCTCTGGCCTCATCATAGAGGGCCTGGCCTACAGAGGGAAGGAAGCTAACTATAGTATGATAATCACAATGTTTTTTTTTAACTTTTCTTTATTAATATTAAACACATACAAATAAAATTGGCGAAAATGGATCCTTATGGATGTTTTGTCTCATTCTTGCCTTAGAAAATTTGGCAGATTGTCCAGTAGAAGTGAAGAACTATCACTCAAAGCTAGCCGTTAGCATGTAGCATGAAGCTATTTATGCATTTTTGGACCTTTGAACAACTTTTCTCCACCTTATGCCTCTGTATATTTATTTGGTAAGATGTACATCCATAATTAAGCATTTGTTAAGATTGTGGTCAGAGACGGGTCGTACCCAACATGTACTTGAGTAACTTTTTGAAGTAATTGTACTTCTTAAAGGAACTAGACGGAGTTTAAACATGTTAAAATTATGTATTTTCCTCCCCCTACATGTTCCAGCCATGTCCTAATGTGTAGAATGAGCTCAGACCTGTTCACCACGACTGCCGCTAAAATCCTGCACTGTCACTCAAAAAGGTGTTAATTCGCAAGACCTGAGGTGGCAGTAGTGAGTATAAAAATGTCAATTTAGTACCTAGTAGTAGTACCTTTAAGAATAGTTTTCCCCATGTTACTTTTTACTTCTGTATATGTATTGATATCTTTGGGACTCGTAGCAGCGCTCAATTTTCCAGTTTTTTTCTATTTTCACTCTTTAATTCTACTTGAGTAATATTATACAGTAATGAAGTATCTGTATCTGCACTAAAGCAAATTTTACTCTTTCCACAATGAGTAAATCTTTAAGTGTTGACATACAGTATATAGTAGATGCAGTTTGTGTTTCATGTATTTTGTTCTTCATAAAAAATATTATTGGATATTTTTATGGCATGTTTTTCTGTTATGTTTTGTTTCTCCCCAAGTACATATTTACTCTTACTTGAGTAATTATTTTGGTCACTACTTTCTAATTCTTCTATTGTAAAATGATTTCAAGTACACCTACAGTAATCTTCTATAGTGGTGGAGTAATTGTTGAATGAATCATCCTTTTTCCCTTGTGTTTTTCCTCTGGCAGCTTCGAACATGACCTTTTGGGGGTGTTCCCATCTGTTTCTATAACTAAGAGAGGATTTGTGTTGTGCCATTTTAGATGAATATAGCATTTTCCAGACAACAAAGTTATATTATTACCAAATACCTGCAAAAGTATGATACCTGTCCTTTCAGTCTCTAACCATCAGACTGTGGAGGTCCCTGTAGTTTACTCTTTGGACTATTTTAAAGATAAAAGCCTCAGAAATTCAGTCCAAGTTATAAATTCATCCCAGCGGTTTAGAGAGGAAAATAAAAAATGCTACTATAATGACCACAGTTACTGAATGCTGTAAATCAAGACACCATTCAGTTACACATAACATACTATTCTCTGTTCACTCCCCTTTATATAACTTTTCCGCCTCTCTTTGATATCAAATCCCATTCCTGCACTTGAGCCGATAAGTTTGGAGTATTCAGTCCCTGAGCGCTGGTGGACGTCCCAGCAGAAACAGTGCTTGAGCTCATAATGACTGCTATCATTTCTGCTCCGGTCCCGCTGCTTTCATGTGGCAGCCATGTTCCCAGAGACGCGGGAGTCTCGTGGTTTGCCGGACTCCCACACATCGGTGTCGTCTTGTAGCCGAGGGGCAGGGCGCGCCGTAACAGGAGACCTTCCCCCAGACTGCAGAGTCTTATCGAAAACATACCTGGAGTGTGGTTGGGTCGTCATCTGAAAATACTTTCTGCAATAGACACTTCTTGTTCGACTGAGACAAAAAACGACAAATCTGTTCTTGTGGATTAAAGCAGCAGGTTGTTTCAGACTGTTGTGGTGAAAAATTAGCCGAGCCAGAAGGTGAAGGTCTTGATTCCGATGGCATTAAAAAGCATTAAGTCGTTAAATCAACTGTGCCAAAATGAAAGGCAGTTGTCATTAAGAAACATTAAACTAGATTAAAGACTGGTATCAAAGTAGACCTCTGTGAGATTGAAAAATGAGGAGAAAGAGAAGTGATCTAGATGCCCCCCTCTCCTGATTGAACCTGAGACCCACTCCTTGTTCCCTGTTGTTCTCATTGGTCTACGCGTAATCCTGCAAGGGTCTGAATTTGCTGCTGAGATCAGTAAAGGGAAGGACTTTATAAAGAATATAATTATTCCATGCTATTTATGCCCCATTTCCACTGGCAGTCCCGACCCGGCCCAGTGTCTGGTCTAAACTGTTAGGCGGGCGTCCTCACTGCCGAGACTAGGGCTAATCCGGGCTGAACCGGTACAAGTTTTTGGGCCGTCATCAGAAGTATCACCGGCGTGCGGTGACGCGTCACTTATCAGCTGTTCTTACTTCCGAGGCGTGACCAGTCTGACGATCCCAACAGGTCCGACAGACTGGTCACCCTGGTTGCCTCTGATTGGCCAGAGGAGCGGAGACAGCCCTCACTAAACCGGGCAGGTCATACGGGAATTCACATTTCACATCTGTCGAAACAGTTAATTTTGCCCATGATAGCATTTAGCCGCTGTTAGCACAACTTTAGCTGGTGTTAGCATAACATTAGCATGTAGCTTTTTTATTTATTTTGTTTGCGAAGTGACGTTCCATCCTCAGGTCGGTGGGGAGTCCTTGCCTCAAGTGGAGGAGTTCAAGTATCTCGGGGTCTTGTTCACGAGTGAGGGACGGATGGAGTGTGAGATCGACAGACGGATCGGTGCGGCGTCAGCAGTGATGCGGTCGCTGTATCGGTCTGTCGTGGTGAAGAGGGAGCTGAGTCGGAGGGCAAAGCTCTCGATTTACCGATCGATCTACGTTCCCACCCTCACCTATGGTCATGAGATTTGGGTAATGACCGAAAGGACAAGATCGCGAATACAAGTGGCCGAAATGAGTTTCCTTCGCAGGGTGGCCGAGCGCACCCTTCGAGATCGGGTGAGGAGCTCAGTTACCCAGGACGAGCTCGGATCAGAGTCGCTGCTCCTTCACGTCTGAGGTGGCTAGGGCATCTGTTTCGGATGCCTCCTGGTCGCCTCCCTCGGGAGGTGTTCCAGGCATGTCCTATTGGGACAAGTCCTCATGGAAGGCCCAGGGTACGCTGGTGGGACTATGTCTCCGAGCTGGCCTGGTGTCGCCTCGGGGTGCATGGATGGGGAAATCTGAGCGTCATCGCTGCTGAGACTGCTGCCTCCGCGACCCGGCCCCGGATAAAGCGGAGGAAAATGGATGGATGGATGGATGGATGGATGTTTTTTTTGCCCTTTTTTTAACCAGGAAAGTCCCACTGAGATTAACAATCTCTTTTTCTGGGGACTCCTGGCCCCAGAGGGGAACCTAATTGTTACCTTCATTGGTTAATCTTTTAGCTGCTTCTTTCCTTAAATATTTGCCTTGAATCTCTGAATGATTCGATAAACCCCACCAATGTGAGCATTATTTGTCCACATTGTTCTCATTGCGGCTGTTCTGTTGTTCCTTCAGTATTGTGTATTCTAGCGTGCAACCCCTGCGGTCCATTTGCAGTGGAAACGTGAATTTCATTTTGTAATACATTAACATTTACAGACATCTCATTGTGTCAATAGAAATTAAATATGCACTGATTTTTGCTTTTGTGGCGTTAAAAATGTAGTAATTGGACTTGAATTTGCCTGCCAGAGTGTCAGCAGAGGAAGAGTCCGGGCGTTTTGTTCAGAAGTTACCAGTTTTCATACACACATAATATTTTAGGTTGGAAAATGTGGAGCGGCTCGGCTGAGAGGCTCATAATTGCTCCCAAAATCCTCAGTCAAACACAATGTAGGACTTAAGTATATGTTTGCCCTCTCGAAATCCCCTCCTTGTTTCTCGTTTTGCCCTCATTTGTGCATCATTTGTGAAAGCGTTTGGCGTTGGCATCGTGGTCGTGCTGTGGGCGAGCGTGTGTGCGGGCGTGCCAGTTTGGAGGTGACCCGCGCAGGAAGAGAGTGGGGAGGAGGGGAGCGCCTATTTACACTGGCAGCCACACAAGGGGGAAATGGAGAGACTTCAAAGCGCCGCTGCCGCCGCTCACTCGTAAAGAGAGCAAGGGACTCGTCCACGCATGAGCGGGCAAACGGCGGGACACACACGGTTCCCAGGCTCCACGAACTTATAACAACGGCCTCAGATTCCGGCATTTCTTCTCTGACTTGTTTTGAAACTAGTTATGAGTTCATATTGGAAGGAAACATCATGCAAAAACTTTTAACCATGGATTAAAAACAGGCCTGCCGTGTACTTTTCTGTATTCACTTTGGAACTCACTGTAACAGTTCACAGTTCTGCCCAAAATGTATTAACTCCAAGCAACATACAAGTGTATAAATATAAATCAAATAATGAGTTTTACTTTGGGTTTGAGTCTCACCTTTTTCTAAAGCTCTGGTTTTTACAGTTCCATCATCTGAGCAGGTCTGACTCTGCTCATCTGTGTCACATCTTATGAAAAAAAAGAAGAATATTACTACTACTACTTCCTTCCAAGTATTTTTCTTTTTGTTGACATCATACTAATGAATTCTTATTTACAATGCTGGAATCTAATCCTGCATTGGGCTCATTTATGCATTTGTGCCTCGTCTGGTAAAAAAAAAAAAAAAAACAGCTGCGTGGCTCATTTCATCAATGTAAAACTCCTCTCGTTTATAGCGCTTTAATCGCGGGGCTATCGTGTTTATTTGATCAGAAATGCTAAGATAATACATGGGTGTTCTGGCCCCGCTGTGTTCCAGTAATGCTCACTTACGTGAGCGGGTCAGAGGTTCACATTTCCTCGTCTTTATCTCATTTTGCTGCGGTGCTAATGTTGAAGTTACTTTGATGTAGAAAGTGTAAAAACTCTTCCTTCACGGAGAGCGCCTGCAGAGCTGTTTCGCTGGAATACTCGTCGCATTTTTCAGCTAAATACGTGCAGAAGTCGGAAGTATATCTGCTGCTGTAAACGTGCTGTCCTGAGTCTGCAGCAGCTCCGGGCTGCAAGACGTGCGGGCGGCGCCCGCCGAGAGAAAGGCAGCGAGCTGGAGCCGCAGATTCAATGTAATTTGAGCTTAAAATTATCGGGCCTAATTATCTGCCACTTTTTTTTTTATCGGCTTTATCGGGGATGCCGCCAAAATGCCGATAAATGCCGATAATTATCGGCGGCCGATATTATCGTGCATCCCTACATTTTACCTGATGTGAAAGTTGTTTGTTTTGAGCTTTTATGTTTTGGTTTCTTGAGACGAGTATCCGATCAGAAAGCAGAATGAGCCTCGCCAAATCCTACGGCTAAATCCCTACTTCAGTTTCCATACGACTAACAGCTCCCGCTCTGTGTTTGTGCGACAGGGATGTTGCAGAAGCAGCCGACCATTGAAGACTTTGTGGACGCCCTGGTGTCGGAGCTCGACCCCAACTTCGAGACCTTCCTGATGGACTCTGAGAGCTGAATCAGGCCCGTCCCGAAGGCCACAGCGCATCAGAGGAGACCTGCCGTCCACTAACACAGACACTGGACGACTCGAGAGACTTTTTTCACTTGCTGTCAGAGCTGTGTGTGGCGGCATTCAAGTGCAGTTTTTAAAAAGACAATTATGTCCGTCTATAGCAGATTTACTTATATTGACAGTGCTCCAGCTTGAATTTTCCTCAATTTTGGTCTAACTTTTTGGTATAATTTCAAGCACGTCTTTATTATTTTACATTTTGTGGGTTAGAAATTGCTATAATGATATAAAACGACCTATCAAAAGTTACCCTTTCCTTTCTTGCACTGTTATATCTGCTGTCGGACGTCAGTGCCGGTCTCTGAAGACAGTGTACACTGCAAAAAGTATTTAACTAGATCAGTATAAACATCTCAATTTGAGCATAATAATCCAAATTTTAGTTGTTTTGACTAGTTAAGGAGTCCTTGGGCATTTGTTCTAGATTATTTCACTTGTTCTGAGATGTTTCTGACTCGTTTCGATACATTTCGTCCTTATTTCAGGTCATTTTCTTTGCCAATGGGGTAAGAAAATTGCTCTTATCTCATTGGCAATTTTACTTTCTTATTTCAAGCGAGATTTACCCTAGAACTGGTCTGAAATGTCCTCAAACAAGCAAAGGAAACTTGGTCCGATCAGGAAAAGTGTCTAAATGAGTGAAAACCGCTCAAAACAAGATATATTTCCTCAATTCAAGTCATTTAAGCCAATGCTTGATTTATACTTTTTGTAGGGCCACAGACGAACCATGAATTTAATGAATGCATTATGAATCGCTGCCTCGGAGGAGATTAAACATGCCTTGATGGCGAAATACAACTATGACTATGTTCTTGAACATCAAAGGGGGGTATTATCCAAAGTCGACTTTTTAGAGCTTTTATCCATGTTACAATGTTGTTCTCTCATCATATTTGGAGGTGTGTTTCAAGAAACTCACGCATCTTTAAGTAATATTTGAATCTTCCTAAGAGATATTCACAGCAGTAGTAGCTCCCATAAAGCTCCTTCTGAGGATAATAGGTGGCTTTTGTTATTCATAGCCTAGTTTGAATATTAAAGCAGTACTAAGTAACGTGTTTCCCTTAATAAATCCTTATTGTAGCCCTCTGGGGGTAATACAAGTGTTAATGGGATGATTGGAGGGTCTTTCATCTCCTTCTGGTGTCTCTGGCCAGAAAACCACACTTGCAACCTCCCTGTCTCCGGGTCGGAGCACCAATACGCACTAATGGAACAACAAAGTAGAAGCTAGCAGGCCACTTTTGCAGTATTTACAGCCACGTTTGAGTGAAAAAAAATAATCTACATTGTGTAATTTGGTTGTGGCACAATGCACAGTATCCCTCTGTCCCTTCGTCTTTTCTGTCAGCGTAGTGCTTGCTCTCACAGACAATTAATGAGTAAAAAAAACGCAACATGCAGCAACGCTTATGGCCAGTAGGGGCATAAGTTACTTAGTTCGGCTTTAATGTAGAACCCAATGGCCGCTGGCAGCTCTGCTTTTTGGCCACAGCACTAGAGGCCGCCATTGCCCCGCCATCGAAACAAACGGCATCTCGTCATAGAAGGGGGCCACTCTTTTTAGCCATTTTCTGGTGGAATATGAACTTATTTATCACACATAAATAAAGTCAAGTGTAAATCGGACCCATATGGATATTTTCTCACATATTGTTCAGTAGAAGTGAAAAAACGGCAGTTGTAGCTAGCGCTAGCTAACCGTTAGCATAAGCACGATGCTAACATGTAGCATCAGGTTAGCATTCTCTGTTATTTATGTATTTATGGGCTGTTGAACCACTTTGCTCCTCTCCATGTTTTTGTATCTTTATTTAGTAGAAAACTATATTCATAATTCAGCATTTGTTAAAGTAAGTAAAGAAAGTTTAGATTTTTCTCAATTGTTTTCAAACATGACCATATATGGGCGATTTCAGAGATGCCGTCTGTGTCTATTGCTGTAGTACCTCCATATCGCCACTGGTCCCGCATTGAAAAGCATCGGACTTTAGACACGTTAAAAACAACTTTAAAGCCTGGTCCCAATTTTTTTTAGAACTATCTAGAGCTAGATATTCCTCCTGTGATAACGCTGAGTTAGTTACATGTAAGGGGACCAGGCTGGTTTTCGTAAGAAGAATTTTTTAAATCTCGTACTTGATGAGAGTCGGGCTGTTAGCATTGGAGCAGCGCGAACTACACGTCACACAAGGGCCGAGTCTACAGTGAAGATCCCGCCCTTTTGCCCTTTTTAGGAACATGCTTCGTCAGAGTCTGTAAATCCGCCATGAATTCCCCCTCGTTGTCATTATGGTAAACGGGGAGGAGTGAGGAGTCCACTTATATTTACAGTCTATGGTAGAACCGCAAGAACCACAAGAACAACTCATGTTCTCCCTTCACTGATTGGTTGACTCCGCTTCCTGTTTTCTTGCATATGTTCAGCTCCAGAAATGTAGTTGATTCAAACTTTGACTTGATTAATTGATTTTTCCAATCAACCTTTCCTCACCTCTCGATCTCCTCCTCAGCTTAATCCTTATATCGCAAAGTCCAAACACTCAGCACAACTTCACTACAGTCATGTGAAGGTGAAACTACTGGTTATTTAGTTGCAGCTGTTTTATATCAATTTAGCATTTTCTAACCAACAAAATGAAAGATCGTGATAAAGATGTGTTTGCGATTATTACCAAAAACCTACAAAAAAGCAAAATTCCCCCCGATTTTTAAACACAATTTTTGCAAAGCAGCTCAAAATGAATTATGTCCACATGTAGTCAGATCATTTCAATATTAGTGTTCGGAAATATCGAGCTGAGAACGCTCCGATTTCAAGCTGCAACAGGCCGCGAGCAGGGCTTAAAAAAAGTGTTTTAATTGTTTCATGATCGCTCCCCTTCAGCGAATCAGCCCCGAATTCTTCCCTGAAAATAATCTTGTGTCGAGACTTGTCTATCATCGCGTCTCTGGGTCCGGACTGATCTGTAATAACAGTTTTTCAGCTGAGCGGGAGGCGGGACGTTGTTTTTTTTTCCTGCTCAAATCAAGTGAGTGAAAGAGCGAGTGATCTGCCCTTCCTGTCATGTGACCAGTGTTTAACGCCGCTCCGTGCGTTTGGCCCGCGGGAGACGAACGGGGCAGTTTCTGTGTGTTTCCCGGGACGCCATTTTGAAAGCGTCACCGATTGTTTACGAGTGTGTTTGTCGCTGATATGCAAACATGAGATAAATGTAATAAAAGTGTCATTTTGAATCTCCGTCCGGTGAGTTCCTGGATGAAAAACGTCCCGAATTCGAGGACAGCCCCAGTACAGATGACAACACGGAAACCTTTTACTGCTTTGTCATTTAGAAATGTGCGCAGAAGATGCCGTCTCGCCCGGGAATCGGCCGGTGGAGAGCGTGGCCTCGGATAGCAGCCATAACGGAGGCTACGTTTCCATGGAGACTGAAAATCTGACAATAATCTGATTTCTGGAGTTCTCAGATTATTGAAGAGACATGTAAACATCATAATCTGATGAAAATGTAATCTGATTTCTTCTTAAAGGGGGGGTATTATGCAAAATCGACTTTTTCAAGCTTTACATCATGTTATTATGTCATTCCCTCATTAAAAACATGCCTGAAGTGTTGCCTTGGCACATTCACGTATTTTTGAGTAATCTGTAAAAACTCTGATGGCGGCCATTTTAGGGTTAGGTTTGCCTGAGTCCTCCTAGGAACGCCCCCACCTCCTGGAGACTCTGAGCTTTCGTCACCAGCCGAGTAACCAACCACTGCTCCTCAGCAGAACCCCCTCCCCACTGATGCCACAGACAGCGTGTGGAGGGGGCGTGTCTGAAAGGGTCAGAGGTTCTTAAAGAGACAGAGGCCTATTTCAAGACATTCACTACAGCCATTTTGAGAGAGCAATGTTATACAAGGCAGTTATTCTAATTTACTGCATTTACAGACCAACAGAAGGTTTGGTCATCATTGTAGTGTGATATAGACTGGTGCTATGTGATTGAAAAAAGCATCATACCCCCTCTTTAATCTTTAGCACTTGTGTTATAAACTAACCAGGGAAAGAAAATAGGTCAAACTAATGTCACAAAGTAAAAGGCTAAAATATTTTGAATTAAAACTAAATAAATCCTAAATTTGTTTACCATGAAAACACAGTGTACAGATTGTCGGGTGCTTAGAGCAGTGGTTCCCAACCATGTACCCCTCGAGGCATTAATTTATACTCCGAGTACCTCCTACCTCAAAGATCCTGCCAAAATCTTCACAAATTAAGCAACTAAACGTGGATTATTCAGTATTTAGTAGAGTGTAATATTCAAAATACAGCAAAAATACTCTCAAAGTCAAGCCTTTTACTCAAAATCATAATTAAAACTAACTTTTCTTTGAAAGTAATATTGAAACTATCTCTTTCCCCTCCTTTTTAAATCTGAGGTAAGTCCAAGTACCCCCTGCAAAGTGCTCAAGTACCCCGAGGGGTCCCCGTACCCCTGGTTGGGAAACACTGGAGTTACATCCTTATTAAAAGTCAAAGCACAGGTTGTTCTTTTTCTATTTAACTTTTGCTGGATCGCTACATTTAAGAAGAAAAATAATGCAGAGTTGACTAAGGTTTGAACCCTGAACCTTTGAGTTTCTTATCCTGGGAAGGACTGGACACGGTTAACCTCTTAACTCCCGCCTTAACCAAGCACATTCTCTCAAGTTCAGCTTTACCCAAATATAAAAGCTACAAAAGCGTTGACAAAGTGACATAAGAGTGACAAAAATTGACCAAAAAAAGCAATGAAAAAGTGACAAAAAAGGCCATAACAAAACGTGACAAAAACGCAGCAAAAAAGGGATTAAACTCTTAACTCCGTCCTGAACTGAGCACTTTTTCTCCAGTTTGGCTTCACACAAATCTAAAATCTTCTTGAACAAAGCTTCTTGAATCAAATTAGTGACAAAAACAACAATTAAGATTAAAAAAAAGAGGTGACCAAAAAAAGCAACAAAAGAGCGACAAAAACACTGTAAAAAAGTGAGGAAAAAGCAACAAAAAAAGCCACAAAAACGTGATAAAAGAGCAACAAAAAACCTGCTGGAAAAGCAACAATAGCACAGTAAAAAAAAAAAGCGACAAAAGCACAACTAAAAAGTGACAAAAACGTGACGAAAAAAAGCACAAAAAACCCTACGATAACCAGACAAAAACACGACAAAAATGCAGTGAGAATCAGTTTTGTAAGTCTTCGCTTTCAAATGGGCCTATAGGCTGTAAGCTCCAGTCAAGAAGCTTTTAGATTTGGGTAAGGCTGAACTGGAGAAAAAAACGCTCAGTCAAAGCGGGGGGTAAGAGGTTAAACGGTACCTACTCGGTGCTGACTGAAAAGCTCCAGTATCGGTGCTAATTCTCAGTACTTTTTCTCTCCAAATGATCCGCAGTGAGTGTAAAAAAGCCTGAAATCATGAGCAGCTTCAGCACAAATGCAGATGTTTTGTTAAAGCGAAGCAAAGCTATAACTTACTAACACCTTAGTCATTATCAGAGATGAGCCAGGACTAAACCAGGACTAAACCAGGACTGAATAAGAGACTGAAAAAAATGACAAAAATCCAGCAGGAAAAAATGACAAAAATCCAGCAAAAAAAGACAAAAATCCAGCAAAAAAAGACAAAAATCCAGCAAAAAAGTGACAAAAATCCAGCAAAAAATGTGACAAAAATCCAGCAAAAAAGTGACAAAAATCCAGCAAAAAAGTGACAAAAATCCAGCAAAAAAAGACAAAAATCCAACAAAAAAGTGACAATAATCCAGCAAAAAAATGACAAAAATCCAGCAGAAAAAAAATCACAAAAATCCAGCTGAAAAAATGACAAAAATCCAGCAAAAAAGAGGTTAATTTTGCGTAACTATACTTTATCATGTAACACTTCACGCAACCATATTTAAATAGGGGAAACCTGGTTTGGAGCTAAAGAGGAGGAGAGGCTAAATGCTAACGCCGTCTGTGCTGTGTTTGCGTGACTGAGGGCACGCGTGAAGACCAGACAGGTACAAATGAACTCGTCTAAGCTCAGGTAAGAACATATCTCAGTATGTAAAAAACATGGCCTATTCCTTTAAACCTTATTATATTTGCCTAAATGTTTACAGACTGTGCTCGACAGGTTCAGAACAAAAGGAAACTGTAACTAAAGAAGCGTGTGTGGAAAAGCCTTTGGGGAGCTCAAGTGACTTCTGTTCGGAGATTCCTGGTTTATGGACTTTAAAAGTGTCCGAGCTATTATGCAACAACAGTCAAGAAACACAGATGGAAAATGCAAAACAGCAAAGGAGGCAAAACGCCAATAAAAAAAAAAAAGGTAGAATTTGCATAATGTCTCCAATACTTTGAAACCATGTGAACTGTTGCCTGTGTGTGCCTGCAGACGAGTGAAACTGTTACAAGTCCTGGTTTGGCATCCTGACTGGCTGACTGTGGTGGGAGCCCGGGGGCCGCTCCGCTCCGCTGCTTTGCCCCGGGGGCCCCCGTCGTCCCGCTGCATCTGTCCGGACACATCCTGCTGTAATTACGGCCGCTGTGGGCTGCTCGGCATCACCACCGCGCCGGCTCTGCGTTCACCCATTCATTCATTTACAGACAGGCTTTTACTGGAGCCTCGGGCAACGTGTGACTTATCCATCACTCAACGTCGGCGCGATTTTAATGGGACAAATAGTTATTTGATCGAGTGTGAATTGTGGAAATGAAAGGCAATTGAAGACGAGTGATTTAGAGCGGCTTTTGTGTCAGCCTGGATACAATAGAGTCACATTTTGATTTGGAGGTGAGTCTGGAAGTAAGTGACCAGCTCTTTCCAAAAGCATCCAATGAGAAGGTTTGTGCTATTACTGTGTCCTTAGGCAAGACACTTAACCCAATTTGTCTAAACATGAATGTGGTGCATCGGTGAGTAAAGGAAAAAAACAACCATCAAGTCGGTGACAACGGTCCACAGTGTCAGTTGTGGGCAGTAAATGCAAAATGGCGTCCCAGAGCAGGTCGTCTCATGATCTGAACATCGGGGGTTTAAATCCCAGCTGTTGTTGTGTCCTTGGGCAAGACACTTCATCCGCCTTCCCTCCGGTGTCTGTGCACATTGGTGTATGAATGACAGTGGGAATGACATCGTTCACAACACAGAATATGTTACTTTGTATCAGGTCAGGTTTCCCTTCTGTGTATCCCATGAGGCTCATGATTTTGACTTGACTCTGAAGTACCAGTACTTAAAGCAGAACTGAGTAGCTCATGCCCCTAGAGGCCACAAGCGTCACTGCAGGTGTCGTAGCATGTTGCGTTTTTTTACTCATTAATTGTCCGTGAGAGTAAATACTACACTGACAGAAAAGAAGAAGATCTTTATTTATAAAAGATTATAAAAGACAAAGGGACAGAGGGATATTGTAGATCCAATTACACAATGGAGATTTTTTTTTCACTCAAACTTGGCTGTAAATACTGTATAAGTGGCGCTAGCCCGCAGTTAGCTTTGCCTGTTAGCCTGTTAGCTTCTTCTTCATGATTCCATTAGTGTGTATTGGTGTATCGGTGCAGGGAAAGTTGCAATTGTGGTTTTCTGGCCAGAGGCACCAGGGGGAGATGAAACACCCTCCAATCATCCCATTAACACTTGTATTACCCAGAGGGACTACGGGAAGGATTTATTAAGGAGAACAAGTTACTTCTTTAAACCAGCTCCAGCTAAGGGACCAACTTCAACAAAATGTTTGTCATATTTTCTGCCATTTCTAAGAAGTGAACTTACGTATTAAATAATAAAAGTGCCTGTATATTGTTACCAACAGACGCTAGTTTGTAAGCAATAGCAGCTTTGTCCCAAATATATGCACAAATACAAAATTATGTTACAACCAACCACGGACAGACCGGAACCAGGGCGGAGGACTTTATAAAAATCAACCTAATCTTATTGGCCGGGGCAGAAGGGGGTGAAAAAGCCTGAAGAGACATTCAGCAAATTGTTGGGGATGAGACTGCAGCCTTACCAACAAGGCCAGTGGTTTTCAAACTGCGGTACATGGACCACTTGCTGCTTGGGCTTCTTTATGTGGAACTCAGGGTTATCTGAGTTGGCCAACACTCAGTTCAGACTAAATGTTTGTAAACTTCAGCTCTTATAGTTCCTTTTTTTTTTATATCTTGTTTAGCCCTGATTTGATCTTGATTTAGGTCTAGTGGTACTTTTTGAGTCACAAAATGCTTAAAACTTCATCTTCAAAAGTGCAGTGTCAGTGTAAACACAGTGCAAGAGCAAAAAGACAAACGAATGTGTAAAAATCCAGGATGTTTATTTACAAATCAGGTGAATGACTTTTCACAAACGAAAACTACCTCTACAGAAGCAACACTGCGTCTTACGACTATGTTACAAAAATACGATAACAGCCTCTAAGCTATATGATACAATACTTACAGCATTTTCACGTCGACATTCCACGTCTTTAAAGTGTTTAGTGTCAGAGATTGTCTTCAATGTGCAACAGTTCGTTCTTCTTCACACACGAAAGCTTCATCACACCAGCGGCTGATTCAGTGGCTCTTCTACAAAACGAAGGCGCTAAATAAAAAAAATAAAAATAAAAAAGAGGACATTCTCAAAGCCCGCGGTCCGTGAGGAAAGTCAAAGCTCGGCAGACTTCATTCAGTTTCGCCCTCAGGCCCCGGTGCTGCTCCTCGCCGGTGTGGGGGGGTTGTGGGGGGTTGTGGGGGGTTGTGGGGGGCGGGGGGGGACCAGGACCAGGACCATCTGCTTCTGCCGTAGAGGAGGGTTCATCCAGCTGAGGGAAACAGACGCAGGATAAAGGAGCCGCCGCAGTCACAGGTTGACATCTGCATCACAGAGAGGTTATGTGAAATTAAAGGAGCTAGATGCAAGTTCGCCATTTTATATTCACTACTGCCACCTCTGGTCATACGTGTAACTGCAGTCTCTATATTAAGCTCGTGCGTGACGGCACTTCGGACCCGAATTAACACCTTTCTGAGTGACAGTGCAGGATTTTAGAGGCAGTTGTGGTGAATATGTCTGGGCTCATTCTACACATTAGGACATTGGAACATGGAGGGGGGAGGAAAATACTTAATTTTAACATTTTTAAACTCAGTATAGTCCCTTTAAAGTGATATAGTCTACATTGTTTCACAAATGACCACACTGACCACCTGGGTCTGAAATCTGAGGTAACAGTAGCATCAAATAATAATATATTTTCTAAAGTCCAGTGTTAATTTTGACAACATATTTTAATTTAGTTTTAGTCTTTTGACGAAAATGTAATTCGATTTTAGTCTAGTTTTAGTCAAAAAAATATCTTCAATTTTAGTCTAGTTTTTGTCAACTAAAATTGCAAGTAAATTTAGTCGACTAAATTTAAGACGAATTTAGTCGACTTTGCATTGATAATATTCATCATAATCATATTTAATCAGGTCCTCTGCTTCATGGAGCTGCTCCACATGAACAAAGCTCAGAGCTGATCATTTGGCAGAGAATTTACATGATCTGAGGCTCTTTCAGACGGTCAATAGAAGTTTGGATGATTTTAGTCTCTCCCTTTCATTTTTATTTAGTCTTATTTTAGTCGACTGAAATATCTGGACATTTTAGTCATAGTTTTAGTCTCATGAAAAACTTTTATTTTAGTTTTAGTCCAATTTTAGTCATCAAAAATATCACTTCGACTAAAATTAAGACTAAATATTTTAGTCGACGAAATTAACACTGCTAAAGTCCCTCCCCAGGATACCGATTTGACCAATGAGACGAGCTTTTCCTGTGAACCTGCCTGTCAGGTCCAATCAGAGGAGGGAAAGAGGGGGGAGGAGCTTGATCTTCCTGGTTAAAGAGGGGATTCATTCATTCATTCATCTTTTTTATTTGAGCATCTGAGCTCCACAAAGTTCTTCATAGGAACAGAGTAATCAAGCAAAAGAAAGATACATGCGTAGGTGAACAGCCAAATAGATAAATAAATAACGTGGATGAATAAATAACGGGGATGATTTTGATTTTCAAATTTCACTCTATCCCTCCTCACTTTGCAAACTTACAGACTGTCACTTTAAGTCACGACAGCACAGCAGGTTGCCAGGTTTCATCAGCCTTGATTTCCGATGTGTTTTACTAGTTTATCGAGCACCTACGCTCTTTTGATGAGCAAAACCTGCTCACAGCTCTCTCTCAAATGTGACACTTCCACAAAGACATATTTTAACCTCTTACTGAGTGCTTTTTCTCAATTTCAGCTTTACCCAAATCGAAAAGAATATTGTAACTTTTTGTCACGTTTTTTTTTTTTTTTTTTTTGGTGCTTCTTCATTGTTTTGTTGTGTTTTTGTCTCTTTTTTTAGTCATGTTTTTGTTGGTTTTTCATTGTTCATTCATTGCATTGTTGGTTGCTGATTGGATCAAGTGCGCCTCGTTTTAGCCAATCACAGCTAAGTCTCAAAGTGTCACTAAACAAAAAAAGCACAAAATCAATGAAATATTTAGCTTTTTAAACATGATATTTATGTTTGTAAGTCTGCAGAAGCGCCGCGACTCTTTACACGGTTCTCAATGTTTTTAATTAGTATCATTTAAAACCCGCCCATTCACAACAACACTGCCACGTGATTGGTCCAAATCTGGAGCCTGAACAACAGATTATGGGGAATTGAGTGGGATTAAATGTGTTTTGTCCTTTAGTACAAGCGGACATTGGTGAAACAAAGACCTTTGAGCTGCACGTCTGATTTTAAAGCCGTCTCATTGATCAAACTCAAAGGCTTGTCGATGTAGTAGTTGTTGTATTTCAGTATTTCTCCCTCGTACCTTCCTGAAGCGCCTCCCCGTCGTGTCTGACTCTGTCGTCGCGGTCGTCCCCCTCGTCCCGCCGCCGGCCCGCCGTGACCTCCGACCCCTCCTGTCCCGTCTCCTCTGTGTGCGAGCGTCTGCGGGGCACGGTGACGGTTAATATATCATTTCTCTGAGCCGCACCTTCTGCGCGCGCTCACTGACGAGCCACGACTTCAAAGGCAGCAATTAACCACTTTTAATTTACTCTCTTGGACTAAAAAGTTCCAGCGCTCCCTGAAGGCATCGTGCCGTGACTCCGTGTGGATGTGAAGGGTGTGAAACGCTCCTTAATTGCCCTGTTTTCTCAGTCCATATTATAGGAACGTTCTTCCTTTTACATGTCATGATATTGAGTATTTACTTTCAGACGCAGCAGGACAGTAATAATTATGTTTGTAGAGTTTTATGACTTTGTTTTGTACGACGAACAAAACTGTCTGTGACGCATCCTGACTCCAATTTGTGTAGAAAGTTTTCCAGAAATGAGTTTTCTTTCTTCTTTCCCTGATTTGAGAAATCTTTCCATGAGGCAAGTTGTTTTTACTCTGAATTTAAATTAAAAAAAAATCAAATTGTACTCAAAATTAGATTAAAAATAAATAAATCTTGATTTATCTGAAATAAGATCATTGTTGAGGTTCTTAAAGCAGTACTAAATAACTTGTTTAACCTTTTCGTAGTCCCTCTGGGGGAAATACAAGTGTTAATGGGATGATTGGGGGGTCTTTCATCTCCCCTGGTGTCTCTGGCCAGAAAACCACAATTGCAACTTCGCTGCCAACGGGTCGGATCCACCAATACACACTAATAGAATCATGAAGAAGAAGCTAACAGGCTAACGGGCAGAGCTAACTGTGGGCTAGCGTCACTTTAAACAGTATTTACAGCCAAGTTTGAGTGAAAAAAAATTATCTTCATAATTCTGTCAGCGTAGTATTTACTTTCACGGACAATTAATACGTAAAAAAAAATGCAACATGCTACGACACCTGCAGTGACGCCTATAGCCTCTAGGGGCATGAGTTACTTAATACTGCTTTAGGTAGTTAAGTTAAGCATAAAAACAGATTTCTGGAAATCTATGACGCGATGCCGTCTGTATCTATCGTCTATCATTGCCCCTTTATGGACTTCTCTCCTTGGCAAGAAAATCTCCAAAGCTCCCTGGGTTCCCTGGTGATATTCCCCTCAGAAGTAAATATCATAATACTTCAGAGTGCAATATTTTAGGACTTGGCAAATAAACTATAAAGCAGAAATCATGATCAAAAGAACTCTGCGGGAGTCGTGTTCAAAGCCTCATGTGTTTGTTCAGTGGATAAATAAATAATATAATAAGTATTAAAATAAATAGCCCAGAGAACATGTCTCCGTGGCCCACTATTGTGAGATATGATGATTTTTACTTGAGTAAAATCGTTAAGTCGTTTCACTCTCACTTATAAAGAAAGTACTTTGGCTGCCGAGTGTTTACTACAACCAGCATTGGCAGGTTTTCAAAGGACTCTGAAAACACAAGGCTTTGAAGCGCTGCACCTGTCGGTAAACAGGCAGGATTTATGGTCTGTTGGTATGAGGAGTTTGCAGCCCGTGTAAGTGACTCACTCTGCGCTGAGGC
Source organism: Gobius niger (assembly GCF_951799975.1). Taxonomy (NCBI): domain Eukaryota; kingdom Metazoa; phylum Chordata; class Actinopteri; order Gobiiformes; family Gobiidae; genus Gobius; species Gobius niger. Next base: position 7,936,505 of record NC_136852.1, on the reverse strand, counting down.
TCAGGTGAGAGTGGAAGGGGCTGTTGTTGTGGCTGTGGCTCAGGCTGCAGCTCTCCTCACAGCACAGAGCGGGGATCAGATGAACGGGGCCTGAAACACACAAACACCCACCGCCCCGTGAGCAACAAACACCAGACACTGAGAGGGAAACTGCACGGAAAAGCAAGTCACAGTGGTTACGCTATCGACTTATCCTTAATCCCTATATTTATCGTCTGTACATTTATCAGCAATATTCTAGTTCCATTTAGTCGTCTATAGAGATCGTTGAAGAGGTGTAAAGACAAAAGCCAGTATAGTATTTGTTGTCTCCCTCTCCAGTGCCTATAGGGATATTTCAGGGTTTTTGACATAGGGCCTCATTTCTTAGTTATCCAGAGTGTTGTTGAATTCTGGAGATATTTTTTTTGTAATTCATGCAGTTCTTATATTTGAGTGGCTAGTGCAAGGCTAGCGCACTTCTACTGTATCAGCCATAAATATATAAAAAGGCTAGATGTCTCATACGCACTGCTGGCCAATGGAGGGCGACGTTTAAATAACCATAACTTGCTCTATTTTCTACCGATTTTCAAACAGTTTCGTTTGTTATAAACCTCAGAGATGGAGGTATGACACTGCATACACATGAATAAAAGATATGAGGATTTGTGTTCATGCTAATCACTCACTTACTTGAGCTCGCCAGAGAGCTTCCCTGTGGCAAGATGGCCGCCCGTTATGTCGGAAGTGACTCTGGCTTAAGACATCTAGCCTTTATATATATCTATGGTATCAGCTAGCCTGCATTAAAAACAGTGTGACCCGCTCCACAGAGCACCTGAGGTAAATCAATTATAATACCAGACTAACCATATAAATGTCTGTGTCGATAGAATCATTTTTGGAATATAACTGATCTTGCATCACATGAATGATCGCATTTTGAGGGACTATTTTCTAGCAGATCACTCCGCCGCTGCGTAGCTTATACAACCACGAAGCTGATGCTGCTCAAATATAAGTTATTTTAAATGCAAAATAGTTACAATTATTCTATCGACACAGACATTTATTTGGTTAGTCTGCCGTTATAAGTGATTTGCCTCAGGTGCACTGTGGAGCGGGTCAGACTGTTTTTAATGCAGGCTAGCTGATACCATAGAACTGCGCTAGCCATGCACTAGCCTAGCGCCACGAAACTCTTCAAATATAAGAACTGCAAGAAAAAATATCTCCAGAAATCTGCAACACTCTGGATAACTAGGAAATGAGACCCTATGTCAAAAGTCCTGAAACATCCCTTTAAGTCCAGTCCGTGGCTGAGCTCTTACCCGCCGGGCGCTCGGGGCCCAGGTGGCACTGGCAGCAGGGTCTGTGGTGCAGCTCGTGGAGCCAGCGCGGGTCCAGACAGGACAGCTCTGCTCCGCTGTAGGGGAAGTCCTGGGAGCGCAGGGAGGACGCTGCACGGGACAGGACACACTGTTTAACTCACTTACGGACAGAACATGTGGCTTTTTACAGCCAATAATGAATCAACTTTAACTGAATTAGGACAAATCAAGTTAACAGCGATGGAAATACCGGATTATAAATTCTTTCACTTTACTTCACTACATTATGGAGCCTTTATCTGAGTTTTTTACCTGTTGCTCCACTGAGATTGATACTACAGTGGCAATAAAATTAGCACTGATATCAATCTGGGATCACTCCACAGTAAATCATTCGGGGAGAGAGCAGCGTTTACTGCTGATTGGATCAAGCACCACATATCTATTAAATAATTACTATTGAAAAATGTTATGTGCTTGTGAGCATGTCACAGCATATGTTTATTTGTTGTTGAGACGGAGTGGTTCAAGATGGATTGTTTGCGTGTTTGTGAGAGACAGTTTGCATATCGGTCTTTGTAAATATTGTATGTACTGTATCAAGAGTGACATTTTCTCTCTACATTGTAATTCAATGTGTGCTGATAGTTTAGTTTGATGTGCCCTGGTTTTATATATTTTATGAAATAAAAATAAAACATGCTCCCACAAAATTTTTTTTTTTTCAGTAGGTGATTCAAGAATGTATTTGGATGAGAAGTAAACCTATTTAAAGGGGGGGGTGTTATGCAAAATCGACTTTTTCAAGCTTTACATCATGTTATTATGTCATTCCCTCATTAAAAACATGCCTGAAGTGTTGCCTTGGCACATTCACATATTTTTGAGTAATCTGTAAAAACTCTGATGGCGGCCATTTTAGGGATAGGTTTGCCTGAGTCCTCCTAGGAACGCCCCCACCTCCTGGAGACGCCTCCGAGCTTTCGTCCTCAGCAGAACCCCCTCCCCACTGATGCCACAGACAGCGTGTGGAGGGGGCGTGTCTGAAAGGGTCAGAGGTTCTTAAAGAGACAGAGGCCTATTTCAAGACATTTGCTACAGCCATTTTGAGAGAGCAATTTTATACAAGGCAGTTATTCGAATTTACTGCATTTACAGACCAACAGAAGGTTTGGTCATCATTGTAGTGTGATATAGACTGGTGCTATGTGAGTGAAAAAAGCATAATACCCCCTCTTTAAAGAGACTAGATGCAAGTTGGCCATTTTATACTCACTACTGCCACTTCAGGTCATACTTGTAACTGCACCCTGACGGCACTTCGGACCCGAATTAACACCTTTTTTAGAGGCAGTTGTGGTCAACAGGTCTCAGCTCACATAATTTTAATATTTTTAAACTCTGTATAGTCCCTTTAAATGAAAGTCTACTTAAAACCACAACTGATCAGACCCTCATGGCAAACTCCATTGTGTCCCTTTCATCAAAAAGTCTGACCATGCTCTGATTAAAAACATCAGAACTTCCAATGCCACAGTTTAGACGAGCCTCATATGATTAACTCCACTGCCAAAGGAACAAGTCCTTGTCTAAAGTCCAGCCTTGTCTCACCGCTGGGCTTCTTCTCCAGCAGCTGCCTCTTGCAGTAGATGGCACAGAGCACGAGCAGCGCCAACAGGACGGTGGCCAGGGCGCTGCAGATGACGGCCGCCAGAGCCATGTCCCGCGGGCTGGTCGCCATGGGGGGTAAGGGCACCAGGTTCACACGCCCACTGCCTGAAAGAGAGGGCACACACAGGACGGGTCAGAGCCAGAGCGGGTTATCGGAGCTCAGGAATGTTTCGAGGTAAGCGACATATGAGGTTTTAAGTGCGGTCTAGTGATGATGTTTACAAATGACTTTATCAGTATGACTCAGCGATGAAGCGTTGGATTTTTACAGTTTCTTTGCCATCAGACAGAGGAATGTGGGGGAATGTCAATGCTAAATGTGATGAACTTTTAGCCAAAACTGCATTTCAATATGTTTTGGAACTTTATCTTTTTTTTTTAATGAACTTATGCAGTAAAAGATATCGACACTGACAAAAGAATAATCATCCTATAATGACATAAATCTACTTGAATTAAGCGATTTTGAGTAGATTAGGTCTTAGATCAGATAAAACCTCTTAGCAGCAATGAAACAAGTCCTTTTTTTCTTAATTCTGATCCTTTTGTATCATTTTTTGATTGACCTTTATTTAACCAGGATAGTCCCACAGAGATTAAGAATCTCTTTTTCAGGGGAGTCTATTGTACATGTTTTTAGTGGTAGAGGAAACCTACGCAGACACGGGGAGAACATGCAAACTCCACACAGAAAGACCACGTCCAGGTGGGAATCGAACCCGGGACCTTCTAGCTGTGAGGTGTGAGCACTAACCGCTGTGCCAAATCGAGACATAAGAAGGCTACAATTGTTTTAAATTAGGAGAATACAAAGACTAAAATACTGTAGCTGAACATATATTTAACCTCTTAACCCCCGCCTTAACCGAGCGCATTGAAAAGCTTCTTGCCTGGAGAGCAACAGTGTAATGCCTAATTTGAAAGCTAAGACCTAAAAAAGTGATCGTAACTTTGTTGTCACATTGTCGCCGCTTTTCAGTCACAATTCTGAAGCGTTTTTGTCGTCTTTTCGTCTGTTTTTTGTCATGTTTTTGTTGCTTTTCCGTCACGTTTCCGTCGATCTTGTGTTGCTTTATTGCTGCGTTTTCATCCCTTTTTTGGTTGCACTTTCATCCTCGCTTTTGTCACTATTTTACTGCTTTTTTTTTTTTTTTTTTACTTTTAGATTTGGGGAAAGCCAAACTGGAGAAAATGTGCTTGTTTAAGAGGTTAAAGGGGCTAGATGCAAGTTGGTCATTTTATACTCACTACTGCCACCTCAGGTCTTACGCGTAGCTGCACCTTCTATATTAAGCTCGTGCATGACGGCACTTCGGACCCGAATGAACACCTTTTTCAGTGACAGTGCAGGATTTTAGAGGCAGTTTTGGTGAATATTTTTGGGCTCATCATTGCTGGAACATGTAGGGGGAGGAAAATACTTAATTTCAACATTTTTAAACTCTATATAGTCCCTTTAAGTTCTCGTATGATGTGCTACTGTCCCCTATTTAAGCAGGCGGGTAGATAAGCCAAAATATTCACTCAAGTAGAAGCAAGTAAGTAAGTCATGACCCGAATAATGACTTTACTTAAAGGGATTAGATGCAAGTTGGCCATTTTATACTCACTACTGCCACCTCAGGTCATATGTGTAACTGCACCTTCTATATTAAGCTCGTGCATGACGGCACTTCGGACCCGAAGAAACAACTTTTTGAGCGACAGTGCAGGATTTTAGAGGCATTTGTGGACATTGTTGGAACATGTAGGGGGAGGAAAATACTTAGTTTTAACATTTTTAAACTCATACAGTCCTTTTAACTTGACTTAGAAAAGCTAAAGTACTGAATAACAATGATTTCTGCTTTGGTATTGCTGATGAATAAAACATAAAATGATGAAAAAATCCAGATTTTCCACATAAAATGCCATAAAAGTAAAAAGATTGTGGCACATAAAACCCAAACTGCTTCTCCTTTATAAATCGCATGAAGCTTTAATCATTTATTTAAAGTTGTACTCACAGTGAAATGTATTACTCATGTCAGTACTTCCTTAAATACTGTACTTGAGCGCGTACAGAAGTGCCCGTCCAAACAGTAACGTACACAAGCCTCACACAGAACAACAGGACGTGTCAGTAAAACCCCATTAAACCCACATTATGACACGTTCCGGCTGATTTCAAACACCTATAATCACGGCGCGTCCCGAAGCTGTGGGGCCAATGGGAGCGCAGTAACCCGACACAAACGTCCGCCTGCAGCTACGCTCGTCTCACGTCTAATGAAATAAGCAGCGCGCTTCAAAAGGAAAAGACGCTTTGACGGTGATTTACAGCCTCCTCCTCGCGCCCCGGGGCGGCTCAGCTCGTCCTGCCACTTTTACGCCCAAAACGCAGAGAGTTTGACTTTTGTCGTCACAACACGGACGCTATGTGTCACGATTTGGACGATTTAAGGGGAACATGAGGTAATATTTTTGTGATGGACTCCAAAAAAACAGGTTAAGAATATTGGCCTCAATAATGTAACTCATTATACAAGTTCCCACAGATTCAGTCTCTCACCGCCAAGAGCCTCCCGAGATAAACTGGGAATATGTGCATTTTTAAATAAACCTGGCTTTACTGCTGAGTCAACCTCCAGGCTTTCATTTAAGATGTATTGATTCAGGGACAAAAGTGTGAACCTTTCTGACATTATCAGAGGTGAAAGTCCCTGCGGCTTATTTGAGTTTGTTAAAGCGATATATCACTTTTTAGATTTTAGGGATGAAAAATGAATTCTGTTCTGTATATTCAAAGCAGATATTTGTGAAAAAAGGACAAAAGTGCCCGTGAAGCCTAACTTTGTTCCCTCAAAGTTGGGAATCTTCTCCAATTGACATTATATGGTTGGCACGGTAACAGTTTAAAATTGTTTGCCTCTATCTATGTCACTGCCTGTCAGTGTCGAATAAGGAAGTGAAGCTATAAACATTGCACATAAAGGGTCAAACTAAAGAAAGTTTGAACACATTTAAATCTTAAATATAATTGTGTTAACTATGTTTTAGCAAAAATTGTGTCTAATGTATGTCATGGTCAAGGCCCGCGGGCCGCATGTGGCCTGCGAGATGATTTAATGTGGCCTTTGAGGAGCATGCCGCGGGCCGAAATTCAGCTTCCACGGTGGGTCGCGGGCCGCATATAATAGAGAAAATGTTCCAATAAATGAATAATAATGAGCTGTGATTTGGTCAAAACCCCAACTTGACTGTAGCTTCATTAATAACAACGACTTACACTTGTATTGCACTTTACAAGCCTCTGTCACAAGTTCCTCAAAGTGCTACATAGTGTCATTATGCATTCACTCCACACTCGGTGGTGGTAAGCTGTTTTTGAAGCCACAGCCGCCCTGGGGCAGACTGTCCATTTACCACGTGGCTATATAATGTGTTGTTTATATCCTGAGCTCTTATTATGCCAGTGCCCTCTACTGGACACGTGTGGAACTCTTTCCTTTGTTTAAATTTAATGCCCCCTAGTGGCTAAAAGTGTTAAATTGCTGTAAAAACTTTTTGTAACATTTTTTTGCCCTATTTTGTTGCTGTGCCTGTTGCGTTTTTTATTATTATTATTACTTTTTTTTTATTAATCCTTTTTGCCTATTTCATTTTTTTTGTTTTTCTAAATTAAATTTAATTGTTTTAGTCTATTTTTCCGAGAGGCTCTTGGATCTGGGTGATGCCACACTGGGGGCGGTTGTGGTAGGTTCTGCGGGGTTAGGTTTGGTTTTAATAAACCATATGTGGATAAACAATGCCTATTTGTATCTGGATTCTTCCCCTGATGGAGGGAATAAAAAGAATCATCAACAGCCTTAACATTAACATAACTAGTTATTTTGAAGAGGTAGTACTATCATTTTAATTTTATCAACTTTTTTTAAATTATTACTTTATTTTTTTATTTGATCTTTCTCTGTTTTATCTATGTATATTAATGGATTTATTTAATATTTAATTTATTTTTCCCAAACTACAGCTCACATTTTGGAGTCATCTCTGATTTTTTTTTTATCTTCGTATTTCTGCATTTTGCTGCTTTAAAAATGTATAGTTAGTGGAAATCATGACTAATTCCCAATTACTGAGTTTAATAGTTAATAACACTTGGCTGCAGTTGGAGATTACGCACTAATCCCTGGCCACAGATGTTCATAACATTAAAGAGCTGACAGTAGTCGCTTTGTGAAATATCAGCGGAGCATTTTTGTACATGTGACTCATCGGACACGACATTATTCTTTCCGCCGGAGCAGTCATTTTTCAACACGTTGACCACTACAGGAAACAGGATTTGCAGATTGATTCGTTTAACTCGCACTAAAATAAATGATTCTCTCTGCGAACGGTTTAACTGCTGTTTGCTTTCCACTCAATCCGTCATAAAAGGGAACTGCACCGAGCCTTTTCAGACCTGAGAGCTCTTTGTTACGCAATGTAAACATTACTTTGGCTTTGGCCCGTTTTTTTTTCTTATCCGCAAAGATACGGGATGAGGGTGTTTATAATTCCTTTCGGGACGACATAGAGGAAAGGCCAAAAACTTCGTGCTCGAGTACATGTTCCTTCTGCTGTGACAGGTTATAGCTTTAGACGAATACGACGCTCGGCCAAAAAGATCATTTCTGTTCCACATTAACATTTGACTCAATTTTACTGCACATGAAGGTTGAAATGGTGAGTTTCAGATCATTCACTTCAGTATTTTTAATTTTGTTTTGACTAGTAGAGATTATTTGACTGGTTCTGACATGTTTCTGATTAGTTTTGTTCCGATACCAGTTTTTACGATCCGATACTTCACGGTTCAAGATTTAAAATTAATGCATTTGTCCCAAGGGAAATTTGTTTTGGACGCACAGGCTGCCGCACATACATAAATCAAACCAAAACAAATACAATGATCAGAGTAGTCATCGATACAGAGTACCAGCCCAATACTACAACAAGTGAATAAAAATAACGTATAGCACACAGCTTATCCAAATCCCAAATTCCAGCAGCGTTTTATCAACCCAGTGAAAGGCCAGACTGACCCAACTTTTGATCAAAAAGAGTTGCCAAAAAAGTCCCATGGTTTTTTGATTGTTCTGCTTTTTAACGTTCTTCAAAAACAATTGTAGTTGTTAGTGTCGACCGTGAATTTGAGAGAGTTTACGGAACCAAATCCATGACTGTTTGATACTTTAACCTGTGGAAACCCTGTTCTGGGCTCACTACCAACTATAACCGCTGCATTAATGAGTTATATGAGTAATGTTTTGCCTGTGGTTTCATGTTTTATGTCATTTAATGTTGATGTTTTTCTGTTATGTTAAGGGCTAGGGGCCATTACATATTTTCAATACCAGTACTTTAACCTTACTTGGTTTTCGATAATAACACCTGAACAATACTTTGACACCTGTATCTATATCACTTCCTTTAAAGGAACAGGTCACCGTTTTTCCATACTGAGATATGTTCTTACTTGGTAGCTTTCAACTTCACCCACGTTTGGAGCTATAGGAATACGCAGGGAGAGGCCAAATGCTAACAACATCTTTGATCGTTTTGCGTGACTGAGGGCACGCACAACGACCAGACAGGTACGCATCAACTCGTCTAAGCTCAGGCAAGAACATATCTCAGTATGGAAAAAAATGGTGGCCTGTTCCTTTAATGCTTCCCTGGACCCAACAGGCATCAAAACTTGCTCTCTGCTTGATATTTTTTCGATATCGTTCACAGTATCCAGTTCTAGTTATGTTTTTTATGGACAGCGTGTTGGTCTGCCAAAGAGTAGAGAGAGTCTAGAGTAAAGTGCTCTAGAAAAAACTTGATCACTTAAACTGGATTAATTAAAGTATTAAAGTACATCACTGACATGTTACTGCCATATGAACCACCTGGGGCCTTTTGGTGGTTCCTAGAGTCACGACTAAACACAGTGAGGCTGCGTTTCAGTTTCATGCAGTTTAAAGTGATAGGCTGGAAGTCTAAATGATTTACAAATGTTATAAAATTAGCAAAATCGATCACCTGGTGTTGCATTTTGATGTAAATAAGTAATCATATTTATAGCCTATATATTTTATTTTTTGTAAAGCCCCTTCTTCCCAGATCTTAGCAGCTAATCAGAGTCTAGTATCCTCCCTTGTTGACCAATGAGACGAGCTTTTCCTGTGAACCAGCCTGTCAGGTCCAATCAGGAGGGGAGGGGGAGGAGCTTAGTCATTTACTTTTGAAAATTCTGTTACTGCACTCCTCATTTTGCAAACTAAGAAGGACTTTCACTTTAGGTTCAGGCTGAAAGCACGGTTATCATATAATGATATAATCATATATGTATATATGTATGAGGATATTTTTCTTAGGTAAATGTATCAATTGATTTTTTTAAATTATTTTTTTCATTATATTCTTGTGTGTTTTATGGTGTTGTGTTGACATTATTTTTTTTGGATCCAGCTCACCTCTTACATAAGGATGTGTGTGTTTTTTTTTATCGTGGTGATGTTGTGAGGCACAGTGAGTCTTTGGTATGAAATGTGCTGCATAAATAAACTTGCCTTGCCTAATTGATTGATCGATTTCAGCATCGCTTTGGAGGCTAAATCCAACCTGTTGAAAGGCCAATGTTGAACAAGTTGGCAAAGCTAAGCTAAAGAGTTGCAAAAAAGTTCCTATGTTTTGCACTGCTCTTTTTTAATTCTCATATATAGTAATTGTAAAAGAGCGCTTTTCGCCAAGGCCTATATTCGGGGATTCACACTTTCATATACTGTATGTCGCACAAAAAGAAAGAGCTATTAAGGAAACAGACCCAACTGGAAAATGATTTAAAGACAGCGGAAACAGCTCACAAATCTAATACTACAAGAGCTAATCTTATTAATGTGCAATCAGTAAGAGCAGCTCTCAATTCAGTTCTTAATGAAAAAGCATCTGGATCATTGTTTTATCAAAAACGGTTATATGAATATGGCAACAAACCCTGTAAATATTTGTCTCGTTTGCTTAGCCACAGGGAAAGTAACAACACCATAGGGTCAATTAGAGATCCTAAAGCAGGGGTAGGCAACGTCAGACCCGCGGGCCAAATCCGGCCCTCCAGCACAGAACCTCTGGCCCTCAAGATTATTTTGAGAAACATTATTATCCAAATAAGAGCTCAAATTCCTTTTACAGTACTCTAAAAATGAAAGAAACAGTGTCAGTATTTTAAAAATGCCCTGGCAGAATATCCCACTTGGTCCTACAGTATGTTACGCAAAACAACGATTCTCAACTGGTGGGTCGGGAACCAAAAGTGGGTCGCGGAACCTTTTTCAGTGGGTAGCGGAACTTTTTTCAATATTTTCCCTCTGAAACTGCATGGAATTTTAGATTTAAAGGCATATCTGCTTGTTCAATAAAAGCTTGTGTGGGAAAACACAAATAAAGGTTTTATTTGGGTTATTTGGGTCCCAAAAAAAGAAACTTTACTTTCAGCTACAATGTTGAGGTTCGGCCCTTGGTGTTTTGGCGATGATGAAAATCGGCCCGCCTTAGCGCAAACTTGCCTATCCATGTTCTAAAGGGATAAGACTGATAAAAAAAACATATTAGCTCTGTTTTTGCCTCCTTTTATGACGCTTTATATAAGTCTGAAAATATTAGTACCAAGGACGATCTTGAAAAGTACTTCTCACAGATTAAACTACCCACATTGACAGACGAACAACAGGAGATCCTAGGCAGGCCCATTATCCATTATTACCCATTATTATATTCAGATATGTCTTACGAAAGTGACATCAATTTGAATCGAAATGTAATCACAACCTCAGCTTAGGTCGATGGGCTTTATAATGCAGGTGTTACAGTTTGAGTGTTAATGACAGAGCTGTGGAAATCATTTGTTTGTTGTTTGAACGAGGTTTACATAAAAGGTCCATCTCCGATTACTTCTTCATGAATCAGCTTTATGCATTTGTTTCTAACACAAAAAAAAAAAAAGTCAAAAATGGAGATCAAACAGCTCTTTCCTGGTTGCAGAGATAATAAGACTCTTTATCGCTTGTGTAAACACGAACTTAATCCACCCATTCATCGCGCCTCTGATCGACTGTCGGGGTCAGACCCTCTCCTTTGAGCGAGACGCGACTGCCCCGGCGCAGACAAAGGCGGTGTGTTCCACGAGGCCGAGCACCTGCTGATCCTATCTTCAGTTCGCCACAGCCTTTCACGCGCGCCTCGCTGGTGACTTTACGGAATGCACCAGTCGCCAAAGAATACCTCGCTCTGGTCGGGAGGAACAAGAGAGCGGCGCTGAGAACGCGGCTGTGGGCTGACGGCTCTGGCTGCACCCTTTCCTTGGCAAATATAGTTCAGCGCTGTCGATCATCTGTTACAAGTTGAGACATCTATATCGGTGTTCAACATGACCCAACTATCAGATTAAGTCCCTTGTGAATGTGAATATCTTTACGAAATGTGGGCCTTGAACTATGGCATAGCTGGGGATTCATTTAAAGAGCTGTGATCAACTTTATTACTGACAAAGCCTTTAGTTTCAAAGGAAATGTTGGACTTTTTAAGGGGAACAATCGGCCCAAAACACTGATAGTGTCATAGATCTCCCACAGATTATCTCTCTGTTTTCTTGTTTTCTTTTCTTGTACTAAATACTGTGTTGATTCAAGATGAAGATACTGTCATTTAAGATATGAAGATTATGTTCAGCACAAAACTGAATTGACCAGTGTGGCTAGTGAGACAGAAGAGTTACTGGCTAAAGTCTAGACCAGAGCAAGGCAAGTTTGGTTGGAACTCAAGGATGATTTACTACTAATGTGTTTTGTTTAGTTTTATCCAAATCTAAAAGCTTTTCGGCTGTAGTTAGCTGTACCAGGGAGCGTCATTTCCATTTCCCACAGCAGTGCATACGCAGGCAAACAGGAATCAGAGTAAACCAATTTTCGCGCTGGATTATGAGTTACGAAACTCACCTACTGTCGATGTGTTTTGGTCATTTACCGCCGATTGGAGACACGCTCTTTCTCCCTCTTGGGCGGCGTTCGTAGTTTGGTATTGAGGGAACTTGCACGTCCCATGATTAATGATGACGCAAATAAACGAATCTGATCTGATCTCTGGGTCTTTGTTGCATTTTTGATGCTGTTTTTGTCGCCTGTTTTGCTGCTTTTTAATCACTTTCTCATCGCTTTCTAATCACAGTTGTGTTGCTTTTTTGTCATCTGTTATGTCACCTGTTTTGTTGCCTGTTTCATCCTCATTTCCCTCTCGTTTTTGTCACTATTTGACATGTTTTTTCAAGAAGCTTTTAGATTTGGGTAAAGTCAAATTAGAGAAAATGTGTTGGTTAAGGCGGGGGTTAAAGGAACAGTCCACCGTTTTTACCTTACCTGAGCTTAGACGAGTTGATACGTACCTGTCTGGTCTTTGTGCGTGCGTTCAGTCACGCAAAATGACCAGACATGTTGTTAGCATTTGGCCTCTCACAATGTTTTCCTATAGCTCCAAACGGGGGGTGAAGTTGGAAGCTACCACGCTCTTCCACGGGCACGTACAAAGACTAGAAAGGTTACGTATAAACTCGTCTAAGCTCAGGTAAGAACATATCACAGGATGGAAGAACTGTGTGCCCTCAGTCATGCAAAACAACCAAAGATATTGTTAGCATTTGGCTTCTCCTAGTGTATTCCTATGGCTCCGAAGTTAGAAACAACCAAGCAGTTCAACGGGCACACACAAAGACCAGACAGGTACGTATAAACTCGTCTAAGCTCAGGCAAGAACATATCTCAGTATGGAAAAAGGGTGGCCTGTTCCTTTAAGAGATTAATTGGAGTAATTATTGCATGAGTGATCAAGTCCAAGCCCATAAATGAGAGTTGTTGCTTAGTCGATGGAGGCACCTGTGAGCTGTGAGCATGAGACACATTAATGAGGCTGTAGGAATCCACAAAACCCCACCTCACTGTTACTCCCCTCCGAACGGAGCCGCTGGGGAAAAGGCAAAGAGAAGAAAGCGGAGGGTGCTTAAGATTTACAGTTCACCCCCGACCCGACTCCGCTCGCCTCCCCCACACAGCTGCACCGCTGCCCCGGGACAGTGCGGCCCATTCCAATGATCTGGCCGTTAGGTTTTCACCACTCCGTTCGCGATAACGCTGGAAACAGGGGCACAGGACTTTCAAACATTTGGAAACGCTCCACCGTCAGCCCCCCGACACAATGGCCGTGTTGTTCCTGCCGTATCAAACAGGGGAAGCGGCGCAGATGGACACGGGCTCAGACGGGAAGAGCGCAGTTACTTCAAACCTAACATGAATTTGGCAAAAACCTTTGTACTAGGGCTGTACAAAAAAACAAAACCAAATCGTAAGATATGTTCAGAATTTCAAGAAAAGGGATCCTATTGGTGCATAAAATGTAGGTTTTTGATGAATAAGCTCAGGGTGCAATTTAAGCCTTTTATTGGAGTAGTTAGAGCATGTTGTGATATGTTCTGAGTAGGGCTTGGTACCGTAAAAAAACACAAGTACTTAAACGATTTTCGATACCGATACCTGAACGATACTTTTTCGATAAATACACTGAAATATTTGTCGCCAAGAACCAGAAAACAGAACAATAATGTGTGGAAGATCTGCAAATGTACAATATCGGGTTCATCTACAACGTCAAGAAATGTGTGGAAAAATTTGAACAATTTGGGGGGGGGAATTGTGGCAAAAACAAAGAAAAAAATGGCAAAAATGGGGAATAAATTTGGTAACAAATGAGGGGAAAATTGGAAAAAATGTGGGGAATTAGGGAAAATATTAGTAAAAAAAGATGAGCAAAAAAAATAGTGGGAAAAATTAGGAAAATAAGAAGACAAAAAAAATAGTTTAAAAAAATGTGGAAAAGGGGGCAAACATTGGGTAATGTTTTTCTTTTTTTTTTTTTTTTAAGTCATTTCTTTAACAGCATCAAAAAGAGAGATGTTTTTTTTCCGTTCCAGCTTTTGATTCTTTCATATTTTCGATACCAGTAGGACCTAAACTTTTTTTTTTTCGATACCAGACTGGTATTGTTAACCTCTTAACCCCCACCTAAACATTTTCTCCAGTTCAGCTTTATGCACATCTAAAAGCTCGATAGGCCAGACAGAGCAACGCCTGATTTGAAAGCTAAGACCTACAAAATTGATTTAGAAGATTGTTGCTGCATTTTTGTCAAATTATTTGCCACATTTCATCACATTTTTGCCACATTTTTGTCACTTTTTCATAACTTTTTGTAACTTTTTCATCGCTTTTTTGCCTCTTTTTTGCCTCTTTTTTGACATTTTTGCCACTTTTAAAACTTTTTTTTTTTTACTTTTTCACCCTCATTTTTGTCTTGTTTTTGTCTATTTTAACACATTTTTTTCAAGAAGGTTTTAGATTTAGGTCGAGCCAAATTAGAGAAAATATGCTTGTTTTTAGGTGGGGCTTAAGAGGTTTAACAGTACCCCACCCTAGTTCTGAATAAAGGCTATGGTTTGACATACATTTTTTGCGTATCATGATACAGGTGCCTCGATACGATACGCGCATTGTCACGTACTCCATAATGATATATCGCTGATACGATATATTGAGCACAGCCTTGTTGTTCATCCTTTTTAGCAAACGCATAACGGACTTGTTAGTAGTTTGTGGGCCGGGCTGAAGAACGAGATGAGGAAAATGTAGCCCACGGGTTGTAAATTGTCCAGGCCTTATTTTAATGGAGGGGTATGATGCTAAAACGACTTTCTAGACCTAATACCTACAAAACGCATCATACCCCGGTTCAATTCTAGGCAGCATATTTTGAAGCCGTTTGAAAAGCTCCACTTTAATCTCGTGTTTGCACAGTTGGTGGTATCCATTTCATCTTTTCAATCCCACTGTTTATTCTCACTTATGGCACATTGGGTCGGTGAATGGACGCCAGCTCCGCCCCTGGAAGGCTGTGGTTCTGGTTACCCTCAGCGCCGTGTGCCGGCACGTCCCCGGCTCCGCTGTGGCACCACTGTCGAGTTTTGGCTTGGCCCGGGGTTCAGCGGTGTCTAGGCCTGCCGCAATTATGACTGTATCCACTTATCATTCAGTAAGGGAGATGGACAGGATGGTTTTTTGGCTCCGCATTTTTCGGCGGGACAGTTAGTTGGCTTTCTATTTATTTATGTGGATACGTTACATTCAGAAACAAGGAATATTTCTGTGTTTTTATGGCAATATGGTGTAATGATGGACAATAAAACACCTTATAGAGTTTAACTTTCTATCATTTAAGCTTTACTTTAAAGTCCACTGCATTTTCTCACTCATTAGGTTTTACGTTTTTCTTTATCTTATTGAGGATTGATGGAGCTAAAAAGGCAAATATTTCTCTTTTTGTAAACCTAATTGGAAACTGTTGTTAGAAATAATGTGGAGTGAACATAACCATCAAACTGATAAATGTACGGCATATATACTGGGTGTTTGTGAACTCAGGAAACCCATAATTTTAAACCACAAGATGCTTAGATTCTGGGAAATGTGAAAGGAAAGGAGCCAGTGCTTACAGTGAGGTTCGTAAGGAGGTGGGGGGTCGCCGCAGGGGATGCACTCCATGTCCTGGAAACCACTTAATTTGGTTTTCCTGCAGTATCTGTAAAGCACACAGAATAAATCATGTCATTATAAGTTTTCCTTGTTATTTATCTGTGTTTGTGCGTGAGCTGTGTCTCACCCGGGAAGGCAGTCCCCGCACACGGCGTTGCTGGTGCTGGAGCAGTTGTCCTTCTGGAAGCGGTTGATGAGGCCACAGTCCAGGCAGGGCTTGCACTTCTGCACACTGCGGTCCTCTTTGAATCGGCTGCTCCGGCAGGGCACGCACTGGGCATCCTCTCCATATCCAAAGCCACATTCCTGAAGGGATTAATGGGAAAAGTAGAGCCGGTAAGAGGGGAGGCGGTGCGTTTGGGGGAGATGTGCAGCTGGTAAAACGAGGACATGAATGTGGACTACGAGGGGTCTGGAATAAAGAATGATCTTGGCTCACGGGATCAAGGCCCAACAATGAGCTGCCTCTTTTGAGAGTCCATCGTACACAGGCAATAATCTGCCTGACTCTCTCAGAATGAAAGAGTGGCCTTCCGCTGCAAGACCCAGAGAGACCAGTCATTTGAATCACAAAGGCCAGCGGGACACCCACTGTTGTATTATTGCTAGTTTATTGCTGAGGTTTTGTTTGGCTGCCACTCGAAGCAGACTCAGTAAGTGTCCCGTGGACTGAGGCCTTCTCACAAAACAAATGCTTCAGGAAGGAGCTGAGATTGTGAAGAAGCACTAAGCCACACAATGGAACGAGTGCTCAAAAGTAAAGCATTCTCCTCCTCTGAGGCTGATCTAAAAGCTTTACCACATGGACAAGCTGAACTTTGAAAATATCTTTCATTATGTCCTTTAGAGAGAAATTGAGTTGATGTTTAGTTGATGCCAGCATACTGAAGAATGCTTGTTATTTTTGTTAATCGCTAGTAATAGAGCTGAATTTTATTGACTGAGGTCTATCACTAAAAGGGAGAAAACGCTGACTTAATATTTCCAAAGGAAGGTAAAAAAATAATAATATTTGTCAGCTGTTTAAGATGAAGAGTTTCTGGCAATGGTTCCAAACAGACAGAAGCGCAGCTGTCAATCTGCAACCAGCAACCACTCACTCACTGCATTCATACATATCATACATAGGCAAAGTGGGTGAACTTCCTAGTTCACACCTGTTTGATCCGGGATTCGACCCGTCACCCTTCCAGTTATAAGATGATTTGTCCCATCTGAGCCCCTTGCAATTGAATTTGCTCAAATGATATTTTTCTGACCAGACTCAGCCCCAGGCGTCCTCTGCTGACCCTGATCCTCCAAGGCGGGCCTGGCCCATGGTTGGAAACCACAGTTCTAAGGGTTTCAAGCTTGATAACATTTGCTCTTTGCGTCTGTCAGAGTTCAGCTCTGAGGTGAAATGTCTCCATCCTCCAGACGCCCCCTGGGAACCGCTCGGGTAAACCAGGATCTGAGGACAGATCCACAGCCGCCATGACAGTCTCGCGCTGTATGTAGTAGTTGTTTAAACGTCTGCCAGGGTGACTTCATACACAGATCGTTTATTACCCGCTCAGAGGCAGCTGTCCCGGTGTGGCCCAGTGTTGCCCGCTCTGTAATGCCCGGCCTGTAGCCGTCACTGGAGGGGGGCTCATATATCATTAAAGTGAAGGTCAGCTTCAAACGGCGCTTCTTTCGTCTGCTCTCTCCTCACCCGTGTCCCGTTTCACCGCCCGGGCACGCAGTCGGGCTGGAATGTGGGCACTGGACTCTGATACGGGGCTTGGCTTTGAGGGAATCGTTTTGGCAGGAATTAAAAGGGACGTTATAGATGCAAAGATGTGAGCGTCTGATGGCACCGAGAAGTCGGGACAGAAGATGAAGAATTCGGTGTTTTCCAGCCAAACTCATATAATCCTAACATTAAAACCTCTCTGGTTGGAACGAGGCGCGAGCTGGACTTCTGCAGCTGTTGTTATGAGTCCTTCGTAAAAGGCCTTTCCCTGTGCCAGGAGCGGAAGACTTCATATGAAGAGGAGGAGGAAGCCAAAGAAATAAAAGCTCCTAAAAGTAAGAGTTCATGCTCTGTGAAAACCAACAGAGAGACAGAACCAATAAACTACTTTGGGTAAGATGATGAGGTAAAGATGAAAAGAAATGTCCATAATTTTACACAAAATACAGTGTAAATAAATTGCCACTATTAGTTTTGTTTTTTTCTCAGAGTTATATTATGTTTTTTGCAGATATTGGTGATCATCTCAAGCACATCTTTATAACTATCGCACACTTTTAGTTAGAAAATGCAACATTGATCTAAAACAGCTGATACAAAATATCCAGAACTGTCTGATTTCTAAATGATCTTAGAGTAAAATCATAAGCTCCTCCCACCCCTCTCCTCTTGCTCCTCTTTGCTGCGCCGCTGTTTCAATAAAGGAAGAGTAGACCATGTGGCGAGAGCTTTCACTCCGCGATGAAATGATTAAGCTTAGCAAAAGACTGAGAGTTGAAGGAGGTTTGGGAGCTGGCGCTGCAGTGCTAGGAACTGCCACAAGGGAAGATTCAGAGATTACTCAAATATGTGCGAGTAGCTAGACACACAGCTCCAGGTCAGTGTTTGATGAGGAAACATTGTGACATAGTAAGAATAAAACCCTAAAAAGCCGTTGTTTTTCCTTTAAAGATTTGCAAACATTCATCAAACAAAGCAATGAGGAGAAACATGTGCAGTAAAATGACTAAAACATTTAGATTTGACGCCAGTTTGAATCTAAATCAAGGCTTTTCATTGTCCTGCAGAAGCCCTGAATAGCAGATCATTATCAAGCTGCACAAAACCTCATGGAGTTGGATCCATATCAAGACTCACTGAAAAAACATAGAACCATAAAACGGATCTTCAAATATGAATGTTAAACCGCTTTGGATTCCCCCAGAGCGATTTATTTGACCCACTTCCACACGAAGGAGGCGCTCCAGGACCAGTCATCCCTGTTAATCCCAGCCAGGCCCAGCAAAGCTCTGCTTGTGGGGCACCGCCTGGCAGGACGGGGGCTGGTGCCACGTAGACACAAGCGGACTCTCGAAAAACAAAAGGGGATTCTGGGCCAACTTCTGCCCTCCCATCCAGCAGTGTCTCTTTCCCCTTTGTCCGAGCCAATAGAGCGGGGTATTTTACAGACCAATACATGTAAGGTCAAAGTGAATAATAGTAAAAGAGGAAGCCACAACCACGCGAGCTGCTCGAACTCCTAAAGGGGGGGAAGTCTGGCTGAGTTTGGGAAATGGTGGTCAGCATCCTAGTGAGGCTGGAAGAAATGGACAAGAGCTCACATCACGAACAAAGAGAAGCTTTAAATGAGATGCTGAACC
This sequence comes from Gobius niger, assembly GCF_951799975.1. Taxonomy (NCBI): domain Eukaryota; kingdom Metazoa; phylum Chordata; class Actinopteri; order Gobiiformes; family Gobiidae; genus Gobius; species Gobius niger. Next base: position 7,917,526 of record NC_136852.1, on the reverse strand, counting down.
TCATTTGACACAAGAGAAGATGTTATTTTTCTCGTTTTAAGTGCAAAAAGTCTCATTCCACTGGCAGACTTTCTTAATTTGAGTCATTTTAACTTCTCAAGATAACGCTTTTCCGCTCCACTTCATCAAACTCGTCCTATCTCCAAATCTACGGTCTGTTTCTACGACTTACACCAAAGTTGAGATTAAGATTTCGATTGAGCAACGACTGCTCTGGTTTGTGACAGGCAGACAAAAGTACTTAGGGAAATAAATACGAATTCTGAGCATACCGCGGAATACAAGATATTGACACATCAAAGACGGGTTCTTGCCTTTTCGCTCCTGGCACTTTTCCAGCTCAAAGCAGTTCCCTCCCTCTCCTTCATGCTTGACACAACACAACAGACTGAGCGACTTGTTATTCATGAAGCGAATAAAGCCTGAAATATGGGGGACAGAGGAAGAGTAAGCGGTTGTAATGGCCGTCGCGTCTTTGTGGGTGGTTTCTTTTTAGCTACAGTTGGCGAAGAGGGGCTAATTGATGTTCGCCCGACGGCCTTTAGCGGCGTCCAGAGGCGAAACTTCCCCAAGCAAAGTGGGGCACATTCCTCCAGGATCTCTATGGCAGCTGCGCAGAGCGACACAGCCCCTGGAGAATGCTTCATATAAGTCGACTCTCGCTCTCTTATCGGCCCGAAGCTTTCCCTGCTCGGTCAACATCCTGCTACCTTCACTGAAAGAATAAAGCGGCCAATTATTAACCAGGACCCCGGGGCGCTGCGGCGGAGCGGGGGAACTACTGGAGCGTACGGCAAACCACAGAGTGCATGTCTCAGATTAAAGGCAACGGGGCTTAAATACATGTGTGCAACAGATGTCAAGGGTGAGAGCGTTTTTTTTTGGAAGATTTAGCGGAGTGTGAAGTCGACCTCGGCGTAGTTTCCCGCTCCGGTACTTGTATAACTCAAAGCTGTTATTTGACAAAAACTGCAGGGGTGAAAGAGCAGGAACTTTGAGGAATTCCACCACAATGATTCTTGATTTGGCAAGGATCTCAAACGCATCTTACAATTTGCAACATTGTTTTAAAACAACTAAAACTTCCTGGTTTTCATGCGATCTCACCGTAAGCCCCTCCCACGTCCCCTCCTCTTGAGAGAAAAAAAACGTCCACGCGGCTCATGTGGCTGTCGTGAAGCTGTTTGTTCGCCGTGATAAAGGGATTGAGCTTAGCAAAAGATGCAGAAGTGTTGAAAGCCTCGGATAAGTGGGACCCTGCTAAGAACAGCCACTGGAAAAGATTCAACGATTGCTCAAAGATGCGCTAGCGGCTCGGAAAAACAACTCCAGGTCTGTTTTTGAGGAGAGAACGGTTGATTTTGCATAGTACTCCCCTTTAAAGGGACTGTAGGGAGTTTAAAAATGTTAAAAATTAAGTATTGTCCTCCCCCTACATGTTCCAGCCATGTCCTAATGTGTAGAATGAGCTCAGACCTGTTCACCACAACTGCCTCTAAAATCCTGCACTGTCACTCAAAAAGGTGCGAAGTGCCGTCATGCACGAGCTTAATATAGAAGGTGCAGTTACATGTATGGCCTGAGGTGGCAGTAGTGAGTATAAAATGGCCAACTTGCATCTAGCCCCTTTAATAATCCTACACAATCATAACCTCAGTAACAAACATTGACTGCATGTTCTAAGCTTAAACACCTTTATCAAATCAAACTGGTTGAATGTATTAGATTCCCTGCATTAGGGCATTATTCACTTCCTTTTTGTTTTACTACTGCGCTTAAGTTTGTGTTTTCCTGGTTTACACACAGTAAAACACATGATTTAGTACATTTTAGGGGCTGTTTTAAACCCTCTTTAGACCCAGGTTAGTCCTGGTTTAATCTTGATATACATAAGTACTTGGAAGTAATGATGCAGATTCTGTTCAATTTCTGTAATGGATTAATTGGTCGCTTTAACAAACTGTTTCACCTCATTTTACATTACTTTAATATATTGTGAACTCATTTTTTCCCTGTAAAATCCTTAAAAATGATTATTATCTAAAGACACTTATAGACTTGTATATACTACTATCCCTGTTGCCACATGTTATATTCATTCACCCTGCCATACATTTTTAGGGTTTTATCAATATAACTCCAGTCCAGATGGCGATTTATTGATTGTAAACTACTTAAAACTGTGTGAAAAGTTTGAGAACGACTTGTACAGAGACATCACATACCAAAACCGACCTGATACTCAGTTTCCCCGACACCTGGCCGCACAAAGCAAACAAAAAGCTGTGGCTACGATGTCGGAGTCAGGTGTGTTCCAAACTCGCAGGGCAGAAAGGCACGCCGGACCGGGTGCCACGGGGAGAAACAATGGCAGACACTGAGCTACAAAAGACCAGGCGTTTGGGTGTGACTGATTAAAGAAGGGCCGGAGCTCCAACAAATCTAAAAAGAGCTTTGGCAAGTATTTCCATGAAAGACAGGAAGTCATAAATTAGCTTGCTTCCTTCTGATACACAAAGATCTCCGCTTTCATCCAAGTTCGGGAGATTTTTCCCACAAAGGCTACTGTATTTGTGTTTGGACCATGTTATTTGTATGTTCAATCAACTTTAGGTGTAAAATAGCCATGCAGTAATACTCCTTCATGTCATTTGTGGCTTTGGTTTACAATATCAATACATGAAGAATACTTTTTTGATCACTATGCTTCAGTAATCTTTCTCTAGAAGTACTACCTCTTGAGTACTTTTACCACCAGCCCTAGATCTAGATCAAACGCGGGTCTATTATGTCCAAAAGTGAAACATCCTCCCACCTTTGAGAGCTCGTATCCAGCCTCGCACTGTCTGCAGGGCCGGCAGTTCCCAAAGCGGTCCTTGTACTCCTGTTCCTTGCAGTCTCTGGTCTCCTCCGCCGCCGCCCAAGGAATCTGAAAACAATCGCACAAAAATGATTTAGTATTTCATTGCTATTTTATAATCATATTAGGCATAAACTCTGAAAGGGCTGCACAAGAGTCTATACGATTTGCTGCTAACCCTGTAATGTAGACCTCTCCAAACACAATCTAATACTCCCTGACAGAAGTGGGTACAGTAGCCAGATTATACTCAAGTTAAAGCAGTACTAAGTAACTCTTGCCCCTCGAGGCCATAAGCGCAACTGCAGAAATACTACGCTGACAGAAAAGGCGAAGGGAGAGAGGGATATTGTACATCCAATTACACAATGTAAATATTGTTTAAAGTGGTGCTAGCCCCGCAGTTAGCTTTGCCAGTTAGCATGTTAGCTTCTTCTTCGTGATTCGTGTGTATTGGTGACTCCGGCCTGGTGGTAGGGAAGTTGGTTTGCTGGCCAGAGACACCAGGGGGAGATGAAAGACCCCTCAATCATCCCATTAACACTTGCATTATCCCCCAGAGGGACCACGGAAAGGATTTATTAAGGTAAACAAGTTACTTAGTACTGCTTTAAAGGGTACTTGGAGAAAATACTACTTGGGAACCAATTAACTGTTTGGGGATAAAAGTAGAGGTGGACTGATATGGGTATTTCTAAGACCGTTTTTTGCACGGACGATATTTTTTGAGCAATTTTTCCAAATGTCATGTCTATAATCCTGTTGGTGCTTCTCAACTATCAGCTGTGAGTGTTGGCCTGTGACAGCAGGGGGCGCTTTAATAGGGGGCTGAGGGCTGTTTCATTCAGGACATTGATGTTCAGTGGGTACTTCAGAGGGAGCTCGTTTTAAAGACAAAAATCAGCAGATTCCAAAACCAAAAACTATAAGTCTGTACAAACTTGTGACCGATTTTCATCATGATGTTTCTCAGCTCCCCTGATGTCTAGGAAGTTGTGGGCAGACTCATTATAGAGCTCTTTTCAAAACTCTAAACTCTAAAAACTCTAGATACAAGTTAGGTTTATGTTTTTGTGTTGATATATTTTTTTAAAATATGACTAAAAGAAAGAGTATCCCAGTAGTCGACAATCCAGGGGTTCGTGGAAAGGCAAGGAACCCTCATAAGAGATATTATTTGAGCAAAAAAAAAAAGCAGAAATCCTCACCTACGACTAAGAAAGGATGACGTGTAGACGGGGAGTCCCGCTTCTCACAACTATGAGCAGGAAACTTCTATGTAAAAAGGTTGAGAATCTCTCAAGTAATCCAATGTTTATGTACCAAGTGATAATTCAATTCAAATGTTATTGATTACACAGAACACCTGGTCCATCCATAGTAACAATAAGACTCAACAATAATAGAAAACATTTATAAAAGGTTTACTCAAGCACATGGGCACCACTCTGGACAAAATATTGCTTCTAGAATGCCGCCCTATTCCAGAACTTACTATATCTGGTCATATGCGAGCTATGATCAAACTCAGAGGCTTCTCTTGAGAACCGATACTGTTGGAGTGAGATAAGTTGGCAGTTTAATGTGTCCTTAGGGGATACAGCGGAGTTGCATAATGCAGAGGAGTCTGAGAAGAAAAAAACACTGAAACAATATACAGGGTTTGCCAAAAAGGAGACAAAAGAATGGATATATCAGACTGAATAAAAGCAAGACAATAGTGCACAGGGTAAAGTAGCTCCGGGAGGACTCTGGTTAGACGATTATGTGAAGAACAGCCTCATAAATCTAACTTCAGATGGCGTATGATAAGTCATATGACAGGGTTTTGTGTTTTTCTAATCACTGCTCAGATTGATGAGATGATACCCGGAGTAAATCTTAATCATGTGGCAATTTTAAGAGCTTTATGAAACAGCGCTTCTTCTCACTCAACGTCATCTGCAATTTTGGATTTGGATGTTCTTGACTCCGTGTTGTGCATTATAACCGTCTAATGCACGGCTCCTCGTTTAATTCTTACAAAAACCACAGAACAGCAAACTGTAGATCTAACATGGCTCCAAACCCTATTTCTTAATTGTGGAATGTGCCAGTAATCCCAGAAAAGTCTGCGAGCACTGTCGGTTTTTGTGAGTCACTTTTTCTAATGCAAATAATGTAAAACTGAACCTGAGTTGAAATCACAAAGCGACTGACTTCTCACCTATCCTGCCTTTCTCACTTTTGTGCTGTTGCAGAGAGACGACAGGAATCACCACAACCACAAAATGTACCGACTTTAAAGCATAAAAATATCCACATTATGAAGTATTTTGCCTAAAAATGCTGAAAAATGAGTAGCAATCGTGATTAGTTTACAGGCCTGCTTTAACCTCTTAACCCACACCTGAACCGAGCACGTTTTCTCCAGTTTGGCTTTACCCAAATCTAAAAGCTTCTTGAAAAAAGGGCTCAAAGTAGTGGCAAAAACGTGACACAGTGAAGGATGAAAATGCAACAAAAAAGTGACAAAAAAAGCAATTAAAGTGCACCAAAAAAGTGACAAAAATGCAACAAAAGAGCAACAAAAATGCACCAAAAAAGTGACAAAAATGCAACAAAAGAGCAACAAAAATGCAACAAAAAAGTGACAAATATGCAACAAAAAGCAGCGAAAATGCAACAAAATAGTTACAAAAAAGCAACAAAAATGCAACAAAAAAGTGACAAAAATGCAACAAAAATTGCAAAGAAAGAGCAACAAAAAAGTAACAGAAAAATGACTAAAAGTGCAACAAAAAAGTGACAAATATGCAACAAAAGAGCAACAAAAATGCAACAAAAAAGTGACAAATATGCAACAAAAAGCAGCGAAAATGCAACAAAATAGTTACAAAAAAGTGACAGAAGTGCAACAAAAAAGTGACAAAAAACCCCAATAGAGCAACAAAAAATGCACCAAAGAAGTGACAAAAATGCAACAAAAATTGCAAAGAAAGTGCAACAAAAAAGTCACAGAAAAATGACTAAAATGCAACAAAAAAGTGACAAAAAAGCAATGAAAGTGCAACAAAAAAGTGACAAAAGTGCAACAAAAAAGTGACAAAAATGCAACAAAAATTGCAAAGAAAGTGCAACAAAAAAGTCACAGAAAAATGACTAAAATGCAACAAAAAAGTGACAAAAATGCAACAAAAAAGTGACAAATATGCAACAAAAGAGCAAAAAAAATGCTACAAAAAAGTGACAAAATGCAACAAAAAAGTGACAAAAATGCAACAAAAAAGTGACAAAAATGCAACAAAAAAGGTGACAAATATGCAACAAAAAGCGGCGAAAATGCAACAAAATAATTACAAAAAAGTGACAAAAGTGCAACAAAAAAGTGACAAAAAACCCCAATAGAGCAACAAAAAATGCACCAAAGAAGTGACAAAAATGCAACAAAAATTGCAAAGAAAGTGCAACAAAAAAGTCACAGAAAAATGACTAAAATGCAACAAAAAAGTGACAAAAAAGCAATGAAAGTGCAACAAAAAAGTGACAAAAGTGCAACAAAAAAGTGACAAAAAACCCCAAAAGACCAACAAAAAATGTAACAAAAAATGACAAAAACTTAACAAAAAAAGCAATGAAAATGCAACAAAAAACCACAGTAAAGTGATAAAAATGCAACAAAAAAGTGATAAAAATTCAACAAAAAGCGATGAAAATTCAACAAAAAAGTGACAAAAATTAGATGAAAAAGAATGTTAAAAAAAAAGTGACGACCGTACGGCAACAACGCAAGAAAAAGATCCGTTAACATCAGTTTGTCTAGGCTTTCAAATGAGGCGTTACACTATGGGCTGCTAACTCCGGTCAAGAAGCTTTTAGATTTGGGTAAAGTCGCACTGGAGAAAATGCACTCGATTAAGACGGGTGGTAAGAGGTTAATTATGTCATTAAAAACTTTTAGATACTGATCACTTTCGGCCTATTTTAATGTAAAGCCGTCAGTTATGGCGCTGACTGTCCTGCGTTGCCATGGCGATCAGCTGCGATACGTAAGTTTTAATAAACCGTGAGTATCGCCACTTCTTCTGTCACAAATTGTGCCAAAAGCAAGAAAGTTAATCCACACCTCAGTTAATCCAGCACTTCCACAGGGACACGGACTAACTTTCTGCATACAGAACATCCCGGCTGAAACACTTACCAGAGCTGAACACATGATGTGAAGCGTTAGCACCAGCGAGACCGTGGGATCAAATATCGAGACCATTTTGATGTTTTCTGGCGAGGCACTTCAGGAATTTATCTGCGAGGAAGAAGATAAAATACGTGAAAACGCGTGTAATTGACGTCTGCATCAGGTTACACGGACTCTTGCGTGCAGCTGTTGTCAATAAAGCCCAACACTGTAACAAAAAAAATGATGAGTTAACTTGAGCGAGGTCCAAAAAAATCCGATGCCAAATTTCAAGTCGAGGCTTCACATCGAAATTTACGGGAAAGTTTGAGGAGCTTCTTCAAGTTCCCAGCTTTTACAACCACAGGGTCTTCTGCAAAGTCCGGGGTTTAATGACTTTTTTCTACGTTAATGTTACGTTAAATGAAACGGCGAGCATCAAAAAACACGCTATATTCGCTTCATAAAGTTGCAATATTCCCACGGAGCTGAAGCGGTGTGGTTGAAGGTTTAACAGACTCACCTGCAGAGAAGGAGCCAGTCGTGGGAAGCAAACCGAAGCCGACCGAGGCAGACCAAAGCAGACCGGTTCGCTGTGGGTCGCGCACCCGGTCTGCACCATGTCAGCTCCTCCGCGAAACACACGGACCCGGAGAGCGGCGGGGAGAGGACACGCTCACGAGCGCAGAGATCAAAGGCGGAGAGAGAGAGAGAGAGAGAGAGAGAGAGAGAGAGAGAGAGAGAGAGAGAGAGCGCGCGCGAGAGAGAGAGTTGGAAAGGGGGGGAGGCGAGGGAGGGAGGGGCGGGGCCTGTGAAGCGCGTGGTGGATGTGCCCGGACATCAAAGGCTCAAAGACACACACACACAACTTCTCATTGAGTGCGTTTACATGCACTTGAGTAACCAGGTTATTAACCTCATGCCGCCCGCCTCAACCCAGTGTGTTTCCTCCCGTTCAGCTTTACACAAATCTAAAAGCTTCTCGACTGGAGTTTACAGACAATATAGGCCGGCGTAATGCCCCATTTGAAAGCTAAGATGTGTAAAAGTGATCGAAACGGATCTTTTTCCTCGCCGTGTTGTCACTTTTTGACACATTTTTTTCAGCAATTTTTTGTCAGATTTTTGCCACCTTTTCGTCACTTTTTATGCCACGTTTTTGCGCCTTTTTGCCACATTTTTGTTGCTTTTTTTAAAAATCGGTTTTGTTGTTGTTTTGGGCCACCTTTAATCACATTTGATGCCACTTTTTGCTGCCTTTTCATCATACATTTTCTCACTTTTTCATTGCTTTTTTGTGGCTTTATTCCTGCGTTTGTGTCACATTTTTGTCACTTTTTCATTGCTTTTTTGTGGCTTTTTTCTTGCGTTTTCGTCACATTTTTGTCACTTTTTCATTGCTTTTTTGTGGCTTTTTTCTTGCATTTTTGTCACATTTTTGTCACTTTTTCATTGCTTTTTTCTTGCGTTTTTGTCACATTTTTGTCACTTTTTCATTGCTTTCTTTTGCGTTTTCATTCTCATTTTGTTTCCTTTTTGTCGCTATTTTGACACTGTTCAAGAAGCTTTCAGATCTGGGTAAAACGAGAGAAGACGTGCTTGGTTCAGGTGGGGGTTTAGAGGTTAATGAGGATTTTAAGTTTACTAGCTTTGTCTTATTCATGTAAACACAGAATCCTAGTTTCAATTTCCTGGCTAAGCCTTTTTCCAGCTTATCAGAAACCAGGATATTTGCTGCTGATGCTGTACCATGTAAACACAATATCCTGTTTTTTCACCATTGCTGTCTTACTAAGCATATGCAAACTCTTGAAACAGACATGGCAGGAGCAAAAACCTTCCAACAGCCATTTAATGATACCTGGGCTTTTAAAACTTTGTATCCTCTAACAATTAACAAAACATTGAAGCAACATTAACATTTTTTTTTTTCAATTATCTCATCCGTCACTGAAACTGGGAAAGAACTACTGTTTTAAGTGCTTCCTTGGATAGTTCTTTTGCTTCTGTGTTTACGAAATGTCCAGAAAAGGCATGCATTAGCAACATGATTTAGCTCCGCCCCTCTCTGGAGCCTAAATATCCAGGACACTGTAGTTGCTCATGTAAACAGGGATACGAGTGTCCTGGTGACGCATGTAAACATTATATCCAGAGTATTGTCATAACCAGGATATGCCTAATAACCAGTTTACTCGAGCGCATGTAAACACATGTATGAAGCCTGTACTTTTGTGATGTCTTTGAAAAACATGATTTGGTAAAGTCTCTTTAAATAGAATATAGCAAAGGCCATATACCTGATTTTTTTTTTCCTTTTCTCTTTTTTAAATTAGAAACAATGGTAGAGAAAGCCACTAAATCAAAATGTTAGTTGTGTCCAAAGTATTTCTAACTTTATTTTTAGCGATTCTCTACAGCAGCGCTTCTCAACCTGGGGGTCGGGAGACAAATTTGGGGGGTCGCCAGCTCATGTAGATAAAATATACATATCTTTTTTAGCGTATATTGTAATTTTACTGTCGCATGTGTGTGCTATTTTACCAGAGGGCCATTTTATGTTCGTAATTTGATGAATTTTATTTTAACCATTTGCTTTTTTCTTTGTTTTTTTAAAGAATTATGTAGGCTAATGTTCCGATTTCTCACGATGTGACCCGGGCGGGGGGTCACAAACCCCTTTAACTGTTACAATGGGGGTCGCGGCTCCAAAAGGTTGAGAACCACTGCTCTACAGGGACGAGTTTATAGGCACATTTCACAACTTCTCGGGGTCGCTGTCAGTGAAATACTAGAAAACTAGCCTGCAGGTTCATGAGATTTATACACATGCTTTGTGCACAATGGTTTCCCCCACAAATATACGAATTTACAATATACTAAAGATTCTTGTAAATTGAAAATGTAATGTTCTTATGTCTTGTATTTGTCTAAAGAGGTTATTACAATTGGCCTGTATTATATGAGATCTGTGTCCCCCACCAACTAGACAAGGCTTTACAGCTAATGTATCACAATGAGGCAAATGGACTCCCTCTGAATGCACTTCCTATTATAAATGCCTTTATGTTTCTCTTCAGCGGTAGCCTGGATAGCAGCCTCTTGTGCTCTGACTGCAATAGTATCATTATCACCTTCAAAGATAAACCCGTGCAGTGGAGAGTTCAAAAGCTCAGCAGCAAAAGTGGCCAATCGGCGACATGTCCCGGCATGTTCGCGATCAATGCCAGAAAATCAATTACATCAGTTTGTTACTAAACTGCAGACTCTGTGCTTTTCTGAGCTGGGCTGCCTTTGTGTGGCCCGCTCTTATATATTATATGTTTAATAGAAATAGCACTTACCTATTCGGACTGTTATCATTTGCAGCAAAGAAGTTAGAATGATTTCTTTTACAGTGTGACTGTGTTGTTTTTATTTCACAAATCAACACATTTACTTGGTTTATGAACAATTATTAAGGCCTAGACAAGCAGGGGAGACCAGGGCTAGATACCTTTCTTTTTTGTAGAGTCCACTGTTCATCAACACAACATTCCACAAGAGCCACAGTTACATTAAAGCTTAAACCCTTGAACCCTTGAAGTAGGTCTTGCTTCCTTCATTATATGTTATTGCATTAAATAGTTATAAACCGGCAAAGACAGGGAAATCAACTGTGGCCCAGTTAAGGGAAAAACTACTGAAAAAGGACGTTCCACATTATTAAGCAGATCATCATTTTCAAGCAATAAGGGAAAGAAAAAGGATCTCTCTGCTGATGAAAAGCGTGAAATAGTTGAATGCCTTGGTCTAGGTATGAAAACCTTCAATATTTCATGAAAGATGAAGCATAATCATCGCACTGATAAGAGATTTGTGGATGATTCAGACACACACGTGTTTGTGCAGATAAAGGCACAATGAGGACGGTTTCAGCCAGACAAATACATCAGATGAGTAGAACAGCAGCTACAAAGCAGCAGACATTATTTTAAGCTGCTCGTGCCTCTGGAGTCTCCTGAACATCAAGGTGTAGGAACCTCCAGAGGCTGCAGTTGTGCATAAACCTTCTATCCGGCCTCCCCTAAACTGCTCATTGAAGCTGAAGCAGAAACGGCTGCAGTGGCTCAGAAACACATGAGGACTCATTTTCAAACAGTCTTGTTCACTGGTGAGCGCCGTGTAACCCTGATGGTCAGATGGATGGAGTAGTGGATGGTTGGTGAACGGCCACCATGTCCCAACAAGGCTGTGACGTCAGTAAAGAGGGGGCGGAGTCATGTTTTGGGCCTGAATCATGGGGAGAGAGCTGGTCGGCCCCTTTAGGATCCCTGAAGGTGTGAAAATGACCTCTCTCTGACTGACCACTTTCTTCTATGGTACAAAAAGAAGAGTCTGCATCACTGGCTTTTATGGGCAAAAAAGGAGAGAAACTCATGATGTGGACCCCATCCTCCCCTGACCTCAACCCTATTGAGAATCTTTGGAGCCTCAAGCAAAACATCTATGAGGGTGGGAGGCAGTTTTCATCCAAACAGCAGCTCTGTATATGAAACTATGCTCACTAATCCGTCTCTACTAGGATTTGTAGTTTAGACCTTCATATAATCGTGTTTTATGACAAAGTAAATAATTTAGGACCTTTTCAGGACGTGCTATGAAGGAAATTAACAAAACCCTCAGTTGAGCAAAATGATACTAATATGATCAGAGAGCACACCTACACTTATATTTGTTCGTATAGTTTTTATTAAAGTAAATAAGGGGGGGAAGAACGTCCAGAAGTTGGAGCTTCAGTTCGGTTCCTCCGGGGAAAGGGCTGAAGACTGTGATACGACGACCAGTCATCTGAAACAAAGAGAAAGACAAATAGATTTATCAGCGATGAGAGAGGACAGAGAGGAGAGGATGTAGGAGAGAGAGAGGAGAAAGGGAAGACAGGAATGGAGAGAAGAGAGGATGTAGGAGAGAGAGAGGAGGAAGAGGGAGAAAGAGGAAGAGAGAGAGAGAAGACAGGAATGGAGAGAAGAGTCCCCCCTCAGACCTCGCGAGAGAGATCTGTTCCCTCAGACCCCGTGAGAGAGATCTGTTCCCTCAGACCTCGTGAGAGAGATCTGTTCCCTCAGACCTCAAGAGTGAGATCTGTTCCCTCAGACCTCAAGAGTGAGATGTGTCCCCTCAGACCTCGTGAGAGAGATCTGTTCCCTCAGACCTCGTGAGAGAGATCTGTTCCCTCAGACCTCGTGAGAGAGATCTGTTTCCTCAGACCTCAAGAGTGAGATCTGTTCCTCTCAGACCTCGTGAGAGAGATCTGTTCCCTCAGACCTCGTGAGAGAGATCTGTTCCCTCAGACCCCGTGAGAGAGATCTGTTCCCTCAGACCTCATGAGAGATGTTCCCCTCAGGCCCAGTGACCGTTTCTCCCCTGACCCTGCTGCTCCTGACGTCTTCCGTTGAAGCCATTATGCCTCCACCGGCCTTGAACATTGGGCATGTTATGGTCGGAATCGTTCCTCTGGTCGTTCTGCCTCCGGTTCCTGATGTCTTGCGAGGCGTAGTTGTTGGCCCGTGTGTCCTGAGGTGCTGTGCTCCTCTCTGGCTCCACGGTTTTCAGCAGATCTGGTTGTTGTTTGTCCGTCTCCTGCTGTGCGGCTGCTGCCTTCGCTGCCTTCTCAAAAGCAATGTTTTGGCGTAAAAGGCTAATGTTGTCTTTACGAAGTGCCTCTATGTCAGACATCATTTCTACATAGACGTTGGCGACGTGTTCCAGATTAGCATAAATCACCTTGTTATTTATCTGGAGAACCCTTGTTTCTTCCCTCAACTTGTCGGCCTCTTCCATGGCCTTATCACGGTCCGCCTTCATTTCTAATTTCTCCTCTTCGAGTCTGTGAAGGATCAGGTCGCTTTTTTCTTTCTGCTGCAGCTGCTGTTGGATGTTCTTCGATTTTTCCAGCTCCATCTTGGCCTCCTGGAGCTGGGTTTCCAGCCGTAATATGGTCTCAGATGTTTGTGCTTTAGACGTCTTGAGCTCTTCTGAGAGGACGCGTTTTTCGGACTCAAGCGACATGTTTGTTTCCTCAAAGTGGCTGATTTTGTTTACTTTATCTTGAAGATTTAACTGTAGTAGCTCTTGGTCAGCTGCAGAAGAGCTCATGTTCTCGTACAGTTTCTCAACTTGTCCACGGAGAACGCTTGCTTCCTCCCTACACCTGTCAGTTTCTTCCATTGCCTTGTCCCGGTCCGTCTTCATTGCTAATGTCTCTTTTTGAAATGTCTGGAACATGCGATGAGACTCTTGGAGAGCGTGGAGTCTGTCTCTCACACTCTCCTCCAGGCTGTCGTAATGTTTGGTGACTTCATCCTGTAGTGCGAGGGACTTCTGTTCCTCTGCAATCAGTTTTTGACTTGTCTGATGGAGCTGGTCTTGTAGGTTCTCGCAGGAGACCATTTTTTTGTCGACAGCCATCTGCAGAGTCTGGTTCGCTCTCTGCTGTGAATCCAGATCTTTGTTGAGGACTTTTATCTCATTCCTCAAAGCTAAAATGGTCTCCTGAGCTTCCTCTGTGGAGGTTTTATTGGCCTCCTTCATGGACAGCTGCTCCTCTTGAAGAGCCTTCATTTCCCCCTCCATGTGGTGGACGTCCTTGTTCAGGGCGGCATAGTTCATCTCAAGCAGCATTAACTGTTCAAACTTGAGATGATTCTCCGCCAGCTCCTCGTCCTGCTGTTGTAGCAAAAGCGTTTGCTGTCCGACCTGGTGTTCCAGGTCTTTAATCTTCTGACGAAGACTCGCGTCTGCTACTTTTAGCTGTCCGTAGTTTGTCTTCAGGGCATCGATAACCAGCTTCGTACTCTCTCGCTGGTTATCGTTTTCCTGTTGAAGGAGGAGGATTTGAGCATCCCGGTCTGACACAGAGGCTCGAAGCCGGTCGTTCTCCTCATCCAGAGGAGAGTTTTGGGCGTTTAGAACTTGGACGTCGGCTCTAATCGCCGTCAGAGTCTCATTATTGACGTTCAGCGCGTCTTGGAGACTCTGTGAGAACAGAGTTTTCTCATCAAGAGCCTTCGCTAAGGCGGCTTTATTCAGGCGCTCGCTTTGCAGCTGCTGTTCGGCCAAACAGAGCGCGAGGCGTAACTCCTGTACGACCGCGGTGTCGGACGAACGCTTCTTTCCAAAGAGCTTCATGTTGAAACTGGAAAAAAATGGTTTGTGTCTCTGAAAAACACTGGATCAAGCTGCAATCCGATGTACAATGCAACTAGAGGATGCGGAAACACAATGCGGCAAAAAGATGCGGCAAAATGATGCAAAAATTCGACGAAATTCGGCGAAAATGCTACAAAACGTGAGGGAGTGCGTCTAAATGCGAGTTCTCTGACAAACGTATCTGGATAAGTGATGCTGGTTCTAGGCTAACGCAGAGTGATGTCATGGAGGAGAATGAGAGCGACATGACGATAGAATGTGACGTCATCACAGAATCACACTTGAACAGCTGAGCTCGTTCCACAGGTCTTTAGGGCCGTCGCCGTGGTAACCCATTGTTCATCGGGTTTGAGGGGATGAATGAGCCCTGGTGGATCTCCCAGACCCTTATGTAAAAACAAATAACATAATAATGAAATAAATGCTTGTGTTTTTTTTTTTTTATGTTACGCGGTGTGGCTTTAACTGTGAAATGACCTTTTTTAGCTGTCGTCTGATCTCTCAAAAGTACAGTTTATTGAAGTATTGTCATAGGTTTAAAACAATTCACTGTTCACTGTAAAATAAACAACCATTTACTATTTACTTTTTCAGTGGGTAGATTTACTGTAAATTAGCTGAAAATGTTTTTTTAATGCTTTTTGAAACAAGGCCACCGTGAATTAGTGCTGAAATTCCCATTATTTATTTTTATATGAAAACACAAAATGACAGAAAACTTGCAATAGATTCAGACGGCATCTCGGGGTTCGCCCATATATGGTCATGTTTGAAAACAACAATTCTGAACTTTCTCTAATTATTCAGAAACTTCTTTAACAAATGCTGAATTATGAATATAGTTTTCTACTAAATAAAGATCCAAAGACTGCTGCTGTGAGAAAATATCCATATGGACCCGATTTACACTTGACTTTATTCCTATATGATAATTAAGTTCATATTCCACCAGAAAACGGCTAAAAAGAGGCCACGCCCCCTTCTATGACGAGATGCCGTCTGTATCTATACATTTTTCCTCATGTTTATGTCACAAATCTACAGCAAAAGATTCATATTGATATCTGTAAATGTAATTGTTTTCCCTGTTCATCTGCAGCATCTCACCTTAAATATAAAATGAATGCTGCATGATTGACTGTATGAGATGACTGTGCTGTACCTGGAATCGGCTCCGTCCTACCTGGCCCAGAGGGAAACATGTAGGAGAGGCAGGGTTAGGGTTTTTGTGGGATTTAGGGTTAGGATTAGGGTTTGCACTGAGGGGGGTTGGAAGTCTACAATTGGGTTAAAGCTCCGGGGCCTGTGGGTGCATTAAGTCGGCCTGACAACACCTCCCACCCACAGCACATTAACTCGTGCAAAAGTCATCTCTGTATCGGCGTCATTTTATCAACCACCTGCACTAATGCTGACTTTAAGATATTGTACTTATTTTGAATACTTTTTAAGCTCATTGTATATAAGATAATCCTTGTTTTCTAGAGGAAAATATGCATTTCTTATTAGGCCCGAGCGGCCTGCAGGGCTCGGGCCTATTGTAATTATTTCATGCCTTTGCATTTGAACGAACTCGTCCTAGGGCGCACCCCCCGGTTATTGTGGTGGCGTGTGACGGCGTGCGCCAACCCGCCAACGCAGCTCGTGAGGGCCTCTAAATGCTGCTTGCGGCTTTAATATTGAGTTTATTTTCTTCTTTTTTTTAGTCTGAGGGGGCGTGGTGTTAACGAACAGCTGTAAATCCGACACTTCTCTCTCGTTCTCTGGAGCACGTTGACAAAGCAGAGCAGCTTCCCATGGAAAGATCGAAACAGCTGAGATTTTGACGTTTCTCTGAGTTTTTAAATGGTCAAAATCGGTCCGAGGACGACTGAGAAACATCCTGATAAAGTCTTCAATCCGAGAACCAGGCTTTTTTCATATGTTCAGAAAACGACTAAACTTCAGGCTTTTCACACAAAAACACCAGACAGAAAAATTGGGCAAATCCCCCCAAAAAAGACAAGCGCCCCCTAGAGTGGCAATAAAGAGAAATGTGACAACCAACCCGTGTGACAAACAACCCTGGTTTCCTCTATTTCTATCATAGCCCAGTTCCAGACTATGTTGTGATGTTCTCTTGTAGTTCTGGCTCCATCTAGTGGTTGAACAAGTGTTTTACAATAAGACTGTGTGTCGGCTAAATGAAAAGATAAATAGCGTCATATAGAATTAACAGACTGCAGGCTTTGGCTCTGATCTCTCCCTGTCTCTCTCTGTATGTAACATATTGTTTAACATGTGCAGTCCAGCCACGTGTCCACTGAAGGGCTTTACTCTGCGCCTTTAAAACCTGTGCGTTTATTGTTTTTTTTCTTGCGGTATGAGACTGTCCACGAGCGTTGGTCCATTCTGAAGACATATGGCTGTCTTTAAAGTTTGACCAAATGTAGGCCTGTTGTCATGTTGTGCACAGGTGAACTGCCTGCCTTCACATGCGGACACAGTGAGGACCGGACAGAAATGACGATGCTCTGATGCTGACAGCACGCGCTCTCCTCCTCTGGGGATTCCTCTCTCTCTCTCTTCAATGCGGCATTTATGGATGCGTGCAATGAAGGAAAGGGACCCACATTATCATTGATACTTAGGCCATAAAAAGATTAATAGGCTATTAAAATAAATTGAACTCTTCCTGGGAAAAGAAACACCACAAATTTACCACGGATTTATTTTACAGCTCTGCTGTGGTAAGTTTGGATGCGTTAAACTCTGTGAATAAGTCACTTGCATGAAGGGCATGAAGGGCATGTTGCACCTTGAATGACTTCAGTTGGCTATTCGCTGCCTTTTCTCATTTACTGAGTTTTATTCCTCTAAGTCCTTGACTTCGTCGCTTGGTCTGGTTAATACGCATCATGCGCGTGCCTATGCTTGAGAGTCTGCCTCCCTGCTGCCATGTGAAAGGCCTATCCTCTGCAAAATGATTGAGTTGGCATTGTATGCCATGGACTGTAGCCATGTCATTTGTAACATAGGACCCTTTACCCTGCAGATAAACAGTTTGTCTTGTTGTGTTTATATCTTGTGAATGTATAAACTGAAACAGCATCAGAGTGCAGCATTTAGTAAATAGCGCATCAGCTCAGCTGCCCCTTTTCCCCAAATATGTTATGCTACAAGCCCATAGGCTCAAATGAAGCCAACCTTTTATTATCATTATCATTATCAAGGTTAATTAAGGGCTTATTTAACATAAGCCTAGTATTAGTTGAAGTTTGTAATGATCTCAAAAAACAATGTAGTGTCATCTTTACTTATTCACTATCTCTGCTGCTCAGCTCATCAACAAGAGGAGCTCATTTGCCTTTACATTAAAAATAAATAAATAAGCAAAGAATAAATAAATGAAACAATCCTGGACGCAGATTTCATTTTTGCCTGATTCTTGCATTACACTTTAGTTTAAAAAGGCGAATGTTTAGAGCGTAAGCACGCATGCGCAAATCAACGCAATTTCACTGACGCTGTAGCCAAAACTTAGTGTTGTAATAAGAGCCTAACTATTATTATTTTAGCATCAGAACAACAGCCTTTCTACATTGTTGCCTCGTGATGATGGATAAACTCATAGCAGCGGCTCAAATCTCTCTTTTGCTGATTTAGAGTCTATTCTTTCCCCATGCGATGTTTTGAGCGAACGCGGAAGTGAGTGGACGGTAATCCTCTCGCCTCGCGCTCCTGCCATCACGCTCCGCCGTAATTCATTATTATTAGAACATCGCCTTTGAAGGAGTCGGTATGTCGCCGCGGGGAAACGGACATGTCACCTGTCATTGTCGCCGTTGTTCTTTCTAGGAACATCGCAGATTGTGAAATGCTTCGGCGTTTTGGGGATCCCGAAGAGGCTGCGCACCGGACCGGCCCAAGTAAGTAAAGTGGGGGTTTGCGGGGGATAACGCTAATCAAACCCCGGTCTGTGCGCCGTGCAAAGAACCCCATTCAAACTCGTGTCCTCATTTGCCTTTCTGTTGTGTTAAGTCGTGGATACGGTGTGTTTATTGTGTGCTGACACCGCGTTTGAGAGAGGAGACAGGTGCCGGGGGGGATAATAGCGGTTTTCTTGTTTTGCTTTCAGCCCTTTCCCAGGAGGTGTATCCATGCGCGCCCCGCAGAAGATAGTCCTGTCCCGTGAATGCGGAGGCGACTCTGGCACAAAGTAGCGTCAAGATGGCCAAATGTCCAGCCCCGGGGTGAGTAAATGCCCCGTCAGTGCCAGCCTTTGTGCTGTTCTGCGCTCGGAGTAAATAGGCCTCGCTTATGTCACGAATAAATGTCATGAGTGGATCTAAATTGACTCCCAGTAGCTGCACTGATTCTGCTCTAATGAAAAGTTGTGGATGACTTTACAGGATTGCCAAACAGATGGGGCAAAAATGGTGATTGTTAAAGAGGTGGTGCATGGAGGGATTTCTCAACATATTTCATAAACATTGTTTTCCAGGCACAGGATAACAAACAATTTTCTATTTAATGCTAACAACTGTAATTACAATGTATTCACAATTACTAAACACATTGTACCTGTGAAATATGTTTATGTTTAGCTACATTATCTATGTGGTTCTCCATTTGGCGATGCAACCAGATCCACTGTATAAACCTGTGAACATTAGGGCTGAATGATATGGACAAAATTTCATATCTCGATATCGATACGATATAACTATGGGTTAGGTGAAAACTAAGCAATTAAAAAATTAGATAAAATCATGATACAAGTTTCAAGTTTAATGGTTTTGTATAGCCCAGTATCACAACAGAAGTCGCCTCACAGGGCTGCACCAAACATTAAGGCAATAAAACAGAGCAATAAATATGACAATTAAAAGTTCAGGTGAATCTAGGCAAATATAATGTCCAATAGGAGGTAGCGACGAGCGGCGTGAGTGTTCCCCGTCCTTAGACTCTCCAGCACGGCAAGGAAAAACTCAAAAACCCGGCAGGAGAAAAGAGAAACCTACAAAAGAGTGCAGTTTTATTGATGAAAATCTTTATCGTTTATATCTTGCTTATTCGATTTCAATTTTTTGAATGTTCATATCTCGATATAAACACGATAACGATATATTTTTCTTTTGTGATATTGATATCTTGAATGTTCATATCTCGATATTGATACAATAACGATATATCTTTCAGCCCTAGTAAACAATACTGGCCTCTCTCTGAGCTATTTCGTTATTTGTTTATTACATTCTTATGGGAATCATACCTGTAAATACGGCACGCCTGATTGTAGCCATGAGTAGGCCTGTCTCAATATCAAATCTAAATTCCGATATATTGCGGCAGGAAAATATCGAGATGAATGATATTATTAAAGACCTCATGATGCAACAGAAACTAACACTGAAGCTTAAAAATTACAATAAATCTCGGTTCGATAATCTCGGTAATCTTAAAATATCTCACAATGGATTTATTTTGGGTAAAATTATAGTATTATATTAGAAAATGGGGGAAAATGCAAATAAAGGTACTGACGATAAATGTTGAGCCCAATAATGTATTGTTTATCTGTCATTTATTACAGGGGTTCCCAAACTTTTTTGGCTGGGACCCCAAAAATTGACACATAAACAACTTGGGACCCCCATTACACAAAGTTTTCAATAAATCTGCTTGTATTTGACTAAACATTTCCTATTACAGCTCTCACTTTGCTGAAAAAATATCGGTATATATATCGTATATCGATATTCAACCAAAATATATCGGGATATGACTTTTGGTCCAGATGACCCAGCCCTATCGTGATTATCATGTTAGAAGATAATCGCTAAATCCATCAGACAACCAGTGCAGGTAACTTTACCAGGAGTGGGTACGTCTCCATGGAGATGTGACTAAAGTCAGCAGTGTTTAAGATTTCTGGAGGTTAGTTCCTCATCCAAATCCATTCTTTGATCACTCACTGCAGAAAGAGCATGTTCTGTGTGGAGCTGCATGTTGTATTGATGACAGCAGTATATGTTAAGTGGTGACGTCAAAGCTCCACTTCCGGGTCCGCAGATGTACGAGAAACTACAAAAAACTCTTTAATACCACAATCAATATTTCTGAAACTCAACAGAGAGTTCCTGAACATACTTATTTATCAGGCCCATTAGCCAAAAATGCTGTACCTACCACTGTAAAAGTAACATTTACCAAAATCAGTACATCCGGGTTAGTGGAGATAAATGCTAACGGCGCAGCAGCTACGCTAACCCCGGAAGTACCGACCTTAGTAAATATTACTTTTTTAACACTGGGTGCGGCATTTTTGGCTAATGAGTCTGAGTAATAAGTAGGTTCAGTAACTCTCTATCAAGTTTCAGTTTCAACTATTGATGGTTGTTTTTAAGAGTTTTTAAATGTTTTTTTATCGCATATTTGCCGGTCTGCTAGGAAGCGGAAGTCGTGACGTCACACTTAATAAGGCGAGACACTGCAGGTGAATAGGGAAAAAATTTATATTTACAGATATCAATTTGAAACTGTTGCTGTCGATCACTGGCATAAATGAAAGAAAAAAATACATTGCAAGTTTTCTGTCATTTTATCTTTTCATATAAGAACAAGGTGTTTTATGCCTAAAATGCCCCAAATTTCCCATCTTTTCAGCGACGAAATCTGAATAACGGATAGAGCTACATTCAAATTTATGGTTTCATTTTATTGATAAATGAGTTATCAAGACGTTTTCAGAGGGGATTTTGGATTTCTTGTTCAGTTTTAAAATAAGCTGTTTTTTAGTGGAACATTTTGTAAAAATGTAATTTTTGCCTTATTTTTTGACATTCAAAACTCAATAAATGGGGCTAGGGATTAAATAATAAAAAATCCCTCTGAAAAAATCTTCCAAATATTGTTCAGTCCAAGGCTGGAAACTTTGAAGTCTTTAGGTCCGACTGACGTGGACATAGTGTCGCCACAATGACAGAAAATCTGTTTTGAGAAAAAGGCCCTTGAAATTGCATTGTCCCATATAAGTCTATGGGGGAACATTGAATCAGCGCAATATTTAAACATGTTATTGTGAAGATTAGGCATATTTTCTGTTTCCGGGTGAAAGCTTATATGTTCAGAGACCAATTTGGCCCAAAACCTGAAAACTGAAAAAAATGAGTTTTGCCTGCAGTGTCTCCCCTTAACAAACGTCCAAAATGTTACACAGTGCGCCTTTAAATACTTACTTTATGTCTCACTCAATATGACATTTACGGCAGACGATGAAGAGGAATGTTTAATAACTGTCCAATCCCCATCATTTCTGCAGTTTCAGTGATTTTTTTAAGGCAAATATCGTGATAATATTGTTAATTATTTTGGCCAAGATAATCGTGACCCAAAATTTCATTATTGTCCCATCCCTCGATGTACTGCATCAAACCTCGGACCTATTTACTGCATTGTCGTGCTGCTCTCAAAACACTTCCTGCTTCCAAAATCCTTTCCACCTCTTCTTCATTAGGTTCTGAACTCTCAAATGACTCAAGGAGCAACCACACTTGTTCATACATTATGCCTTGCTCATTTGTATATTCTCTTATGGGATATTAATGCCAGATATTTGCCTCTAGAATCATTAAACCCTATGTTTTCCCCTGGCTTCATGTTAATGTGACTGGCCTGATCTTGTGGCTCGCCCACCTCGGCCTCTGGAGAGCTGCGATGCTTCTTGGCTCCAGCTTTGCTTTGCTGAACCTGCAGGAATATTCAGCTAAATAGGTGTTTTAGGGGCAGTTTGTCTCTCGCTGGGCTACACGGCCAACACTGTGTACGAGCTTTTCCACACGGCTTTAGGAGCTGGTTAAT
Source organism: Gobius niger (assembly GCF_951799975.1). Taxonomy (NCBI): domain Eukaryota; kingdom Metazoa; phylum Chordata; class Actinopteri; order Gobiiformes; family Gobiidae; genus Gobius; species Gobius niger. Next base: position 7,895,480 of record NC_136852.1, on the reverse strand, counting down.
AAACTGTTTATTGCAATAGTCTTGAATGATAAAATAATACATTCTGTTGCAAATCAATAAGACACGAACGAAACAGCAGAGGCAGATGTCAGAGGATTTGGATTGGAGTCATTGTGTTTTGCGGAAATTCTAGTGGGCGAAGCTCTGGCAGTAATGGCCGTCCACAGCGGGCCCTGGTGAGGTGATTGTTCTCATATTACCCTAATGTTCAATAGATTGTAACCAATATTCCCATGCCCTTTTAGGTCACTTACATTTCTTTTACAAATGTGTGGTATGAGAATCAGATAACAGTGATACTATGCTTGAAATAACAATATTAAGTTTATTCATCATTATTGATGGCTGGGGCTCGAACAATGAAGACAGTTCAAAGGCTCTATATTGTTTATTTCTTGTCAAACCTCTCCTTTGTTGGTATAAAAGCTTAACAAACTGAATAGTAAACTGAAGATACAAAGACCCACAAAACCACCGCGCTCTTTGGGCTTCACAGGTTAAGATTCCAATATGTATTTACAGATATAAACAGACAAAAACTGATCAAAATAAAGAAGAAATCCAGTTTTGTAGTGTTGCAGTGGTTCCCAAGGCTTGTTTGCAACAGAAGTACATTGAAAAGAAAGGAAATGTATATGTGTTTGCTAAAGTTTAGTACCAATATTTAGCCTGCTATTTGTTAAGTAAGACATTATAGTTTTCTTTAAATGGAGTAAATAGTTACTGGTAGGGGGTCACCGTTTGGTCTTTGGATTGATATGGGGGGCAGTGTTTATAGAAATTAAAGGAGAAGTGGCGTTTGTTCCCAGGGCTGAGTTCCGTTGAAAAAAAAAGTTTAGGTACTACTGGTATAGAAAAAATAAAAGCAGGTTTTCGACTGTATTTTCTACTGTATATCTTTAGAGACCAAGTTCTGTTGCCTGTTTGGTCCTGGGACAGCATTAAAGGAAGGTACTTGGTTGTTTCAGCTCAAATAAATGATACAAAATTGAAAAGAAATGGCCTTTTATGGAATGAATTAACATTATTAAAAGTCCTTTACTTGCTGTACATGCCGATGCGTTTCGGTCGCGTTCGTCCTTCTTCAGGGCAGACAATTCAAATAGTGCCTCAGGTCTGCTTAATAAGTCCAGGCTGTGGTTTTTCTCATATATTTCCGGTATGACACAATAGAGCCATATGAAATACAGAAAAAAACTCATAAAAACAAACTAAATAAAATTAGACGACAATGGTAAGGCATAGAAGATGTCTATGTAGCAAACAGCAAGATATACACACAAGCTTTGTTGAAAACCACATAAGGATCTACAGCACCCTGGAGTCTGCTAAGAGGTCGACCACACTAAACTAGCATGAGTAAGTTGCACCGGATATTGCCTCAGGTGTAACTCAACACTGTCCAGCTAATAAAGGACTTTTAAGCTATCAAAGTGCCTCAGATGTTTCCCTGTTTATTGTGCTTAATGTTTATTTTGATCCAAAAGAGCACCTGACCTTCACAACGTATTCCACCCACTGAAGCAATCACTTTTTTCCTCTCTGAATTAACTATTGTTCTGTTTAATGCAGGGGTGGGGCAATTAATTTTCATAAGGGGCCACATGAGATGGCTGAATTGAGTCGGAGGGCTGCACCAACAATAACTCAAACTTATATCGGGATATAAGTATAATATATGGGGAGTGTATCGCCGGGGTCCATAAACAAAAGCTCCAAAACAAAAACAAAAATTTTGATTTTGAAAATACCTTGAGGAGTTTTTTTCAATAAATGAATAATAATGAGCCCGACAGGACTGTAGCCTCATAAAAACGGCTCACACTTATTGCACTTTACAAGCCTGTGTCACAAGTGTCTGCTACTGTAGTCAATGTTCATTCACTCCTCACTCGGAGTGAGCGCAGCGGTTAGCGCCTCCGCTTCACAGCTAGAAGGTCCCGGGTTCGATTAACACACTCTGTGTGGAGTTTGCATGTTCTCCCCGTGTCTGCGTAGGTTTCCTCCGTGTACTCCAGTTTCCCCTACCACTAAAAACATGTACAATAGGTGAATCCTCCAGCCAGGTGATTCTGACCATCAGCCTGGCTCCACATCATGGAGACGGGTCCCTGGGCGCGGCACTGCCGTCGACCACTGCTCCTTACGGGTTGCCCCAGCGGCATCGAAGGATGGGTTAAATGCAGGCAGAGGACAAATTTCCCTATGGGGACAATAAAGTATACAAACAAACAAACAAACAAACAAACTCCGTGGTAGTAAGCTACTAATGTAGCCACAGCTGCTCAGGGGCAGACTCTCCATTTCCCACTTGCAAGTCACACAATGTGTTGTTTATATCCTGATTTCTTATTATGTCAGTGCCCTCTGCTGGACACCTGTGGAATTATTTTTATTCTTATTTAATCTGCCCCTAGTGGCTGGAGTGAGCATTCTGGTAATTAAACCGCACAGGAATGGGCCAGAGACGTACTTTTCTTTTAGATATACTTGTGAATTTTTGCTCTACAAGTCGTGGGCCGGACTGAATCATCTCCGTATTTTGCCCAGGTCTGGTTTAATGCTTCGATATGACATATATTTTAGAATAGGTATCAAAAAAAAGAAAAGAAAAAAATGGGCTGGTATCGGTATCACACAAACAAGCATCGTTAAAGTACCGTTATCTAAAAATAAATAAACGTGATGTATCTTTACCCAGCGATATTCGATCCCATCCGGACAGTTAGCAAACCGGCTGCACTGGGACCCTTTTCAGAGTCCGTCAGCATTAGCCTGCTTAGCTTTTTAGCCATCATTTAGCCATCGCAAATTATGAAAGATCAAAATGTTTTCAGCTGTTGACGACCATCAGCCACACTTTGGTGAAGGTCAAAGCCTAGTTAGAAATCATTAATGTGCACAGATTGTTTCAGATTTGACCTTAGATACAAATTAGCGTTAAAAAGTGGCCTCTGAGCTAAATGCTAAATCGTGTTCAGTGAAATTTCTGCTTTTTGTGGATCAGATACACATCCAAACATCAGAGAGGTTATATAAATGCCATGAGACGGACATGTCATACCTCGCCGTACTTTAACATAAGGACTGGCTTCACCATTCATTTGTATGGGGATAGAAATGCACATTGAAGAAACAGGCTTAGATGATGGTGTTCAGCGATGCTCCGAACTTTGTGAATGTTTGCTCTAAATGGAAACCTGTTTTGCCTCAGGTTGCCGCGGGTGACGGTGGTCCACGACTACATCGGCGCGAAGTCCTTCCTGGTGCCTCCCCGCACGTCCGTCCGAGAGGTGAAGCGTCTGGTCTACGAGGAGACCGACCTCCCCGTGCAGGAGCAGCGCCTGACCCACAACGGGAAAGTGGTGAGTTTTTAATTTTGGAAAAAGCATCATCGGCCTCAGTGATCTCGCGCTGTGGCTTTAGGACACGTTTGTTCAGGAACAGCGGCCTCGTTGTTAGATGGACTCCAGTGTGTTAAATCAAATTAAAGTTTATTTATGGAGCGCTTTACAACAACACGAGGCAGAATGAAGCGCTTTTACATCAGAAGACACAGGAAAATGATCAAGTTTTTAATTAAGTGGAATTATATTTACTCAGACAGAACTAAATGGAGCAGCACTTGGTATTAATAAGTGTGATAATGATCAAACCTTTCTGATAAAAGTCAAGTTCTCGTAACAAGCTGGATTTCTATCACACATTATGCATCTGTGTTCATGGAGAAATACAAGGCAAAAACACAAAAGAACTAGACTATTTTAAACTCATTATTAGCTCATTTTGTAACTTTCAGGGAACAATACTGTTATAATAACAGCAAGTATCCTGGTGCACCATCCACAAAGTTCTCTTCCGTTACTTAAAGGGACTAGATGCAAGTGGCCATTTTATGCTCACTACTGCCACCTCAGGTCATATGTGTAACTGCAGCTTCTATATTAACCCTGGAACACTATCGCTCAGTGTACTTGTCATCAAAATCTATTAAAACATGACAATACATGACACATTTGAGTCGTGTTCTTTTATATTAAACTGTGTCATGGCTAACGAAATGAAAGACAAGCATCATGAGAGGACCAGATAAAAATGCTCCAAAAATTTGGGAACAAAGAATTCCAAAAAAAAAAAAAAATAATGAAGATGGAAACTTGGTTTTTGGTCGACCCATTCCTGGGATACGTGAGACTTCCCTGGTGAAGGCTCAGTGTCCTCGGCACAAACAGCCGCAGGAGAGAGAAACAAAATATGTCATATTTTAAATGACCAGCTGACTAAAATAACTGTGTTACTCACTTACTGTGAGGCCAGAGACACCGAACTCTGAGACAGGAGCAAAGCTGTAGTTGAAGTCGCAAAGTAAATGTGGCAGACCTGAATGTCAACCATGAAAGGGGGCAAGACTGCCTGATTAAATACACTAACCCTAACCCTACCTTCTTTCACTATTGCTGGGTGAAAATCACCCAAACATGTGCCTGTAGGACAAACTGTGTTTTGGATTAGGAAAACACCCAGGCCATCAAAGATGTCAAAGACAAAGCTAAAGCTGCAGAGACCCATGAAACTCATAATGAAAATCACATAAATGTATTTGCTCGAGTGAAAACCACCCGTCAATAGTGTTCTAGGGTTAAGCTCATGCATGACGGCACTTCGGACCCGAAGTAACACCTTTTTGAGTGGCAGTGCAGGATTATAGAGGCAGTTGTGGTGAACAGGTCTGATCTCATTCTACACATTAGGACATGGCTGGAACATGTAGGGGGAGGAAAATACATAGTTTTAACATTTTTTAAACTTGACTAATTTGGATGGATAACATCCCGATGAGCTGCTTTTACGCAACAAAAACGCCGGAGAGCTACATATTCTCCAAAGACACTTACACTTAGGAGCAGTTTACCAGGAGAGTTAGCAAAGATGATATTTTTACAAAACATGCTTGAGTTTTGTCCTCATGATTTACTATAACGATTCAAATATTCAAAAACATGCTAAAAACAAGAAGAAAATGCTCATTAATTGGAGATCGTTCCCTTACAATAACAGACTAAACAAAAGCCATCTAAACAAGCAAAATGTAAGATTCAAATGGCCACTGATTTATTTGCGCTAAATCAAAAGTTCTTAATGTGGGGCTCAGGACAAAACAAAAAAGAAAAAGGTGTTTAAGATGAGAACCTGACCCATAATCTTTCATCAGTGCTGTAATCCTGTCCAGTGTCGACATAGACTCTTTAAATACATGCTATAAATGTAGTATGTTTTACTATAGTGGGGGTCCCGGGTTGTTTTCTGTGGCATTTTTTGGTGTCACGGTCATAAAGTTTGTGAACCCTGTAATCTACTAACTGGCTGAACCTCCTGTCAGCTGTATCGCGAGTATGTGGAGGCTACGGCTTTTGGCTTGGCTCCGTTTGACCCTCGGCTCGGGTTTGACTGAAGGCAGCAGGTGCTGGTCAGTCCCCTCGTTTGGACTGAATCAACAACAGTAGCCGGCTAAAAGTAGCTCCCCAAAACAGAGCCGCATTGTCCGGTGCATCCTTTAATACCGCCGTAATCTTTCTTCTGCCATCTGTGATTCAATTGAAGTAATGTATGCTCCCCTTTATATGTATGGACTTCAAATTTCCTCCCCGCTCCCGAAAGATAAAGATCGCTGCGGTTTATTGCCGGCACAGAGCCAGACGCTGTATTTAGCAGACAAATGTTGCTTTTCGAGACAGTAATAGAAGTCACTAAATGAGAAAATATCTGTAGCTAAAAAACATCTGTCTGCCTGAGAGGAAAAGGCACTTTCTGATAATTAACTGGAATCACTGAAGCTGAAATAGCCCCTTTTTATATATATATATACAGAGTTCAAGGGCTTTTTATGTCGGAAAATGGGGATTTTGATGTCGCCATATCTTCAACAATCACTAATTAGCGTTTAACTCTCTTAGCGTCTTAGCTCAACGTTTTATCTAGCATTAATGTCGGGTATTTCTCTGAGGACAACGACAGCTCATAGTAAAGTCAAGAAGGTGTGGCCTGGCGAAGGGGGAGGGCACAATTTTTCACTCTTTTTAGCCGTTTTCTGGCAGAATATAAACTTATTCATCACACACAAATAAAGTCAAGTCAAAGTCGGGCCTATAAGGTAAGATAAGACAGGCTTTATTGATCTCACAATGGAGAAATTTACTTGTTACATTCAGCTCTTAGAAACACAGGAAATGTAAAAAAAAAAAACAATTAAATAGTAAATAGTGATATCTTTATACAATGACTACCAAGGACTTTGTGGGAACAAAAAGTATAAACAGTAAATAATGAAGTAAACAGACTATAACAAAACAAAGTTAAAGTCATTATTAGCAGTGCAGGTTTACATCATAGTGCAAGTGGTTTATATAAAGTGACGCAGATAAAGTGATTTAAATACAGGGATTATTGTGTGTATTCTGCATAGTAGTTATTGCAGATGGTACTTTACAGTCTTGTTGTTCAGTCTGACAGCAGTGGGGATGAAGGACCTGCTCCTTCTTGCACTGAGGGTGTCTCAGTCTGCCACTGAAAGAGCTGCTCAGCTCCTCTACAGTCCCGTGCAGTGGGTGGGACGTGTTGTCCATGATGGAGGTGGATGTTTTTTCACAACAGCTGTTCAGTAGGAGTGAAAAACCAGCAGTTGTAGCGAATCACGAAGTATCATGTTAGCATTCTTCGTTATTTATATTATTATGGGCTGTTGAACCACTTTGCTCGACTCCATGTTTTTGCACCTTTATTGGGTAGAAAACTATAGTCATAAAGTAGTTTTGGAGTAATTATAGAAAGTTTAGATTTGCCTCCTCTTTGTTTTCCCCCTCTGTTTCAAACATGACCATATATGGGCGATTCCATCTCTGGAATCGCCCATATATGGTCTTTTTTGAAAACAGTTAAGGGGGAAAACAATTTTGAAAAAATGTAAATTTTCTCTAATTATTCAACACCTACTGTAACAAATGCTGAAATATGAATATAGTTTCTACTAAATAAAGATACAAAGACATGGGGACGAGCAAAGTGGTTCAACAGCCCATAAATACATGAATAACGGAGAATGCTAACATGATGCTACATGTTAGCATCGGGCTATTGCTAACGGTTTGCTAGCACTAGCTACAACTGCCGTTTTTTCACTTCTACTGCACAATCTGCTGTGAGAAAATATCCAAATGGGCCCGATTTACACTTGACTTTATTTATGTGCTAAATAAGTTCATATTCCTCAAGAAAATGGCTAAAAAGGGTAAAAAATTGTGTTTCTCTAAAGATTCTATTTTCCTCCTCGGCGAAGCCACGCCCCCTTCTATGACGAGATGCGCATCTCTGGAATCGCCCATATATGGTCATTTTTGAAAACAGTTAAGGGGGAAAACAATTTTGAAAAAATGTAAATTTTCTCTAATTATTCAAAAACTACTTCAACAAACACTGAAATATGAATATAGTTTCTAAATAAAGATACAAAGACATGGGAAGGAGCAAAGTGGTTCAACAGCCCATAAATACATAAATAACGGAGAATGCTAACCTGATGCTACATGTTAGCATCGGGCTAATGCTAACTGCTAGCAAGCGCTCGCTACAACTGCCTTTTTTTCACTTCTGCTGAACAATCTGCTGTGAGAAAATATCCATATGGGCCTGATTTACGCTGGACTTTATTTGTATGTGATAAATGAGTTCATATTCCACTAGAAAATGGCTAAAAAGAGTGAAAAATTGTGTTTCTCTAAAGATTCTATTTTCCCCCTCGGCGAAGCCACGCCCCCTTCTATGACGAGATGCCGTCTGTATCTATACCTCATTTGAAAGACCTTCTAGTTTCTAAAAATATGTGTAAGATCTGTGTGAGTGAGACACAACTTACATCACATTTGCCATTCCTAACCATAACCCTAATATATAACCCCTGACCCTGAACCTAATCCTAGCCCTAAGATTAATAACCCTATTAGACGATAAATCAGCTGATTCCCGGAGTCAGGTGCAGTAGTCGGGTCCTGACTTAATTACCCACAGTGCAATAGGGAATAGCTGATAACTGATTCATACTTTTTGCTTTCTTCTTAAAGGCATAAGATATCTTTATTCTTTTAGGTTTTAAGATCTTAATTATGTTTAACCCTCTGGATGAAAGTGAATGAATAGGAGGAAGGGTATAGATTAAGGGGTCACATGAATTTCAAAACTCCAGTTGTCCGATCCACTAGGAGGAGTTTCTGCCTTGCTGTTTGCGGCGTAAAACTATGGAATAGCTTGAATGTGTCACTCAAGAAATGTACCACAGTTTGCCAATTTAAATCTATGTATAAAAACATGGTCTTCACGAACTATAGAGCTGGATGTTAATTATAATTTAAATAACATTATTGTCGCTGGATTTCTATGGCCGTGATGTGTATATTGTGGAAAGACATTCATAGTTTGTAAAACAATTGTTGTAAATATTGAGTTGTGCAAGTTGTTGTAAAAGAAGAACGATATGAGCTTCTTTTGCTCCTGTAAAAATATCAAGTAGAAAAGGGGGTGGGACTAAATAAGGTCACACTTCAACCCACTCCTTTTTGAACAATTGCTGTATTGGTATCCATTACTTGTATTATCATTGTTTTTAAATTTGTTTCGAAATAAACTAACTAAAAAAAATAAAAAATGTTTGCAACGACTTTTCCCATGTTTCCTGGTGAGAAAGTATTGCCAGATTAAAAAAAACCCTGATGTACTGATCCAGAATTGAGGATCCTTCAGCTCCTCCGGTAAATGCCGTTCATTCAGCCACAAATCCAATCTCGGATTCCGCCAAAACTAATTATGTACCGAGCCTGGAGTTAGTGGTGTCGGTGAACATGACTCCGAGGAAATACAGAAGAAGTTTTTTCTCCTCCCGTTAACCCGTCGCCTTTCTTAAAATCACATTAAACAATTACTTCTGTTCTTTACTGCTAATGCTCACCCACTATAATAAAAAATCAAAAAATCAATCCTAAAAAAACATTATCAGACTTTACTGTATTGACTCTGGTCCCATAAGCTTGTTATTGTGCAGTGCAATATTCTGAAACTAACTATACAAAAAATACATTTGTCATACTCAAGGCCGGATTTATGCAGGGGCTTACAGGGGCTCAGCCCAGGGGCTCAGCAGGCTGAAGGGCCCATGGACATAAGGAGAAAAGCAGAGTTCCCTCTCTCTTTGCAGACTCCCTCACATGTAAGGCTTAATCTGATAACTTTGTACCCAAGACTAAACCAGGACTTTCTGAATTATTACGGAATGCCCCTAAAAGGATAGTGTCCTATATCTACGATCAACTATTGAACCAAAATGTGGTGCCCTCAGTGGGAATGAAAGCTTGGGAACAAGAAATTTCAAATGACACTTTTAATCCTGACTGGGAGTTAATTTGGCATAATATCGGGAAAGCCTCAAAAAACTCTAATCACCAATATATACATTTGAAATATTGCCATAGAGCATACCTAACCCCAGGTATGGGTGGGGTGGGAGGGAGGTGGGGTGGGGGATTCATTGATAAAAAAGAAGAACCAAATTTTATTGTACTTTGAAATTTGTTTAAACTGTATGTTGTTCTTCTCAATAAAAAAATGTATGATAATGTATGATAGACTAAACCAGGACTAAACCAAGACTAAACCAGGTCTAAACCAGTTCTAAACAAGGTCTGAGCCTTTTTCTTTGAGTTGACACTGGTTAAAAAAAGAAATGTACCTATTGGTCTGTTAAAATGCATGAGAATGCACCAAATTGTACCAGTAAAATTAAAAAAGATCTGTGTAGGAGGACCCCCAGAGCCCCCTTTTTAAATGAGTCCCCCCACCAGTCTGGCAGTAGCAAAGGTTCTTCCCATAGACTGTAGAAAAAATGGACGTCTTATGCTCAGTCCTCCCCGTTTACCAGAATGACCACGGCCGTGGGGCAATTCATGGCGGATTTACAGGCTCCTCCTCCCCAGCTCTGACGAAGCATGTTCCTAAAAAGGACATACGGGCGGGATTTTCACCGTAGACTCGGCCCTTGCGTGACGTGTAGCTCGCGCTGCTCCAATGCTAACAGTCCGAGCCTCATTAAGTTTGAGATTTCAAAAAATCATATTACGAAAACCAGCCTGGTTTCATATATTGTTATTAACCCAGCGTTATCTCAGGAGGAAGATCTAGCCTAGTCTAGTGTTGAAACAATTGAAACCAGGCTTTAAAGTAGTTTTTAACGTGTCTAAACTCCAATGCTTTTCAATGGGGGCCTAGCGGCGATATGGAGGTACTACAGCAACGGCGGAGCAATGGCGGCCCCCACGTTTGTGGTCAAAAAGCAGGGCAGCCAGCGGCCATTGGTTCTTCCACGAGCGCCACGGAAATCAAATTGGGGTCATTATTTTTATATTTTTAAACTAGTACTAGAGGTTACTTGTGCATGTTCAATTTTTAAATACGGCCATGGTCATACTATTCAAGCTAATCTATTGCAGATCTTGGCTGCACAATTCATTCACAATTCATTCAATCAAAGACCGCCTTTTTATGTAACATAATGTTCTCTGCAACTACAAAACTACAAAAGGTGACGTCTCAATTAGAGGTGGGCAATAAATCGTCTGCAACAGTGGTTACTGTGGTTACTGGGGGCCTTGAAAGGAAATGCTACATTATCCAACTTTTCACCAGTATTTAGACTTCAGTCATTGCTATATGTTGCTTTTTATGTAATTTTAGCTGTAGAATAATATTAATTTTCTTTGAATAGAGTAAATATGTTATTGTTGGGGGGCTGCGATGTCCTGGACTTTGGGAAAGGCTGGTTGACAAGACAATCAATCAATCAATGAATCCAATTTTATTTGTATAGCGCCTTACAACAGAAGGTCCCAGGGTGCTTTCCAGTATGAAAACTAGAATCACCATAGGCCTCCAAAACTTTTGTATTTGAACTTGGGAGAGACCAGGGAGGTGTGTTCAGAGGAGCGCAGAGTTCTGGCTGGCTGGTAGACCGTTACTAATTCGGCGAGGTCGGCCGGGGCCAGACCATTGATGTCCTTGAAAACAAACATCAGGACCTTAAACTCCGCCCCAAACCGCAGTGGGAGCCGGTGGAACGAGTGGAGGACTGGGTGATGATGTGTGAGTGTCTGGAGGTGTTGGAGAGGAGCTGCTGTGTTTACCAGTTGAAGTTGATTGAGGAGTGATTGGTTAAGTACAGTGTAGAGGGCGTTACTGTAGTCCAGTGGTTCCCAAAGTGGGGTCCGGTGCCCTCTGGGGGGCCTCAGAGGCACTACAGGCTCCAAAGCTTGTTCACTATTTAGCCTACTGTCATAGCTATATGTTACTTTTAATGTCATTTTAGCTGTAAAAAAAAACAATTCTTTTGAATGGAGTCAACTATTATGATTTGGGGGGGCCCCCGAGAGATTTTCTGATCAATAAGGGGGCCGCGATGTCCCGGACTTTGGGAATGGCTGCAGTAGTCTATCCTCGAGCTGATGAAGGCATGAGTGACCCTTTCAAGGTCAGCTCAGGACATGTAAGACTTGTTTGGAAGATCTACAGATTTACAATAACCAGTTAATCTTCAATGTCAAGAAATGTGGATGAAATGGTAAATAATGGGGGAAATGTGGGAGAAAAATGTAAAAAAAAAATGGGGAAAAGAAGAGAAAAATGGGGAATTATGGGATATTTTATTTTTTAGAAAAGATAAGGGGGAAAAATGGGTGAAAAAATTTGGGAAAAAAAGAAAAAAAGAAATTTATTTATGATAAATAAATGGGGAATATAGGGAGGGAAAATTGGGGGGGAAAAATTGAGAATAAATGAGGAAAAAATTGGTATTTTCCCCCCAACCTTTTGCAGCCTGTTCAGGACATTATCTTTTTGAATGACAAAGCAATGTGAAATGAGACTTTTTTTTTTTTTTTTTTTACATATTTCTGATATTTTGCAAAACCATCACTTCATTTTTATCGATAAAGTCTCCCAAAAAATTGAGATATACATTTTTGTCAATATCGCTATTACTACACAAATGTGCACTACGAACTGAATCTTTGTTTCATTACACAAAAATTGTAACTTTAAGCAGATGGAGCCCTAAGGTACAGTGAAAAGAAACGGCCCTGTGAAGTCCATTGATGGTGAGATCATGAGCGGGTGATGACAGAGGAGCTGAGCGTTGGTTCACACAGGCAGCTGAGTGCACAGGGTCAGGCCTCAGTCACCTTGAACGGCCCCGAGCGGCAGCAAAAGCGGAGCCACTGCTGACGCCGGCTCTGACTGAAGCATTGATCCTGACGCGCCCTGGAACACACTGATGCACGGGGCCGTGTCTTTTACATCTGCAGTCGAGTATGCTCTAGTGTGGACTCAAGCAAATATAGTTACAGGGACATGTTGTGCAGAACCGATATTTGGGTATTTTACAAAATGCTGCTAAAAGGCTGATATCTCCGGAACTGAAAGTGAAAGACACTTGTGCTTTTTTTGCATCGGAAAGAGCTCAGAGTTTTAAAATGAGTCATCCCACAACTTCCTCAGCCTCAGGGAAACGTATGGTTCCAAAACTTATCATTTTTGAACCATAAGAGATGGAATCTGCTGATATTTGTCTTTAAAACGAGCTTTGGTAGATTCCCAGATCAACCTACTAAACATGAATGTCCTGAATTAATCAGCCCTAGGCCTCTAATATAGCGCTTCCTGCTGTCACAGTTCAACACTGAATCATTTTACAGTCTAGAAGCTTCATACACAGGATTATAGACAAGATAATGGGAAAAATCTGGCAATAAAATTGGTTGTGTATATCGGCATCAGGCCCAGATAAAAACACTGTTGGTCGACCTCTAGTTATGATGTTTTAATAATCCTGTAATAATAATAATAATAATTTGGTTTCCACCCCCAAGTGTCCTATGTAATTGCTGAGGTAGAACTGAAAGTGAATAAACCATCATTGAATCACTCCGGTACTCACGTTTTTTTATAAAAGGAACCGTTTTCCATACTGAGATATGTCCTTACCTGAGCCTAGACGAGTTGATGTGTACCTGTCTGGTCTTTGTGCGTGCCCTCAGTCACGCAAAAAGACCAACGATGTTGTTAGCATTTGGCCTCTCCCAGTATATTCCTATAGCTCCAAACAGGGTGAATAGAATTAGAAGCGACCAAGCTCTTCCACAAAGACCAGACAGGTACGTATCAACTTGTCTAAGCCCAGGTAAGAACATATCTCAGTATGGAAAAACGGTGGCCTGTTCCTTTAAGCTTAGCATGCCTAATACTGGCTGGAATCTTGTTTTTGCTAAAGGTAGTTCCCCCCAGCTGCCAGCGGAGTGTGCTGCACACAAGAAACAAAGAAACAAGATGCTAAGAGAACAGTCCTTACTCTTTAAGTTCTTTTTACTTACTGTAGATAGCGTTATTCGTATGGAGAGGCTGAAAAGCAGATTCAGTATTTCACTTCACTTCATTTAATTTTTTATTTATTTCAATTGCTCTGAATATTCTTTCATTTTTACAAAAAATAATGCTGATAAGAACAATCCTCAGACAATTGAAAAGGAGCACAAAGAAGACAAACTTATATTTTTCTCCCCCCAAAAAAAAGAAACATTTACAAGATGTATACATGTATAGGTTCACGATATGTTCACTTTAACAGCGACTTTATTTCACTATTTACTACCACTCACCACTATTATCAATGCATATCAATATAAATGTGGCTTGTCTGTTTTCAATATACTAGAAAAGGAAAGGGAATCACACACTGCTACACAAAGAGACAATTGCAAGCTAACATACAATGGCAAAAGAAGTCTTCAATTTAATATTTTAGTTGCTTTTCTATTACCAAATGGATTTCAACCTGATGATAAAAGAAGATTTGAAACGTGAAGCCTGATGAAAAACAAATTGCCACATGCTTTAATATTTCATTGCCTTTCGCTTTGATTACAGCACGGTTTCACTGTGGCGTTGTTTAATTAAACTTCTGCAATATCAAAACATCCAGAGTTGCTTTCATTTTTCGCCAAGATCTTGTATTGATGAAGGGAGAGTGTGGCCACTGCGCAAAGCCTCCTCCAGCACATCCCCAAGATTCTCAACAGGGTTAAGATCTGAACTCATTTATAACTTTAAGATTTTAACTTTTGTTTCTTCTTCCCTTTGCAGCTCGATGACGGCGCTCAAATCGGCGACCTGCTGCCTTCCCCGTGTGCAGACGTGTGTTTTAAACTGGAGGGCAGAGGACTGAAAGGAGGAGGTTGGAGGCGGAAAACGTCAAAAATGTAAGATCAGGGATAAATACAAAGACTGACGGTTTCTCGTTTCCCAGGCAGGTTCGGGCAGACGACGCCGCCGCTCGTGGAATTCCTGAAGGACATCCTGAGGAGGTACCCTGAAGGCGGACAGATTCTCAAAGTAAGTGTGGCTTTTAAGCAGTAGTGACTCGTATGTTATGATTTTTAACCTGTTTATTTTGAATCTGAAGGAGCTGATTCAAAATGCTGAAGACGCAGGAGCCACAGAGGTCAGGTTCATGTACGACGAGACGGAGTACGGCGTGGAGTCACTGTGGTCGCCGGCCATGGCGCAGCATCAAGGTAAACTCACATCACAACCAGGACATGACAGCGATATTACAAAGCATTAAAAGTATTCTGCCAACATGAAGGGCATGAATGTAATTAAAAAGCAATAAACTAGACTCCTAAGACCTGGCTATAAGCGAATCTAAATCTAATAATACGTTTCTTGTGGAGAGAATTACAACACGCTACTATATTTACTGCATAAGTTTGTTAAAAAATACAAAAATATGGTTTAAAGTGCACTGCCTGACCCAAAAAAAAGATTTATCTAACTGTTCTGATCTGGGGTCACTACAGTTGGTCCGGTCTAGGTTCAGCAACACTATAAGCCCAAAGAATGAGCTGACAACCTGAACATCCTGAATGACCAGGTTATTCCATCAATGGATTTCTTCCCTGATGGCACGAGCGTATTTCAAGATGACAATGCCAGGATTCATCAGGCTCACGTTTGGGCCTTTTAATTATAATAATGCCTTACACTTGTAATGCCTGTATTACCAGGTTTCTCAAAGTGCTACACTGTTGTCATTATTCATTCACTCCATATGAGCTACTGCTGTAGCCACAGCTGCCCTGGCATAGACTGACTGAGGCGTCCACCACCAACCACTCACTCATACACCACATTCACCCAGGCTTCCTGGTGTTCCCTAACGGTCTCCCATCCAGGCCCTTCCCTGCTTAGCTTCCCAGATCTGACAGGATTGGGCAGAGCAAAGGCGGTATGATCTTTTCCTGCCCAGTGCCTGGTCTACCCATGTAGCTGAGTGTCTCCACTGTCCAGACATGGGTCAAACAGGGTCAAAGCGCTCTGAACTGATAGGCTGCTGACTTGACATAAACAGACTGCTGGCCTCTGATTGGCCAGAGGAAACAGAAACAGGCAGGTCATCCAGGATTTAATATTTCACAACATCATACTGCTGATGAAAAAGGCGATTTTGCTGCTGTCAACACAATTTTAGCTGGTGTTAGCATAACATTAGCATGTAGCTCACATATTCATGTTTTAGCTGCTTCTTTCCTCTAGTATTTGCCTTGGCACCTGTGAATGAATCCATAAACCCGACCAAAAGGCAGCATTTCACCACACTGTTCTCATTGCGGCCATTCTGTTTTTCCTTCAGTAATGTGTATTCTAGCGTGTGCATCCGTCGGAGCGCCGCCCACAAGAACTGCAATCCTTTTGTTGTGGATATTACTACTTGTGAAAAACCATACCGTGTTGTAAACAAACAGTGCTGGGTTGATTTTCGTTTTCACGCATAAATTGGCCACCACAGACTCCAGATCTTAACCCCATTGAGAATCTTTGGGATGTGCTTGAGAAGGCTTTACGCTGTGGTCCCACTCTCCCATCATCATTACAAGATCTTGATAGAAAATTAATGCAACAGTGGATCTTTTGACATAACAGACGCTTGTTGAAACAATGCCCCTCAGGCTTGTTGCTGAATTGGCACACATTAACAGAGACTGAATGTTTTACAGCAAGTTTAATAACCTACTCAAGCATAACCGCAATAAATAACATTTTAGTGTGACACAGAGCTGGCATTAAGGGGATGACTTGGAGCAGGTGATTTGTTGCTGCAGTTAATGGAAAAATCATGCATTAATCTGAGTTTTTCACAGCTGAAATAGTATATATACTAATAATGGTATGTGAAACTGATCAAAAGAAGTTGTATATTGTACAATTCAACTTAAATTGTGTTTCAGGTACGGCGCTGTATGTCTACAACGATGCTGTGTTCACTGGGGAGGACTGGAATGGGATTCAGGAGATCGCACGAAGCAGGAAAAGGGAAGATCCTCTGAAAGTCGGGAGATTCGGAATTGGCTTCAACTCCGTTTACCACATCACGGGTGAGGATTCTTCTGAAAAGCAGTCGATTTGTGCTTAAAAGGCTTGGGAGAGACTCGTGCTCTGAGCTCTTGGGGATCTCTGTGTGAATGAAATAAAGATAGGGCCAGGAAAAAAGTGAAAAATAATTGCGTTAAAATAGATTAATTTGCACTAAGCGTCCACTCCCCCAACACTAGATACTGTAATATGATGGTCCTGCAGTAGTGACACGGCAAAGGCAAACCATGAAGGAGTGCAGAGGGGAAAGGGTATAGTGCAGGGGTGGGCATTTAATTTTTACAAGGGGCCACATGGGTAACCTAAAGTGAGTTAGAGAGCCGCACCAAAGATAACTTTACCTTCATTCTTCTCAAATTTCTCCCATTTGCAAAATGCACTTATATCTGATGGTAATTGTAAATATTGCACACAAAAAAGACAAAATAACAGACTGATGTAAAGTGATTGTAAGGTTAACAAAAGAGCAGATACTAGGGCTGACGTCTCTTTGCTCCTTTTCATTCAAAATGCATTGACTTAGCAGTTTTGTTGTGTATTTTTTAGTTTTGCATGAAAAAAGAATATATTTAAAAATAGTCTACTCTGGCAGTGGGTGGACATGGTGCCTCTGATACAGCACTTTGCAATTTGGCATGGAAAATTACGAATTTCTTTTATGAATTATGGAAAAAGAGTCGAGGGCCGGACAAAATTGCTTAGGGGTTTGTTTGTCCACCTCTGGTATAGCGTGACATGTGCCACTGAAACAACAACAATGATCTTCAGGAATGAAATGTGTCACCCTCCTCTCCTGACATGATAGAAAACACTCCACAGTTGCAGGGTCTGTGTTAAAGGGAGGCACAAGAGAAACTGGGGACAGACCTGCTTTGTTGGTTTTGATTGCCTTAGTAAACTTTCTTTAGGTGACCCATAGACTGTAAAAAACAATAGACGACTCCTCCTTACTCCCCGTTTACCACAATGACCACATTCGAGGGGGAAATCATGCCGGATTTACAGACTCCTCCTCCCCAGCTCTGGCGAAGCATGTTCCTAAAAAGGGCATAAGGGCGGGATCTTCACTGTAGACTCGGCCCTTGTGTGACGTGTAGTTCGCGCAGCTCAAATGCTAACAGTCCGACCCTCATTAAGTACGAGATTTCTAAAATGTTTCTTACGAAAAACAGCCTGGTTTCTTTAATTGTGCCTAACCCAGCGTTATCACAGGGGGAATATCTAGCTGTAGAAAGTCATGAAAAATTAGGCACCAGGCTCTAAAGTTGTTTTTAGCATGTCTAAAGTCCAATGCATTCCAATGGGGGAATTTTATTTTATTCCTTAAACAAAACACAACCAACTATATGTATCAGGGAACATCATGGCGTGTTCCCAGTAGATAACTAGGAACACGTTTGGTTTTCTGGTATGTGTTTTATTTATAAGCATTTCCTGAGAGTTTGGTTTGACTCCTTGTTGTAACGTAGCAACAGATAGAAGTTATTTGAGGATCTATGACAGGGGTAGGCAACGTCAGGCCCGGGGACCAAATCCGGCCCTCCAGCACAGAACCTCTGGCCCTCAAGGTGATTTTGAGAAACATGACACAAATCAGAAGTACTTCAACATTTTTAAGGTTAAATGGGAGAAATACTGTCAATACACCCAATTAGGTCATATCATGTACAACTCTGGCATTTGTAGAAAGTGCACTGGAAAAAAATGAATAAAAAATTATAGAAGAAGTGACAGAAACCTACTTGAATTAAGAGATTCAATCTAACGTGTAGATTTGGTCTGGTCTTAGATCAGATAAAACATCTTGTCGCCAATGGAACAAGTCATTATTCTCTTAACAGATCATATTGTATAATTTCAAGTGAAAAACAAATCTTTTTAAAAGTAAAAGTTCATTTGTCTGATTTCAAAGTGGGTTTTATGCTTGTTCCATTGGCATTAGCATTTGTATCTTTATCTTAGATTAGTCCAAACAGATTCAAATTCAACATAAAGAATCTTTATTCAAGCAATTTTAAGTCATTTATCTCATTTAAGATGGTAATTTTTCCAGTGTAGTGCTTTACTTTGGCCTAAAACTGGCGGCTTCAGCTCTCGGTCTATTTACAATGAAAAAAATTGTCCCTCCGTTAAGAAAACTTGCCTACCCCTGATCTATGAAGTAAATTATTTCTGTATTTTTTTCTTTTTTTCTTCAATAAAATAGATTAAACTCTCTCTCTATTTCTCTCTCTCTCTCTGTTTCAGATGTCCCCAGTATTTTCAGCGGTGACCAGATCGCGATGCTCGATCCGCACCAGACTCTGTTCGGGGTCAACGAGTCCGGTCAGTGCTGGAACCTCAAGACGGACGTCAAAGAGATCAAGGAGCTCGCGGACCAGTTCGCTCCTTACATCGGCATTTTCGGGAGCTCCGCGAAGACGATCAAAGACGGCAACTTCCCCGGGACGCTCTTCCGCTTCCCCCTTCGCACGGACCCATCTCAACTCAGCTGCAACATCTACAACAAGGAAAAGGTCCTGGAGCTCTTCGAGTCCTTCAAGGCCGACGCGGACACCGTGCTGTTGTTTCTCAAAAGCGTGCAGAAGATTTCCTTGCACGTGCGAGAGCCCGACGGCACGGAGAGGCTTCTTTACCGGGTCGTCGCCATGGAGAATGCCGACAACGAACTGGAAAGACCGGAAGCGCTGAAGACTTTAGGAGAAGCCATTGACGCTTACAGCAACGGGATCCCGAGCTCGACCACGACATGCGTCACATACCAACTCGGCATCGAAACCCAGGATGAAACCGCCAAGGAGACGCAAAGGACGACTTGGCTGGTTTCTAACGGCGTCGGCGGGAGAGGAATGTGCACAGATTTGGACAATTTGGCGGACGATCTGAAGTTCATGCCCTCCATTGGTATCGCCATGCCGCTTGTGGATAACGAAGACGGAGACGTCGCTTCTGTGGGATTTTCCGGACGCGCCTTTTGCTTCCTTCCTCTGCCGCCCGGCGAGGAGAGCGAGACGGGGTTACCGGTTCACGTCAGCGGCTTTTTCGGCCTCACGGACAACAGGAGGAGCATAAAATGGCGGGAAGTGGACCAATGGAGGGATCCGGCGGCTTTGTGGAACGAGTTGCTTATCATGACGGTCATACCGAAAGCTTACTACACTCTTATCGTCGAGACTATCAGAAGGGTACAGTGCAAGAAGGACCAAGAGTTTCCGTTGACGGCGAGAGGAACATACGCGGCCTGGCCCGATCCTAAACGCATCAAGTCTCGCTGGAAACCCATCCTTCAGCCTTTGTTTAATGAACTGTTGCAAGACAAAGTCATTTATTCCCTCAGTGAGAGCTGGGTCAGA
This sequence comes from Gobius niger, assembly GCF_951799975.1. Taxonomy (NCBI): domain Eukaryota; kingdom Metazoa; phylum Chordata; class Actinopteri; order Gobiiformes; family Gobiidae; genus Gobius; species Gobius niger. Next base: position 7,875,609 of record NC_136852.1, on the reverse strand, counting down.
GTGGATCAAGCGGTTTTCTCGGAACTGGACACAGAAAAGGGCATTTGCGAGACGGTGATTAACTACCTCCAAAGCTCAGGGATGCAGGTCGCAAAAGTGCCCGCCGCCGTGGACTCGGCCTTGGCTGCCTACTCGCCCGAAGCCGCTGAAGTGAAGAGAGCGAGCCCGTCTCTGCTGAGGCAGGCCGTCAGGAAGCACAAACACAAAGGTTCGTCGGAGGAAAAGCTGCTGCTGCTGGAGTTTGCGCTGAGCGATAACAACTACAGTGACCTCATCGGGCTAGAGCTCCTGCCGCTGCAAGACAAGGGCTTCACCGCCTTCACATCCTCTGTCACCGAGAAGGACGCCGTTTACATCGCGTCAGAGGAGTATCCCAGGTAAAACTAATTAAAAAGTCATAATAGTAGGTCCTTTTATTTATCCATTCACAGCCACACAATGTCTGGGTTGCAGCAGATAATCGGATTAATTGTACCTTGTGTACAATTAATCCCCTACACATTGTGAAGCGCTATGGTTGACTTGTGTCATGTGAAAAGCGCTATACAAATAAGATTCCTTTCCATTTCCATCCCATAATCATTGACTTATTTAGTAATAAACACAGGTTTAATTGAAAGATAGCACTACATTGCAATCAAAATGCCGAAACATAAAAATACATTTTGTGAAAGATTTTTCGTTTTGCTTAAAGGGGATAGATGCAAGTTTGCCATTTTGTGCTCACTACTGCCACCTCAGGTCTTATGTGTAACTGCAGCTTCTATATTAAGCTCATGCATGACGGCACTTCGGACCGAATTAACAACTTTTTGAGTGACAGTGCAGGATTTTAGAGGCAGTTGTGGTGAACAGGTCTGAGCTCATTCTACACATTAGGACATTGCTGGAACATGTAGGGGGAGGAAAATACTTAGTTTTAACATTTTTAAACTCCGTATAGTCCCTTTAATCTCTTAACCCCCACCTGAACCGAGCATATTTTCTCCAGTTTGGCTTTACCCAGATCTAAAAACTTCTTGAAAAAAAGCACAAACGAAACGAAAAGCGAAACATAAAAGCAAACAAAGAATAATGAAAAAGCAAGAAAAACGTCTCAAAAGAGCAACATAAAAGTCCAAAAATGCAACATAAAAAAAACAACAATAACAGAGCAATAGAAAAGTGACAAAAAATTGAGGAAAAATGACAAAAAACTACAAGGCGGGAGTCAAGAGATTAAAGAGCATATGACAGGTTTTAATGCTTTAGAAAATATGACTTCTTTATTTCCGTAAAAGCAGTAATATAATGAAGAAATGTTGGGCAGAAAAGTTATTTTTATTTTATTTTTTAAGATACTGACAACAAAATGACATAGATAGACATAACATGGTCGGCACGGCAACCGTTTAAAAGTGTTTACCTCTATCTATGTCACTTCCTGTCAGTGTCCAATAAGGAAGTGAAAATATAAACATCACAAAAATGTTCTAAAGAAAGCTGCCTAAACTTTATTGAAAAAAATCTTATTTGTGTTAACTATGTTTTCGCAAAAATGTATCTCGTGTTTCTTATGCACTTTAACGTCTTCGGTCGATTCATTGATGCTTACCTTAAAAAAATGCTAGAATCAGTCAATTGTTTATATTTATTCATTAACATCAGAGAATAATTGGGGCAAAGCTCTGTCATCACTACTGTAGATGAATCCAGATGTTTGACTTTGTGTTTTGTCTTATTTTTCTGTCTGTTCGGTTTATAGGTCTCTGTATCCTGGACTTGAAGGCCGCTTTGTTTCAGAAAACATCAAACCTTCAGTGATGGATAAACTGAAGAAAGCAGCCAAAAGTAGAGGTAACGATCATTTTTAATGTGTTGTTTTTTTCGATGTTTAGGTTGTAAAAAATATTAAATAACTAAATAAATCTTACTTTTCAGTGCAGCAGTACCTTTGGGGGTGTTCTGGTAGGTTTTCATAGTGTGGTTCCTGTATTAACCCAAACTAATGTGCAGTTCCAATGACTGTATCCCACTGTAACTGCATTCCCATAGTTCTGTAGGTGTGACTATTAACACGTTTCAGCATGATGAAAATTGGGGCTTCACAATATTGCAAACAATACTGTATAATTGCTATATGCATTTTAAGTCCTCGTGAGATCACAATAAAGAATTAATGAATAATATATCTGTACAGCAGATACAAATGAAAACAGAAAAAAAAGCTCTGTTAAAAGGGGTCACAGTAAAAAGGGGAAACTTATGCTTCTTAATCATGTTCTTAATGCATAATAATGTGTAGCCCCAAAATACATCTAACCTTGAGCAAATGTTAGTCAGTGAACTTCTAGCTGTGCATCTTTTCTGCGTTACCATTTCATTAAACCAATTGTGTGTAATATGTGCATTGTATTCTTGGTCAATACTACTGCACTGTGCGCAAATGTATTATTTGCACCCTTCATATATTTATGCATATTTGCCACAGGTAAGTAGCAAATATGCATTTAGTGTGATAAAAGACTGACCAGACCAGCTTTTCGTTGTCAGGATCGATCTCCAAGACAAACTAATTACCGTGTGGAGACTTTGCTTAGATTAAAGGGACTATATCAGTGAACTGATCCACATGCTGAGAGTTAGTTCATCAGTAGCTCTGCAACAGCATTGCATTGTGTAACTTTAAAGGGTAAAGGTGCACTATACAACTTTTTATGTAAAAACAACAAAAAAGTTCATATTAGTGCATTTACTTTTCAGTGACTCGGTGGCTGTGTGTGTTAGCTCAGCGCCTTCGCTTTCCATCCCAGTGGCTCCTATGATGCTTCAGGATCAATTTTATTTCATGTTTTTGGGGGTTTCTGGAATGGAATGTATTTATGTAATCATGGATATGGTTCAATCAGCAGTGAAAACCTAAAAAAATATCCTTGAGTGACCTACAGGCCATCTGGATGGTAATAAAGGCACTATGCTAACCACCGAAGCATCCGCTGGGTCACTGAAAGGTCAAATACTTAATTCATTAATTAAAATCAACTTTTCTTTAACATAAAAAGTTGCTTAGTGCACCTTTAAAGAGACTGGATGCAAGTTGGCCATTTTATTCTCACTACTGCCACCTCAGGTCTTATGCGTAACTGCAACCTCTATATTAAGGCACTTCGGACAGTGCAGGATTTTAGAGGCAGTTGTGGTGAACAGGTCTAGGCTTATCCTACACATTAGGACATGGCTGGAACATGTAGGGGGAGGAAAATACATAATTTTAACATTTTTAAACTCCGTATAGTCCCTTTAATATAATTGATTAGCCAAACCCTTAATTGATATCTTGGATGACACCTGATCCAGGAAATGTTTGTGGATCGGACCTGATACCTGAAAGCATTGTTGATATGATAATTATCTTCTGTGAAGGGTGCAAAACATATTAATGATAATGGCTACACAGGATTGCCTTTGTGACAAAACTTCTTTGTTATTTTTGTGATAGGAAGGCCCTGTACTCAGCTGCAGGTGCTGACCCCGGAGCGCTCAGCTCGACTCATCAAAGAGATTCTGTCAAAGGCCTGGCCAAACAGAGACTTCACTGTCCAATGGGAACCAGAAAACCCAGAGCTGAAGCATCCGACGACATCCTGGCTGAAGATGGTTTGGAAACATTTGTACATTAAGTTTGCTGATGACCTCAGTACCTTTGAAGACATGCCATTAATCCCACTTGTGCCACTTCATGACAACATGAAATCTGTGACTCTGCTCCGCCTCAAAACCCCATCTCCCATCGTTCATGTCAATGAGGAAGAGGCTGGTGTGTCTGAGTGTCTTCTAAACATTATGGACAAACTGGGAATTAAAGTTATTAAAAAGCTGGATTCATGTTTGCAACACCCCCAGCTTAAAAATTACATCCATCCCTTCTCACCGAGCGTGCTGCTGCAAAACATGGACAGACTGTCAACACAGCGTTTAGCAAGTCTGGTGTCCTCTTTCTCTGTCAAAGAGAAAATGGCTCTACGTACATTTCTTGCAGGACTATCAGACATAACAGAGAGAGAAAAACATGCACTGCTTGAACTTTCCATCTTTGAGAAAGTGGGAAGCTGCTCCGAAGGCACCTCGAAATTCATGTCGCTGAGAGGAGCTAGAGCGCTGCATCACAGAGCCAAGTACCCGCCAGATGTGAAATTATCCATTAACCTTGTGAGCTGCCGTGATGAGGAGTCTATCCGCCTTATAAAGATGATGAATGTGGAGCTGGTGAAAACAACAGACTGTCTGAAGGTTATTGTTCAGGATATTGAAAAGGGGTATTATCAGACAGATGACATAAACCAAATCATGCTCTGGGCGCTTAAACATCTGGCTTTTCTGAAGAATGAAAACTCAGCTGTGATTACATGGCTTTCCAAAATCAAATTTATTCAGTTGCCTTGTGGAAAATCAGTCGCAGCCTCAGATCTGTTTGACCCTGGGCTCGAAATCCTTCAAAATCTGTTTTTCATGGAGGAGAAAACAAAGTTCCCTCCCAGTGTTTACACATCATCGCCTGATATCTTGCATTCACTTCGACAACTGGGCCTGAGGAATGAGGTGCAATTAAGTGAAAAAGATGTGCTACATGTTGCAAAGAAAATAGAGGATTTACAAGGCAAGAAAGAGCCAGACTGGGACGCTGTTACCAGAAAAGCTAAAACCCTTTTGCAAATCCTGAACAAACAAACCAAACTTATCAAATCTGCTGATGTCCAGTCTTCTCTGCTTAAACTGAAATGGGTACCAGTTTGCAAAGAACGACCCCCAACTTATCCCAAATCATTAGCTTGGGTAGGAGATCAGCTGAATATTTGTTCCTTCCTTGAAATGTGTGACATTTCCCATGCGGTACTTGTGGGCTCTTCTGTAGCACTGGTTGAGCATACTTCCGGAGGCATGAAGAAGTCACTGAAGTTAAAATTAGATCCTCAAGTTGACCAGGTGCTACAGCATTTGAAAGCAGTTAACACTTGGCATAAATCTCAGGCATTTACCACAGAAGACTGGTACCAGTTCCAGCAAATTCTGTTTGAGATCTATGGTTTCATGCAGGCCCACCTTGAAGATGCGCGAGAAGCTCTGAAGTCACTTTCTTTTGACTGGGTGTGGACAGGAAAGACATTCTCAACACCCGGCAAAACTGTCCTCAAGCCCCTCCCTGATCTCGACCTGCAGCCATATCTCTACTCATTGCCAAAGACAATCAGAAAGTTTCACAAACTTTTCAAATTTTGCGGCTCTATTGAAGAGGTAGTTTCAAGTCACGTGTTTGATGTCATTAGCAGTGTCCAGACACACTGCCAAGAAGGAGAGTTGACAAATGCAGAAAGCAAACACAATGTCCTCCTCTTGATCAACATCCTAAGGTGGCTGTACAACAATCAGATTCCTGTGGACACTAACATGCATGTGCCTATTCTTTGTTATAAAAACCCAAACAAGTTAGCCATGAAGCCCATTCATGAATGCACATACTGTGATATCAAAGTGGATGACTTGAACGACATACTTGAAGATTCATCAGAGCCTATCACTTTAGTGCATGACGATATTCCAATGAAAACTGCAGAGTGGCTGAAAGTGCCATGTTTAAGCACAAGATTGATCAATCCGGAGAATCTCGGTTTTGAGCAATCGGGCCAACGAGAACCTTTAACTGTCCGAATTAAGAACATCCTTGAAGAATATCCTTCTGTGGCAGACATTTTTAAGGAGCTACTCCAGAATGCGGATGATGCAAGTGCCACCGAATGCAGCTTCCTTATTGACATGCGTAAAAACATGGACATCCGCGAAAATCTCCTGGACCCCGGAATGATTGCCTGCCATGGACCATCACTGTGGTCTTTTAACAACTCAGTCTTCACTGATACAGACTTTCTAAACATCACACGATTGGGGGGGTCGATAAAACGATGCGAAGCGGACAAAGTTGGAAAATTCGGTTTGGGATTCAACTCCGTTTACCACATTACCGATATTCCAATAATCATGAGCAGGGAATTCATGATCATGTTTGACCCGAATATCAATCACATCAGCAAGCACATCCGGGACCCATCGAATCCTGGCATCAAAATCAACTGGAGCAAACAACAGAAGAGGCTAAGGAAGTTCCCGAATCAATTCAAACCTTTCATTAATGTCTTCAACTGCCAGCTCCCTCTTGCTCAGGACTCCCCTTACAAATTCAACGGTACGCTCTTCAGACTACCTTTCAGAACAGAACAGGAAGCTTCAATCAGTGAAATAAGCACTTTCTATTATAACACCACTGACGTTTATTCCTTGGTGGATGAGTTCAGCCTCTGCGGCCATCGCTTTATTCTGTTCACCCAGCATGTTGGAAGCATGGTGTTGAAGTACCTCAAATACGAAGAACCAAATCCTGCAGCTGCACAAGACGTAGTAGCAATCAACAAAAGTGTGTGGACATCCAAAGCCTCATACGGACCTTTAAGTATCCTCAAGTCAGCAGCCAAGGTCATGAAAAAGGCTGCTGGCACCAACAAGGTACCGGCGGATGCTCCCAAGTCTGGTTGCATCATTCGTGTTGTGGTGGAGGAGTTCCACAATGTCTTTAAACGAATTGTCGATCTTCACTCACCATTGTTCAGGGGATCAGAGGAAGATCCAAATCAGTACTTTGAGATGGCAGCGAAGGGACTTCAGACAAAACGGCTTACGGATGAAATGCCCCAAAAAGCCGTTGAGGTCACCAACTGGCTCATCGCCTCATGCATGGATGTGAATGAAGCGCTCAAGTTTTCCCTGAGTGACAGTGGGAAAAGATTGGGATTAGTGCCTTGTGGTGGTGTGTCTGTTTTGCTATCAGAGGAAGACAATCGTAAATGGACAGTAAAGACAAACTCGACAGCAATTGGAGAGGTCTTTTGCTACCTGCCACTAAGAATAAAAACTGGCTTGCCAGTCCATATTAATGGCTGCTTCGCTGTTACGTCAAACCGAAAAGAAATTTGGAAAACTGACACCAAGGGCCAGTGGAATTCCATCTTCATGAGACACGTCATTGTGCAAGCCTATCTCTCCGCTCTCACCATGCTGCGGATAATGGCTGAAAATGGAGAACTGCTTAACTACGACTATTACGCAGCATGGCCAGATCCAAGCCAAGTCCACGATGACTTCACGCTGATCAGTCAGGGAGTCTACCAGGAAATAGCCAAAGGAGGGGACAGCGAACAGGCAAAAGTATTCTCAGATGGGAAAACATGGGTGTCTATCAAATCTGTGAGATTCCTTGATGATGCTCTACTTTGCAGACAGGACATTGGCCCATCAGCTTTCAAAATATTCCTGAAATACCTCAAGAAAAGTGGCTCACAGGATCTCTGTGCCGTTGAGCTTCCTGACTGGGTGAAAGAGGGCTTTGACGACGCTGGGTGCAAAGGAAAGCTGATGGAAAACACCTTAACCGAGAAGCAGTTCTTCACAGATGTGTTCTTTCCTCATATACAGGAAATTGATGAAGAACTCAGAAATCCATTGATGCAGTATGTCTTGAATGAGAAATTGGATGATTTTGCAACAATGCTCAGGATCACTCCATGCATACCTTGTTCCGGCCCTCAAAAGGAGTTGGTTTTACCCTCTAGACTCATTCACCCAGAGGGAAGAGTTGCCAAGTTGTACAATCCTGATGATGGACGATTTCCTGAAGGGACGACCAAAGACTACCTCAACCCTGTGTGTTTGGTGAAACTCGTGCAATTAGGCATGGTGAAGGATGATTTGTCATGGGAAGACATCACAGAGCGCACAGAGTCTGTCAGTGAGCTCAATGAGAGCAATCACTTGTCCGCTTGTGTTCGCAGCAGCATCCTTATCAGCCTCATAGATGAGAAACTGAAAATGGGCGAGCTCGGAGAACCCAATCTTTTAGAGAAGCTACAGAACACAACGTTTCTTCCTTTCTTAACAAAGCCTGCCGGATTCTCACTGCCATGGCATGGAAATGAATTTTCTGCAACTACTATGTTTTCAGCTCGAGACCTCTTTACAACGGAGCACCAGGACACAGTATGTTTAATCAAACCCATTCTGAATGAGAACTCTCCATCTTTTAAAGGCTGTGGTTCAATGTCACTGGCTGTGAAGGATTGCCTTGGACTAATACGAAAGCCCTCAGTTGGACTGGTCATTCAGCAGCTCAACAAATTGTCCCAGTCGTTTGATGGTGTGACGCTTTATCAAGAAAACATAACAAATGCCTGTTACAAATATCTACATGAGGAAATGTTGCAAGATGAGACGGCAAAGGCACAGATCACAGAGGAACTCAAATCCTTCAACTCCATCTTAGTAGAAAACACCTATGTAAATCCATCAAAGGTCGCGTTCTATCTAAATTTTGATGCTGCACCATATCTTTACCAACTTCCAAATAAGTACAGAAACAGCTGCCGTGAGTTGTTTGAAAATGTTGGCGTGCAGCCCAGCTTCAAAGTGGACGATTTCTCAACCGTGCTTGAAACTCTGAAGCAACAATGTGGCCGAAAGTCACTATCAGAAGAGAACTTTCAGCTAAGTCGCCGAATCATCAGTGAAGGCATCTGGAGTTTGATCAGGGACAAGAATCAAGAGTACTGCCAAGCAAATTATGGTGCAATCCTCTTACCTGACGCTGGGCAAACTCTGCAACCGTCAAAGTCGCTGTGCTACAATGACTGCCCCTGGATCAAAGTACGAGACTCTACAGTAAAATACTGCCATGCTGATATTCCCAGAGAGGTTGCAGTTAAACTTGGTGCAGTCCCGAAACGCCACAAAGCCTTGGAGAGGTATGCGTCAAATGTTTGTTTTAGCACTCTGGGCAGTGAGTTTGGACAAAAAGAAAAGCTCACCAGTAGGATCAAAAGCATCCTAAACGCATACCCATCTGAGAAAGAAATGCTCAAGGAGTTGCTTCAAAATGCTGATGATGCCAAAGCCACTGAGATATATTTTGTTTTTGATCCAAGGACACATCCCACGGACAGAATATTTGATGATAAATGGATTCCGATGCAAGGTCCAGCTCTGTGTGTTTACAACAACCAGCCTTTTACAGAGGATGATGTCAGGGGAATACAGAACCTGGGAAGAGGCACAAAGGAGGCCAATCCAGGGAAAACGGGACAGTATGGCATCGGTTTCAACTCAGTCTATCACATTACGGACTGCCCTTCCTTTATCTCAAATAACGACATTTTGTGCATCTTTGATCCACATGCCCAGTATGCCCCCGGTGCCACCTCTGTGAGTCCTGGCAGAATGTTTCGAGACTTGGACTCTGACTTTAGATCCCAATTTTCAGATGTGCTCAATCTGTATTTGGGGGCTCATTTTAAGTTGGAGCGCAGCACGATGTTTCGATTTCCAATTCGGTCCACGGAGATGGCAAGGTCATCCGAGATTAGTTCTGTCTCAGCGTCCGACAGAATGGTCCAAAACCTGCTGGATAAATTAAAAACAGATGGCGCGGAGCTGCTGATGTTTCTAAATCACATGGAGAAGATATCAATTTGTCAAATCGAAAGCTCAACGGGAGATTTGAAGGTGCTGTATTCAGTAACAGCTAAGATAACTGATGGAGATCGTTTGAAGCGGAAACAGTTTCACGCCTCAGTGATTGACAGCGTAACCAAAAAGAAGCAGCTCTCTGCCATACCAGCACAACAGATAACCTACACTCTTGACATAGAGGACACTGAGGGTAATTTAACAACATGGATGATCTGCAACCGCTCTGGCTTTCCTGATATTGAAAATGTCTCTAAAAGTGTCATCTCTGCCCACAAAAATGAGGATATAACGCTGTTTCCTAGAGGAGGTGTTGCAGCCTGCGTCAGCCACAACTACAAAAAGAGCCACAGAGCTTTTTGCTTTCTACCCCTTTCATTAGAAACAGGCTTACCATTTCACGTGAACGGACATTTTGCTCTCGACTCTGCCAGGCGAAACCTGTGGCGAGATGACAACGGAGTAGGCGTCAGAAGCGACTGGAACAATAACTTGATGACGTCCCTCATAGCCCCTGCCTTTGTAGAACTGCTAATTCAGCTGAAGCGACGGTATTTCCCAGGCCCTGATCCTACTATGACCATCATACAGGCAACGCCACTTCATGCTGTGAAAGACACTCTACGGAAATACCTGTTTTTCTTCCCAGTGAATAAAATGGACATCCAGGCAGACTGGTACTGCCTTGTGAAAGCGGTCTATCTGTGTATCCATGCTGAGCAGAAGCGGTTGCTGCCCGTTCTTCGGGCTCCGCACACAGACAACACCGAAATGCACTCCGTCATTTACATTTCATGGGTCAATACATCTCCAGCAAACAAAGGCAGGGCGTATTTTGACAATCTGCTACAGGACGAGCTTCACCATCTGAAAAACACAGAGCACAACATCACGTCAAGAAAGTCAGTTGCTGAAAATGTCTACAGACTCAAAACTTTGCTGCTGGATATCGGTTTCAATCTTGTGTACAGTTGTGATGAATCTGCAAATCTTTACCTTGGTCTAGAAGAAGCAGAAATTCCTGTGGTGTATGTTACTCCGAAAGACGTGAGTGATTTTCTTCACACGTTCTCAGCCCCAGACACTTCGTGCCAAGTAGGAAAACTCCCCTGTCGCCTGCAACAGTCAAACTATAAGCTCGTACACAATGTAAAACTCCTGGTCGACTACTGCTTCAAGGACATTGAGGGAGAGGATTTCAAGATAGAGGGACTGCCCTTGCTGTTAACAATGGATAATATGCTGCAGGTGTTTGATGTAACTAGACCAAAGTTTCTCACTATGCACCATGAACTAATCCCGCCAAGAAAAGAAATGTTCATGAATGCAATGTACATCAAATACAGCGACGTGTTACTGAAGGCAGGGGCTGCTAAAGCGTTTGACATTAGTAGCTTTGGCGAGCTCATTGGCTATGTTCTGCCGAGAGAGTATCGAGCTAAGGCCCCAGTAAGATGGAGAGACTCATTTCAGAGCGAGTCTTGGCTTAAAAATGTATGGAACTTCATCAGTGAGAATACAGCCGTAAAGGAAGAACAGGCGGAATCAAAACCTAACTTTGACACAGTGGTTGATATCTTGAAAGACTGGGCTCTGCTTCCTGGAGTCAAATTCATGGCAAGAGAAAAACTTGTCATTCCTGAGCATGATTTGCTCTTGCCTCTGAGCTTGATGAACATTGCCATATACCCGCAAGGCCAAAATGACAAAGTCTTCCATACACTGATGAAAGCTGGGTGCATTCAATTGGCCATCAACAAAATCTGTGCCAAGGACAATCCCATATTGCCCCTTCTAGCACAACACACTGCAAACATTGAAAATCCATCAAGTGTCTTGAAAGCTCTTGAGTATATGATACAGACAAGTGCATTCAAGTCTATACACTTAACCGACAAAGACTTTGAGGCTGTGCTCTTATACTTCAACTGTAACCTTGCTAATCTAACACAAGAAGACATCCCGAGCCTAAAACTTCTCCCGTGCTTCAAATCTGTCAGTGGAAGATGTATCAACATTGCAAACTGTGTTTCAAACTATGTTCTTGTAAAAGACATCCCTGCTGCAGACATAGACAAGTGGGCACACAATGCTTCCTATGGCTTTCTTGCAGACAACCCACAACTAAAGGAGCTGTATGCCTTTTTGGGATGCACACCAATCGATGATTTGGAAATTTATCTCCAACATTTGTTGCCAAAGTTTGAAAATCTGACTTACAGTGCGAAAGTGGAGCACGTTGTCTATTTGAAAGAGCGACTGTTGTCTATTGAAGAGCCTTGCAAAGTAAAAAGACAGCTCTATGAAAAATTGGAAGGACTATCTTTCATTTATGACAGCTCAACACGTCTCAGACCAGCAAAGTTTTTCTTTGACAAGACCGTTGAAGTGTTTGAAGTTATGCTGCCTCTAAAATCATTCATACCAAATGAGTTTTTCAGAAAACTGGAACAGGTTTCAAAGCCCAAAAATGGAGCACTGCAGTTGTCATCATGGATCACTTTTCTGCGGAGCATTGGTCTTAAGCATGAGGTTTCACAGCAACAGATTCTACAGTTCGCAAAAGAAATCAGCATCAAGTCCCAAACTGAGAACTGGGCCAAAGACAAGGTTCAAACCACAGTGGATATTCTTCTAAATCACATCTTCAAAGACAGAGTTGATCTTTTCCAAGGCACTTTTCTCAAAGAGCTGTCAATGATCCCATTCCTTTGCCCCGAGCGAGCCCCAAAGGAACTGGTCAAGCTTCACCCACAGTACCAAGAGGTGGGTGGCTCGCTTCCTTTGATCCGTTTCAGTGGATCTCAAGTCAATCCTAAATTCAAGCAAACAGATATCATAAACTTGCTTTGGACGTCATGTCCTATTTTGCCAGAAAAAGCAACGCCATCGAGTATAAATGATCAAGAAGGTAACAAGCTCAGTGGCCAAGAACAGCTTGACCAAATCCTGAATATGCTTGGTGTGAACCTGGACCCACCCTTGGAAAAAGTGATCACAAACTGTAAGAACATTTGCAACATATCCAGTCCAGATGATGAAATGGTGAAAACGCGAAATAAAGTTCTGAGATCAACATATGAGTTTCTCAATGCAGACAAAAGAGATTTCCGCTTCCATCTTCGTGGAGTTCCTTTCGTCATTGTTGAGGATGGCTGGAAATTACTGAAACCAGAAGAGGTGGTAATTAATTTGGACAATGAATCTGATTTCAAGCCTTATCTGTATAAATTACCATTAGAGCTTGGCACCTTTCATCAGCTGTTCAAACTTCTTGGAACTGAAGATGTTGTATCAACCAAACAGTACGTGGAAGTCCTCGGCCGGATTTACAGAAGTTCAGAAGGCAAACAGCTTGACCCAAATGAAATGAGAACTGTCAAAAGGGCTGTATCTGGACTGTTGAAATCGCTCCACAATGACCCAGTTGAAATGCGCAAAGACCTGGAGAATCTACGGGATTTAATATTTTATCTTCCCAGTCATGATGGACGATTAGTGAAATCCAATGGCTTGGTGTTTGACGACGCTCCACACTACAGAAGCAGAATTCATGGAAACGTTGGTGTACAAATGCTGGTGGACATGAGCCAGTGCTACCTAGGCAAGGATTACGCTTTCCATACCAAGCTGATAATGCTGCTCCCACAGAAACTACGACCCAGATTGCTAAGTAGTATCCTTGAAGAACAGCTTGATGAGGATTCTCCAAAAATGTGCCAGTTTGGTGCTCTCTGCTCCCTCCAAGGCCGACTCCAGCTGCTGCTCTCATCCGAACAGTTCATCACGGGATTGATCCGAATAATGAAGCACGAAAATGAGAACGCCTACTTGGTGAATGAGGAAAAGGCCATGCGTCTCTGTAAAGCACTTTGCGAAGGACTTAAAGTGTCTTGTTTTGAGAAACTCCAGACGACGTTGAGAGTTAAAGGTTGCGCACCAATCCCCAACAGCCGCAGTGAAACATTGGCGTTCCTGAAAAGATATGGCACATCCGTGATTCATCTCTACATCCAGCACTCAGACAGTAAAGACATCAACTTTCTCCTCGCACTCGCCATGACGCTAAAGTCCGCCACGGATAACTTGATTTCCGACACGTCCTATTTGATCGCCATGCTGGGGTGCAATGACATTTACCGCATCACGGAGAAGCTGGACAATCTCGGAGTGAAGTACGACTCAACTGAACCTTCTAAACTGGAGCTTCCACTTCCAGGAACTCCGATACCAGCTGAGATCCACCACACGTTACTAATGGACCCGATGAACGTGTTTTATCCTGGAGAATACGTGGGCTACCTGGTGGACTCTGAAGGTGGAGACATTTATGGGTCGTATCAGCCAACCTACACGTACGCCATCATTGTGCAGGAGGTGGAAAAAGAGGAGGAGGAAAACAGTAGCTTTCTTGGGAAGTGTTTCCAGATCGACATTGGTTACAGCGAGTACAAAATTGTCAGCTCCCTCGATTTGTACAAGTTCTCAAGGCAAGACGAAAGCGCTCAAGTTAGAGACACCGGGTCCCCGTCGACGCCTACGAGCCCCGACATTCGCACGCCATCTCTCCGGATGATGCCGCCGATATTTACTGGCAAGGAAAACCTAAGACCTCCAACTCAAAAGCAGTCGCCGAAAAAGATAAAGCTCCATGCGTTACCTGAGATTCTCAAAGAGGTGACTTCAGTTGTTGAGCAGGCGTGGAAGCTTCCGGAAACGGAGAGAAAGAAGATCATCCGGCGGTTGTATCTCAAATGGCATCCCGACAAAAACGCGGAGAATCTGGACGTTGCCACAGAAGTCTTCAAGCATCTCCAAAACGAGATCAGTCGAATGGAAAAGCAGGCTTTGGCCGATCAGCAGAACACAGAGAGAGCTTCGAGAAGATCCTATTCCTCATCGTCGACACGCTATCAGTCAGAAAAGTACTCTTATCAGAGATTTTACTCCACGTGGAACCAAGAAGCAACCAGCCACAGATCGGAAAGACAACAGTTCAGGGAGCATAACCCCAGCCACGCAGGCTCATCCCACTCCCACCGCTTTTTTGTACCCCCCACCTTCAAGACAGTCGGGAACCCAGTGGAAGCCCGGAGGTGGCTACGGCAAGCCAGAGCCAACTACTCTGCCGCTCGCAATGACCTGCACAAAAACGCCAATGAGTGGGTGTGTTTTAAATGCTACCTAGCGACAAAGCTGGCCCTGATCGCGGCGGACTATGCGGTGAGAGGGAAGTCGGATAAAGACGTGAAGCCCACAGCGCTGGCACAGAAAGTGGAGGAGTATAACACCCAGCTTGCCGGGCTCACCAACGATGTTCAGATCTTGGACGGATACGGCGTGGACAGTCTCAGAACACGCTACCCTGATCTCCTCCCCTTCCCGCAGATTCCCAATGACCGATTCACATCCGAAGTAGCAATGAGAGTGATGGAGTGTACAGCGCGGATAATAATAAAGCTTGAAACTTTTGTGCAACAAAAAGTATAGTAGTGTGTAACACGGCAGAAGCCAATGGAATATGCATAACGTTTGTAGTAAAGGAATTTTTAGTTTGCTTTGGGGATCCACTGAAATCAGAAACTAAGTTACTTCATCAGAAGCAGATATGAGCAATGACAATATTTGCTTTGTGTCAGAAATATTGGGACCATTTTTTAAGCAACTCATGAGCTCCTTTACTGTCTCTATAGAAGAATAACAAAGACTTCTAAAACAGTAGGTCTCAAATGCTGTAGGTCCGGTCCCACCTTCAGTGTCTCATGACCAAATCAAATTTATTTCAACTAGGGCTGCAACTACCGATTATTTTGGTGATTGATCAACCAAATACGTTTGCGATTAATCGATTAATCGTTTGACTGTGAAAGGTGCATGGAAATGATCTTTTTTACAAACATTTTACCACATGAAGCTTGACCGATGATATCTTGATGTGTTTAAAAGTAACATTTGCAGGAGGGGTTTAAAAAGGCGCTACAACTGCAAACAAGACACAAGCATTTCTCAAACACACCATTTCTTATTTGAAAGCTTAGAACCTCCAGGTGCTGGAGGCTGCACTAACTTCATTGGGGACAGGTGTTGGGATTGCAGAAGATGAAAAGTTAATTTGCAAAAACAGATAAGTGCCATTGAAAAAACTCATCCTGTGCTTGCGAATGTCTCTTTACACAGCCCTGTTTTTCATTATCAGGTCTGTTTCAGTGCCATGAGAAAATTCAAAACGGAGATATCTGCTTTTGCAAATAAACTCTTCATATATTTATTCCCGAACTGGGTTTAGTTATAGGATTTGGCGACAATAAGTGAGGGGCTCATAGATTGGAAATTCAATGCCTTGAGATTTAATAGCCTATTTATGTAGAATAAAAACTATATACCCGACTTATTAGAGATATTTTATTTTTATGCACGTCTTGGTCTCCCTAAGTCTGTGTATTTACCAGAAACGATTAATCGATTACTAGAATAGACAACTATTACAATAATCAATTAGTTATAGATTAATTTCAGCCCTAATTTCCATTCATTATGAAAACATTTTACAGTTACGGTATATAATAATACTATTTTAAAGGCCCTGTATCCATATTTTTTCCAATAGTGGGACATTTCTTTTGTTCTTCTTCAGTGTATTGTAAAAGCAAACATTTGTTAGGGGGAAAGATCACTGTTTACTAAGCATCTAAGCAGATTTATTAATTGTGAAATAACAGGCTTGCTGTAAAGCTCCACTTTGCTCCATGAAAGTTGTGATTGTGAAAGTTAATCCATGTGGAAAGTTGGGGATGATAGAAATGTGCTAGGAATGTTAGGAATGAGTTTGGACCATCAATAACAATTTTATTTTTGTACTTGCTTTACTCTCATTGTTTGTGAACCAAAACCTCAGGTACAGGGCCTTTAAAATCCAGCCTTTCTTCATAGAGTTTTGATGATTCAAGAGTAGCTCATAAAACATTATTTGCAGTCATTTTTTGAAGGACCTGCGACCCATGACTGATAGTCTCTGTAACCTCTAAACATTGCAGTAGTGTTAAAGTTTTTTCTGTGATGAATTTCTCCTGTCTGCTTCTCTTATTTCTGCAAATGGAAACTACTTTTTCAAAACAGTGGACTATCCCCTTGAGGACTGTGGCAAAGCAATACCGTTTTAAAGATTCGACTAACATACAGCAGCCGAGAGCTTGTGGCACCACTGTGACGGTCATGGTTTTCTGAAAGTCACGCACAGTGCTTCATTCTTTAATAGTCTGGCTCCTGTAGATCTGCTCTTTAGACAAAAAGCTGTAGCTGTACATAAAAAAAAAGCCCCAGCAATATAGTTATTTCTTTACCTAAGTCCTAATAGTCATTTTACGTGTTCAGAAAATGATGTAAAACTGGAAATATATGCTGCTTTTTTTACTTTGAAATTTTATACGGAATTATTTTCTTGCAAATGAAATTGCTCTGAACGAGAAGGAAAAACAATGGAGCAAGGAATGTCCCTGTGAAGCATTATGCAAAATGTGCCCGTCTCGCAATGCAGTCATGATTGTACATTTAAGTTGTATTTTTTCCTTTTTTTTTTTTACTTTAACGACAAGCACTTTTTAAAACAAAATCACTTATCTGTTGTCACGTGGAAAGCCAAAAGCTGTGAATGTGTCCTTTTCTTATTTATGAATGTTTTTGTTACAGTTATTTCGATGCATTTCTGAACAAGACTTGCAGCCATGTTGAGTACAGTTTTGCAAAGACTCTTTTTGAAGGGCTTTTCATACATTTCTATACCATGTTACATCTTTAACTTATCGGAAATGTGCTTTTTGCGCCAAGATGCGAGTTATCTGGATTTAACTGTATGTGGGAGAACTGTCACTTTGAACAGCGTATGTATGGCCAAATAAACGACTGATGAAATGAGCTTTCCTCCTCTTGTCCTCTTTTTAGTCATGTCTCATTTATCTGGAAAGTCAAATCTTGGGAATACCTGAACAATAGCCTATTACTTTGGAAGGTTTGGAATATATTAAGACCTGTTCTATGCCATTTTCAGTCACAAAGTCTTTTCTTAACCTCTTACCCCCAGACTTAACCGAGCTTTACCCAAATCTAAAAGCTTAAAAGAAAAGCATCAAAATAGAGACAATAACGAGGATGAAAACGGAGCAAAAATGTGCAGGAAAAGCAACAAAAATGCAACAAAAATGAGACAAAAATATGACAAAAAACTGACCAAATAGAACAATGATTAAGCAATAAAAAAAAAGTGATGAAAAACCAACAAAACCATGACAAAAGACAACAAAAAAGAGAAGAAAACGCAACAAAAAAGTAAAAAAAAAAAAAGTGACGAAAAACGCAACAACAAAACAATGAAAAACCAACAAAACAGTGACGAAAACACAACAAAAAGCCACAAAAAAGTAATGAAAAACCAACAAAAAACAAGAAAATTATGCCAAAAATGCGACAACGTGACAAAAAGTTACAATCGCTTTTGTGGGTCTTAGCTTTCAAATGTTACTAGATTTGGGTCAAGCCGAACTGCAGAAAATGCACTGGGTTCAGGCGGGGGGTATGAGGTTAAACCCCGCCTTAAAGCAGTAATAAGTAACTTGTTTACCTTAATAAATCCTTTCCGTAGTCCCTCTGGGGGTAATACAAGTGTTGATGGGATTATTTGAGGGTCTTTCATCTCCCCCTGGTGTCTCCAGCCAGAAAACCACAATGCAACTTTCCTGCCTCCGGGCTGGAGCCACCAATACACACTAATGGAATCACAAAGAAGAAGCTAACAGGCTAACGGGCAAAGCTAACTGCGGGCTAGCACCACTTAAACAGTATTTACAGCCAAGTTTGAGTGAAAAAATATTTCCATTTTACAATTATCCCGCTCTCCCTTCGCCTATTCTGTCTGCGTAGTTTACTATTTAAAGCTCATGGACAATTAATAAGTAAAAAAAAATCGCAACTTGCTACGACACCTGCAGTTGCGCTTATGGCCTCTAGGGGCAAGAGTTATTACTTAGTACTGCTTTAACCAAGCACAATTTCTCAAATTCTGCTTTACCCAAATCTAAAAGCTTCTCGACTGGAGAGCTCACAGCCTATGGGCCAGTGATATGCCTCATTTTTACGCTATGACCTACAAAACTAATGAGATTTTTTGCCTTTTTGATGCTTTTATTTTTACATCATGTCTTCATTGGCTTTTTTGTTGCCTTTTCCATCACTTTTTGGGCATCTTTTTTGTGTTCATCCTCACTTACATCGTTTTGGATGCTATTTTGAACTGGAGAAAATGTGCTTAGTTCAGATGGGTATAAAATCTGTTTTAGCAACATAGCAGCAAATGAAATGGTTTACAAGCCAATCAACCACGGTAGATTCAAAGTTTACTTCATCAAGTCCGGCCCTCCGTGCCACAACTAGGCTCACTTTTTCTATAACAGTACGGAGTCGTCACACAACTGAATTCTAGCCTCTTTTTTTTTTTAAATGCAGCAGCGTGACCTTTCCACTAGAGTGCGCTAGAGCACAACAAACGGTAACTCAGGCCAGATACACAGACGAACAGAGACCAAATAAAAGAATAGGCTTTTGTTTATTTATTTTTTTCTGTACAAATTCAATAAATATGCAACTTCTTATCAAATTGTACTGGAGTGAATGCTGACAGTGAACAAACATGAAAGTGACATAAAACCACTAAGGCAGCAGATCATTATGAATCGTTTTAGCAGTGGGTTTTAACTCATTTGAACACAATTCCTAGGAGGGGCTGCACAATAAATCAACAAATTATCAAAAAATCATTAAAGTAACACTAGGCGATGCAATATCCATGTCGGAAGTTATACATTTATTCAATTTTGACATTTTTTTTCCGGTTTTAATCATGATTTTTTCGAATTTAGTTCATATTGTGCTGCCCTAATTCCTAGATATTTGAATAAGTGACATAATTATAAATATAAACCAATTCTCTCAAATAAAAACATGCATAACAAACACCACACACCAAGGGCTTTTGAACCACAAACCAAAATAAATATTTATGTACAACCATATTTCTTAAAGCCCTTGACTATACTATTAGTTATTGCACCACAGTAATATTGCATAGGATGTAAGCTGTAAACCAGCTCCTCATTGCCCAGCCATGAAAAAATGTAACAAAACTTTAGTTGCCGATTTCTTTCCAGACGAACAGTTGGAAATCCACAGATGCCTCTCGGAGAAAGCCTCCTCTGACAATCCCAGGTAGTGTCCAGCAGGCACTTTCTGATTCGGTTCTAAACAAGCCGGGGGCGATTCAGCCTTTTCGGGCTCGTTTCCCTCCAGTTACCGGGACTCTATAAACTCTCGGCATTTCGTCCACGGGGAAGCAGTTGCCACGGTTACTCTGGTGCATCATGGTTATGTTTTGTATAGAGGGTATGCTGTTCATGCTTAGCTAAAAAAAACATCTTTTAGAACCTACATTTTGGCACTTTGGCTTCTGTTGGCATGCTGTGACATCATCAGCACACCCTCTATAGCAGCGGTTCTCAACTGGTGGGTCCGGACCCAAAAGTGGAACTGTTTTCTGTGGGTCATGAGCTGTTCCCACAAAACATTTCTTTTATTTTTTTTTATATACACAAGAAAAATGACCATCTAAAATGAGATAAATTACTTAAAATGTGAGTTCTTTCTTTGTGTTGAATTTGAGTTGGTTTGAACTAATGCTAATGGAATGAGCAGAAATCCCACGTGCGACAAATTCACTTTTACTTTTAAATAAGATTTTCTTTTTCACTTCAAATGATACAAAATATAATCTGAAAAAAGAAAACATGTGCTTGTTCCATTGGGGATAAGATGTTTTATCTAAGATCAAACCAAATCTACTCAAACTTTAGATTTAATCTGTTCATCCAAGTAGGTTTATGTTATTTCTTCCTTAAAGGAACTGACCTCCCTTTTTACATACATAGGTACGTATACTCGTGTAAGCTCAGGTAAGAACATATCTCAGTATGGAAAAACGGTGGCCTGACTCACTGCTTGAATCTGTTAAAATGACTGGTATCAGGTTGTTTTTATCATATTTTGTTTCCCATGAGAAAAAAACAAAACAATATTTTACAATATAGTGGGCGATTGTGGGTCCTGACGGCACAGCTCCATAAAAGATCAAGATCTCATTAATTGTTCTGATTATGATCACAAAATATATAGTTTGACTGGTGACACTGTTGCGTTTGCAAACACAACTTAATCATTAACCAATAATGGACTAACATAGCCTGGCTAACACCAGACTAAAATCACAAGTGATATTTAGTCTGGGGACCACCAATTCATTTTCTCGTAGGAGAGGTGTGGTTTACGATCGTCCATACTCGTTTATTGGGCGATACGAAAAAAAAAAAAAAAAGTCTCATGCGTCTGCACGTAGCCACGGCCAATCGTATCATCGTATGAGATGACGTATGACGTACCCGCTGTAAACTTTTGAGCTAAATTATTTAGAACAAGGTCTAAAGCTTGATCAAAAAATACCATCGTGTCTGCTGCTGTCACGTTGGATCCGTAAATAATTTTTTTTTTTTATTATCCGTAAATAATCTACAAGCTTCCATATATCGAATAGCGCGTCATCGTCTTGCCGTCCCTCCTCGCTCTGTGATTGGTTCCCAAATCCACCGGAGATTTCGGCCATGGTCCCCAGGCTGTTGTGCAGTTCGAAATAATTCGAGCGCACACAGCAGCATGGTGTTAGCCAGGTTAGGACTAACAATAAACTATGAATAAATGTTGGTAAGCGAGGACTTAATGATGTGCATTATAAGTTCTCTGTAATGGCGTCTGGACCCACCATCACCTCGGGATGATAAGCCGTGACCCAAATAAAGACTAATAACACCAATAAGACTTGAATTTGTAATACATAATGTAAAATACTGTATTTTTCATGTCAATAATTGTTTTAAAGGAGCCAAAAAAGCCTAAATGATGATCAAAACAGCCCAATAACAGTTATTTTAACAGACTCTAAAGTGATTCTATGCTTTTTCAGTACATAAATGAAAAAAAAAAGAAATGGCTCATGTGACATTTTTGTTTTTGGGCATGAAAATGAAATTAAAAAGCCTTACATTTTGCTTGCGGCTGAATCCAGTGAGACAGTGGCAGCTTCTACCATGACCGTAACGTTAGCGTTTTTGGACGAAATGCCGATCATCTATGGAGCCCCCTGGGTAGCTTTTTTCGAAACCATGAATGTGCTTGTTTTCCTCACTGACGATGACAGACAGTTGCGCTCAGCAGTCCTGGCTCTCGCTGCACGTGGAGCGGTCCCCGGCCTTGGACAGGAACAGTTTGCCGCTGGGACAGACGCACACCTCGAACATCCCCTGCTCGTTTCCGGGCCCCCCTTCCGAGCTCAGCGGCAGCCTGGGCATGCGCACCGTCTCCGCGTCCAGGACCAGCTGCGAGGGAAACGGAGGGCGTTTAGAGGAGAAGGCCACACTGTAAAAGGTGCTGTTTCTTTAAAATAGAAGTAAGTACGTTGTGTGTGACTTGAATAGAGAGTTCTTTAATTCGAATGGTCTCATGGGGGTCCCCAAATAAAAATAATTCACTCTATTCAAAATAAACAGTAATGATTTACACTGCAAAAAGTATTTAACTAGATCAGTATAAACATCTCAATTTGAGCATAATAATCCACATTTTAGTTGTTTTGACTAGTTAAGAAGTTCTAGGGCATTTGTCCTGGATTATTTCACTTGTTCTGAGAGGTTTCTGACTCGTTTCCATACATTTCGTCCTTATTTCAGGTAATTTTCTTTGCCAATGGGGTAAGAAAATTGGTCTAATCTCATTGGCAATTTTACTTTCTTATTTCAAGTGAGATTTACCCTAGAACTGGTCTGAAATGTCCTCAAACAAGCAAAGTAAACTTGGTCCGATCAGGAAAAGTGTCTAAATGTGTGAAAAACGCTCAAAACAAGATACATTTCCTCAATTCAAGTCATTTAAGCCAATGCAAGAATATTTACTTTTTGTTGTGTACAGCTTAAAATGACACGTAAAACCACACATAGTAGCTATTACTTCAGGCTAAATACACACTTCAATTGTACTTTTTAAAGCAGAACTAAGTAAATCATGCCCCTAGAGGCCATAAGCGCCACTGCAGATGTTGTAGCATGTTGCGTTTTTACTCATTAATCATCCGTGAGAGTAAATACTACGCTGACAGAAAAGACAAAGGGAGAGAGAGGGATATTGCATCCAATTACACAATGGAGATCATTATCTTTTCACTCAAATGTGGCTGAAAATACTGTTTAAGTGGCTTTGGCCGTCAGCCTGTTAGCTTCTTCTTTGTGATACTATTAGTGTGTATTAGGGCCTACGGGTCGGAGGCCCCAATACACACTAATGTAAATCACAAATCGAATTACACAATGGAGATAATTTTTTTCACTCAAACTTGGCTGTTAATACTGTTAAAGTGGTGCTAGCCCGCAGTTAGCTTTGCCCGTTAGCCTGTTTCTTCTTCGTGATTCTATTAGCGTGTATTGGTGACTCCGACCCGTAGGCAGTGACGTTGCAATTTTGGTTTTCTGGCCTGAGACACCGGGGGAGATGAAAGACCCCCCAATCATGCCATTAACATTTTTTGTATTACCCCTACAAAAAGGATTTATTAAGGTAAACAAGTTATTTAGCACCGCTTTAACAAAACCACACACATTTGCAATCAAACTAAAACGCCTGATTTTGTGGGCCATTTTTTCAGAAGTTGCAATGAAAAGTTGTGATTGTTTTCTGCTTAAAACAATATATATTTAACATCAAAATCAATCTTCTCATCTTCATCTTCTACATCAGTTTAAACCAATGAGACTCTGGGGATCTCGCTGTAAAGTTAGACCCAGGCGAGTGAGAGGAGGGCGGAGAGCAGAGGCAAAAGTCCTCGCTGAGTTCTACTTGCACTAGACACCACTTCCTACGTGCAGGTATAACAGGTAAAATGTATTTAAAGGGACTAGATAAGGTGACCTTTTTACACTCACTACTGCCACCACAGGTCTTACGCATAACTGCAGGTTTTATATTAAACTTGCGCATGACAGCACTTCAGACCCGAATTAACACCTTTTTGAGTGACGGTGCAGGATTTTAGAGCCAGTTGTGGTGAACAGGTCTGAGCTGGAACATGTAGGGGGATGAAAATACATAATTTCAACATTTTTAAACTCCCCATAGTCCCTTCAACTGATCAGAAACTCATTTAAGTGTAGCAGAACTTCCAGGGTTAACCTTGTACCCCCCCGCCTTAACCAATCGCATTTTCTCCAGTTTTATCCCAATCTAAAAGCTTCTGGACTGGGATTTTCAGCCTAGAGGCCAGTCAGTGTAATGCCTCATTTGAAAGCTAAGACCCTTAAAGCTAATGCTAACTGTTTGTTGTGTTTTTGTCACTTTTTCATCGCATTTTTGTCGCTCTTTCGTGGCCTTTTTTGTTGTTGTTTTTTGTTGATTTTTCTTTTGTCACGTTTTTGTCACTTTTCTGTTGCTCATTTGTTGCATTTTCATCCTCGTTCTCGTCTCATTTTTGTTGCTACTTTCACACTTTGTTCAAGAAGCTTTCAAATTTGGGTAACCTGGAGAAAATGTGCTCGGTTCAGGCGGGGGTTAAGGGACAAGTTGCACTGATTTCTCAGAGTTCCTGGAGAATCCTTTTAGGGACTGATTATAGGCAACTTTCTGGGGGCCCCTGCACTGCCTCTGTGGCCCTTTAGCTCGCCCCGGACCCCACTTTGGGAACCACTGTGGTTACAGTTCACTCAATTAGCGAGTCTTTGTTCGAATCTGCTGCTGAGTCAGAGGGCAGAGACGACCCATTAGCCTTAACAACGGGCCGTTATAGGAAAGAGAGGCATCGTTCCTCCACCCCTGCAGAGACTGAGGCTTCTGTTGTTTCACAAATAGCTTCCTTTTACTCCCCTCTCAAACCACCTCTTCTCCCTGGATAGTTTTTTAACTTCTTGATCCTCAAAAGTGTGGTTAGTGGCTTTCTGACCACAAGAGCTAGGAGCGAAACATCCTCAACTCAACCAACCAAGTCCAGTCGATTATTTAGCTTCACTACGACGAATGATTTCAAGATCCTGAAAGAGTTCGATTACGCCTTTCTGCTCCATTATAGACACACGATGAGGGTAAGAAAGAAATCTTTTTAACTGCAGTAGCTCTGATAGTTCTATTTCCTACTGCCGTTCTAGTCTTATAAAGTAGCAGAAAGTCTGTTTGTTTTTGCTACTGAGCCATATTTGGGAAAAATGACCCACGAGAGCTTTAGATGTGGTTGGAAAGATCTGGTTAGTGGCTGGAAAACTGTGGTATTCTGAAAACGCAGTAGGAGCTTGTAAAATACTCTCTTTCCATGTTCACTCACACGTGACACTGCACTGAAGATACATCTACTTCGACTCGCACAGAGAAGAAATGTTAGATTTATATGGAAAATATCCACAATTCACTGGTGACACATTGAGTCACTGGGTTTGGGCTTTGAAAGTGTTTAAAGGAACAGGCCACCGTTTTAACATACTGACATAATTATCTTCTTACCTGAGCTTAGATGAGTTGATACCATAGATTAATGCCTATTCAGCCCCATTCACAGAAAAGGTTCCCGAGTCCTGTGTGAACCTTAAAGAGTAACTAAACACCAAATCCACTTTTTTTTGCTGATAAACGGTCTGAATGGTTGTTGAATAGAGTTAGCTACATGTCCCAGTCACTATGTTGACATTTAGTGCAAATTTGTTCAAAATCTCACTTTTGTGTCTAAAACCGCAGGGTTAGCGCCTCTACTGGTTTCACGCAGCAACTACATTTGATATTTTGCGATTGGAGGAGAGTGTGTCCACGGCGTCCAGAAAACGTCATCAGTTCTGCCCGTGGTTCTGTGGCCCCGCCCACACACGCCTCCGCCTCCGTCACGTAGCAACCGGCGGGGCGGGTTGTAAAAATAGAACAACGTTGCGGGGCGGGCTGGGTCGGGTTAGAACCTGCTCCAAATGCGGGACCCGCGGGTTGAAAAAAACCCTGACCCGCGCATCACTAGTTGCTACATCAAGTAATCACAAGTCATGAGAATGCACCCACTCTCCTACGAAAAAATAAAGCTTGCGCACAGTGGTGACAGCGGTAATAGCAGTCCGTCAGTCCTGTCAGATCGAAGGGCTTGTTCTGAGACTGTCAAGAGAGCAGACCCCGCCTACACACTCACCCCCCTCGTCTCCCCCAAAGCCTCCGAGACCACCCCTTTCTCAGCAATTTTTGACTTTAGTTTGTGGGTGGGGAAAGGCTCTGCCACGCCTGTTTAGTTGCACTTTAATGGCTGCTCGGTCTCCTCCTACACAACCTGTTCCTTAAAAGGGCAAAAAGACGGGAAGCCCTGCACTCACGGGGAGGGCGGAGCCTCCACAGAGCTCCAGAGCTTGATTGACAGGCTTTGGAGCCAGTCAACTGTACTGAAAAAATCGTTAGCCACATAGCATAACTGCCTAAGTCATTTTGTGTTGTTAAAATGGCAATAAGAGAAAAACAATGTATTTCCAATAAAACGTCTTTTTACATATTTTCTAAAATCAAAACAAAAATGAGTTAGGCAATTATGGTATGTGGCTAACAAAATGCTTCCAAATTTCGGGCTAATAAACAAAAACAAGCATGGTTAAAAATATTTCACCTCCCCCAGCGTAGTCACATGGGTCATAGCGATTTCTAGAAAAAGAAAAACTCTTTGGAGCCAGGCTTCGGATGTTTGAAGTCCCATTAGAATCAAAGCTCCCAGTGTCTCTTGGGAGCATTGATTCATTATTACAGCAAGGTCAGCTCCCCACCATAAGGACCATACAGAAGCAAGTTCCTCGCCCATTGGTTGAAACGTACCTGTCTGTTGTGGGTGCGCTCAGTCACGCAAAACGACCAAAGATGTTGTTAGCATTTGGCCTCTCCCAATGTATTCCTATAGCTCCAAACGGGGTGAAGTTAGAAGCGACCACGCTCTTCCACAGGCACAAAGACCAGACAGGTACCTATCAACTCATCTAAGCTCAGAACATATCACAGTATGGAAAAACGGTGGCCTGTTCCTTTAAGAAAGACCTCCACGCTTTTCATCCCCATGTGAAATCCGATACTGAAAATGATCAAAATATATATCATTATATTCTTGGAAAAACATCTACATACACGTCAAACCTTTTGTATCATGGGCAATTATACTGTATTTACCAGCGACCTAAACTTTTACGAATGTTCAAAAAACAAGAATAATGATCAGGAGCAAGAAATAGGTCTGAATACAAAGAGTTACTTCTTAACCTCATAACCCCAGTTTGGCTTTACTCAAATCTAAATACGTTCTGAAAAAAGTTCCAAAAATGCAACAAAAACGTGGACAAAAAGGTGATGAAAAAGTGACAAAAAGGTGTGACAAAAACACCACAAAAAAGCCACAACAGAACAACAGAAAAGTGGCAGGAAAGTGACAAAAATGAGCGTCAAAAAAGCCATAAAAATGTGTGACAAAAAAGCAATGAAAAGAAAAAAAGTGTCAACAATACGGCGGCAACGCGAGATAAATGATCCGTATTGTAGATTTGGGTAAAGCCGGGGGTTAAGAGGTTAAAGGCACAGTCTGTAACATTTTGGATTACACAAAACATGCTCCTAATGACCAGCTCGACACAGATAATGCCAACTTTCCGGTGGGTAATCAAAGGATGGATTTGGATGAGGACTTAACCCACTTAAATCTCATGCCTTTAGTCGACGTTTCCATGGAGACGAGCTGAGGCGTCCCCGCTCCCAGTAAAGCCAAGGTCATTTTTTAATGATTTTTGATCATAAAAACAACTGTAATAAAATAAAAGCTTGTATTTGCCCCCTCTTGGCATGATACGGTCTCGCTGGAGCCTGACTGGCATTTAAGTCGTTGTCATTGAGAGAATCCGTCCTTAACTTACATAACGATCCCCTCATGGCGTAATGTCGTCTCTCTCTGGCCTCGAACATTCGCTCATTCACTGCAGTCTTATTGACATTCTTGGTTTGCACGGCTCATCATATTTAAATCTCTTCTTGAGATTAAGTCAATGTTCATTAGGTCGTCTCCAGGCCTGTCCTGATGATAATGAACCGGTCTTGCATTGGACACATCTCCATTGACCAGATCAGGGGTTCTCAACTGGTGGGTCGGGACTCAGAAAGTGGGTCACGAGACCAAACCGTATTATCTTGTAGATCAGGGGTGTTTTCACTTATTCAGGAGTATACGCCACGCAGTGTTAATTTCGTCGACTAAAATATTTAGTCTTAATTTTAGTCAAAGTGATATTTTTGACGACTAAAATTGGACTAAAACTAAATTAAACGTTTTTCATGAGACTAAAACTATGACTAAAATGTCCAGATATTTTAGTCGACTAAAATAAGTAAAAATGAAAGGGAGAGACTAAAATCATCCAAACTTCTATTGACAGTTTGAAAGAGCCTCAGATCATGTAATTTCACTGCCGAAGGATCAGCTCTGAGCTTTGTTCATGTGGAGCAGCTCCATGAAGCTGAGGAACAAGATTAAATATGATTATTATGAATATTATCAATGCAAAGTCGACTTAATTAGTCTTAAATTTAGTCGACTAAATTGACATGCAATTTTAGCAGACTAAGGCAAGGCAAGTTTATTTGTAGAGCACAATTCATACACAAGGCAATTCAAAGTGCTTCACAGTTGAAAACAAATAGAATCAATAAAAACATCAACATAAAATTAATCAATTACAGTAAAAGGCGAGAGTGCAGATAAAATACTTTCAGTCATATGCATCGGTAAAAAGAACTGTTTTCAGCCTGGATTTGAACATTGTCAGAGTTGAGGCCTGTCTCACATCCTCGTGAAGACTGTTCCAGATTTTAGCTGCATGAAACTGAAACGCAGCCTCACCGTGTTTATTATTGACTCTGGGAAACACCAGGAGACCCCTCCCTGAAGTTCTCAGGGCCCGAGATGGTTCATACGGCTCTAACATTTCAGAGATGTACTTTGGAGCTAAACCATGAAAAGACTTGTACACGAGCAGAGCTGTTTTAAAGTCTATTCTCTGAGTGACAGGAAGCCAGTGCAGAGACCGGAGCACTGGACTAATATGGTCATATTTCCTGGTTCTTGTCAGGACTCGAGCAAAACTAGTCTAAAACTAGACTAAAATTGAAAAGATTTTTTCGACTAAATCTCGACTAAAATTACATTACATTTTAGTCAAAAGACCAAGACTAAAACTAAATTAAAATATGTTGTCAAAATTAACACTGACGCCATGGAAATGCAGTGAAAGATTCAATTGGACGCTTTCACCACATCATTATTTAGGCTTGTAAGCTTAATGCAGCTCTTTCCCCGCACTAAAATGTACTGAAGTTATAATCATCTACATCTAACGACTATTAAAACTGCCTTGAAGTAATCTCTGGGGATGTGCGCCAACTCTGCAAGAAACAGGAAAACAAAGTTGGAAGTAAAGAAGTAGAAGTGAAGAGTACCTCATGATAAAACTGCTCTAGAGATTTCAAGCTTTCAAATGAGCCCTTTCTGATGCTTCTCGGTCTCCGGGGAGCCACGTAACATCGCCATGAAGAGTCGTAAATTTACTTCAGAAGTAGAGGTTCCTCCTCCAAACTGTTATGCTCGTTTCATGAAGCACAAGCCCTGATTTTCTTTTTTTTTTTTAATGAATAGATAATCATAATAAAATAAAATGAAACTAGCCTTTTCCATACTCAAAATGTGTCAAAGTATTGGTGGACAAAAAAAAAGAATGAAAAAAAAAAAACAGTAGCATGCGATTTGGGTCAAGAAACACAAAAATGTAAATTAAAATATTAAAGAAAAATAATATCAATGGTTTATTTTTCCAATTTTTTGTATCCTTTTTGGTAACACTTTATTTTACCCTTGATGCATTGTACCTAACACATTAAGTACAATGTAATAATATGTATTAGTAAGTATTAGTTTGGAGGTACATAATGTAATAACATAAGACCCTAACTCTAACCCTAACCTCAAAGCGATAGATACAGACGGCATCTCTGGAATCGTCCATATATGGTCATGTCTGAAAACAGTTAAGGGGGAAAACAATTTTGAAAAAAACTTTCTCTAATTATTCAAAAACTACTTTAACAAATGCTGAATTATGAATATAGTTTTCAACTAAATAAAGATACAAAGACATGGGGAGGAGCAAAGTGGTTCAACAGCCCATAAATACATAAAAAATGCTACATGTTAGCATCTGGCTAATGCTAACGGTTAGCTGGCGCTAGCTACAACTGCAGTTTTTTCACTTCTACAGAACAAAGAGTGAAAAATTGTGTTTCCCAAAAGATTCTATTTTCCCGTCGTAGTTCGGGGAAAATGTAAGTTGTCTAAGTTTGCAAAGTGAGGAGAGCAGGAACAGAATATTCAAAAGTAAAAGATCAAGCTCCTCCCCCTCCCTCCTGATTGGACCTGACAGGCTGGTTCACAGGAAAAGCTCGTCTCATTGGTCAACGCGGGAGGATACTAGACTCTGATTAGCTGAGATCCGGGAAGGAGGGACTTTACAAAAAATAATGTATATCTATCATTACTTACTGAACATCTTAATACAAGACCAGGTGGTTGATTTTACATATTTTGTGAAATTTGTAAAACATTTGAACTTCCAGACTATTACTTTAAGCCCTTAAGGGATATTTCAGGATTTTTGACATAGGGCCTCAATTCCTAGTTATCCAGAGTGTTGCTGATTTCTGGAGATATTTTTTTTTGTAATTCATGCAGTTCTTGTGTTTGAAGAGTTTCGTGGTGCTAGGCTAGTGCTAGGCTAGCGCATTTCTATGGTATCAGCTAGCCTGCATTAAAAACAGTCTGACACACTCCATAGTGCACCTGAGGCAAATCACTGATAACGCCAGACTAATTTTAACATTTTTTTTATTTAAAAGAACTTGTATTTGAGCGGCATCAGCTTCGTGGTTGTATAAGCTACGCAGCGGCGGAGTGAGAAAACTAGAAAATAGTCCCTCAAAATGCGATCATTCATGTGATGCAAGGTCAGTTATATTCCAAAAATTATTTTATCGACACAGACATTTATATGGTTAGTCTGGCGTTATAAGTGATTTGCCTCAGGTGCTCTGTGGAGCGGGTCAGACTGGTTTTAATGCAGGCTAGCTGATACCATAGAAATACGCTAGCCTTGAACTAGCCTAGCACCACGAAACTCTTCAAATATAAGAACTGCATGAATTACAAAAAAAAACATCTCCAGAAATCAGCAACACTCTGGATAACTAGGACATGAGGCCCTATGTCAAAAATCCTGAATTATCCCTTTAATAAATTATGTACCTCCGATGTTCAAATACTCATTATTCCATTGTGTACTTACAGAGCACTACAGTACTAAACTTAGCTTGGTACAATGTATCAAGGTTTTTTTCTTTGCCTAGGGTGCCAAATTGGCTGAGTCCGGCCCTGGCTACTTCAAAAAGTGTAAGTGAGCACTACCCGTCTCTGCAAACACTCTCTCTAAGTCGGACTAAATAATGTCTAAGCTGTAAGTCGTGTATAAACCTGAAAAACGACAAACCTATATTCATTACAAAAGTGTACATGAAACTATTATTAAAATACATAGAGTCTAAAACTGCGGATGACCCAGTGTACTTTCACTGAGAGAAAAAAGCGTGGATTAAAAGCCGTCCCTGAAAGTATAATTACAAGGAGGGAACTTCTTTATTAAAACATAGCACAGTGTCGGAAATGACTGTAATGAAAGGCACTTAAACGCACCGCAGTTTTCCAACCGCCTCTAAACACGAGCCTCAATACTCTGACCAGAAACGTGCAAAAAAAAAAAAAAAAAACACGTCTGGGGTTTACTTAAGGCCAAATCGTAGAAAGAAAATCCTGGAATTTTGTAATCAAATTTCCCCTGCTGTCAAAAGTACACTCGCTCTTGTAGTGTAAGCTGCCAGGTGTGACTCGGAGATTACGGACGCGTGAGGCAGCATCTTTTGGTAGAAGCGCAAATCCCTCGAGAAAAAAAAAAAAGGAAAAAAAAAGCTCTTGAAGAAAAATGTTCGTCTCACCAGCCCCAGCGTGGACTCCAGGAGCACGTCCATGTTGGAGGCCGCCTCGATGTTCCCGGCCTGGGCCTTCAGGTGGACCCCCTTCGGAGCGTCCATGCTGAGGGAGCGCGTGGGAGACTCCAGCCTGGAACAGAAATATCAGAAGCACCGGGTGGGTTTTATTCTCCCTTTTTTTGTTTACTGAAGCAGACATTCTGTAGGATGCGTGCGACACAGAGGGGATTTGCATAAATGTGACTAATCCTATGGCGGCTTTTATCTCTGTCCCTCGGTTATTAATTCCCACCAGTTCCAGATGTTCTGCTGAAAACATTTTCAAACAAGCAGCGTTGGCTTCTCAAACTCAACCTTTTGCTACAGCATGGATGCTGTTTCTCTCATTTACGGTCATGGATTCTTTTTTTTCTGGAGGATTGGACAGTTCAGAGTGAAAGGAAGGGAAGAGCAAATGAGTGTTAAGACACATTTTGTTATAACATCATAATTAGGTAATAACCTCTCAGTGACACTTTGTAATAACTTCACCTTATTTAGTCTTAACTTCTTAACCCCCACATGAAGCGAGGACATTTTCTCCAGTTTGGCTTTACCCAAATCTAAAAGCTTCTTGAAAAAAAGTGTCAAAATAGCTCCAAAAGTGAGAGGAAAAAGAGGAAAATGCAACAAAAAAGTGACAAAAAAATGACAAAAAAGTGACAAAAATGCAACAAAAAATGACAAAAATGTGACAAAAAAGGACAAAAATGTAGCAAAAAAGTTACAAAAAACATGACAAAAAGTTATAAAAATGACACAAAAAAATGACAAAAATGTAACAAAAAAGTGACAAAAAAATGACAAAAATGCAACAAAAAAATGACAAAAAATGACAAAAAAGGACAAAAAAGTGACAAAAATGCAACAAAAAAGTGACAAAAAACATGACAAAAAAGTGACAAAAAAGGACAAAAATGTAGCAAAAAAGGACAAAAATGTAGCAAAAAAGTTACAAAAAACATGACAAAAAGTTATAAAAATGACAAAAAAATGACAAAAATGTAACAAAAAAGTGACAAAAAAGTGACAAAAAAGTAGCAAAAAAGTGACAAAAAACATGACAAAAAATGACAAAAATGTAACAAAAAAGTGACAAACAACATGACAAAAAGGTGACAAAAATGCAACCAAAAAATGACAAAAATGTTACAAAAAAATGACAAAAAGTGACAAAAATGTAACAAAAAAATGACAAAAAACATGACAAAAAGTGACAAAAAAAGACAAAAATGTGGCAAAAAAGTGACAAAAATGTATCCAAAAAAGTGACAAAAAACAAGACAAAAAAGTGACAAAAAAGTGACAAAAAAGCGATGAAAGTGCAACAAAAAAAAGGCAAAAATGTGACAAAAACGCAATAACAAAGCCACAAAAAAACAACGAAAAAGCGACAAGAACGTAAGTTTTTTTTTTTTTCATTTCATTTATTTATTTTGTATTAGGACAGTACACATTAATCAATGTGTCGGCCAACAGATTCCACATAAATATGCTGGAATTAGCACGAAAGCTAAATTGTAGGTCTTAGCTTTCAAATGAGATGTTACACTGGCCAATAGGCTGTAAGCTCTGAAGGCAGGAAGCTTTTAGATTTGGGTAAAACTGAAAGAAATGTGCTCGGTTAAGGCGGGTGGTAAGAGTCAAGCAGTTAGAAAAAGTCAGAAAATGGTTAAGTTCAGGGAAATGGTTCGGGCATGTTGTGTAATTGAGTCTAAATTTATCCAGGCAACTGGTAAATTTCTGACCTCCCACTAGGAAAAGTGCTTTGGCTCGAACTGGTGATTACAACTTGAAAAATCGGAGACGTCCAGAGAGCTCTGAGTTCAGATACAAGGAGGAGCAGCTAATCATAAACTTTAAATAACATTATATTGAGGTTTTGTTAGTTTGTTTTGAATTATATGTTTGTGGAGAAACATTCATGTAGCGTTAGCATCTTACTAGCTAACTGTTGTAGTTTATTCAAGTCATAATTTACAAGTGGGAAAAAAACTGTTGCCAGGAACGCACCATTATTCATTGACTGAACAATAAAGGCAATCATATAAATGAGTAAGAAATGATGAGGAAAGCTTTGGAAATGTTTTAGAAATGATCAAATAAGTATTTACAAATGCTTTAATAATGAATAACATTTTATACTGTTATTACATAATGCCGTGTTATTACAAAAGGACTTGAACCCATGACCGTACACTGTCTGTCTATCAAGGAAAAGATCATTGACACTAGATTTGTATTTGCTCTGTGTGTGAGGGGAAAGTGGTTGAAGAAGCTTTAACTGCACTCGTCTTGTCAAAACCAGGGAAAGGAGTTGTACATTAGGACTTGTGGTACTGACTGATGAAACTGATAAGAAAAAGAATACATAAATAAGACACATATAAATCTCTGCTCTCTCTCCCATGTCCTTCATCTGCAGAAACACATATTTTCATGAATTATTCATTATTATTTTTAGTCAGACGGTTTTTACCCTTTTACCAGGATTGTTCTGCCATCTGCCTCCACTTTCTATGCTGAAGTTTTGTTTACATTTAGTCACTTTCCATAAACTTTCCATGTTCTACAACAGGGCGGCGCGGTGGCACAGTGGTGGCACAGAGGTTAGCGCTCGTGCCTCACAGCTAGAAGGTCACGGGTTTGATTCCCACCTGGACGGGGCTTTTCTATGTGGAGTTTGCATGATCTTCCTGTGTCTCTGTAGGTTTCTGCGGGTACTTGGGTTTCCCCTACCACTAAAAACATGTACAACAGGTTCCCCTCTGGGGCCAGGACTCCACTGGAAAGTAAAGTCTAATTTTATTTTCTGTCTTTTTACTTGGCTTTTGTTGTATTTATTCATATGAATAAAAAACAAGATCGAGGAACTCCCTGTTCTTTTTTTTTTTATTTATTCAGACGCCAACACTTTTCGACCGAGTCTTCATCAGGACACAGGGAAACTACCGCTCAAAAGTTTGGAGTCACTTAAAACGTCCGTATTTTTGAAAGAAAAGCACAGATTTTTTTAAAATGAGGAAACATTAAATGAAGCAGAAATACAGTTTAGACACAGTTAATGTTGTGAATGCCTATTCTAGCTGGAAACAGTGGATTTTTAATGGAACACTTCATACTGTAGGTTTGTAGCAACCATCGCTCCAGTGTTCTAATGGTACACTGTGTTAGAGGAAAATCTTTACTTATATAGCGCCTTTCACACACATGGTCACAAAGGTGGTGAGCTACGTCTGTCGCTTCAGTTTCCCCTGGGGGAGACTGACGTGACTGCACACGTCTGCGCCAACGGTCCCTCTGACCACCTCCATACATTCACTCACACACTTCATTCATCCTGGCCTATTGTACATGTTTTTAGCGGTAGGGGAAACCGGAGGAAACCTACGCAGACACGGGGAGAACATGCAAACCCCACACAGAAAGGCCCCGTCCAGGTGGGAATCGAACCCTGGACCTTCTCACTGTGAAGCGACTCCTTCAGAACGCTAACCGCTGCACTACCGTACCATTAGCTAATCATGAGAGTACAATTATGCTGAAACTGTTGTGCAGATTAGAGGAGCTCTAGAACTAGCCTGAGTGACCCACGGTGCTGTATGCGCGGACATCTATTCTATAATTGTCAATAGGCCCAACTGATGAAATTAGCACCTAAGTGTCTTACATAAACAGTAACACTCACCTCAAGTCCTTCAGTGGTTCAGATTTGAGCAACGGGACCTCCACCGAGTGCTGGAACAGCGCCCCCTCTGGCCCTAAAAGGAAAGGCAAAAATTACACATTATTGACACTTTAAAACTGATAATCGAAATTCTTTTGCTCCCAAACCCTTGGTGTTAAAATATAATAGACTAGAATATGAATATGGTCAACTTTACATTTGTGGTGTTTTATTTAAACATGTTTAGTAAAGTTGCAAAGGACCAGACTCGTCCCTGTGACTTTTAATTTAATGATATGGGGCTCCTTCAGAAGGTTTTTAGTCGAGGATATTTCATAGTTTAAGTCTTATGAACTACTTTTAATTTAATGCAGAGATAAGAGCAAAGTGTTGGGATTCAGGGATCCTAAAGGTGACACTAGAAATGTGAACTACGTAGAAGGAAAAACTTGAAGGTTGAAATCAAAGAAGACGCCAAAGGCCTAAAGGTGTTGCTGGAATCCGCCCCGTGTTGGCGATTCTGCCCCGCTCCGGTGTAGATCAGACGACCCTGGGCGCTGTGAAACTATCAGCCGCCAGTGCCTTCAAACATTAATCAGCCGGAGGCGCCGCGTGGGGCCCGTCCACAACCCGGACACTGGGGCTGGAGGGGCAACACTGATGCACTGTACGCTTTTACAGCACAGCCGAGGAACAAGCGGCTTCTGTGGCTCGTTTGACAAAGTGACTCTCCCCTGCTCGGTAAAAATGTGTGTTTGTGATCAGAGATAAAGCTAATGCACTGTTGTGACTTTAGTTTTCATACAACACGTATTAGAAAATTCATCAAAAGAGGATTAGCCATTTTTGGGGCGAGTCAAAGATTTCATTGACATTATTACAAGGCTTAGCTGTGTTTTATTGTAGTTCAGGACTTCAGTGTGAGCTGTGGCTGAGACAGGAGAGCACACACTGGTTTAATGCCTGTAAACAAACTAACACATATTGTGGGTTTTTGAAGAATTGTGTTGTACCTGCCATATTATTTGGTTTTGGTTTAAGACGGTAAAGGCATAAATGGCACGGTGGCTTAGTGGTTAGTTCCCTTGCCTGACAGCAAGAAACAGACGGGGCTTATCTGTGTGGAGTTTGCATGTTCTCCCCATTTCTGCATAGGCTTCCTCCAGGTTCTCCCATTTCCTCTACCACCAAAAACATGCACAGACACACTTCTTCTCATTTAATTCCTTCTCCTAATTCTTCTCCTAATTCTTCTTCTCCTCCTTCTCCCTCTCCAAATTTTTCTCCTACTTCTCCTCCTTATCCTTCTCCCTCTTCTTCTAATTCTTCTTCTACTTCTTTTTCTCCTCCTTTTCCCTCTACTAATTTTTCTCCTACTTCTCCTGATCATCCTTCTCCCTCTCCTTCTAATTCTTCTTCTACTTCTTCTTATTCCTCTATTTCTTCTTCTTCTCCTCCCTTTCCTTCTAATTCTTCTACTTTTTATTCTTCTAAATCTTCTCCTCCTTCTCCCTCTCCTAATTCTTCTCTTCCTTCTCCCTCTCCTTCTAGTTCTTCTTCTCCTCCTCCCTCTCCTAATTCTTCTTCTCCTCCTTCTCTTTTTCCATCTAATTCTTCTCCTCCTCCTCCCTCTCCTCCCTCTTCTTCTTCTCCTCCTCCCTCTCCTTCTAGTTCTTCTTCTCCTCCTCCCTCTCCTAGTTCTTCTTCTCCTCCTCCCTCTCCTTCTAATTCTTCTTCTCCTCCTCCCTCTTCTTCTAGTTCTTCTTCTCCTCCTCCTCCCTCTCCTAGTTCTTCTTCTCCTCCTCCTCTCCTTCTAATTCTTCTTCTCCTCCTCCCTCTCCTTCTAGTTCTTCTTCTCCTCCTCCTCCCTCTCCTAGTTCTTCTTCTCCTCCTCCTCTCCTTCTAATTCTTCTTCTCCTCCTCCCTCTCCTTCTAATTCTTCTTCTCCTCCTTCTCCCTCTCCTCCTAATTCTTCTTCTCCTCTTCCTCCCTCTCCTAGTTCTTCTTCTCCTCCTCCCTCTCCTTCTAATTCTTCTTCTCCTCCTCCTCCTCCCTCTCATAGTTCTTCTTCTCCTCCTCCCTCTCCTCCTAATTCTTCACCTCCTCCCTCTCCTTCTCGTTCTTCCAGACTCACTGCTCGTTCCACACACATCATCCACAAAGAAGTCAACCCCCCTGTGACAAACACAAAGGAGGAAAATGCCTCCGCTGTTTGTCTGTAAGCTCGTCTGCAAAGTGTAAAAGTGGCCTCAGACTCCGGGACAGCGCCTGGCGGTTGTTCGGGTTTTATCGTGCTCCTGGTTCTGGCGGTGGGCTTTGAGGGCGGGCTCTGTGGGCGGGCGCCGCCGCTGCCGTACCTGTGACTCGGAGCTTGTCTGGTCCGATGGCCGTGTGCTGGCCATCTGCGCTGAACAGCATGGCGTCACTTGGCGAGTTAATGAGCAGATTCTGAGCGTGTCCCTGCGCTTCCTTTGGACCTGCCGAGACAAAGACGACACCTGAGGAGAAGTGTTGGCCGTGGATCACTCCGACGCCGTTCTGAGGCTTATCTCCAGCCTTCTGTTCCCAAATGTGTCAGCTTTTACAAACACAATGGATTGTAGAATTGGAAGAATGTGAAGAGCAGGTCACACTTCTCTTTAAAGCACAGTAATAGCTTGGTTATAGGGAGGAAATACGAAACATATAGTGAGGGATACTGTGTTAGCTGCTCAGTTTCCATATTATTACCAAGAAAATCCTACCTGTGCGTCCTCTTTACTCTGGGTTAATCATATAACTATGAAATTAAGTATAGAACAGAGTGTTGCTGATTTCTGGAGATATTTTTTTTTGTAATACATGCAGTCCTTATATTTGAAGAGTTACGTGGCGCTAGGCTAGTGCTAGGCTAGCGCATTTCTATGGTATCAGCTAGCCTGCATTAAAAACAGTCTGACCCGCTCCACAGTGGCAAATCATTTATAACACCAGACTAACCATATAAATGTCTGTGTCAATAGAGTAATTTTTGGAATAAAAATCACATGAATGAGGGACTATTTTCTAGCAGATCCTTCCGCCGCTGCGTAGCTTATACAACCACAAAGCTGATGCTGCTCAAATATAAGTTCTTTTAAATGCAAAATGGTTAAAATGCTCTAAACTGGTTCAAGTCCTACCTCGAGGACAGGATGTACTTTGTCGAAATTGGCAACTGTGTCTCAGACAAAATTGCCATGACCTGTGGAGTCCCCCAGGGGTCAATCTTGGGACCCCTCTTATTCAACTTGTACATGCTTCCATTGGGTCAGCTAATAAACAGCAACAATGTGTCGTACCACAACTATTCAGATGGCAAAAAAACTGCTCTACAAATAAACTTGCCTTTAAATTATTCTATCGACACAGACATTTATATGGTTAGTCTGGCGTTATAAGTGATTTGCCTCAGGTGCACTGTGGAGCGGGTCAGATTGTTTTTAATGCAGGCTAGCTGATACCATAGAAATGCGCTAGCCTAGCATTAGCGCCACGAAACTCTTCAAATATAAGAACTGCATGAATTACAAAAAAAATATCTCCAGAAAATAGCAACACTCTGGATCACTAATGAGGCCCTATGTCAAAAATCCTGAAATATCCCTTTAAGCTCATACATGACGGCACTTTGGACCCGAAGTAGCCATTTTTCCAGTGCAGGATTTTAGAGGCAGTTGTGGTAAATATCTCATTAGGACATCGCTGGACCAGGTAGGGGGAGGAAAACATGGAGTTTAAAAATGTTAAAATGAAGTATAGTCCCTTTAAACTCTCAGCCATCCAGGAGTTTTCTATTATAGCCAAGATTGTCCAAAGTATTCATCTGTACCGGGTTATTGTGGGTAACATCATATCACCATGGAATCCACTTCTGTAAATTGCTACAGAAAGCAAACGCATGAAGAGCTAAAAGAGATATAAAACTGAGGTCCTCAAAGGAAATAAATGATTGAAAGACCTTTATTTGAGCATGGCCAGATTAAAAACATGGCCTCCGTGTTTCAGCTCTTGTAGACCTTCATCACGGCAGAAGAAGAGCTATTGAACATTTTTGTCAAAGGTTTTATGAAGTATAAAAGTTTGTGAGAAACGCTTCATTGTCATATCGCTTTTATGCTTTAGTTCTGACAATAGGCTGTTATTTCGGTTTTCAAAGGATTTATTTCATTGGACGCGTTGCTTCTTTGACTCGTACATCATTAAAGTCACTCTACATGCCGAGATACAGAGCTGCTTACAAGGGGGAAAAAACGCCTCACAAATGACTGCCCTGTGAGATCTATATTTTTGATGTGACAAGAGAACAAGAGCCAAGAATCTTGAACTGTTCTGACCTAAGAAAACATGTGGCTTTGTGAGAACACTAGAGGTTTCATGTGTGAATAAAACGTTGACCTCAGGAAATGTAGTTTCTACTTTTGTTTTAGTAAAAAAAAAAACTGCCACATGGAAATTTGCTTTAAATAAGAAAAAGCTTCTTGTTTCTTCATTCAAATGCAAATTTGCTTCCGGACTTGCTTCCTTCCTTCCTTTCTTAATTACTTGCTTGCTTCCATCCTTTCTTGCTTCCTTTCTTCCTTATTTAATTGCTTCCTTCCTTCCTTTCTTGCTTCCTTCCTTTCTTGCTTCCTTCCTTTCTTGTTTACTTACTTGCTTCCTTCCTTCCTTCCTTCCTTAATTACTTGCTTGCTTCCATCCTTTCTTGGTTGCTTCCTTTCTTGCTTCCTTCCTTTCTTACTTGTTTCCTTCCTTTCTTTCATCCTTCCTTCCTTTCTTGCTTCCTTCCTTTCGTACTTGTTTGCTTCCTTCCTCCATTGCTTCCTTCCTTCATTCCTTTCTGAAATGCTTCCTTCCTTCCTTGCTTCCTTCCTTTCTTGCTTCCTTCCTTCCTTTCTTACTTACTTACTTGGTTGCTTCCTTCCTTTCTTGCTTCCTTCCTTTCTTGCTTGCTTCCTTCCTTTCTTACTTGCTTGCTTCCTTGCTTCCTTCCTTGCTTCCTTCCTTCCTTCCTTCCTTCCTTCCCTGCTTCCTTCCTTACTTGCTTCCTTCCTTTCTTACTTGCTTCCTTCCTTCCTTCCTTTCTTGCTTCCTTGCTTTCTTCCTTCCTTCCTTACTTACTTACTTGGTTGCTTCCTTCCTTTCTTGCTTCCTTCCTTCCTTTCTTCATTCCTTTCTTGCTTGCTTCCTTCCTTTCTTACTTGCTTCCTTCCTTCCTTCCTTGCTTCCTTCCTTGCTTCCTTACTTGCTTGCTTCCTTCCTTTCTTGCTTCCTTTCTTCCTTCCTTCCTTTCTTCCTTCCTTCCTTTCTTTCTTTCATCCTTCCTTCCTTCCTTCTTTCCTTCCTTCCTCTCTTCCTTCCTTCCTTGTGTATAAAGGTTTGTGAGAGACGCTTCATTGTAGCCATATCGTTGTTGCAGAGCAGCTTAATGCTTTAGTTCTGACAATAGGCTGTTCTTTCTGTCCTCAGAGGATTCATTTCATTCTTTGACTCGTACATCATTAAAGTCACTCTACATGCCAGGATACAGCGCTGCTTACAGGGAAAAGAAAACGCCTCACAAATGACTGCCCCGTGAGATAAACCGCACATTTTTGCTTTTTGTTGTCGTTTTCTCCTCTCAGCGTGAAGCAGGTGGATGTGAAGCCACCTCAGAAGCTACATCTGCGCGCCGCCGTGCAGAACTTAACAAGCGCTGACATTTCCCTCACTCGGAGGCTCCGCATTTTTACGGCTTAATGACCAAGGACACATGACGGCGCGGTGGAGCTCTGCAATTAGCCCGGTCATTTGTTGGCCTTTTAATTACGAGAAAGCGCCTCGGTGCAGCCTTTCGAGGGGCCATAAAGACGCACGAATGTGATCCTCCGCGGGGCCCCGGGCTCGAGGTGCAGCGCGCAGTGGTATCGCAGCGCGGGGGAATGTGGCGTTTAATGGATTTTAGATGGAAACGGCGCAGATTATAAATGGACCGATGACTTTTAGCACTGGAGATCCGGCGTGAGCGGTGGCTTCAGGACAAGAGCATGAGTGGTTTTTACCGTGGTCGCCCGTACATCACACGCACTGTACGTCTGCAGCGGGAACAGGACAGCGCTCACGGCTTTATCAAGCGCTTTTAATGGGATCCGCCCGCTTCACGTGCCTCACATGCCGCAGACGAGGTGCTATTGTGTCCAACAGATAAGAATATACCAGAATCATGCCATTGTTAGAACAAAACCAGCTAATATTCAATGGGAGAGCACTTAGGCCTATATTTGTTATGTTTGAATCAGTCAGAGGAACATCAGTTTTCTACTACAGGAAGGTTTTCACAGCTGACAGACCAGCTCACCAGAAAACCAACAAAACAATCGATCCTGGACCGTCCTAGAGGCGACAATGATGGAAAGTAGAGGCGCCATGTTAACCACTCATACAGCTGCTTGGTCACTACAAGGTCAAATATGCACAAATATTAACTTTTCTTTTGCATATAAAATTGCATAATGCACCTTCTTAAAGGGTCTAGGATGCAAGTTGGTCATTTTATGCTCATTACTGCCACCTCAGGTCTTACGTGTAACTGCAGTCTCTATATTAAGCTTGTGCATGACGGCACTTCGGACCCGAATTAACAACTTTTTGAGTGACAGTGCAGGATTTTAGAGGCAGTTGTGGTGAAGAG
Source organism: Gobius niger (assembly GCF_951799975.1). Classification (NCBI taxonomy): domain Eukaryota; kingdom Metazoa; phylum Chordata; class Actinopteri; order Gobiiformes; family Gobiidae; genus Gobius; species Gobius niger. Next base: position 7,833,472 of record NC_136852.1, on the reverse strand, counting down.
GTCTAAGCTCATTCTACACATTAGGGCATTGCTGGAACATGTAGGGGGAGGAAAATACTTGATTTTAACATTTTTAAACTCAGTATAGTCTCTTTAAGGCTCACAAAAGTTGATTTTTTTTAAAACATAAGTTAAGTTACTTTTATGGGAGCAATATTCAACTTGGAGGATCTGCACCTTTACTCAAGACATGAAATGTCGTATTTTTAACCTATAACCTACTGTAACTGTGGTTTAAACTCTTTCTTCACTTCATAACTCCAGTCCTGGCATCACTGCACTGGCTTCCAGTCCGAATTCAATATAAAATACTGCTTATGGGTTTTAGATGTCTTCATGGGCTGCCTCCCCTATATTTGATCGAACTACTGTCTGTTTATGTTCCTGTAAGAACCACAAGGTCCTCTTCTCAGTTACTCCTTGATATTCCCAGGTCCCAGTAAATGGGACCGAGCCGTCTCTGTGGCTTTGGAACAGTCTGACTATGTGGGTCAGAGAACTTTAAATCTCTCCTTAAGACGTACCTTTATTCACTGGATTTTAACATAAGTCTGAATTAATTACTTATTATTGTTTTGATATTTGCCTCTTGTACACACACATTTGTGCTCATGTTTTTTTTACTGTGTTTTTCCTGTCAATTTCTAAAGCACTTTGGGCCTTTTGCATTTTAAATGTGCAATAGAAATAAAGTTGACATTGGCTTTTGTAACACATATCTAACATCCCAGTTCTTCAGACTTTAGATGCACATTTGTATATTATACTAAAGGAACCACAAGAAGCAAAACCTGGTATAGGGCCTTAAAGGAACAAATAATGCATCTGGGTAATTACTTTGACTTTAACTTTCTGAACTTACTCTCATTGGACCAGATCACTACAGTTTTTGACGATCACTGTACTTGACGACTCGTGTGATTGGTCTGTGCGGGCGAATGTTTCTTACCCACGGACGTCCTCCCCGTCACGTCGCCGTTCTCATTGCGAGCATTAAGGGAGACGCCTTCTGTCGAATGTGCTACGAGAGACGAGTCCTGGAAAACAGCAACAGAGGAGACATTATTCTGATGTGACAAGAGAACAATCTCTTCGTATATAAAAAGGTACACATTGTTATAGTCCAAACATAAAGGAAGCTCCAAAGCCTTTGCTGATGTAGAGCTTAAACAATGGACAATAACTGTTCTAACCTCAGACAACATTTGGCTTTGTTACAATCCTTTGATGTTGACTGAGACCTCAGGAAATGTAATCTCTACTTTAGTTTAGGTCTAAAAAATTCAAATGCAAAAACACTCCTTCCTTTCTTCACTTCCTTCACTTCCTTCACTTACTTTCCTTACTTCCTTCCCTTCCTTTACTTCCTTCACTTTTTGCACTTCCTTCCTTTACTTCCTTCCCTTTCTTTACTTTCTTTACTTCCTTCTCTTTCTGCACTTCTTTCTTTCCTTCACTTCCTCCCTTCACTCCCTTTAATTCTTTCCTTCCTTCACTTCCTTTCTTTCTTCCTTCCTTCCTTCCTTTACTTCCTTCAGTTCCTTTCTTTCCTTCACTTTCTTTCTTTCCTTCCTTTACTTCCTTTCTTTCCTTCACTTTCTTTCTTTCCTTCCTTCCTTTACTTCCTTTCTTTCCTTCACTTTCTTTCTTTCTTTCCTTCCTTCCTTCCTTCCTTCCTTCCTACCCTAATTACACTTCCTTCACTTTCATTCCTTCCTTCGCTTCCTTCCTTTACTTCCTTCACTTTCATTCCTTCGCTTCCTTCCTTCCTTCCTTTCTACCCTACTTACACTTCCTTCCTTGCTTCCTTTCTACCCTACTTACACTTCCTTCCTTCCTTCCTTTCTACCCTACTTACACTTCCTTCCTTCCTTCCTACCCTACTTACACTTCCTTCACTTTCATTCCTTCGCTTCCTTCCTTCCTTCCTTTCTACCCTACTTACACTTCCTTCCTTCCTTCCTACCCTAATTACACTTCCTTCACTTTCATTCCTTCCTTCGCTTCCTTCCTTTACTTCCTTCACTTTCATTCCTTCGCTTCCTTCCTTCCTTCCTTCCTACCCTACTTACACTTCCTTCCTTCCTTCCTTCCTTTCTACCCTACTTACACTTCCTTCCTTCCTTCCTTCCTTTCTACCCTACTTACACTTCCTTCCTTCCTTCCTACCCTACTTACACTTCCTTCACTTTCATTCCTTCGCTTCCTTCCTTCCTTCCTTCCTTTCTACCCTACTTACACTTCCTTCCTTCCTTCCTTCCTTCCTTCCTTCCTTCCTTCCTACCCTAATTACACTTCCTTCACTTTCATTCCTTCGCTTCCTTCCTTCCCTTTCATTCCTTCGCTTCCTTCCTTCCTTCACTTTCATTCCTTCGCTTCCTTCCTTCCTTCGCTTCCTTCCTTCCTTCGCTTCCTTCCTTCCTTCGCTTCCTTCCTTCCTTCACTTTCATTCCTTCCTTCCCTTCCTTCCCTTCCTTTCCTTCCTTTCCTTCCTTTCCTTCCTTTCCTTCCTTTCCTTCCTTTCCTTCCTTTCCTTCCTTTCCTTCCTTTCCTTCCTTTCCTTCCTTTCCTTCCTTCCTTATGAAGCGTTTATGTAAAACCAGTGCTTCCCAAACCGGTCATGCAATCTGAAATGAATGTCCGTACTGTATAAAATCCCAATCTGTATTATGAGGACCATTATAAATGCTCCATTTGAGTGGCTAATTACTGTGACAGTGTGTGTATACATTTCAGTCTCATAACCATTTACAAAGCTGTGTGACACGATAATTACTTTCTGTGATGGTTTTATAATAACTCTAAAGCCTATGTGAATATTGCCGTGAGCGGATTCGTACGTGCTCAGTCCGATCACGAGAGAGGGTGTACATTTATAACGCTTCTGAATTTATTAGCCTTCAAAGCTGTCATGCATTATGTTCTGAACGCGTAGCAACATGATGCCATTGAAGCGACAAAGACGGATACATTCTGTCCTTGATAACGGCCATAAAGAAGGAGAGAATGCTTACAAATGCAGCTATGAGCAGAAAAGCCATAACATGTAAACAACTGCAGAAAAGTGTTCCCATCTGCTGCTGGCAGGCGGGCCATAAACTACTTTCCACCACAATATCCCTGAGGTTAATGGGGAGCTCTCTGCACCACCACGTGCTCAGTGTGGGACTGCCAAATCCAGTTTGCTCCGACACACTTTCGCCCGAGGGAAAAGGAGTGTGGAGACATCGGCGAGGGGAAAGTCGCACCGAATTCCAGCGCGATGCCGTGACCTTATCGATCACGAGAGCCGTAGAACAAAGAGGGCGATGACCTGCAGCGCTTTGTCCTTGGGAAATACTTGTCACTCACACAGTCCATTTATGAAGCATTCACCGGCTGTGGCAAGAAACTCTACCCACAGATTCACAAAGTCTCGTAATGGAAAACTATCCACGAAGCAAAACTCTGAAGTCATTCATAAGTTCAGGAAGGTTTTAGACTTGAACTACTCCTATATTATAATGAAGAATCCTGATACAGGGTCTCTACAGGGAGCAGAAAGTCAGGTTTAATTATTTTTAATGCCACTTCAATTTCCAAACACTAAGGCCCTGTCCATACGGAGTCAAACTGTGGACCAAACACAAGATATTTCATCAATCCAGTGCATCGTCCCTACGAACCCGGCGTCTTGGGGGTCTGTAAACGAACATTTTCCAAACTAGGTCCCAGTGGAAAGATCTCAAAACGCCGTTTACGTGACGCTGTTGTTACGACGTCTCCCCAACTTTTACTAAAACGATGACATCACAGCACCAGAGTGGTGTCTGTGATCCATAATCTACTGAGCTTGTAATGAGTTTTACTCATGGATCTATGATGGTTTTACTCCGCTCCTCTTTGCTCCACTGCAGTTCACAAGCCACAGGTGACAAGTAGAAAAACACGAGTCAGTCTGTGTTTTTGGACTGACAGTAAAAGTCACTGACAGGTTTTTCTGCTTTAGTCCCGTTACGTCTGAATAATAAACTTGTTTCCTCATCTCTTCTGTAGATCGTAAATCCTTAAAGGGACTATACGGAGTTTAAAAATGTTAAAATTCTGTATTTTCCTCCCCCTTCATGTTTCAGCCATGTCCTAATGTGTAGAATGAGCCCAGACCTGTTCACCACAACTGCCTCTAAAATCCTGCACTGTCACTTAAAAAGATGTTAATTCGGGTCCAAAGTGCCGTCATGCATGAGTTTAATATAGAACCTGCAGTTACATGTATGGCCTGAGGTGGCAGCGGTGAGTATAAAAATGGCCAACTTGCATCTAGCCCCTTTAAATCGGTTTAATTTTCACTGTTTACATTCCACAAAAGTTTACTGCGCATCTATATCTTGTTCTATTATCTGTGTTAGCGTCACAGCGCCTCACACAGGCCTGGAAGATGAATTGCGCCGTTTTCACAGACCTGAGTCGACCCATGTGGACGCACACATTTACTAAGCTGGCTTCGCGCTTACAAAGAAGGTTTCCGAAAATAAAAGCTTTTTGTCTTCGTGTGGATATAGCCTAAATTTGTTTTGCCACAAACACAACCCCCCGAAAAAATAAAACAGCGCATGTTTTATTTCCCAGGATGTGCAAACATTCCATCAAACAGAGGCATGATAAATCTGGATATTCGAAATCAAATTGGACACAACAAGCAACTTTCAAGCAAAAAAGATAGATTGATCATTTCTGTCCCATTTGTTTCCACAGACTGTCATGTCGAGTTGGAAATCAGCACCACAGCTTTCAACAGGCAACACAAAGAGTGAACAGACAAAAATAAATAATACATTTGTGGGGTAACCTGTTGAGAATAGCAATAGCTGCTGAAACAAAAGGTGTGTATTATTTCAGCCAGAACTGTTGAATGAACTTTGACCATACTTTTTGCTTTTGTAGTAAAGATAGTTGAGCGATGTCATTATTTTCCACACAAAATGCATATCAGTGTTCGTTTTAATCCAATTTAAATGACATTTAGACATTGGCTCAGTTCCTTCCATGACGTCTGATGCTTTTACATATACCGGTGTAATATCTACAATCATAAATAAAATGTTTTTGCATTATTAACATGTTCAATAGGTTCCCCCTGGAGTGATTAGAAAACCCTCATGCTCTGTGTTTTTAGTGCTGGTAGTTAGTTACCTCTCTGGAGTGGATTTCATCGGCGTAAACTGGAAAGAGAAACTCCGACTCTCCCTCGTCCAGCTTGACGCCTTCAGAGTTCACCTGGAGGAGGCCCATTCCATCCTGTGGGAGGAAATAAAGACAAAAGTATTAACCCTCAGAAAATGACCCACAATAGCGCCGCACTCTCTTTAATTGGTCTGTTGTTTTAGAACATTTTAATGGATTCTTATTCGATGATCTAACTCCAGCAAGCTAGAAACCTCTCAGTCTTAAAGAAGAACTAAGTAACTTGTTTACCTTAATAAATCCTTTCCATAGTCCCTCTGGGGGTAATACAAGTGTTAATGGGATGATTGGAGGCTCTTTCATCTCCCCCTGGTGTCTCTGGCCAGATAACGACCCTTGCGCCTTCCCTGCTTCCAGGTCGGCGGCCCCAATACACACTAATGGAATCACGAACGGGCTAACGGGCAAAGCTAACTGTGGGCTAGCACCACTTAAACAGTATTTACAGCCAAGGTTAAGTGAAAAATAATGATCTCCATTGTGTTATTGGTTGTACAATATCCCTCTCCCCCTTTGTCTTTTCTGTCAGCGTAATATTTACTCTCACAAACAATTAATGAGTAAAAAAACACCAACATGCTACGACACCTGCAGTGGCGCTTACGGCCTCTAGGGGCTTGAGTTCTGCTTTAATGAGGTTTGGGAGAAAGGTACACAAAAAGTTTCCTTTTGCGAATGCACTTACTCAATTTCTTCAACATTTCCAAACAGAACACCAACTTAGCTCATAAATTATGCACAACCCTGGCATTCGTAGAAAGTGGTGCTTTACTTTGGGCTAAAATTGGCGAGGTCAAAGAAACTTGCCTATCCCCGGTGTTCTGTATCAGTATGAATCAGCCTCATATATTGGAATAAAAATGAGAAGAAAAGCACATTGTCCTCCGCTCTACTGAATATCATGCATGAATCAAACAAAACACAACTCCAGATACCGGCACATGGTTTTCATGAGAGATAAACATTATAACATGTTTAGGCTGGGGCTGAACGATATGGACAAAATTTCCTATCTCGATATTCATGCCAGATAATAATAATAATAATGCATTCGTTTTATATAGCGCTTTTCTGGACACTCAAAGACGCTTTACATTGCACTATTCGTTCACTCCATACCCGGTGGTGGTAAACTACAATTGTAGACACAGCTGCCCTGGGGTAGACTGACGGAAGCGAGGCAACCAGTCTGCGCCATTGGCCCCTCCGACCACCACCAACCACTCACCCACACACTACATTCGCTAGGCTTCCTGGTGTTACTAAACGGTCTCCCATCCAAGTCCTGCCAGGCCCTTCCCTGCTTAGCTTCCAAGGTCTGGTGGGAATGGGCAGAGCAAAGGCGGTATGACCACCGATCTCTAACTAAACTAACTAAGAAGCATTTTTCAGAAAAATAAAAACAGAATACAAAAGAGTGCAATTTTATAGAGTTCGGGAAATTACACAGTTACCATAGAGATCTGCCATCTTTGCAGCTGTTAGCATACATTTCCATTGACTAACATTAGCTACAAACAGTATAAAAAGTGGAGAAAAAAGCCGTGGAGCAACTCCGTTAGCTGCAATACAACACAATAACTCCAGTATTTTAACTTTTAAAGTCTCCATTAGTTTACAATTGCTGCTAATCCCATAATGCTTAGCGATAAGACGTCACATTCCCGAAATCGGTTGATGAAAATCTATATCACTTATATCAGGTGCCCAAAGTGGGGCCCAATTCTGTTGTCCCGCCAGAGAGTGACTTACTTTTGGCTGCATGTGGTTAACACCAACTCTCTTCCATTCATTCTCAATGGTAAATAAGGATGCAGTACGCTTTTTGACCACAAGCGTCAAATTGGGGGCGCTGTTTCACTCCTTTCGCAAAGTTAAGTAAACACTGTTGTGGTGTCTTGGTATTAATCAATTACAGAGCGTTGTAGCATCAACTTTCACAGTTTTCCAACTTTTATTGCAAAGGTTGTTGACGTCAGCAACAGTATATGTTAAAAATTGACTTATAAAACAATTGATGCTGAACTGACACTTTCAAAATAATCTAATGTGGCATTTTCTTTGAGGTAACGAATGAGGTAAAGTTACTGCTACTACTTTATAATTTGCAGTTAAATGTGTTTTTCGTGCTTGACATCGCCATGTTTTAGTCCACATCGTCCAGCCCTAATCTTATGTTTGTGACTCACGTTCACTTTTTCATTTTGGCCCTCGGAGACAAAAAGTTTGGGCACCCCTGGTTTATATCTTACTTTTTCGAATTGAATGTTCACATCTCGACATCAATACGCTTTTTCGATGCTAATATGTTGAATGTTCACATCTCGATATCGGTAAGATCACGATATATCTTTCAGCCCTAGTTTAGGCACATTCCCCTTATCAGTGCCCACAGCTTTCTTCTTATTAAGATAAATTCACAAAGTACTGAACTTCAGGAAAGTGAGTTTTTTGTTGTGAAACATGTTCCCAACGCTCTGACAAAGACACTGAGCTTCTGGGAACTGTGTGCAAACCACTATTTCTGCTCCAAGGCTTTAACAAAAAGAGTCGTGATTTTGAGAAACGAGTTCAATCAGCGGTCGGCCTTATCGATCCAGAAATAATAGAGCGGCAGGTTATGAAATACGGCTTGTGCTCGGGCGTTGATGTTAGTGTAGCCGGAGCCAGTTGCGTGTGTGGAAAGTGAAAAGTGCGAGGCTTTGCGGTGGCTCTTGAGCATAAATCCACAGTGGCCATCTGGACCTCAGACAGAGAGCTGACGAGACTCGATGAAACAACCAAAGCATAAAGCCTTGTGTTTGGACAGGCAGCGACCGAATCCGTTTATGGACAACACCGCTGCGCAAATACTAAACTCTGGGCAGCGGCGGCGGCGGCGGCTTGGAGGGCTTTGGAAACACTGAAGAAGCAGAGAAAACCGTAACAGAAACACAATCAACAACTTACAAGCAATAAAAAAGAAATCAAGTCAATGGTTTGAGGAATTATGGAGACAACGATTACTGAGGAGGGGGGAGAGGGAGGGAGAGTCGGTAGAGCGGGAGTGAGTGAGTGAGTGAGTGAGTGAGTGAGTGAGTGAGTGAGTGAGTGAGTGAGTGAGTGAGTGAGTGAGTGAGTGAGTGAGTGAGTGAGTGCGTGAGTGCGTGAGTGCGTGAGTGCGTGAGTGATACCGGCGCAGATTGACAACCTCATTTCAGTCGACCCCAGGGCAGCTGTGGCGAATGATAAATGACTAGAGCATCCGGAGACCTTGTCAATCTCAAGCTTTTAAGATGAGATAAGATATGATAATCCTTTATTGATCTCACAACGGAAATTCACTTGTTACATTCGGCACTTAATAAGATCACTCTGGGTGTGCAAAACAGACAGGAAATGTGCAAACAGTTAAATAGTAGAAAAAAGAGGTATCTTATGTGAGGCTGGGCGATATATCGATATATTTTTAAAGCAGTACTAAGTAACTCTTGCCCCTAGAGGCTATAAGTGCAACTGTAGGTGTCGTAGCAAGTTACGATTATTTAACTAATCAATTGTCTTGGAGAGTAAATACTACGCTGACAGAAAAGGCGAAGGGAGAGAGGGATATTGTACATCCAATTATACAATGGGAAAAAACATTTTCACTCAAACTTGGCTGTAAACACTGTTTAAAGTGACGTTAGCCCGCAGTTAGCTTTGTCAGTTAGCATGTTAGCTTCTTCTTCGTGATTCCATTAGTGTGTATTGGTGGCTCCGGTCTGGTGGCAGTCAAGTTGCAAACATGGTTTTCTGGCCAGAGACACCAGGGGGAGATGGAAGCCCCCCCAATCATCCCATAAACACTTGTATTTACCCCACAGGGACTACGAAAAGGATTTATTAAGGTAAACACGTTACTTAGTACTGCTTTAAATGAGATATGGAAATAGATCATATCGCACATATCTGGATATTTCAAATTCAGATCAGCCATTAAGTTAACAAAAAGAATATCAAGCAGATTTTTAAAAAGTGTGTCTTAAACTGTGCACTTTATTTTGTTATCTCTTTATATATAAACGCTGAAAAAGATTATTTCATTTTCTATCCTATTTCTATTTGAAGATATTTTTTATTTACATGTGCACCATACGGTGCTTTGTTATACAGTGTTTATGTTTACATTTTATAGTGAGTTTTCAATAAAACTACTCGTATTTGGCTTTGACTTTGATTTAACTTTTTATTTCATAGCTCTCACTTTGCAGAAAATATCGGGATATGTATCGTATATCAACATTCAACCGAAATATATCGGAATATGACTTTTAGTCCATATCGTCCAGCCCTAATGTACAATCAGTAAAAGCAAAAATCCTAGGGGGCGGAATTATAACAATAAGGAAATAAGAATAAAATAAAAATAGAATAAAAATTAGAACAGATTATAAAAAGTAGAATATCGAGGTGCAGGTTGTCAGTAAGTGACGCTGGTACAGGGAATAAAGCGGCGCTGACACAGAGATTACTGCACATAGTTTTGCAAAGGACGGTTATTGCACATGTTACTTTACAGATGAAGGACCTGCCACTGAAAGAGCTGCTCAGCTCCTCTACAGTCCGGTGCAGTGGGTGGGAGGTGTTTTCAAGTTAATATCTTAACCTCCACTGCAACCGAGCACATTTTCTCCAGTTCTCCAGCTTTACCCAAATCTAAAAGCTTCTCGCCTGGAAAGCTTACAGCCTATGGAAGGGGGCAAATTTACAATATCCAGTTTATCTCCAATGTCAAGAAAAGTTACAAAAATGGATGCTAAAATCCAAATAAAGTATACTTGATGTGGTCTCTCAAAAAGGAAAGTAAGTGTTTTCATTCCCCTGCACTTTTGTGGTTATTTGTTTATCTTTTTAAAGCGACAAAGCCATCAAAATGTCGATGTCGCTATCATATTTCTAATGGTTTGCAAAAATATGGCTTCATCATCGGTATCGAGAAAGTGAACAAAATTATTAGATGTTCATTTTTGTCAATATGGCCGAACCCCTGTGGCAGACAGTTCCTAATATCCTGGCGAGACCAGAATGATACCTCTCTGTATTTTTTTTATATAGAGGGATATCAGTCTGGGACCCACGCCAGAAAACTCAAACGAGTCCGTGCTATCAGATTTGTGTATTTGTGGTCACATGTTGTTCACGGAAGTCCCCTCAATAACAATCTACGGATGCTGCACTGGAGAGAGAGCTTTTTTCGGCTGTGAAAATGACCAAAAATACATCTACAGTAGGTGAGTTTCGTGATTCATAATCCTGTGCGATTAATACAAAAGACGCCCGCCCTTCGCTGATTGGTTTACCCCACTTCCTGTTTGCTTCACTTCCTGTTTGCTTGCGTATGTTCAGTGGAAATGGAGTTGCTACAGTCACGGTTTCCAGGCAAAGTACCCAAGACCCGAGGGCAAAATACTGCCAGCCTCGCCTGGAAAACATGATCAAGCCGATATACAGAAAGAAACTGTTACTATGTTTTTTTAGTTCTTGAAAAAATAACTTGTTTGAAATGTGCCAAACTGCAACCGGTTCAGCCGTTATGGCAAAATCCCAGAGTGGCCTCGTCTTGGTGAGTGCCATTTTCCTCACGTTGTGCATCTAATGTCATCTCATCATTGCAAAAGTGTAATGTTGGGTGTCGCCTTAAGCATGACCAATGCACTCACACCCTCAGCAGGCAGCAGTTCACATGTTGTGTCTTAAAGAAAATCTTACAAGTTTCTAGTTTTAATTTAAAGCAGAACTAAGTAACTCATGCCCCTAGAGGCAATAAGCGCCACTGCAGGTGTCGTAGCATGTTGTGGTTTTTTACTCATTAATTGTCCGTGAGAGTAAATACTACAGAGAAGACAAAGGGGAGAGAGGGATATTGTACATCCAATTACACAATGGGCATTAGGGGTGGGAACTTCTGGGTACCTCACGATTCGATACGCAATACATGGCTTAACGATTATCTCACGATACGCCGATACTGCGATAAACGATATATTGCACAAAAATAACCTACGATATTGATTTAAAAAAACATTCTACTTTTAACCTTCATTTTAACATACCACATATTATTCATCATTTACATTTTTTTTCATGTGCTTCGTACCACTTTTTTCTGTCTATAAATGATCCCCGACTTGAAAATGGGTCATTAACCTGTCAGTGACTTCATTTACATTTAAATAAACAAGAAACCACAGATCATATTTAAAAAGGAATAAATAAACCCCAAATTAATCTTATATATAAATACAAAAACTATCCATCCATCCATTTTCTTCCGCTTTGTCCGGGGCCGGGTCGCGGGGGCAGCAGTCTCAGCAGAGATGCCCAAACTTCCCGATCCACACACACCTCCTCCAGCTGTTCTGGGGGGACCCCGAGGCGACACCAGGCCAGCTCGGAGACATAGTCCCACCACCGTGTCCTGGGTCTTCCACGAGGCCTTGTCCCAAAAACTATCATTAAAAGTAAATTATTTGTGTGACAGTGTTTGGTCCAAGTGGTTAAAGCTGTAGTGCTGCCCCCTGCTGTCCTGACTGAATTCTTGATCATTGTTGGCCTCTATTGTGAAAATAGTGAAGCACTGCTGCGCCATTAATATGCATGACGTCATCAAAAGCATCGATATCGGAATAAACAAAAAAACAAACCGCAAAACATCGCGATATATCGGAAAATCGATATATTGTCACACTCCTAATAGACATAACATTTTTCCCTCAAACTTGGCTGCAAATACATTATAAGTGGCGCTAGCCCGCAGTTAGCTTTGCCCGTTAGCCTGTTGGCTTATTCTTCAAGATTCCATTAGTGTGTATTGGTGGCTCTGACCCGGTGGCAGCGAAGTTGCAATTGTGGTTTTCTGGCCAGAGACACCAGGGGGAGATGAAAGACCCCACAATTATCCCATTATCACTTGAATTACCCCCAGAGGGACTGCGAAAAGTATTTATTAAGCTAAACAAGTTACGTAGGCTAATAAATAAAGTTTGAATAAAATCAATTATATGGACTATAACGCAACAAGAGCCAAGAAAAACAAACAGGGAACCATGTTGGAGCATGACTATGAGCTCAACAAAGTTAATTTTCCCTGTAACATCTGAAACACTGAAATAGATGAGCTGAACTAACCAGCACAAGCATCAGTCACGTCTCAGAACATGTCTGTGAAGGGCTTAAATACAGGATTTGCAGGTTTCACGCACAACAACAGCTCATGGAGACGGGATATTTTGTAGTTTGCAGACGACATGTTGCGACTATAATTAGTGCGGCCTTTTGCGGCATGTTAAAAGTCACCACTGAAGCTGATGAACAAAGAGAGTGATGTACCGAGTTGAACCACATGACCCTGAGGATCCAGATGGTGAGGGCGAAGTTGACCACCAGGATGACGATGAGCAGCAGCACAAACAGGTAGAGGCAGCGCTTCCTCCAGCCGTAGATGCCGATCTTGTGGACGTGGTCCGGCCCTGCCCTGGGGGGGCCGAGGCCCGGGGCGGAGGTGACATACTGCTCCCGAACCATCTGCTGCCTGCAACATCGCAAAACACAAGGGCAGTTGTCAAAGTGAGGCCGTGCGAGTTTGGGAAAGAAAAAAAAGAAAAGCAGTTTAAGAGCAGCTCGGAGAACATACGTGCTGCAACATGTGCCACCAGCATTAACATAAATTTACATCAAGAATTTGCATCTCTGTGATGTTTCATTCAGAAGACGTTGGCTTAGAGTAATGGAGGGAATATTGGTGCATTTCTGGAAAGCACTTTGGCAGGGAGTAGTTGTTAAAGTGCTGTGTAAATAAACAGTTTTTCTCTCTGCTTTAGTCGGTTTTGTTGAATTTATTATGTAAGACGTTTAAAGGTGCATTATGTAACTTTTTATGTGGAAAAACCTTTTTATTAGTGCACATTTGACCTTTCAGTGACCCAGTGGCTGTATGAGTGGTCAGCATGGTGCCTTTACTTTTTATCACAGTGGCCTCTGCAACACTCCAGGACCAACTGTTTTTAGAGTTTTCACTCAGACCAGAAAACCTACAAAACAACTGTTCCTGGAGCGTTGTAGAGGCCACCGTGATCGAAAGTAAAGGCGCCATGCTGACCATTCATAAAGCCATTAGGTACACAAAGGTCAATTACACACAAATATCAAGTTTTCTTTTTTCAGGAAAGGGTCCTTTATTCGCCTTTAACTTTAGTAATCATAGTCATGCACAGGTTTTTTTTGGGTGGTAAACAGCAACTTTTTAAAATGAAGAAAATGCAGTCCTTTCCAGAGGTGGGCAGTAACATAATGGATTTACTGTAAGTACTGTACTTAACTGCAGTTTTTAGGATCTGTACTTGAGTAGTGTTTCTTTTGTCCAAAGTAAAAGTCAATTTGTCCATATGTTTTGTTTATTTCAAAAGCCTTAAAATACGCACTATATGAACAGTAGGTGGCGCTGTGCAGTTGTACAGTCATTGATTCATGACAAAAAACAAGGTTTGTCCCTGTGGTGTTGCCGTACAGCATAGCAGTGTTTCCCAATCAGGAGTTCGGGGAGCGAGCACTTAGCAGGGGGGCCTGGAAATAAATATAATATACAATGACTGTTGGACAGTTTTTCAACATATTTTACTAGAAAACTTATTCTTAATGATAATTTGCAGTAATTTTTTTTAAATTTCATAGTGTTTTTGCTCATTTTTAATACAACAGTGAAGCTCAATATGGTAATTACTGAGTGAGATCTGGGGGTGGGATAAAATAAGTCCTTTAAAGCCGTACTAAGTAACGTGTTTACCTTAATAAATCCTTTTCGTAGTCCCTCTGGGGGACTCCTGTCAGTGTAGTATTTACTCTCCAAGACAATTAATACGTTAAAAAATCGTAACTTGCTACGACACCTGCAGTTGCGCTCATGGCCTCTAGGGGCAAGAGTTACTTAGTACTGCTTTAAAGGAACAGGCCACCGTTTTTACATACTGAGATATGTTCTTACCTGAGCTTAGACAAGTTTATGCGTAACTGTCTGGTCTTTATGTGTGCCCTCAGTCACACAAAAAGACCAAGGATGTTGTTAGCATTTGGCCTCTCCCAGTATATTCCTATAGCTCCAAACGGGGGTGAAGTTGGAAGCTACCACGCTCTTCCACGGGCACAAAGACCAGACAGGTACACATCAACTCGTCTAAGCTCAGGTAAGAACATATCTCAGTATGGAAAAACGGTGGCCTGTTCCTTTAAGGCAGAATTGATCTTCATATCTACATGTTATATATTGTCGTTTGTACTACATGACATCACTAAGTGGATTATTGTCTACCTTGTATTCCTCCGTGCCATTGCTTGAATGAACAAAAATGAAAATGAAAACAACGCACAATTAAATACTAATAATAGATCCGAGTTTGGCAGATTATTTTCAAAACAGTTGGCTGCACTGAACAGTTTAGGGGGTACTTGGAGTAGAAATGAAGGACTGGGAACTGCTGCCATACAGGAGAGGGATTTGGCACATTTTTTGTATTTTGTACTTTGACCACCACTGGTCCCGTCAGACTCCGAGTCCCTGTCGTCATGAAGTCACTCAGAACTCGGCACTTTCCAGTTACCGAGAAAAAAAGTTCCCATTTGATTTTGTGGTCACTGCCGAGATCGTGTGACACAACAGCCTGTGAGGAGCGAGTGTTTTGACTCCAGGTATTTTTTTTGTCCTGAGGGAGAATAATTAAACGCTCCAAAAGGTTCAGCTGAATGCAAGCCCTGTAATGGACAATACAGGAGAACAAGTTTAACCCCTTAACTCCCACCTGAACCTGAGCACATTTTCTCCAGTTTGGCTTTACCCCTGTCCAAAAGCTTCAGGCAAAAAGCTGTGAAAATAGCAACAAAACTGAGACGAAAACAATGATAGAAATGTGACAAAAAAGTGAGAAAACATTGACAAAAAAGTGATGAAAAATGTATGAAAAAGTGGCAAAAATGTTACAAAAATGTCACAAGAAATTGACAAAAATTGACGAAACACTGACACAAAATTGTCAAAAAAAGACCAAAAAATGACAAAAATGTGACAAAAAAATTACAAAAAACTGACAAAAATGTGATAAAATGTGATGAAAAAAAATTACAAAAAATGACAAAAATGTGACAAAAATGTGATGAAAAAAAATGGACGAAAAAATAACAAAAATGTGACAAAAAACAACAAAAAAAGTTACAAAAAAAGTTACAAAAATGAGTTGAATACCCAACAAAAAAATGATGGAAAAAAAATCTGATGACATGAGGAAAAAGATCCTCTCGGTTCAGGTGGGAGTGAAGAGGTTAAAAGGACTATATGGAGTTTAAAAATGTTAAAATAATGTATTTTCCTCCCCCTACATGTTCCAGCCATGTCCTAATGTGTAGAATGAGCCCAGACCTGTTCACCACAACTGCCTCTAAAATCAAGAACTGTCACTCAAAAAGCTGTTAATTCGGGGTCTGAAGTGCCGTCATGCACGAGCTTAAAGGGATATTTCAGGATTTTTGACATAGGGCCTCATTTCCTAGTTATCCAGAGTGTTGCTGATTACTGGAGATATTTTTTTTGTAATTCATGCAGTTCTTATGTTTGAAGAGTTCTGTGGCGCTAGGCTAATGCAAGGCTAGCGCATTTCTATGGTATCAGCTAGCCTGCATTAAAAACAGTGTGACCCGCTCCACAGAGCACCTGAGGCAAATCACTTATAACGCCAGACTAACCATATAAATGTCTGTGCTGATAGAGTAATTTTTGGAATATAACTGACCTTGCATCACATGAATGATCTCATTTTGAGGGACTAATTTCTTGCAGATCACTCCGCCGCTGCGTAGCTTATACAACCACGAAGCTGATGCTGCTCAAATATAAGGTATTTTAAATGGAAAATGGTTAAAATTACTCGATCGACACAGACATTTATATGGTTAGTCTGGCGTTATAAGTGATTTGCCTCAGGTGCTCTGTGGAGCGGGTCAGACTGTTTTTAATGCAGGCTAGCTGATACCATAGAAATGCGCTAGCCTTGCACTAGCCTAGCACCACGAAACTCTTCAAATATAAGAACTGCTTGAATTACAAAAAAAAAAATATCTCCAAAAATCAGCAACACTCTGGATAACTAGGAAATGAGGCCCTATGTCAAAAATCCTGAAATATCCCTTTAATATAGAAGGTGCAGTTACATGTATGACCTGAGGTGGCAGTAGTGAGCATAAAATGACTAACTTGCATCTAGCCCCTTTAAAAGACAGTCATTGCTGATGGATGTCCTGATTTCCTTTCACAGTTATGATTAGTGGAAAGCATTATTGTTTTGTCGCACTGAGAGGGAAGTAAATACTGATTTATTGTGGAGTAAGCGCATGACTTCCCCAACAAGCAACCAATAAAACTTTCCTACGCAAGCACTGGCCTCTCCGACTCATGCAACAGGAGTCACTTTAAGTCGAAAACTACACCCCAGCACAACTCTTATTCTATTTCCTAAACCGTTTCAAGCTTGTACCGACAGGGCGTTTTCCGTGTGCTTCCATGGAAAAAGTGAGATGATCCACGAGGTTTTAGAAGGAAAAGAGCTCTCATTAAAGCGGCCGCTCTTCTCTGGCTATCGATGACGACCAAACCAAAAAAGAATGAGAGTCAGCGTGTTTCCGGCCACAGTTACACAAGCAGTGATCGTTTTCCGCGTGCACGAAAAGGAGCTGCCTGGGTTATAACGGCTCCAAACGTATGAGTTTTTATAGAGCGTCCCAGTCAGCACATTTGGCCCATCTGACAGTGGGGCGGCGGAGGAGCTCAGGGGCGCGATTTGCAGGGACTAGACAAGCATGCTGAGCAGATATATCATTAAACTGACTTTTTTTCCACCATCACTTCTTACAAAAAAAGTACAGTATTTTGGGGTCTCGTTGCTTCCGTGCATTATCCCGCCAAGGCTGCACAGTTTTTCTCCAATTGATAATAAGACCGTAAATGGCACTGACTGCGCCAAGATGTCAAACTGAGTGAAGTCTTTTCAGAAAACCTTGAACAGAAAACCTTGCACACACAGTTCCCAAAGGTTACTCTGGCTTTGTCACAGCGTAGGCACAGTCTCACTCTTTTTAAAACACACACAATGCCAGGAGTGAACAGTTTCATATGAAGACATATCGATACCGTTTTGTGCAGTGGATTTATAAGTCTATAAATCGTAAATTGTGAAGGTTTTGGAATAAACTTTGTACACTGCGTTCCAAATTATTATGCAAATTGGATTTTTGTGTCAAAAAGGTAAAAAAAAAAATAATAATAATGAAACTCATGGATGGTATCGTGTCTTGGGGCTCTATGAATCACTGACATTAATCTCAGAGACCTGGGACGATTTGTTGTCGGGTTAAGCCCAGTTAAGGGAAAAACTACTGAAAAAGGGTGTTCCACTTTATTATGCAGATCATCATTTTTAAGCAATATGGGAAAGAAAAAGGGACTTTCTGCTGATGAAAAGCGTGAAATAGTTGAATGCCTTGGTGTAGGTATGAAAACCTTCGATATTTCATGAAAGATTAAGCGTAATCATCATACTGATAAGAGATTTGTGGATGATTCAGAGCACACTCGGGTTTGTGCCGATAAAGGCACAATATGGACGGTTTCAGCCAGACAAACACATCAGATTAGGAGAACAGATGCTACAAAGCAGCATACAGGTATTTGAAGCTGCTGGTGCCTCTGGAGTCCCCCGAACATCAAGGTGTAGGACCCTCCAGAAGCTGCAGTTGTGCATAAACCTTCTATCCGGGCCTCCCCTAAATGGTTAATTGAATGCTGATGAACAGAAACGGCTGCAGTGGCTCAGAAATACATGAGGACTCATTTTCAAACAGTCTTGTTCACTGATGAGTGCCGTGTAGCCCTGGATGGTCAGATCAATGGAGTAGTGGATGGTTGGTGAATGGCCACAATGTCCCAACAAGGCTGTGACGTCAGTAAGGAGGTGGCGGAGTCATGTTTTGGGCCAGAGTCATGGTGAGAGAGCTGGTCGGCCCCATTAGGCCCTTTTAGGCTTCCTGAAGGTGTGAAAATGACCTTTGAAAAATATGTGGAGTTTCTGACTGACAACTGTCTTCTATGCTACAAAAAGAAGAGCCGTGTTTTCCCTAACAAAATCCTCTTCATGCATGACAACACACCATGTCATACTGTAAAGAATACCTCTGCATCACTGGCTGCTATGGGCAAAAAAGGAGAGAAACTCATGATGTGGACCCCCTCCTCCCCTGACCTCAACCCTGTTGAGAACATTTGGAGCCTCAACAAAAAAAACTTCTATGAGGGTGGGAGGCAGTTTTCATCCAAACGGCAGCTCTGGGAGGCTATTCTAACATCCTGCAAAGAAATCCAAGCAGAAACTGTCCAAAAACTCACAAGTTTAATGGATTTAAGAATTTTGAAGCTGCTGTCACACAAGGGCTCCTATGTTAAAATATAACTTGACCTGTTAATATTTTTTTGATTGAAATAGCTTTTGATTTCAGTAAATATGACCTCCTAATGCTACAACTACAACAAATGACCATTTTCAGTTAATTACAAGCTTTAAAATGTATTGAAACGATGAGTTGCATAATAACTTGGAACAGTGGATTTTCAGGTTTTTACTATATTTATTTTTGAAAAAAATACTGTTATCACTAGGAAATTTTTTCCACCACATTTAAATGATCCTCTACCAGGTAAAGACTTAAAAATTATGCTGACTCTCATTTGAGTTGACAATTTAGAAAATCTTAGAAAAATGTCATTTGCATAATAATTTGGAACGCAGTGTATATTGTTATTGGTTTCACTGTTTTACCATTCGGTGCAGCCCCTTTAAGCCGCATTTTGTAATAGCTGACTCACACTATCAAGCTGTTAGCAATGCACTGCCACCTCTGGTCATACGTGTAACTGCACCCTCTATATTAAAGGGATATTTCAGGATTTTTGACATAGGGCCTCATTTCTTAGTTATCCAGAGTGTTGCTGATTTCTGGAGATATTTTTGTTGTTGTAATTCATGCAGTTCTTATATTTGAAGAGTTTCGTGGCGCTAGGCTAGTGCAAGGCTAGCGCATTTCTATGGTATCAGCTAGCCTGCATTAAAAACAGTCTGACCACAGAGCACCTGAGGCAAATCACTTATAACGCCAGACTAACCATATAAATGTCTGTGTCGATAGAATAATTTTTGGAATATAACTGACCTTGCATCACATGAATGATCGCATGTTGAGGGACTATTTTCTAGCAGATCACTCCGCCGCTGCGTAGCTTATACAACCACGAAGCTGATGCTGCTCAAATATAAGGTCTTTTAAATGCAAAATGGTTAAAATTACTCTATGGACACAGACATTTATATGGTTAGTCTGGCGTTATAAGTGATTTGCCTCAGGTGCTCTGTGGAGCGGGTCAGACTGTTTTTAATGCAGGCTAGCTGATACCATAGAAATGCACTAGCCTTGCACTAGCCTAGCGCCACAAAACTCTTCAAACAGAAGAACTACTTGAATAACAAAACAAATATCTCCAGAAATCAGCAACACTCTGGATAACTAGGAAATGAAGCCCTATGTCAAAAATCCTGAAATATCCCTTTAAGTTTAGGAAAACGGTTTGGGCGTAGCCTGTCACGATAACAAAAATCGAAGTCGATATATTGAGGAAGGAAAATATCGCGATAAACGATATGATTGCAGACGACTTGATGCCGCTGAAACCAGCTCAAAAATAATGGAAATCTTTGTAATCCCTTGTTCAGAAAGTACAAAGTAACCTTTCCTTTGTAACACATGAGTTGCAATTAGACCAATCATGATTTTGAAGTTCGATATAGTGAGGCAGGAAAAATATCACGATAATATCGACTCTGAAGATACCAGATGAAAATGACAGTAAACCTGTGTTCTAAAAGTGCTTAATCCCACCCTAAAATACCACACAAACTGCAAAAACATGAAACATAATCTAGCACAATGGGAGGGAAATGCTAATAAATGTACAGATGATAAATATAGAGCCCAAAATTGCTTCGTTTATCTCATTTATCAAACAACAAGTTCATGTAGTTATCGTGACAACCCTATTTGGGCGTGTACAATAAATATTTAGCTGCATATAAATAAGTAACTATGATGAGGAGTGCTTTTGTTTGTTTGTACATTTATGAGGTATTTTTCGATGGTGAAAATATCTGTCATAAAATAAATGCTTGTATTTCTATTTTATTTATTGGGTAAAATTCTATGCTATGTGTGGCTATACTTCCTCGTGCTGCTCATATTTGTTTCTATGTGATAAAATGAGTATTTACAAATTTAATAGTGTGGACTCATCATCATAAAGTGTTACAAAATGCGTTTTAATCACACAAAGATGTTAACATTTATGATATTTTGAGTTATTAATGCATAATGTGGCTCTACAAACGCTCTGAGATATTTGGAATGTAATGGAAGCTTATTTGTTTAGCGCTTTACAGTCGCCCAAAGCGTTTCACACAGTTATTT
Source organism: Gobius niger (assembly GCF_951799975.1). Lineage (NCBI taxonomy): Eukaryota > Metazoa > Chordata > Actinopteri > Gobiiformes > Gobiidae > Gobius > Gobius niger. The sequence goes on along the minus strand of NC_136852.1, from coordinate 7,812,682 downwards.
TTAAGGAATTTGTGCTTCATTCTCTCCACACAGGGTGGTGGTCTGTCACTGCAGTTTCCCCCCGGGGTAAACTGACAGAGGCGCGACTGCACACATCTGGGTCAACGATCCAGATCATCATTCATCACATCTTTCATTCCTATTTTACATGTTTTAGTGGTATAGGGGAAACCGGAGTGCAGAGAGGAAACCTGCGCAGACACGGGGAGAACATGCAACGCAATATCCCACCCAGGGATCGAACCCGGGACCTTCTTTCTGTGAAGCACAAATGCAAATCACTGCGCCACTGTGTAGTATAGTCAGCATTCTTGTTTGTTAGCAGAGGGCCCCGGACCCCATACTCCCGGAGCACTCGCCACAGGGCACCACGAGGGACACGGCCGAACCCTCAAGCACCCGATGAAGGGAATAGAGCTGGTCCAGTGTGCCATGACCAGGAGGAAAACCGCTTTGCTCCTCCTGGATCCAAGGTTCGACAATCGACCGGATCCTCCTCTGCAAAAGGGCTGTCCGTTCCCTGTATGACGCAGCAGGAGCTTGGTTCGCATTGCCGGCAGTAAGTCAGACCTGTTCCCGGTGCGTGTTGGTCTCCGCAGGGCTGCCCTTTGTCACCGGTTCTGTTCATTACCTTTATGGACAGAATTTCTAGGCGCAGCCGGGGGCAGGAGGGTGTCCAGTTTGGGAGCCTCAGGATCTCATCTCTGCTGTTTGGGGACGATGTTGTTCTGTTGGACCTTCAGCTGCTCCGGGGCGGTTTGCAGCCGAGTGTGTAGCGGCCGGGATGAGGATCAGCACCTCCAAATCTGAGGCCATGGTTCTCCACCGGAAAAAGGTGGTTTCCCCTCTCCAGGTCGGTGGGGAGTCCTTACCTCAAGTGGAGGAGTTCAAGTATCTCGGGGTCTTGTTCACGAGTGAGGGACGGATGGAGCGTGAGATCGACAGACGGATCGGTGCGGCGTCAGCAGTGATGCGGTCGCTGTATCGGTCTGTCGTGGTGAAGAGGGAGCTGAGTCGGGGGCAAAGCTCTCGATTTACCGATCGATCTACGTTCCCACTCTCACCTATGGTCATGAGATTTGGGTAATGACCGAAAGGGCAAGATCGCGAATACAAGCGGCCGAAATGAGTTTGCTTCGCAGGGTGGCTGGGCGCACCCTTCGAGATCGGGTGAGGAGCTCAGTTACCCGGGAGGAGTTCGGAGTAGAGTCGCTGCTCCTTCACGTCGAAAGGAGCCAGCTGAGGTGGCTCGGGCATCTGTTCCGGATGCCTCCTGGTCGCCTCCCTCGGGAGGTGTTCCAGGCATGTCCTATTGGAAGGCCCAGGACATGCTTGAGGGACTATGTCTCCGGGCTGGCCTGGTGTCGCCTCGAGGTCCCCCCAGAACAGCTGGAGGAGGTGTGCGGCGCGTGGATCAGGAACAAATCTTGGCATCTCTGCTGAGACTGCTGCCTCCGCGACCCGGCCCCGGATAAAGCGGAAGAAAATGGATGGATGGATGGATGGATGGATGGATGGATGTTTGTTTGCTCTCATTTTGGATCGTTTTTCTTTGCTTACTCTCTGTTGTATTATATCACCATATTTAAATAAGTGATAAAACATCTGGACTTGTGGAGCTGCCGGCCTGAAAAGCCTTCTCTTTAACACAAAGCCCGCACTGTAGCATCGCCAAACCGCTGACTTCATCTGTAAATCAGCAGATCATCCAGCCTCTGTCAGCCGTTTGAGGTGCCACGTTCTTTACAACAATAGCTGCCATAAAAGACACGTAAAAACTTAGCAGCAGATTTGCGCCTGAGGGAAAGCCGCGTTATTCTCCATGTTTGCACTTTTTTATTGCGTTTATTATCCACAACTGGCTGCATTTTCCCCAGGCTACATTTTCTGCCAACATGACCGTCTCCCGACTTGGAGCAACAAATCCAATAGTAAATGAATCAAAATAGAGATGACGCACTAAACGCTGCACAACGAGACAGAGACGGCCTTTAAATGTCCGGTTTTATGCACATTGGGGGCTTTTCATAACACTTCTGGACACCTCAGTATCTGTGTTTGATACTTTATAACCTTCTTGGCTTGTATTGCGCTGAAATGATTTGTGTCCATCGAAACTGCATTTAAAAAAACAACAACAACCCACAAATCACCACCTCATGACATCAGTAGGTGGGGGCACTCCTTACAAATTATTTCAGAGGACATTCAATTCTAGAGCTTGGACGACTACAGTGCCCTTGCAGGGACAAGCAGAAAGATTGATATTTTCGATGATGAATGTAACACAGAAATTATGTATTATGGCAGAAACATGGCCGTGCTGCTCCTCCAGTAGTGCTCAAAATGTCAATTTGATGTCACAATGAATAAAGCTTCTAAAATATTTGAGTAGCTTCAAGCATAAAATGTTCTTCTTAAATTAACTGCTTTAACTTGAACTTTAACATCTATCATTTTCTCCTTCGCATAAACTTCAAGCTTCAGTGCAGTTTAGAGCAGAGATTATCAGACTTTTCATGCAGCGCTAGGTTTACTTGTTTGGTGAGCGAAGTATATCTGATAAACAGGGAATACATGAGTTTCATAAGGATTAGCTGAGCAGCTCTAGTAACGATGCCTGCTTTAACCTCTTAATCCCCGCCTTCACCAAGTGCATTTTCTCCAGCTCAGCTTTACCCAAATCTATAAGGTTACAGCCTACAGTATAGGCCAGATTCAAAAGCTAATGTTCCTCATGTTGTTGTCACTTTTTATAAAAAATTTTCACCCACACATTTTCATTGTTTGTTGCCATTTTTCTGTTGCTGTTTTCAGGGGTTTTTGTTAGGCTTTCGTCACTTTCGTCACATTTTTGACACTTTTTTCATTATTTTTGTCACTTTTTCGTCATATTTTTGTCACTTTTTCGTAATATTTTTATCACTTTTTCGTCATATTTTTGACACTTTTTCATCGTATTTTTATCACTTTTTCGTCACATTTTTGTCACTTTTTCGTCATATTTTTGTCACTTTTTCCTTATATTTTTGTCACTTTTTCATCATATTTTTGTCACTTTTTCCTCGTATTTTAGTCACTTTTTCGTCATATTTTTGTCACTTTTTCCTCATAATTTTGTCACTTTTTCATCATATTTTTATCACTTTTTCCTCGTATTTTAGTCACTTTTTCGTCATATTTTTGTCACTTTTTCATCATATTTTTATCACTTTTTCGTCATATTTTTGACACTTTTTCGTCATATTTTTGTCACTTATTCGTCATATTTTTGACACTTTTTCATCATATTTTTATCACTTTTTCGTCATATTTTTGACACTTTTTCATCATATTTTTATCACTTTTTCGTCATATTTTTGTCACTTTTTCATCATATTTTTGACACTTTCTCATCATATTTTTGACACTTTTTTATCACTTTTTCATCACTTTTCTGTTCACTCTTTTGTTGCTTTTTGTCACATTTTTGTCGCTCTTTTGTTGCATTTACAATCCTCGTTTTCGTCTCATTTTAGTCGCTATTTTGGCACTTTTTTTCAAGAAGCTTTTAGGTTTGTTTCAGGGGGGGGTTAAGAGGTTAATGATCGGTGATTTGCGCTGCATAATAAAACCATCCTGAGACGGCGGGGGGCGCTGATGGCGGGGTCAAAATATTGGCAGGGGAAACACTGCGAACGCAACAATATTTCAAATGTTAAAAGTGCATTATGGAACTTTTTATGGGGGATAAAAAGTTAACATTTGTGCGTATTTGACCTTTCCGTGCCCCAGAGGCAGTGTGGGTGGTTAACATGGAGCCTTTACTTTCCATCACAGTGGCCTCTATGATGCTCTAAGACCCTCTCACCAGCTCGTGCTTCACAGCTAGGTCCCGGGTTTGATTCCCACCTGGACGGGGCCTTTCTGTGTGTAGTTTGCATGTTCTCCCCGAGTCTGCTTACGTTTCCTCAGGGAACTTGTTTCCCCTACCTCTAAAAACATGTACAATAGGTGAATCCTCCAGCCAGTCCAATGCAGAGGACAATAAAGTGTTCATTAACAGCCTTAACCTTTGAAAGCAATGGCGCCATGCTGGCCACCCATTCACAAAAAGGCCAATCAAGCACAAGTAGCAAGTTTTTTCTCGCATAAAAAGTTCCGTAATGCACCTTTAACCTCTTAACCGAACACATTTTCTCCAGTTCAGCTTTACCCAAATCCATACGCCAGTGCAACGCCTCATTTGAAAGCTAAGACCCACACGACTCAAATCTAAACGGATCTTTATAGTTGGGTAAAGCCGAACTGAAGAAAATGCACTCGGTTAAGAGGTTAATGAACTGGTCCCTGGCCTATTGTACATGTTTTTAGTGGTAGGGGAAACTATTAACCTGGCAATATAGTGCAAATAACACTATCACAGTAATATCGATCTGGGAAAGTGCCGGTTTAAAGGAGGACGGGCTTTATATTGGTATATTTGCTGCTGATTGGATCAAGCGCACCTCGTTTCAACCAATCACGGCCAAGTTTCAAAACAACAAAGCACTAGAGCCATTAAATATGTTGTGTTTGACATATTTGTGAAAGATTTGAAGCAGCACCGGGTGTTGTTCATTAGTATTGATAAAATGTTTGACAAATGTAAAGCCCGCCCACTCACGGCAAAACAGCAACGTGATTGGGTTTTCATCACATTTTTTGTCACTTTTCCATCACGTTTTTCTTGCTCTTTTCTTGCCTTTTCTTCCTCACTTTCATCGCTATTTTGGTGCTTTTTCCAAGAAGCTTTCGGATTTGGGTAAAAGCCAAACTGGAGAAAGTGTGCTCGGTTCAGGTGCTTTTTCCTTAATATTTATCTCAGTGATGTTCAGCAAAAGTTTGAAATCTGTTTAATTTTTTTTCTCCTGCTCACCTGCAGCGTCTCGCCTTCAAAGTTTTATAAACCTGGGTCTAGATTTTAAGAGGTGTTTCAGACATCATTAAATGTACCGTTGTTGTGCTTGAAAAGACTAGTTTGACCTCCCCTCTAACTCCTGATGTTGTAGTTACACTGCAAAAAGTAAATATCAAGCATTGGCTCAAATGTCTTGAATTGAGAAAATGTTACTTGTTTTGAGCAGTTTTCACTCATTTAGACTTTTTTTCCCTGATCTGACCAAGTTTACTTTGCTCTTTTGAGGACGTTTACGACTAGTGCTGAGGTAAATCTCACTTGAAATAAGAAAGTAAAACTGCCAATGAGATAAGTCCCATGTTCTTACCCCATTGGCAAAGAAAATTACTTGAAATAAGGACAAAATGTATTGAAACGAGTCAGAAACATCTCAAAGCAAGTAAAATAATCTGGATCAAAAGCCCAACTATATCTTTCCTTGTCAAAACATCTCAAATTCTGATTCTGCTCAAATTGAGACTTTTATACTAATCTAGTTCATTAGTTTTTCCAGTGTACAGTGCAAAAAAAAACATACTCTTTGCAAATCTCAAAACCTCTCAGGCCAACTCGAACGCCACACTTTCGGCTCCTCTGGTTCACATTCAGGAAGCCAACTCTAAACTGCTCATATTAGCGCAAACCGGGATTGAAGACACAAGTGAGTGTGAAATTAGAGCCGATTCCCGTCCCTTAACGCTGACATTAACACGTGGCTCTCTGCGCTCGTGGCCGTTCAGCCGCACGGAAGAATGAAGCTTAGATTGAAAAACTAATGGATCTGCTTCGACATAATGCCATTACAGTAAATGAGTACATTAGGAGCGGAGCGAACACACAGGCGGCAGCAGCAGCTTTGAGGGTGGATCTCTCAGCTCCTGTTCCAGCGCGGGGCCGCCCTTGAGCCACTGCCTGACTCTTCCATAGCAACCCAAATAAACAGCTGCTGAGCAAGTGCCAGGAATGTTCAACTTGGAGCTGTCTGGGGATAGTGCGAAGGCAATCGAACCAAAATACAGTTTAACTAGGGGGATAACAATGTGGGGCATCCCATTCAGGGCTGCGCGAATAATCAACATTGATTTGAAATGTTTGCAAAAAAGCACACTGCAAAGACTGTAATTATTAAAAGGAACAGGCCACCGTTTTTACATACTGAGATATGTTCTTACCTGAGCTTAGACGAGTTGATACGTGTCTGGTCTGTGTGTGTGCGCTCAGTCACGCAAAACAACCAAAGCTGTTGCTAGCATTTGGCCTCTCCCAGTATATTCCTATAGCTCCAAACGGGGTGAAGTGAGAAGCTACCAAACTCTTCCACGGGCACACAGAAAGAGCAGACAGGTACACATCAACTCGTCTAAGCTCAGGTAAGAACATATCACAGTATGGAAGAACTGTGTGCGCTCAGTCACGCCAAAAAGACCAAAGATGTCGTTAGCATTTAGCCTCTCCCAGTATATTCCTATAGCTCCAAACGGGGTGAAGTTAGAAGCTACCACGCTCTTCTACAGGCACACAGACCAGACAGGTACACATCAACTCGTCTCAGCTCAGGTAAGAACATGTCTCAGTATGGAAAAAGAGTGGCCTGTTCCTTTAAGGCAGTGCAAAAACAAACAGGAGAATGTTTCCATGGCGTCTTATTATGATTAAAACCTGCTAATCCTGTAATTTAGAGTCTCCGCTTAATGTAGCACGCTAGTTTGGCTACATTTGTAAGCAGCCTGCTTCTCTACAATGTCAATGCTCCTGGACATGCTTAAAATGTGCACACAGAGAACTGAAGGTTGAATTTAAAATTTAAAACACAATTGTAATACAAAAATTGTCACATTTTATCAAAATTGTGCAGCCCTTAGAGATAAATCATGTAAATAAATGTCCTTTCAGTCAGTCTGACCAGTTGAAAAGTGTTAGGGCACTGCTGGACGTGAGGATTAACCCACATTTAGTCAAAAAAAGTCCAACTGAAAATCCAGTGCCTTGAGCCAAACAGGACATGTAATCCAGATGAGAAGGTTTGACTGCATTGAGAGAATTTCAAGTGCTATTGGGGGGGAAAGACTCACTGTCCTGTGTTTGTCTGGTCAGAAGTGTCCGTCTCACTGTCTCCACTCCGCTATGATGTCCTCACGACTAAAAATAGGACTTGGCAATGTGGACTAAATTTGGGTGGACACAGACAAGCAGCGGACAGGACATGGCATGAAAATCGATGTCAATAAACTGTAAAGCACAACCATGAAGGGGAAGCGCTTATCAAAAAAGAAACTGCTCTCAGAATCTCGGCCCATTTATGGTAAAAGTTTCAAGCATTTTCATTAAGCTTAACCGTTCCCAATAAAAACGCGCTCTTGGGGGAGATAGAAACTTTAAAAAAGGCAGACACAAAAGCACAATAGTTTAGATGAGGAAACAAAACGTGGGAAGGCTACTCACCGTTGCTTGCTCCTCTACGCCAGAGTAATAAGCGGAGACAGCTTGCTTGAATAGCAGCTCCTCACGCGTTTGTCTGTCAGCCGCTCGACAGCTGCGTGCCATAAATCCAAAAACATGGCCTCGTTATCACCACGAGACGGCGCTGCCACTCACTGACTGCCTTTTCCGTAGAAGTCCTAATGTGAGGGAGAGATAGCGGCGAAATTAACCATGAGAAGAAGCGATATATGTGTATGAATAGCAGCGTTAATGAATACAGACGTGTGCTTTGCCGCGCGTAACCGGTGCGTAATTTCTCGTTGTCCAAACCCAAGGCGCGCCCCGGTCCGCTTTGATCCAAAAAGCTTTTGACACGGTTTCTCCGACGCAAAGTTAAGCTGTCTCCTCAGATCGCTCCACGGTTGCTACCTCGCCCCTCAGCAGCCACACAAACACGCTCCCCCTCAGTCGGCACTGATTGATGGTGAATGAGTTCATTCTGAAACAAAATGTGAGCATAGGTCAACAGCTGTCGTGTGTTTTCCCCACTCAAAATGCACGGTCTAGTTTCTGCAGTTTTGGCTCATTAGTTCTACACCTGTCTTGTGGGCGGGGCTAAATCTTTGGTCTCACGTTCACTTTTTTTATAAGATTGTTTGTGTGTGACTGAAACAGTTAAACACTGAATGTAGAAGGGCACAGTTTTGATATAACCCATGGCTATATAAAAATAGTCGACCAATTCCATAACATAGTCTAGATATGGGGTAGGCAAGTTTGGATCGTGGAGGGACGATTTTCTTTATTGCCAAAACACAAAGGGCCAGGCCTCACGCAAAGCATCTTTTTCTAATAGTGTGTTTTGCCAAGAAGAATATTGAGCTTTTACTTTATACTTCACTATTTGGTCTCTGATCTGTGTAATAATGTTTCTCAAAATCATATTGGGGCCAGAGTTTCTCTCCTTGAGGACCGAATCTGGCTCCGGGGCCTCACGTTGCCAACCCTTGTTTTAATCTAGACCGATGTGTATCGAGCAGATTAGTAATATGTCAGTGAGCAAACCATTGATTATATATTGCAAATTTGTTTATTAAAACCTTTTCACCCCTGTCTTAACCCAGGCGTTTCCTTTTTTTTTTTTGGCTGGGACCCAAAAAATTGACACGTTATCAACTCAGGACCCCCATTACATAAAGTTATTTCCTCTTATGCTACATTAGGGTAGAAAAAAAACACATTTTTAAATCAAGTTAATATGTATTTAAACTGTTTATTTTGGATATTTGAAAGAATTTCCTAAATTATATGCTGTTTTAATCTAAAAAAAATATACAAAAAATCTCACAAATCTGGGGACCCCCAACCAAAGCCCTGCGACCTCCCAAGGGGTCCCGAACCCCACTTTGGAAAGCACTGGCTTAACCGAGTGCATTTTCTCCAGTTCAGCTTTGCCCAAATCTATAAGGTCAAAGCTTTTAAGCCTGTGTGACACCTCATTTGAAAGCTAAGACCGACAAAACTCATCTCAATGGATCGATCTCATGTTGTAGTCACTTTTTGGATGCATTTTCATCCTCGTTTTGGTCTCATTTTTGTCATTTTAACACTTCTTTCATGCTTGGATTTCATCTTGGATACCGTGGCATATTTAAATCAACTTAGAATAATTTAACAGTGCACTTTGTATCCTGCAGAAACAAGTTGAGCTGAATCTGCTACAGTTACGTGAACAGAGATGTAGAAAGTGGAAACTGATTCATAAAATATCGAGGTAGATTTTAATTATTAATGGAGCTCTTCAAGGCTAGAATGGATTCCAGAGACATGCGGGATGAGCTCTACAAACAAAACAGTGTAAAAAGGATGTGCTGAAATAAACACAAATACTCCAAGGTGGACAAGCCCGTGGACATGTGCGTGTCGGATCGGCCGTGTGTTGTCTCGAAGTGAAGCCCGGGGAGCTGGAGGAGAGTGCATCTGTCAGCTCAGAGCATCACGCACTTCATTTTATGCAGCAAGTGCTCGAGGTAAAACTGCAGTCACATCTGACAACATTCATCATGGACAGTGTTTTCATGCCAAGAGCACGCCATCTCTCATCCACGTCAACACTGCCCACAGCCTGAACTGGAAAGGTTTAGACAAAGAAACCATCTTTAAATCGATCATGACAATTTTAATAAATCAATTTTAGATTACTATGAATTGGTATATGGCTAAACATTGCCTTGATTCAGCCGTATGTTATAAAAAGGTTCCCTGAAGCTTGGTTGGGTCCTTCAAACCTTGATATCGGTAGATGCATCTATACACAGAACTTAAGCTGCTTCGCATGTATGAATATCAAGTTCATGTTGTGGAAAACTAACATTTTGCAATACCAATGATTAATTCTAGAGTGCAGTAAACAAAATCGGGACAGCAGAAGTTCACTTTTTTACATTTTTATTCACCACATATTACAAATGGCCCATCCCAAGAAAACCTAGAGAGAACAAAAAACAAAACAAGTTCAGTACATGTAATATTCATAAGCTCATTTCTTTGCATTTTATCTTTACCGACCTGCTTATGCCTTCTCAGCTGCCTTTTCCGCCTCTTCATCTCCTCCCTTGGTGTTTCTTGTGTAGATGAGCTGAGCTCTGTGTTTTGACACCAGTTTGATCATGCCTGGAAGATAAACATAGTACTTAAAATCTACCAGCGTGACACTGAGCTCATTATCCAAATGGCGAGAGCTCAACCCACTAATGATCAGTTTCTAACAGTTATTAAAAAAATGTTCTGCCCAAGGAAAGATAAGTGGGCCAGATGTTCTGTGGACCATATTTGTAGCAATTATAAAACTCAAAACCGGAAAGGAGTAAAAAGAATAGCACTGCTTTAGAGCAAGTTTTCCACATTTAAATACAAGTTACTGCATAGCAACTAGGTCTGAGCTGTGCAAAGTGTTAAGATGAAACGTTATGTTAAGATATGCCATTTTATTAATGAGCATCGTTAATCTATTGTAGCCCTATGATCAAATACGGACCATACCATCCTCCCTCACTCATTAGTCTCAACTCTGTGACAAACTGATAAAACTAATCACTGTCAAGTGTGACAAAGTGCTTTAAAATTAGAAAAGAAAGTTTTGTACGTTGTCTGTACAACATTGGATGTCATGATTGACCAATGTGTGGTTTGTTTTTAATGTTTCTACTGTATGGTGACCATGGGAGTTTTCAAAGTTGATTTTACACCAAATCTAATCAATTATATCTTGCACACCCGCAATAGCACTCATTTGTGGAGAGAGCTTGCCGTATGCAGCGAATATATTCACAATCATTCCCAATAAGCTGCTGTTATTGGTTATGATAACTTGTCATTCACAGCTTTAGGTATTTAGTCAAAGTCACCTTTGGCCAGCAGCTCTTGGAGGGCATTCCTTGCCAGAGAACCACGGATCTTCAGCCTCTCAGACACTACAGCAGGGGTGATGAGCTTGTAGTTGGGGACTTCTTTGTACAACTTGTCGTAGGTTGCCTTGTCGAAGAGGACCAGGTTGTTGAGCTTGTCCCTCACTTTTCCCTTGGACCACTTCTGCTCAGGCACAACAAGGAGTCAAGAGTATGAACGGGATGCTTAGGAGAGAATTGAATATGACAAATTAAGAAGCTGTGTATGTACCTTCTTCTTGGCTTTGCCTCCAGACTTGTTGACTGGGTCCTTGTCCTTCTTGGACTTCCCAGTGTCCTTCTTCTTGTCTTGCTTAGGAGGCTAAAAAGGAGATTAAAGCAAATTACTTGGTTGTTCAACTTCTGTATAACAGGACACATCCAACATGTCTTCATGCTAACAATCAGCTGCATCAGTGGCAACATCGGCATCGAACAGTGTCAGCCTAGTACTAGTGTCTTGAATAAATTAACTTCATGCTCAGGCACACAGGGAACAATTGAGTAATCATATATGTGCAGACTGGATATCATGTTTTATTTAGAGCTCATGATTGTGTATCAACTCTCCGGCACATGAAAGCATGGCACAGAAGGCCAGTGAGCTAAGCAGTTAGCCGATTAGAGATGTAGCTAACCAACATATGCCCGATGCTTTTCATTCGTATTTAACAAGACCCGACATGCCTCGTGGTATTATAAACCGTTCCGACCGTGTATCGCTGCTCACAATAATGTATATTTGTCAAAAATACTCGGAATAATGCCTGCTAACTGTCCTCACCATGTTTCCTCGTCAAGATGTCGGAGCGAAAGGAAGTGCGCCCGTGCAACAGCCCGTTAGACAACCCGTTTATGCGGAAGTGCGGCAAAGGTTTGTGGGAAATGTAGTGCTTTTTTTTAAACACCTCAAAATTAAATCCCTTTTTGTCACGTCATGAAAATTCAATATTCTAAACCTGAATTATTATAGAATATCCAAAAGCCACCGCAATGAAAACACTAAAAGAAATTTTAAATTACTTTTTTTTTTTTTTTGGTCGGCGGTCACATGATCCATTCTGTCAGTCCAGCAAAGATGGTGATCTTCAGTGTTTATGTCGTGAACAAGGCTGGTGGTTTAATATACCAGTATGACAACTACGTCCCCAGGGCGGAGGTCGAGAAAACCTTTAGTTTTCCTTTAGATTTAGTGTTGAAACATCACGACGAGAAAGTGCTCGTTTCGTTTGGCCAACGCGATGGAATTAAAGGTAAGGAATAGCTAACTGCACTGGTTCACCTAGCCTAGCGTAATGTTCCACTTCATTGACCGTACAGCTTGTCCTGAATGACTAAATACAAACATTAGGTAGACTGATAGTGTAGAATAAGCTGGCTAACCTGGTTTTGTAGGTTGTATTGATTTGGGTACTGATTTTTTGCATCTTGCTTGTTGCTAAATATGTCATACCTCGAATGACAACTACTATTGAGTTAACATGGGTACTTGTTCACAAAATTACATGTAGTTTGAATACATTTTACTCAGAATTTATGCAGTAAAATCAAATGATGTCTTGCATGATGGTAGAATGTTGCAAAGAGGCTGCAGTGAAAGTCTTTAATTGTCCAAAAATTGCATTTGGGCCAAAATTTAGCACTGTAGTAAAACTCGTCTCACTATGGTGTTTTTTTCTATTAACCCATACTAAAGTGAATGTTTATTTGTTTGTTTCCAGTTGGCCATGCTGTGCTGTCTATAAACGGAGTAGATGTGATGGGTAAGAACACTGCCGATGGAAAGGACATCCTCGAATACCTCAAAGATTCATCGAATTATCCAGTGTCCATTCGATTTGGACGCGCCCGACTGAGCTCCAACGAGAAGCTGATGCTGGCCTCCATGTTTCATTCGTAAGTCAAATGATAAAACCATCTATCAGGTTGTCATTTTAGTTTAACGTAACGTGTATCTCTGCATGTTAGGTTGTTTGCCATCGGGTCACAGTTGTCTCCAGAGGTCGGCAGCTCCGGGATTGAGATGCTGGAAACAGATGTCTTCAAATTGCATTGTTTTCAAACTCTCACAGGTGCGTAACAGGAATTAAAGCGATTCTAATACAGCATGTGTGGTTGATGGACGGCCTCGTGGCATATTTTTGGGGGGGACAAATTGAGATTATTGTCATTTTTTGTCAAAATAGCGAAAAAAAATGAGGATAAAAACGCAATACAATGCAATACATGCTGGAAAAGCAACTTTAAAGGGACTATACGGAGTTTAAAAATGTTAAAATTAAGTATTTTCCAGCCATGTCCTAAAGTGTAGAATGAGCTCAGACCTGTTCACCACAACTGCCTCTAAAATCCTGCACTGTCACTCAAAAAGCACGAGCTTAATATAGAAGCTGCAGTTACGTGTAAGACCTGAGGTGGCAGTAGTGAGTATAAAATGTCCAACTTGCATCTAGCCCCTTTAACACAAGCGTCATAAAAGTGATGAAAAGGTGACAAACACGCAAAAAAAGAGTGACAAAAAAAAGCAACACCTATAAGCGATGAAAATGCAACAAAAAACGGAAAAATAAATCAAACAAAAACACGATTAAAACACTTTAAAAAGTGACAAAAATACAACAAAAGTGTGACAAAAAAGTGACAAAAAAACAATGAAAAAAAGCCATGACAAAGCAACAAAAAATGAATAAAAACACGACAACGCTTCAAAATTGTGACAACAAAGCGGCGAAAACAACCAAAAAGTTACAATCTATTTTGTAGGTCTTCGCTTTCAAATGAGGCCTAGATGCTGTAACTTTTAGACTCAAGTGAAGCTGAACTGGAGAAAATGTGCTCAGTTAAGGCGGGGGGTAAGAGGTTAAAGGGACTAGATGCAAGTTGGTCATTTTTGTACACTCTACTGCCACTTCAGGTCTTACGTGTAACTGCAGTTTCTATATTAAGCTCGTGCATGACGGCACTTCTGACCCGGATTTACAACTTTTTGAGTGACAGTGCAGGATTTTAGAGGCAGTTGTGGTGAACAGGTCTGGGGTCATTCTACACTTTAGGCAGAACATGTAAGGGGAGGATAATGCATAATTTAACATTTTTAAACTCTTTGTAATCCCTCTAAGTACTATTGGCCTATGCCCTTAACCAATTTAAGGGCTTGTCTATTTCGCTGAAAACCTTTTAAAGGAGCTATACCTGATTGTACAAAGAAACAGGGTCACTCAAATTTCAAATTGCTATTTTCTGGTCCAAACTCACTGATCTCAAACTTTCCTAATGCATTTACAACATCAACATTGTCACATGGACTGAGTTTAAACCAGGTTTCACAACTTTCAGGGAGGAAAACTGTCACTTTACTGTAAAATATGCCTACTAGTCTGACATTTTATGACTGTTTAAAAGGCTGTAAAACCAGTGTTTATTGGATAAATGTCTGCTTTTACCATATACTAAAGGACAAAACTAATTTTAGTCTAATAACAGAAAATAAAAAAATCAAGGACAGCTCCTTTAAATATGGCTATTGTCATCTTCACCGACTGTGAATTGTCGTTTCAAATTGCCCTGGTGAACGAAAGATGAAAAGGTTGCTTTATACTAGTGTGTGTTCATTTAGGACAAGACAAATACTCAATCTTCATTTGTGATTTTGTTCTGATCGCTCTTCTCTCTTTCAGGAATTAAATTCATCGTGCTAGCCGACCCTCGTCAGTCTGGAATAGATGCTCTGTTGAGGAAAATCTATGAAGTTTATTCCGATTACGCGCTCAAGAACCCCTTCTATTCTCTAGAAATGCCCATTAGGTAACGGCAACATTATAAAGAAACACACACTCTGAAAGATCCTACATCTGACCAACATCCTTTGTGATTTCCAGGTGTGAATTGTTTGACCAGAACCTAAAGAGTGCACTGGAAGTTGCAGAAAAGGCCGGAAACTTTGGAGCAGGTTCTTAACCAAAGAAAAACGCCCTCAGCAAATTAGCTTGTACATCTGCGGTTTTCATGAGTTGCTTTTTGTTGTTTGTTGCTTTGGAAAAAGAAAGACTTCAGAGACACTGTAAATACAAATGTTTTATAAATGTTTAATAAACATACTAAATAAGACGACCTTCTGTCACAAATATATAACTAAACTGATCTGTGTGTGCTATAACAGTTCTGAGGTGCCTTTGGTCATGTTACTATAAACCCTTTCCATAAAAGGGTTTAAATCAAGTATTTTACTGCACACATGACAAATTAAACAAAGTTGGCCTCTTGCCTCACAGTGAGAAGGGCTTTGGATATGGGGCGTTTGTGTGAGCGCCATCTGGTGGTGAACAATGCACTACAGCACAACTCAACACTGGCTGAGCTCATTTGTTCAGAAATGTGAATAAATTGTTAGGAATGAGCTTGTTCAACCAGCTGAGATTAAAGAGATAATTCAGTAAGAGGTCACTGCACTCCGGATTATGAGAACAGAAACTAATGAGCCTTCAATGAAGTATCAGTGATTCAAAGTGAAGTCACTGATCAAGGTAAAAATACTTCCGCTTGTGACAGTAATAGAGCAAATTATGATAAATCCAAATGACAAAATGAGTGAGATGTTGCTCCCATTGAACTGGCGCCCCCTGCTGGTACAACTCTTAAAATGAGACAATAATAATTTAACACCTGGTAACACCTTGTCAGATTTACAGAAAATAGCTGTATTTACCGTCTAAAGTCAGTCTTATTGCGTTTTGTTGGAATGAAGAGAAGCACCATATTGTAGTCGAAACATACTCTTTCTAAAACAGTCCTGAGAAATGACATTGGTCCCAAACGGTGTGAAAACAGCTGTGCCTTTGGTCCGTTGTAAGTCTTGAGGTAAAGGTTTTTAGTCTTCTTTCTTGGGTAAAGCGCCCATCTTGGTGCGGACATTGCGTAGCAGGAAGTATCCCACAGTGCAGAGCCCAATGGTCACCTCGGCAACCCAGAACGCCATTTCCCAGCCGTGGTGCTTCGCGATGGTGCTGAAGGGAAGACCAGAGAGGAAGCCTCCAACTAAACAGGAAAAATGAAAATGTTTTGTTTAAACTGAAGCCACAATGTATCGCCACTGAGATCACTGAGGGGTTTCATCAGACTGACAGCTGAAAACAATGCGGAAAAATGCCATGATTTTCCTAATTTACGTCCATTTAAGTCCTGTTTTGGTCTTTTTTAAACTCTTTACCCCCACCTGAACCGAACATATTTTCTCTAGTTCGACTTTAATGAAATCTACAAGCTTCTTGAAAAAGTGGCACTAAATTGTGGCAAAAATATGACGAAAAATGTGATGAAAAAGTGACAAAAATGTAACAAAAAAGTTACAATAATGGAACAAAAAGGGATAAGAAAAAGTGAGAAAAATTTAGCAAAAAGTGACAAAAAATTGCTGAAAAAGTGACAAAAAAGTGATGAAAAAGTGAGAAAATTTGGATGAAAAAGTGATACAAATATTACAAAAAAGTGAGAAAAATGTAACAAAAAAGTGATGAAAATGTGACAAAAATATAACAAAAAAGTGATGAAAAAGTGACCAAAAATGTACACAAATTTGATGAAAAAGTGATGAAAAAGTTACGAAAAAGTGAAAAAAAGTGATGAAAAATGTGACTAAAATGTTGTAATGATCTTTCGAGATCAATTTTGTTAGTCTTAGCTTTTAAATGAGGCATTACACTGGCTAATAGGCTGTGAGTTTTTAGATTTGTGTAAAGCTGAACTGGAGAAAAAGTACTTGGTTAAGGCGGGGGTCAAGTGTTAAGTGCAATTCTAATGAAAACCACTTACTATTAGCCATGAGTGACACAATAGCGTGTGATGTTCCGCAGTAATTCGACGGCGCGCTCTCGTTGGCGATAACTCCGAACAGAGAAATTGGTCCATACGAGGAAAACCCAAAAACTGCGCCCAGAGTCAGAATCCACATCTAAAGTAAAAGTTAAAATATATATATTATACGTTAATGTCTGTAATTTGCAAAAGGAAAAAGGACTCGTAAAGCAGTAATACCTTGGAGCTGTCAGGGGTGACTGTGACTCTGAAAAGGTACATGGACACGTACATTCCCGCCATCATGCACAGGAGGATGAAGTGGCGAGGGTTTCCATAGATCATCCTACCTTGCTGTCCAAAAATCAAAAAGCAGAGGTGGTTAGTAACAAAGTCAATTTACTTAAAGGTGCATTATGCAACTTTTTACGTGGAAAAGCACTAGCACGAATTAGCACTTACTTTAGCCACGGCTTTGTCCGAAAAGTAGCCGGCTGCTATACTTCCCAAAAGGCCCCCGACCTCCAGAGCACTGATGTATGAGCTACCTATGGAGAACATTTCATTATATAAAGTTTTCAAAACATTATTCTTACCATATTACTCAGTGAAAACGACCACACTCTTACCCATGAGAGTTGACTGTCCCTTGTCCTGAATGAGAAACAGCTGGCCCCAGTCGCTACACGCCGTTTTGACCCCAAACACCACCAGGTAGGACACGGAGAGCAGCCACAGGTACGGAGATAACAGGAACTCGGACAGCGTGCTCTCACTGGGCGGTTCTGGGGAGGAAAAAAAAAACAATATTCATTACAGAGATATCAGGAATATTGTGCAGGTGTTATATGATGAGACCACATAAGTTTAAGGGCCACAGAAGGCATCTTATTTGCAATATTAATTAACTACAAGGACTGCAATTGAGGTAGTACAAGTATAATATAACAATATAAGCAATGTTAGGCCCATGGGCATAATCTGGCCCCCCAATTTAGAATCACTGGCCCCCGAGATTAAATATTATTATCGCACACATCAGATATCAAATGCCTGTTTAAGTACACAAAAAACATTGATAATACAGTCAATTCTTCTAAAAAAATATACAAAGGGAGACACCTCAAAACCCCCTGATGGATCACACATTGAGAAAGTGTCACATATTGATGAACACAAACAGACATCCATCTGATTTGTCAATCCGTTTGGCAGCTGTTATTTAACACATTGAGGCCGCGCTGTTTTGGGGATTTAGCTGTGCCAACAATCCAGAGCATTTTTTATGATATTTGTAGCACCACAGCGTATTCTATGTTATAGCTATGGACACATGCTATGGTTTGTTTGAAAGATGAGATTCTAAGCTCTCCGTAGGTGAATAATTGTACGTGCCCCGGTTCCTGAGAAATTCTAAGTTAGAGGCTAGTTTTGATCAAAATCACTGTTTTTTTTCTAGAATCTGAGATATTGCGTGTTTTATGAAACGCAACAGTCTCCCTCATTTCACCCTTTTCTGGGCTTTGGCTGAAAACGGGGACTTAAGAAAAGAACATCGACTATTGAGAATGTCTGGGCATGAGTTTAGTTTTAAGAGAGCTGAAATATTGAGAGAAAAATACGCCGTGAGCCGAGGATGCGGTGGTGACCCGCGGTAAATGGCGCTCGCGTCTGACACAAGGTTTATATTTAGATCATACAAAACAGTCGGCTTGTTCACCTAATTGGTCCGTGATTATGAGGCAGACTGATTAAAATATAAAGCGATCTGAAGCACAGGTTGTTCTGTGCAGGAGCCGCCTTCTGCTTTCACTTCCTCCTCTCTCTGAGCACTGCGCTGTTGCAGGACCGCTGGGCGGGGCATTGAAAACACACAATGAACTAACGAGGAGCAGGTTCATTTTTGATGTGTTGTGATTAAAATGCCCAGATGAAATGTCCAGATCGTGACTTTTCACAAGCTCTGTTCATCACAGAGCCCCCAAAATCACACTGGGGTGTATTAGATTGTCGAGTTTCGAAATAACACCCCCCTTATTGTACATATTCATTGGTTTGTCAGGGTCTCAGCGTGTTACCGGCACGTGCGGGGCACGCTCAGGTCAGAGTCCACAGAGCAGCTGACCTTTAGACGAGAGACATGCGGTTCATAAACACAACACATGTTCTGCAAATGAATGGACAGTTTACATGAGCCTGAGCTGTGGCTTATAAAGTTAATAACCACACAAAGCTCCAAAAAGGTTCTTATGATTCTGCACATGCCCCCTTTAAAATGGTCCTTTTTATTTAGACGTCATTAATCTGTCAGACCTCTCAACTTTATCAGACTCACCTCCTTTGCTTTTCTTGGCCGCCGCCTCGATGTTGGGCAGCCCCACGTCTTTGGGTTCGTTCTTGATGACGAGGAGGCAGAGGAAGGAGGTGAACAAACAGGTCACCCCCGACACTGACAGGATGGTCCTCCAGCTGCAGCTCTGGGCCAGCACTGAGGCGATGATGGGGCCCACACTGCCGGCCAGATTCATGCTGCAGGAGAGGATGGCCCACCACGTCCCGAACTGAGACGGCTCGAACCACTGCGCAAGAAAATCACCAATCAGTGAATGAGACAAACTGCCTTTTTGGCTAAATGCAAGCACCAAATATATATATATATATATTATATATATATATATATATATATAATTTGTGCCCGTGGAAGAGCGTGGTAGCTTCCAACTTCACCCCCGTTTGGAGCTATAGGAATACATTGGGAGAGGCCAAATGCTAACAACAGCTTTGGTCTTTTTGCGTGACTGAGCACACGCACAAAGACTAGACAGGTACGCATCAACTCGTCTAAGCTCCGGTAAGAACATATCTCAGTATGGAAAAACGGTGAACTATTCCTTTAAGTTCTATGGTTATCTTCCGAGTGGCGCTGCTGCGAGAGGGCGTCACTTACAATAAGAGAGGAGGTCGACTGAGGCGCGTTTTATTACAACAGCACTGAGAGCGGTCTCATGGCCGCCTCACATTCATTTCCTCATTTACATCGCGCTGCCTTGTGTTCTTACTTGAGCATTACAGGCTCTCACAGGTTAAACTAAAACTTTATTAACCCCATCGTAAGCTAAACAATGTTTGTGTCTCGAGAGAAAGAGTTGTCACTAACAGCCGGTCCCGCTGTGGCGCGGGTCGGCCCTCGCTCGGCCGAATTGCGTTAACGCCACCAAAACAAAAGCACATGTTCACCACCACAACCCCTCTCCCTCCCGCTTACCGCCACTGGTCATGGGGTGTTTCTCCACCTCACATACTTAAATTGAGTGGCAAGATCTGAAAGTGCGCTCCTACTAAGCGCAAAATGTCACGCTATAATCTGCTTTTAGAAACACAAGATCTCGTTCTAATGATGGGAGTGTGTGACCACTGTGCAAAGCCTTCTCCAGCACATCCCAAAGACTCTAAATGGGGCTAAGATCTGGACTCTGTGGCGGCCAATCCATATGCGAAAACGTGAGCCTGAAGAAAGTGTTGCTGAACCTACACCCGACAAACTGCAGCAAAAACATGATCAAAACGGTTTTTTTTGGTAATCATCAGCACAAGATACATATCGACCATAGCTGAGATTGAGAATGTGATAAATTGCTGAGCCCGATGCTCGAGTACCTTCCGTAGCACGCGGCCGCAGGGAGGCCAGCCCAGGCCCTGCCCCAGCCCGTTGAGGAACCAGAGGGTGGAGAACGCGGCCACGGTGGAAGACCAGGAGAAGACCACGTTGATGCCTCCAACGAAGAACAGGCCGATGGAGAAGAGCCAGCGCGCACTGAGCTGGTCCGACAGAACTCCACTGATGAACTTACTGATGGCGTAGGCGAGAGACTGGCTGCTCGTGATCATCCCTGAGGAAACACGTATGGGGAGAAGAACACAAATAACAGAATCCATCAGCTTTCCTTTTCACTTATTGTTGATTTCATTAAATATAACTACAAATATCCCAGGCCAATATGAATACGTTACTCAAATTATAGTGACTACAAATCAGCAGAAAATTTGCACATGGCCTGGATCAATGGAGCATTTATGTAGGATAAGAGATTTCAGGATTGTCTACAATGAATCTACAGTCTGGGAGCTCATTTGTCCGTTGGAGGACGCGCTCTTTGCATGACTAATCGCCGGCCATGACAAATGTTTCATTAGTGCAACAGGACTGTGGAGTTATGTAGCAGGACAGACTCTAGTTATGGGGCGAGATTTGGTTGTAGCTGCAAATGTTCATGATTAATCGGTTAATCGGTTAATCCATTAATCGCCATCATGGGCTTCATCAATTAACTTCTTAAAGGAATAGGCCACCGTTTTTACATACTGAGATATGTTCTTACCTTAGCTTTGACGAGTTCTTTAGGACCCGTCTGATCTTCACCCGTGCCGTCAGTCACGTAAACACAGCGCAGACGGCGTTAGCATTTAGCCTCTCCTGCTCTCCACTATAGCTCCAAAACAGGAGTAGTTCGAAATCCGCGCAGTAATCTTCACTTTACTGTGCGGATGCCAAATTACTCCTGGTATTATTACGCCTTACAATATAGCCCCCCCTTTTATCCGCGTAGAAAATCCACATTGTTTCATTTTGTGTAATTATACTTTGTAGTGGAACACTTCACGTAACCATATTTAAATAGGGAAAACGTGGAAGAGCTTGGTAGCTTCTATCTTCACCTGTTTTGGAGCTAGAGGAGAGGGGGAGAGGCTAAATGCTAACGCCGTCTGCGCTGTGTTTACATGACTGAAGGCAGGGGGGAAGATCAGACAGGTCCTAAAGAACTCGTCAAAGCTAAGGTAACAACATATCTCAGTATGTAAAAACGGTGGCCTATTCCTTTAACTCCAACCTGAACCGATCGCATTTTCTCCAGTTTGGTTTTACCCAAATCTAAAAGCTTCCTGGAAGTGTCAAAACAGCAACAAAAAAAACGAGAAGAAAACGAGGATGTAAACCCAACAAAAAAGTGACAAAAACACAATAAAAAAGTAACAAAATAGTGACAAAATAGTGTCAAAAACTAGATGAAAGAAGAAAATGTGAAAAAAGTGACAGCAATGTGAGGAAAAAGATCAGTTTGTTGTTGGTTGTTGGTAAAAGTGACAGCAACGCGAGGAAAAAGATCAGTTTTGTTGGTCTTAGCTTTCAAATGAGGTGTTACACTGGCCTAAGAGGAGAGAACGTACATCCTTCAATGTACAGCATTCAGTAATGTTTTTGTTTTTTCTGTTTTTGGATCTGGATCGTTACAAAGGGTGAGCCATTTACTTATTTGTGGTTTTGACACTGGTACTCGTAGCCTCACCATTAACAAGCTAGGGCTGTCACGGTATGAAAATTTTACCTCACGGTTATTGTGACCAAAATTATCACGGTTTTCGGTATTATCGCGGTATTTTTTTTAAATGTGTGTTAATATGTTCAGAAAGCATTGATAGTCCTACACAAACTGAAATCGTTTCAAAAAAGTTTAACTGCGCTTGTTACATAAAAAAATACAGACAAAGCCTTTTCACATCAAAGTAAAGGAACTCTAATAAGGCTGCAACGACGCGTCGACGTCGTCGACGTCGTCGATTACGTAAATACGTCGACGCCGTTTTTGTGCGTCGACGCGTCGCTTGTTTACATTTCACTTCCAGCGTGGCTGCGCGTAATGCAAACGCTGCGACCGAGGGGGGAAAAGCACGGCAAAAGTCGTCAAAAGTGTGGGAGTATTTCCAGAAACGGCCTAATAATGTTGTTGTATGCATGATGTATGTATGCAAATGTCATATCACAGCAGCACAACTAACCTGGCTAACGCCAGACTGCTGTGTGCGCTCCAATCATTTCCAACTGCAGTATCACTTGTGATTTTAGTCTGGCGTTAGCCAGGCTACAGCACAACGGCTATGAACGAACATGTGAAACGAAAACACCCGCGGCTGCAAGGGCCGCGCATCTCAGTCAAACTACGGTGTTGTTTCACTGATTAATCAACGCGTTGTTACGGGGACAGGCTCTGACAGCGCGCACTCACTCTCCGCCCACTTTGCCGCATATAAAACCAAAACGGAGCAGTCTGCAAGTGAGTGAGCAGGAGAGACCGACCGCCTTCCCCGTCTCTCCCAACACGCGAGTGCTTCTCCGCTCGTGCCCCGCTCGGCCGTCTGTCTCCTGGTTCTCGCTTCGCCTCATGCTGCCCTCATGCGCGGCTGCATCCCGTCCCCGTGTCCCGGGCGCAGCTCTCATGTTTTCTCTGCACGGACTCGGGGCATCGGACACACACCCATTTAAACTCTCTACTTGTTGTGTCTAGCGGAGAATCAGGACAGTAGTTTGATGGATAGACTAGAGTAAAGCCGTGTCCGTGGCCTTTTTGTCTCAAAGAGGAGTTGAATCCACACGGTTCTCACGAGCACAGTAACTTACAGTAACTCTGGTTCTCTGAATGTGCACAGTCTATAACGGGTTGGGCAACTCACAGGCTAATTCTCAGTGGTCAGACAGAAATAACCGTCAGGTGCAGGTTTCAGTTAGTTTTAAATCAGCGGTTCCCAAACTGTGGGTCAGGGCCAGAAGTGAGAGAATGGACCCATTTGCTATTTACTATTTTAAAAAGTGGGGAAAATAGACTAGTAGTAAATAAATATATAAAAGCCATGCCATTTGGAAACATCAATGTTTTTTTCTTCATTTTAAATGAAAAAATAATCGGTAACATGAAAAATAATCGATAGATTAATCGAAAAAATAATCGATAGATTAATCGATTAATCGAAAAAATAATCGATAGATTAATCGATAGAAAAATAATCGTTAGTTGCAGCCTTAAACTCTAACGATGTGTTGTTGATCGTTTCGAGGGTATTACATGTACTATGTACTACTTGTTGCATGTGCAGCACTTTGGAAACGTTTTGTTGTTTAAATGTGCTATATAAATAAAGTGGATTGGATTGGATACTATTTATAGCGTCAGAAACGAAGATAAACCGTCTATATCAGGAACATTGTTGTTGTCCTTCCAGTGAGCTTTCGCTTTGCAGATTTGGGAAAATACCATCATTATTAAATTCCTAATACTGCGGCGAGAGTGAATCTATTGCAATCTGCCACTGGGAGCCCCGTAACGCATTGTGCCATCGTGCGGAGGTATCCGCGACATGTTTATGTACTGGCGGTGGCGCTGCAGCCGCACTATGAGGCGACTCGTTACATTCTCCTTCAACCCAAAGTCCCACATCAGTATTTCAGCTAAAACGCTAACTTACTTGCTATAACATACAATTATGCCATTTCCCCGTGGCTTCAGCCGTAGGAGCCTCCAGCTCCAGGCTGAGTGAGCCCCGCTGCCCCACGCTCGCCCTCTCGCTCCCTCACTTCACCTGAGCAGCGCTACAGCCGCCCGCATCCGCCGGCTGACTGTAGCTCGTCTACTCGCTAACCCATGGATCTATTATATTAAACTAACCCCGCTCTAACAGACGCACCACTGAGGGCGATGAACCGCTAGGACATCGCGCTGACGCTGAGGTGAAAGTTATACGGCTTTATATTACGACAAGTGAACTTTTACTGCTTTTACTTCGTAGCTAGCGGGAGCGGCTAATGCATCTGCACAACAAAGCTACGCCGACACAGCGCGCAACTGTGCAGGAGACTGAGCACCAAACTGATCTAAGTTTTGTGATGCCTGTAGCTTTATATTTGACAATAGCCGCGGAAACTGCAGCAGATGAGACGGTGGCTGGTGAGGCTCACCGTGCCTACACCGCGGGTGCGGTTATTCACCGAGATAATAATAAAAACACAAAACAAGACGGTAATTTTCACCGTCAAAATTTTTACCGGGGTTTACCGCAACACCGGTTACCGTGACATCCCTATAACAAGCCATCCGGATTGCAATACATCACCGTGGTATTTGATGGGTTTTTGTCATTTTCTTTACACATGTCAATCATTGCTTTCTGTAGGTTGGGGATTGGGTGATTTTTTACCAAACTTTCACAGTGATTTCTGTCTTCTAAGTTCCAGCCAGTGATGATGAGGACTGTCGATACCACTGCCAACACACACCAAAACCCTCTATTACATGACAAAGGTCCAGGTTTCTTGAACCATTGTCGGAGGGGGGCATGATTATTTTTATTCTGTTCATTGTCTTGGGGTACCCCCCGATAGTGCAGTATCGTTGACTTCCTGACTTCTCTTCCAGTTTTGAACATGCAGAGAAGTGTGTTGCTATGACAGAAGGTAAAGACAACAGGAAATGGTACATGAGGTTTATACTTGTCTATTATTTTAAGGTGACGAGTGGAAAACAACACATTCCTTCAGACTGATTGTTGGTTGTTTTCAAAAGATATTGTTCTACCTTTGAGATTTGGCGACAGCAACCATTAAAATCTATTTAAACATTTTGGGACCCCTGATCTAACAAAATAGAAATAGCAAAAACCTTCAACATCAAAGTTTTCTGGGAGATTTTCTTATAGTATTTCCCATCAACAACTATAAACATTTAAGTCTAGTTTATCACAATTGTTTTTATTCAAACTTCAATCAGTGGTGGATTGATAGATATTCAGCCTGATGCCACAAAAAGAAAGTTGCTGACGAGGCTTCTTCGATCCGAGCCAAAACGCCCACAACACTTTAACTGCCAAGTACAGATGACAGCACAAGAACCTTTGTCTGAAAAAAACTGTTTATCAATGACTTTTTATCGAGGACTTTTTGACATGATGAGCTTAGGCATACAGTACTACTATTAACATTGGAAAACACGGCTGATTTTAGCCTAAGAGATAGAAAACACTTACCTAAATCGTCTTTGTCCATCTTAATTTCCTCCATGACTGAAGGCATAACAAAGGAGAACGTCTTCCTGTTGAAGTAGTAGAGTGTGTAGCCGACAAACATGGCCAAGAATATCGTGCCACGGTAGTATCCGTAGTCCGCCATGACTGGAGATTTGGGATTTTACTCCTGCAGAAGTGAGAAAAGGGGATTCACAGAAAGACACTTGCTGACAGGCCGCTGCAGCGTGCGACACTGAACTTTGCCTCGGGATCCGCCGGGACGCCCCGTGAACCCAGCCCCTGTGTTTATCTCTGAAGGGAGTCTTGCAAATGATGAGGTTAATGATTGACGGTTTGGTCCAATAATCGCTCAGGACCAGGGGGAGGCTGCTGTCCAAATTACAAAGTAGGCAGTGGCAACAGTTAAAGCAAATCCATAAATTTAGAGGAGTGTAATGTTAAGATGTTTGTGAACATTATTGCATAGTAAACAGAGGCAGGTTAGGGCTTCATTTTGATCTATAAAGTAGATGTAGTTCATCTCGTGCACCTTGTTCTTTAGAATTATTCTTGTTTTACTGTCAGGATCTGCAGTTTTCTTTGTTGTCTCTCCCCCTCCCCTTCTGTGTGTGTTTGTCTCTCCACCTACCTGGGCGTGGCTGCTGGCACACCTGCCTTCAATCACCACTCAGCCTCTAGAATAAAAAGCCTGGTGATCATCTTCTTCTTGCCAGTTTGTTGTTGCAAAGTTTGTGGCTCCAAGTTCACTTCTCTATTTTGTATTTTTGCTAATACTTACCTCCTGTGTTCAGGTCCTGCCAGCTCTGGGTCAGCCTCTCCCTTTCTGCCAACTCACCACACCCGTGTTTACCTCATCCTTCCTATCAGCCTAACTGCTTGGAGATGTGCCCTTGCCTACAACATTCCTACCTGTTCATAAATAAACCTTCATTTTGGGTACTGTGAAACTGTGACATTTACTGTTGGAGAAAATGTTTTTTTTTCTCTTTTGCTTGAGTAATTGCTTGGGTCATTACTTTGTACTTGAGTAAAATTATTTCAAATTAATGTTACTCTTACTTGAGTAAATGTTTTGGCTACTCTACCCACTTCTGACAGTAAAGATCCTGATTTACACCACGTGGAAAGATTCTCATGTCTCATATTAGACACAAGATCTATTTTTACAAAGCTGCTTCAATACACACACAGCTGTGAATGTGTATCAGTCATAAATCTAATCTTACAGTGACAAAAGGAGGCCCACAACATTTAGTTGACCTTACAATGGTCAGTGGTGACAGATGGGTTTGATAAAGAAAGCAAACTTTTCATTGAGTTGCCTTGTGTACGAAATGCGTGGTATAAATAAAGTTGCCTTACCTGCATCAGAGTAGGTTTTGGTTAACAGTGGAGTGGCCCAGTGTCGATCACACAAAGCTCCATCACAGTGAGGCCCAGCCAGGAGGTGGACCAAACCCCACCTGCAAAGATTATTAACAATGACAAATGTAGATAAAGTAGTATATGTGTTAAAGTGCATTTTGAAAATATGGCTTATCTCGATGAACAGCATCTGTTGTAAGTAAATAATTATCTTTTTTTATTTCAGTGAAGCAGCAGTTTTAAAGAAATGTTTATTAGAATTTTTAAGCTCCTGACAGGAAGTGACATTCTTTATTCTTTATTATTCTTTATTCTTTATTAGGATCCCCATTAGCGCCCACAAGTGATTGCTAGTCTTCCTGGGGTCCTGACACAATATAAAATTACAAAACAGTTAAAATAGAATACATGAATGTTACACATTTCATATAATCATGCAACCTTATAGGACACATATAACACACGGTGACTATGCTCACATGTACTGAGCTAATTGACCTTTTACTTTCAGCTTAAGGTGTGTTCCAGGCGTTTGCTCCTCTGTACAGAACAGTTCTTTTCATTGAGTTACTTTTGGGTCTGGGAACAACCAAAGAGTTTGTCGTCACTTGGCGAGTCACATATCTGTGACCAAACCCGCTGAATAAGAGTTTGCTGAACAAATAACTGGGCTGTTTGTCCATCACAACTTTGTGCATGAACATGAGGAGACTGGCCTGTAGTTTGGCCTCAACCGTTAACCAAGACAGTCTCCTGTGCATCACACGTAGATAGAGGTAACATTCCACAGCAGTTTGATTCATTTCCCATTGACTTAACATGGTTGGCACGGCAACAGTGTAAAATGATTTGCCTTCATCTATGTCACTTCCTGTCAGTGTCAAATCAGGATGTGAAAGT
The DNA here is from genome assembly GCF_951799975.1 of Gobius niger. NCBI lineage: Eukaryota > Metazoa > Chordata > Actinopteri > Gobiiformes > Gobiidae > Gobius > Gobius niger. The sequence goes on along the minus strand of NC_136852.1, from coordinate 7,784,992 downwards.
ATAAACATCACAAAAATGACCACATTAAAGAAAGCCGGGTACAATCTTTAACAGAATTAAATATAATTGTGTTAACTATGTTTTAGCAAAAAATGTGTCTGGAGCCATAGGTGCGTATAGTCGTCAATTGGGATATATAGGCAACACAATGGAAAATATATATACATATCTAAGAGAGTCAACAGGCAGCTGACACAACGCACCTCGAGCCTACATAGATAATAATGTGCCTTTTATTTGTGCATAACATACATTTAAAGGGTATATTATAATTTATAGACAACAAAGTATTACCAGCTCATCACTTATCAACTTAATTACCAGCTAATTAACTGACTGACAGGTGAGATCATTTAACATCACCCGTAGGAAACTAAAAGCAAATGGCTACATACGTGCATTTGTCCAGATTATGTTTTGTTGCTCCTCTTCTTGCTTCTTGCTCAGTCAGTTTTGTTTTCTGTCTCTCGAAGCATCCTCGATATTGACGTGATTTTCCAAACTTGGAAGTTGAGCAGCTAGCAAGAGGAAGAAGAGCGCTTCAAGGCACGGGTTTTTTCCCTGATTCAGATCTGGCTGAGATTTCAAAGCCAGAGTAAACAAAATGCGCATCTTCTCACACTCCCTGAACTCCAACCGCGTTTTGGACAGTCTTTAATGTGCGCATACTTTCTTCGTGGAGTCCGGTGGAGTTTCCTGGTTACGTCTGCTATGCCTTTTGAATATTTACCCCGCCTCTCATCCGTGAAGGTTTGGATCCTGCATCTGCGCATGTACAGGAACAACCAGTAGAGGGCAGCAGAGCGCCGTCCACACGCAACGCTGCCTGGAAAAGTGAAACCTGAAGAAGTGGATTAAAGTCTGTAATTTCATGTGTAAAGCTGTACATTTTAGCATATATATATATTTTCATTAACATTAGCAGGTAACGTTTAACCTTCTGCAACCATAGACTGTAAAATTAAAGAAATACTAAATAGCTTGTTTACCTTAATAGAGTTCGGGAATGTCCACAGTTACCATGGAGATCCGCCATCTTTGCAGCTGTTAGCAAACATTTCCATAGACTAACATTAGCTAAAAACAATATAAAAAGTGGAGAAAAAAACAGTGGAACGACTCCGTTAGCTGCTGAGATACTGCTGGTAAATACATCTAACACACTGTGGTCTCCATGTGTTTTAATGTAAACAATAACTCCAGTATTTTCACTTTTAAAATCTCCATTTGTCTACAATGGCTGCTGATCCCATAATGCTTAGCGATATGACGTCGCATTCCCGAATTCTATAGCCTAACCATGGATCTATAGAGTTCGGGAATGTCCACTGTTACCATGGAGATCGGCCATCTTTGCAGCTGTTAGCATACATTTCCATAGACTAACATTAGCTAAAAACAGTATAAAAAGTGGAGAAAAAAACAGTGGAACGACTCCGTTAGCTGCTGAGATACTGCTGGTAAACATATCTAACACACTGTGGTCTCCAAGTGTTTTAATGTGAACAATAACTCCAGTATTTTAACTTTTAAAATCTCCATTAGTTTACAATGGCTGCTAATCCCATAATGCTTAGCGATATGACGTCACATTCCCGAACTCTATACATCCTTTTCGTAGTCCGTCCGGGGGAAAAGTGTTAATGGGATGATTGGAGGGTTTTTCGTCTCCCCCTGATGTGTCGAGCCAGAAAACCACAATTGCAACTTGACTGCCACTGGGGATTAGCACCTATAATAAACTAATGGAGATTTTAAAAGGTAAAATACTGGTGTTATTGTTCACATTAAAACACTTGGACACCACAGTGTAATAAATGTATTTACCCATAGTAGCTCAACAGCTAACCGAGTTGTTCCACGGCTTTTCCGCCACTTTTTATACTGTTTTTAGCTAAGTCTATGGAAAATGTGTGCTAACAGTTCATGCTAACAGCTGCAAAGATGGCGGATCTCCATGGTAACTGTAGAATTTCCCGAACTCACGAAGAAGAGGCTAACAGGCTACAATGTAAAAGAAGTCAAATAATAAAATAATAAAAAATAATATTAATAATAAAAAAGCTATCTGTCAATGAGGTTAATGGGCAAAGCTAACTGCGGGCTAGCGCCACTTAAAAAGTATTTACAGCCAAGTTTGAGTGAAAATTAAAAAATCTCTCCCTTCGCCTTTTCTGTCAGCGTAGTATTTACTCTCACAGACAATTAATAAGTTAAAAAATCGCAACTTGCTACGACACCTGCAGTTGCGCTTATGGCCTCTAGGGGCATGAGTTACTGCTTTAACTGTATGACGTTAACTCTTTCTAACCCTCTCAGTTTTTTGATTCATGTTTTATTGAGAAATTCTGAATAGGTGGAATTGAAAAGGATGGGTTTTGGTTGCAAATTTCATGCCTTACAGAATTATTGAATGAGAAGTTATGGTAAAAGAAAATGTTTGTTGGTGCTAGCAAAGATTTTCCATAGACCAACATTAAAAAGTGGAGAGAAAAAAAGGCGTAAAAAAGGCGTGGAACCAGAGGTGTAGCACAAAATCCTGGGCCCTGGGTACAAACTATCTTACTATCTAATGTGGTACTATCTAATGTGTTATTAGCATACCACATTAAACAGGAGGACTGTTTAATGTGGTATGGGACATAGGATATTTGTGCTGGGAATAACAACTTCACTTCATGTTTAACTGTCAGTTGCATCTAAGGTCCGCTAGAATAGCCTAATGTTAAATAAAAGCACATAAGAGCGAGGCAAGAGTAATATCTTTTTCCTAGCTGAGTGTCATTGCATTGCTAGAAAAAAAATCTAGGATTTGACCAAAACTAGCCTCTCTTTAGCTTTAGAATTAAACCGTTTTCACCTATGGAGAGCTTAGAGTCTCAGCTTTCAAATGAGCCATAGCAAAAAAAGAAAAAAAGAAAAAATGGTCTGGATTGTTGGCACTCTATAGCTAAATCCTATATATATATATATATAGGTCAAGTCGACCTAAAATATTTTGGCGTTTGTGCCCCTTTTTCTTCAGAAATCTGTATTTCTAATACATATTTGGGGAATTTTCTTTATTATCAATGACAAGTTTTGTGTCTCATTATTTATTTCACAACTGAAACACAAATCTGACTTTTACGCTCAGTTACTCAAATATACACAGCAAGTTTGGAGATTCGGAGATGATTAGTGTTTTATGCAACACTCTCCTTTCTGATTAACTCCTCTCTCCTCCTCTCTCCTCCTCTCTCCTCCTCTCTCCTCTCTGGATGGACGTTTTGTGAAGAGGCAAATGCCTAAATATCTCAGTTTCAAGTCAATTTTCAAGACATTGTTGACACGTTTTGAAACACCACGTGTTGCCACAGATCGATCGCTTTTATCGTGTGTGTATTTAAACAGCCTGGTTCTCGGATTGAAGACTTTATCAGGATGTTTCTCAGCCGTCCTTGGACCGATTTTGACCATTTAAAAACTCAGAGAAATGTTAAAATCACTGTATTTTTTTAAATAAATATATTTTTTTTAAAAATATGTTTTATTTTTTAATAAATATATTTGAAAAAAGAAAGAAAAAACTGTTTTGATCTGGGTTTGCTGCTGCTGGTCAGAACTAGATTCAGCAACACTATTCTGGTGCACTCAGGGCTTTCTACTTTATTGTTTGCTACTGTTTCAATGTTTTTAAAGCTATTGATATTCTGCACAAGATACACCCGTTTACAAACTATTTTCCTGCTGTTTGTTGCACATTTTCAGAGGAGCACTGAAGGCAGTACTCCGGTCTCCTCTTCCTCTAAAACGCTCAGGTTGGGCCTGATCAAAATAAATAATTACTTTCAGTTTTAGCCTAGTTTTCTGTCGACTGAAATCCCATGTAAATTTGGTGTAATACATAATGTACCATGACCTTTGACCTGGGAAAGTGGAATCTACCTTGTAACCTAGCAACAGTACAATGGACATATAATTCCAATATGTGCCCATATATGGCCTTTCCAAAATGACATGACACAATTCCATACTGGAATGTTGGTATATCGCTATAGTTACCTGGTCACATGTGCTGTCCCAAAAGTTCAGTTCACATCGCGAGCCGTTCAGTGCAGTTGTGTGCAGCATATCTCGAACAGTTTTGAAGCAGTTTTGTTCCGTTTGTACGAACGTTTGTGACATTAGTGAAATGGAAAACGCCCAAAACATGTCCTACAGCGCTACAGAAGGTGCTGAAGCCTTTTCAGCAAAACACAGGCTGATCCAGGAGATGCAGGGGCTTCGAGCCAGGGAAAGAGATTGGAGAGAGGAGAGAGACGTTCTCCTTCAGCGAGAAAAATGGAGACAGGACAGTGACAGGCTCAGGCTGTCCGCCTTTCAAGCCAGAGACAGACAGTGGTCTGAGGCCCAGCTGGAGAATCAAAGACGCTGGTCTCACTTCAAAACCGTACATGCCCAACAGATTCAAGACTTTGAAAACTGCGCACAAGAGTTCAAAGCACGGGAGGAGCTACTGTTAAAAGTGTTGCATGAAGAGAAAAGGCATTTAATAATCGAAATTGACTCTGAAATTGTGATCCCTCAGACGACAAACACGCAGGGGTTCGAAGAAGTCAAGGTTAAGCAAATGTATTTTGGCCCAGCGAACACCGACAACATTAGCTACAGCCACAAGTCTTACAGCGCTACAGAAAGCACTGAGGCCTTTTGGGGAAACGAGAGGCTGATGCAGGAGATACAGGCGCTGAGTTTAAGAGAACGACAATGGAGAGACGAGAGAGAAATTCTCCTCCAGAGAGAAAAATGGCGACAGGAGCGGGACAGGCTCTGGCTGTCTGCGTTTGATGCCAGAGAGAAACAGTGGTCAGAGGCCCAGTTAGAGAATCAAAGACGCTTTTGTGAATGGAAAGTCCTACATGACCAGCAAATACGACACTTGGAAAGCGTCGCACAAGAGTCCAAAGCGCGGGAGGAGGTTCTGTTAAAAGTATTGAAAGAGGAGAAGCACCATCAAATAATCAAAATTCAGAGAACGTCTGACATTTTGATCCCCCAGACTTCAAACACGCAGAGTTTAGGAGAAGTCAAAGTTCAACAAACAGTTTCTGAGCCAATGAGCAGTGCCAACATTAGCTCTGGCCTCACTAACCACACGTTGGTCACATTTGGGGATTTTCCCCCAGAGCTCGAACGCGTTCTGAACGATCCTTCAGTGACGGTGGTCCAAATGGAGCCACTAAGATCTTCTGAGGAACATCCCAAGACAGTTATGAAGTCTGAAACGTTCTCCACCCAAAGAAGAAAGAAAAATCTCAGAAAAATGCAAGCAAATAAGCAAGCTGCTGAAATAAAAGAAGTTTGTGAGACAGAAAGTGCCAACATTAACTCTGGCCTCACTAACCACAAGTTGGTCACATTTGGGGATTTTCCCCCAGAGCTCAAACGCGTTCTGAACGATCCTTCAGTGACGGTGGTCCAAATGGAGCCACTAAGATCTTCTGAGGAACATCCCAAGACAGTTATGAAGTCTGAAACGTTCTCCACCCAAAGAAGAAAGAAAAATCTCAGAAAAATGCAAGCAAATAAGCAAGCTGCTGAAATAAAAGAAGTTTGTGAGACAGAAAGTGCCAACATTAACTCTGGCCTCACTAACCACAAGTTGGTCACATTTGGGGATTTTCCCCCAGAGCTCAAACGCGTTCTGAACGATCCGTCAGTGACGGTGGTCCAAATGGAGCCACTAAGATCTTCTGAGGAACATCCCAAGACAGTTATGAAGTCTGAAACGTTCTCCACCCAAAGAAGAAAGAAAAATCTCAGAAAAATGCAAGCAAATAAGCAAGCTGCTGAAGTAAAAGAAGTTTGTGAGACAGAAAGTGCCAACATTAGCTCTGGCCTCACTAACCACACGTTGGTCACATTTGGGGATTTTCCCCCAGAGCTCGAACGCGTTCTGAACGATCCTTCAGTGACGGTGGTCCAAATGGAGCCACTAAGATCTTCTGAGGAACATCCCAAGACAGTTATGAAGTCTGAAACGTTCTCCACCCAAAGAAGAAAGAAAAATCTCAGAAAAATGCAAGCAAATAAGCAAGCTGCTGAAATAAAAGAAGTTTGTGAGACAGAAAGTGCCAACATTAACTCTGGCCTCACTAACCACAAGTTGGTCACATTTGGGGATTTTCCCCCAGAGCTCAAACGCGTTCTGAACGATCCGTCAGTGACGGTGGTCCAAATGGAGCCACTAAGATCTTCTGAGGAACATCCCAAGACAGTTATGAAGTCTGAAACGTTCTCCACCCAAAGAAGAAAGAAAAATCTCAGAAAAATGCAAGCAAATAAGCAAGCTGCTGAAGTAAAAGAAGTTTGTGAGACAGAAAGTGCCAACATTAGCTCTGGCCTCACTAACCACACGTTGGTCACATTTGGGGATTTTCCCCCAGAGCTCGAACGCGTTCTGAACGATCCTTCAGTGACGGTGGTCCAAATGGAGCCACTAAGATCTTCTGAGGAACATCCCAAGACAGTTATGAAGTCTGAAACGTTCTCCACCCAAAGAAGAAAGAAAAATCTCAGAAAAATGCAAGCAAATAAGCAAGCTGCTTAAATAAAAGAAGTTTGTGAGACAGAAAGTGCCAACATTAACTCTGGCCTCACTAACCACAAGTTGGTCACATTTGGGGATTTTCCCCCAGAGCTCAAACGCGTTCTGAACGATCCGTCAGTGACGGTGGTCCAAATGGAGCCACTAAGATCTTCTGAGGAACATCCCAAGACAGTTATGAAGTCTGAAACGTTCTCCACCCAAAGAAGAAAGAAAAATCTCAGAAAAATGCAAGCAAATAAGCAAGCTGCTGAAGTAAAAGAAGTTTGTGAGACAGAAAGTGCCAACATTAGCTCTGGCCTCACTAACCACATGTTGGTCACATTTGGGGATTTTCCCTCAGAGCTCGAACGCGTTCTGAACGATCCGTCAGTGACGGTGGTCCAAATGGAGCCACTAAGATCTGACAGGCTGATCCAGGAGATGCAGGGGCTTCTAGCCAGGGAAAGAGAGTGGAGAGAGGACAGAGATGTTCTCCTTCAGAGAGAAAGATGGAGACAGGACAGTGACAGGCTCTGGCTGTCCACCTTTCAAGCCAGAGACAGACAGTGGTCTGAGGCCCAGCTGGAGAATCAAAGACGCTGGTCTCACTGGAAAACCGTACATGCCCAACAGATTCAAGACTTTGAAAACTGCGCACAAGAGTTCAAAGCACGGGAGGAGCTACTGTTAAAAGTGTTGCATGAAGAGAAAAGGCATTTAATAATCGAAATTGACTCTGAAATTGTGATCCCTCAGACGACAAACACGCAGGGGTTCGAAGAAGTCAAGGTTAAGCAAATGTATTTTGGCCCAGCGAACACCGACAACATTAGCTACAGCCACAAGTCTTACAGCGCTACAGAAAGCACTGAGGCCTTTTGGGGAAACGAGAGGCTGATGCAGGAGATACAGGCGCTGCGTTTCAGAGAACGACAATGGAGAGACGAGAGAGAAATTCTCCTCCAGAGAGAAAAATGGCGACAGGAGCGGGACAGGCTCTGGCTGTCTGTGTTTGATGCCAGAGAGAAACAGTGGTCAGAGGCCCAGTTAGAGAATCAAAGACGCTTTTGTGAATGGAAAGTCCTACATGACCAGCAAATACGACACTTGGAAAGCATCGCACAAGAGTCCAAAGCGCGGGAGGAGGTTCTGTTAAAAGTATTGAAAGAGGAGAAGCAGCATCAAATAATCAAAATTCAGAGAACGTCTGACATTTTGATCCCCCAGACTTCAAACACGCAGAGGTTAGGAGAAGTCAAAGTTCAACAAACAGTTTCTGAGCCAATGAGCAGTGCCAACATTAGCTCTGGCCTCACTAACCACACGTTGGTCACATTTGGGGATTTTCCCCCAGAGCTCGAACGCGTTCTGAACGATCCGTCAGTGACGGTGGTCCAAATGGAGCCATTAAGATCTTCTGAGGAACATCCCAAGACAGTTATGAAGTCTGAAACGTTCTCCACCCAAAGAAGAAAGAACAATCTCAGAAAAATGCAAGCAAATAAGCAAGCTGCTGAAGTAAAAGAAGTTTGTGAGACAGAAAGTGCCAACATTAACTCTGGCCTCACTAACCACACGTTGGTCACATTTGGGGATTTTCCCTCAGAGCTCGAACGCGTTCTGAACGATCCGTCAGTGACGGTGGTTGCTCCACTAAAACACAAGGAAAAGGGAAGAAGGGCCAGAATAAGCAGAGAGACGTGAAGACAGTGAGAGTTCACCTCCTATAAGGCCATACTGCTGTTTTATTTTAACTTTCAACAAATTAATATGTAAAAAGGTCTAAATTACTTAAATTAAAAAATTAAAAAGTACTTTAAAATACAAATTGGATAAAAATGTCTTCAGTTAAATGATAACAGTGGCTTCTAAAATATGAAGATATACTTCCCAGGACAATACATATTTCAGCTCCCATTCGTTTCCTCTGCAGGCCGGAGCACTGAGGCAACAAGCGGCCGTCCCAGGAGGAGAGCGTCCCGTACAGGGGACCAGAGCCCAGACAACGTTGAGCTGAGGAAACAACTTAATGCAAGTGCACGGGCGATGCTGCTCGAACGACGGCAGGCCACAGATCGAGGACCTGCAGCTGCGTCTGGAAGCCGCTGACCTCGGAGTCCTGCACGACGGGGGGTAGGGGAACATCTGAGGGGAGCTGAACCAACGAAAAGCTGATCTGTGATCAGAGCGGTCAATCTGCTGCCATTGGTGTGACAGGAGGGGTTAGGCGGAGGGGGGTGAGGTTTAGGACAGGGCGGTGGTTAGAGGATGGGGGGGAGTGGGGCTGGGGTGGTGGGTTTAGGACCGGGGGGGGGGGGGGGGGGGGGTTCACTCACACCAATTGCATCAAATTAGCTTTTTCTCAGCTCAGTTCGCTAGAGATTTTATAGGCAAATGAGCGAGGGGTAGGACATCGCGGGGTAAAATCGTCAGGGGTAGGACATTGCGCGGGGGAAATTAGCGAGGGATAGGGCATCGCGAGGTAAAATCGTCAGGGGTAGGACATTGCGCGGGGGAAATTAGCGAGGGATAGGGCATCGCGAGGTAAAATCGTCAGGGGTAGGACATTGCGCGGGGGAAATTAGCGAGGGGTAGGACATCGCGCTGTAAAATCGTCAAGGGTAGGACATTGCGCGGGGGAAATTAGCGAGGGGTAGGACATCGCGCTGTAAAATCGTCAAGGGTAGGACATTGCGCGAGGGAAACTAGCGAGGGGTAGGACATCGCAAGGTAAAATCGTCAGGGGTAGGACATTGCGCGGGGGAAATTAGCGAGGGGTAGGACATCGCAAGGTAAAATCGTCAGGGGTAGGACATTGCGCGGGGGAAATTAGCGAGGGGTAGGACATTGCGAAATAAAATCGTCAGGGGTGGGACATTGCGCGGGGCAACTTAGCGAGGGGTACTGCGCTTAACGGACTGGGCAGCGACAGATTAGCTTTTCTGAGTTCAGCTCCGGTACAGATGTGTCTCCAAACCACCCCGTGTGCAGGGCCCGGGGCAGGGCTCCAGGCAGCTGCAGTGGACCTCGCTCTGTGGCTGCTGTCGCGGGCAGCACCGCTGTGCACCTGCATTTAGGTGGTTTCTTCAGCTCAACGGTCTGGGCTCAAGTCTCCTGTGTCGGGACACTCTCCTCCGAGGACGGGAGCAGTGTGGCCTCAGAGCTCAGGCCTGCAGAGGAAATTAATGTGAGCTGCTGGTTTTGCAAACCTATACAGAGTTTAGGAATGTATGAAAAATGTGCAGAGCTGGTCAGGAACTGTGTTGTCTTCAGAAGTATATCTTCATATTTTTTAAGCTACAAAAATGCTTTAACTGAAGAAATGAAAAGAAGTACTTTGACTGCAAAATGTAATCTATGATGGATGAGTAACAGTGCCTTCTAAAATATACTTCTCAGGGCTAAACACATATTTCACCTCCCATTTGTTTCCTCTGCAGGCCGGAGCACTGAGGCAACAAGCGGCCGTCCCAGGAGGAGAGCGTCCCGTACAGGAGACCAGAGCCCAGACAACGTTGAGCTGAGGAAACAACTTAATGCAAGTGCAAGGACGATGCTGCTCGAACGACGGCGGGCCACAGATCGAGGACCTGCAGCTGCGTCTGGAAGCCGCTGACCCCGGAGTCCTGCACGACGGGGGGTGGGGAACATCTGAGGGAAGCTGAACCAACGAAAAGCTGATCTGTCATCAGAGCGGTCAATCTGCTGCCATTGGTGTGACAGGACCGGTGTTAGGAGGGGGGGTTTAGGACAGGGCGGTGGTTAGAGGATGGGGGGGAGTGGGGCTGGGGTGGTGGGTTTAGGACCGGGCGGGGGGGGGGGAGGTTCACTCACACCAATGGCATCAAATTAGCTTTCTCTCAGCTCAGTTCGCTAGAGATTTTATAGGCAAATTAGCGATAGGTAGGACATCGCGGGGTAAAATCGTCAGGGGTAGGACATTGCGCGGGGCAACTTAGCGAGGGGTAGGACATTGCGAGATAAAATCGTCAGGGGTAGGACATTGCGCGGGGCAACTTAGCGAGGGGTACTGCGCTTAACGGACTGGGCAGCGACAGATTAGCTTTTCTGAGTTCAGCTCCGGTACAGATGTGTCTCCAAACCACCCCGTGTGCAGGGCCCGGGGCAGGGCTCCAGGCAGCTGCAGTGGACCTCGTTCTGTGGCTGCTGTCGCGGGCAGCACCGCCGTGCACCTGCATTTAGGTTGTTTCTTCAGCTCAACGGTCTGGGCTCAAGTCTCCTGTGTTGGGACACTCTCCTCCGAGGACGGCCGCTTGTGGCCTCAGACCTCAGGCCTGCAGAGGAAATGAATGGGAGCTGCTGGTTTTGGAAACTGGTCAGGAACTGTGTTTTTTAAGCTACAAAAATGCTTTAACTGAAGAAATGAAAAGAAGTACTTTGACCACCTCTACTTGTCCATCATAGATTACATTTTGCAATCTATCAAATTTAGTCTATAGTAGTTGTAATGTACTTGATAATAATTTAATTATTTTGAAGTACTTCCTGTTTGATGATATAATATCCTGTGTGCTGAATAAGGAAGTGTTTAAATCTGATTGTCATTGCGGGAGGGAACATGGCACCTTATGGTTATGGTTTTTAGCTCCAAGTTGGAAAAGGTAATATTTGGATTCATTTAATGGAGTATTTGTACTATTTGTGTATGGATGTTTATATCGTAAATTGTTTTGCTTTTAGCTCTTACGGTGGTTACTTTGTACAAAATGGAAATAAAGAAAAAAGACACGAGATCCACTTGTATGCTTCATCATTACGACTGGGATGCTTCAGTAAGAGCTTTTCCTGAAAACAAATGCTGCAAAGATAAACATAAGGGCTGAAAATTAGCCACCGACATTGTGAGTAAACTGTTTTGGTGCTTATATGAGCCACTATTATGAACTAAACAAAGAGCTCTGCCACTGTCAAAAGTAAAGGACAAATAAGACACGCTGGACATTATATGTTCTGTACCAAGACATTTGCAAATATTTAAAAAAAAACAAAGACGGCAAAATATATCTTTTAAAATGGAGCGTGAGATTAATTAATTTCACCTATCATCCGAGTACACTACAAGTACATAAGTCTTTCCAAAATTTCTTGGGATGTCCAAAAGAAATGTTGTATTGTCTCAGGATGATCTCCACAAAAAGAGTAGTTCACATCAATGTCCCTTTTGAATTTAGTCATAAAAGAATTAACTGGATAATATTTGTGGATGATTTTGTATGAAACCTCTTACTTTGTTACTGTTATCAGAAATTTGTTGGGAAGTGTCCATATATTTTTCCATGAAATATTACCTACAAATTGGGTCAGGGTTAGGGTTAGGGTGTATTCATATAGTAACAAGCATAGATACAGACGGCATCTTGTCATAGAAGGGGGCGTGGCTTCGCCGAGGGGGAAAATAGAATCTTTAGAGAAACACATTTGTTCACTCTTTTAAGCCATTTTCTGGTGGAATATGAACTTATTTACCACACATAAATAAAGTCAAGTGTAAATCAGGCCCATGTGGATATTTTCTCACAGCAGATTGTTCAGTAGAAGTGAAAAAACGGCAGTTGTAGCTCACGCTAGCTAACCGTTAGCATTAGCCCGATGCTAGCATGTCGCATCAAGTTAGCATTCTCCGTTTTTTATGTATTTATGGGCTGTTGAACCACTTTGCGCCTCTCCATGTCTTTGTTTCTTTATTTAGTAGAAAACTATATTCATAAATCAGCATTTGTTAAAGTTGTTTTTGAATGATTAGAGAAAGTTTACATTTTTATTTAATCATCTTACACACTTTTTTCTAAATCTTAAAATAGTAAAAAAAAAACACACACACATGGCTGCTTTTGGCAATGCACTTTTAATATTTACTCTTATTCACCGCCTTCTCATTTCTCACACACAGCACAATGTCCACATGGTTCTGCACAGTGTTTTTTTGTTTGTTTGTTTTTTTCAGTTTGCCACTCCGATGATGTCCTTGTATTTCCCCGTTAGGCTCTCGGTCCTGGTGGTCAGATCCTTCATCACGGAGAACAGTCCTCTCAGGTGGAAGTGGAACAGTCCCTCCATGTCCAGCAGCAGTGGCTCCAAACCCGACCCGTCCGCCGCCTTCCTGTCCTCGGGGGAGACCAGGCCGCCCTCGACGGTGTTCCTCATGGCCTTGAGCGTCAGGTAGTTCTCGTACAGGTCGCGGCAGGACTCCTCGCAGTCCCACAGCTCATCCGAGGGCACGTCCCGCAGGAGGCTGGGCAGGAGAACGGTCTGCTCCATGTCCCTCACCGCCGCGCTGTATCTCCGAAGAGCCAACGCCAGGCTGTTCTTGTAGAGTCGAGCCTCGGGCGACTGCATGGTTCAGGCTGGGTGTTGTTGCAGGGCAAAGAACCAGCACGGTCTTATGATTTATAGTAGAAATTACGTCAGAACATCACCCGATATGTTTAGAAAGCATCGGAGGCAAAGTCTTATCTTTATTTGATTTACGTGACCTCGCTTTTATAGACACCGAGCTGAAATGCACTAAAGTGGCCTTTTGGTAAATGTGTAATCGAACAGGCCATGGGTTTTAAATGACCTCGGGGGAAATGTTTTTGTTGAGTCTAAGATGGGCCAAGTTGACTTTGGCTTAGGTTTAATAAAATAGACTTTTCATAAAAGTTTCCCTTGGAGCATCTTTGAGACTGATTGACTTTCATCTTGGCCAAACTATTGTGTCATTTTTTATCAAGCACCCACTGAACTTCAAATATTACACTGGATTACACTGTGGCATTGATCTCTGGAAATCAGTAGTTGACAGCGTGCTGTTACTATTTTTGTCTGTCATGTCATCCAGGGTTACTCCAGATACCCGTGGCACAGCAGGGCACTCAGTTATACTAGAGACCTCAGAGGCCCCAGGACCACCAGTCTCAAGGGTTTAAACAGATGTGAAGAATTTTGTAACTTAAATTCTACTCACTATCACTCAAATTCTGGTCGCGTAAAGCACAGGTCTTGTGCCTTTTGTGTCAATTTCTCCATTTTTTTCCCACAAAAGAGAAGTGCTTCCTGAATGTCCAGAATACTGTAATTCAAGCAGTTCTTATATTTGAAGAGTTTCGTGGTGCTAGGCTAGTGCAAGGCTAGTGCATTTCTATGGTATCAGCTAGCCTGCATTAAAAACAGTCTGACCCGCTCCACAGTGCACCTGAGGCAAATCAGGCCAGATTAACCATATAAATGTCTGTGTCGATAGAATAATTTATTTTAAATTTAAAATACCTTATATTTAAGCAGCATCTGCTTCGTGTTTGTATAAGCTACGCAGCGGCGGAGTGATCGGCTAGAAAATAGTTCCTCAAAATGTGATCATTCATGTGATGCAAGGTCAGTTATATTCCAAAAATTCCTCTATCGACACAGACATTTATATGGTTAGTCTGGCCTGATTTGCCTCAGGTGCTCTGTGGAGCGGGTCAGACTGTTTTTAATGCAGGCTAGCTGATACCATAGAAATGCGCTAGCCTAGCACTAGCCTAGCGCCACGAAACTCTTCAAATATAAGAACAGAGCATTAATTAAAAAAAAAAAAAAATCTCCAGAAATCAGCAACACTCTGGATAACTAGGAAATGAGGCCCTATGTTAAAAATCCTGAAATATCCCTTTAAGCTCGTGCATGAGCACCTTTTTGAGTGACAGTGCAGGATTTTAGAGGCAGGGGCTCATTTTTCACATTAGGACATTACTGGAATATGCAGGGGGAGGAAAATATGTATTTTAACATTTTTTAGCTCTGTATAGTCCCTTTAAAGCATGTCAAAATGGGCCAATAGCCCTCCAACACGTTTCAGACAAACCAGCCTTCATTTGCCCTTCCTGATGTTTTTGTTTGGCCCATGTCCCTCCTCCCCCCTTATAGAGCCATAATTCTGATGTCATTTATGACGCTGGAGCTCATAAGAGAATAAACCCTTCATAGGTGACAAAATGCGCATGTCAAATGAATGAATGAAGCAGTCCCAATACTGCATGGTTTAAAAAACACATTTTATATCAATCAATAAGGCAACTTTCACTTTTGTTCAATGACAAACTGTACTACATGGATGTATAATGAACCACTGAGTTTTTTCAACATGTCAAAGGTTCCTGTGGAGACATTACATGAGCAACAAGCGGACTCCTTTTCCTGCTGTAAACATTTGATGTTGTTTTTTTATGCTGCTCAAGTAAACTGAATAAATGAATCTAGCTAAATGACAGTGATTCCAAAGCTGTCCAAGACATCAAGGACATATCCTCCACGTTGTCCTGGACAGTTCTGTAAACCCAGAGGTCAGCGCTCGATCAGCTCATAATGAATTCAGTCCGAGCTGCGTCAGTCTCTCTCTTGACCCGACCCTTCACCGCGGCTCGCTCTGGCACCTTCCTCGTCCTCGGCCATTTCAGGTCACTTTGTCACGATGAGGGCCGGCCGGCAGCTTTGGGAATGCACAAAACAAAGTCCAGTTCAGGCTGTTGTGTTCAGCTGACGGACGTCCTCTTCTGTCCGTTCAGGATGATCTGCAGGACGTGGGTGAGGTCCATCATTTTGCCCAGCATCTCCATGATGTCGTCATGCTCCTTGGCCCCGCTGATGAACTCCTCTAGAGTCAGCTCGCCTGCAGCAACAAGAGCACAGTCAGCACAGGCAAAGTACAAACATGTACAATAGATACAGTAGATAAACTCTGCTCTCACTCCTGAATACTACTAATGGATGTTATTCACAAAACTTTATCTTTGAGGATGCTGATAAATCACTGTGGCAATGTTTCCTCTTGTTTTCATCTCTTTAAACCCATGGATACTTTACTACTATGGTTATCTTTAAAGGTACACTGTGTAACATTTTGGATTATACTGTTACGGCTAAACAAAACATGCTCCTAATGACCAACACATCTCTCAAATTCTACTGCCTTTTGTTACATCTCCATGGAGACGAGCTGGAGACGCACCCACTCCCAATAAAGTTTACAGTATATCTTAGGAGGGGTGAGCCTCATAAATGTTTGTTTGTACATTTATGAGGTATTCTTTAGTGATGAAAATATCTGTCATGATATAAATGCTTGTATTTCAATTTTATTTATTGGGTAAAATTCTACGCGGTGTGGCTTTAATAGAAACAGGTGTATCACCACATCAAGTGAAGAAAAGCTCTAAGATCAGTAACATTTTGTCTATAATCATGATAAGGAAAATAAAGATGTTACACTGTTGTTGAGGTCTGTATTGGAAAGCAAACACTGCTCAAATCTTTTCTTCATTTTTACATTTTATATTAAAATGAGATGATGTGAATTATATTAAAATGACAACAGTTGTGTCAATACTGTATAAAAAATCTGATGATAAATACAAAGCCAAATTTTTTACTTTCTGATTTCTCTTGAGGAAAAAGGTATATGTGCCGTCAACAATAACCTGAACCTGTTTTGGAGGGGAATCCGACTGCTGTGACACGTTTAAGCTGATGTTCTCGAACGTAATGTGATAAACAGCACGTCACAGGAGTCAAATGAGGCTTCTGGCGAGTGGAACGGCAAACCACATCAAGGTAAATGCTGACACCATCCATACCTTTTGTTTTAAAGGCACACTGCGTAACAGTTGGAGTCTATTGTTGCCAGTTTTACAAAACAATGACCAGCGAGACACAAAAAAATTGTCATTTTGTAGCGGGTAATCAAAGCATAGTTTTGGATCAGGACCTAACCTATATCTCATATTTAACTGTGTTTAGTCAATGTCTCCATGGAAACGAGCCTCCCAGTAGTGTAGTGTGTAGAGTGTAGTACAGTCAGGTCGGAGGAGAGGTGAGACACTTACAGCAAACACATGTTTCGGGGGATTTTTTAACTATAAAAATATTGGTAATAAAGTAAATACTTGTCATTTATTTTATTTATTGGGGTAAATGTTCAGAAGCCCCTTATGTGAGACCAACAGGCCTGAGAATCATGAGGCCGTCCTCCCGTGGACCCACCACCACAGGAGGAGCCATAAGGGGCTGGTGCAGTGTGGTTTGGGCAGCTCCAACAGCTGCGGCAACGGACAAGTGGAAGAAAATGGATGGATGGATGGATGGATGGATGGATGGATGGATGGATGGGTGGATGGATGGATGGATGGATGGGTGGGTGGGTGGATGGATGGATGGATGGGTGGGTGGATGGGTTAAATGTTACATGGTGTCACTTTAAGAAAACAAAGTTTAACATAGACCTTACTGAAGAAGATGATCCCAGTGTTTCTCACACTTTTCGCACCAAGTGCCACTCTATAGAATATTTCACACTCCAAGACCTATGCTGGCCTAGATCAAGATGAAACCAGTTCTAAACCAGGTGTAAAGGGTTTAAAGTACACCTAAATTTGGCTAAATTATGCACTTAAGCATCTTGATCACTAGTCACTTTCACAGCTTGAGAACCACTAGAGGAGTTCCTTAAAAAAAAATTAAAACGCTTGTACCTTCTCCGTGTATGTCGATCCTCTCGTATATTAGATGCACGATCTCTTCTGGAGGAATGTCGTAAATCCGCGTGATGTCTTGAATGGCCTGGAGACGATCAAAGAAAGCCGACATTAGCATCGCATTACAAGCAAAGCTACTCCTTAAAGGGCCGATATCACGCACTCATTTTGACTTTCTCCCATGTTACAAAGCTCATCTCCCATTTAAACATGTACCAGGGTTTGTGACGCTTTCTTTAGTTTGGCCATTTCTGTGATGTTTATACTTTCACTTCCTGATTGGACACCGACAGGAAGTGACATAGATAAAAGACAACAATTTTTGACTGTTGTCGTGCCGACCAATGTAAAGTCAATGGGAAATGAGTCAAACTCCTGTGAAACTTTACCTTTATCCATGTCACTTCCCGTCAGCAGCTTAAAAATAACTTTTCTGCCCAACATTTCTTCATTAAAATCGCTGCTTCACTGAAATAAAATGATGATTATGCAACTGATGTTGTCCTTCTAAATAAGCATTAAAACCTCCTCTACCTTCTGTTCCTGTCCCCTCCCACTCCAGGAAGCCCTTCTTATCCATGTCTGCACTTATATATCTGTTTTGCATCAACGTTTTTACTACATGAGGATAAGGAAAATGTCTGAATGTGGAAATGTTTCTGTGACATTTAAAGGTCATCGATAATATCATTTATCGCGATATTTTCCTGCCTCAATGTATCGGATTTCAAATGTTCTTATCGTGACAGGCCTATGTGTAAGTTAAGGCTTTTATAAGGGTTTTAAGGGTCTTTGTTAAAGGAAAACTGACCTCTTTGCTTCTCTGTGTGTCTAAGTGTGTGTAATATAGTTTGCACAGATATAGATATAATCACCTTTTGCTGTAAACGTAAAGTAGGTTATGTATGTGTGAGCCGTGCCATATTTAGAGCCCGGGGTTGGGTAAGAACACGGGGGATTAAGAGTCATGTCTAGTTCACCGCTAAAGCTAATTCCGCTCTCTGACGGACTAAGCTTTAGCTACGGGAGCTTGGCACGACACCTTTTGATTAAGGCCCGCGATCTGAGGGCCTTTTTCAGGAAAATCCGCTGTACCTTGAATATCGTCTCCATCTCGTCCTTGTCGATCTTGCCGTTTCCGTCCTGGTCGAAAAGCTTGAAGTACCACTTGAGTTTCTGGTTGACCTCGCCTTTGAGGAGCAAGCTGATGGCGGCGATGTATTCTACGAAGTCTATGTAGCCGTCCTGAGAAGGGAGAAGGGGAGAGTATCGTTAGTGTGAGGACTTTTCAAAGTTAAAAAACATAATCAAGGCATTCACATTATGGGAAATCGTGAAGCCAAATCTACAGGTGAAGGTGTACATCTGCGTTTCTGCTGTACTATGCTCCTCATTTTTGTTTTAAATCCACTTTCAAACTCGAGAACAAGACACAATAGCTTTCAGCCTATTGGGAAAGGAACAAAATGGGGAAATAATCTATCAATCAGTGTTGAGGCCTTTGAATCCTGCTGCAGGATCAATGTCATTGACTCTACACAAGACCTAGCCTCCCTATGCAGAAAAGACCTGTCAATGCATTGAAACTGAAGGTAATGTTTGCAGGTTTTGTGCTTTAAATAGCTTATAAAGAGCTTGTGTTGCCTTATATGAAGACACAAGCACAAGTTCACTATAATGTAAGCGTGCCAGTCCTCATTTGAAAGACTAAGCTTTAACAACTGGGGTTAGATTGGGGTCAGATGGAAGTATTGGGAGTCCATTTATGCTCATTTCCAAACTGGTTTTAGCATTAGATGTGGCATAACCCTAAGTTTCTGATTGCATAACTGTCTGAAGCACCGACACAAGAATGCAAACATGCACAGCTTTTCCCTCATGTGAAATATCTCTGTCCTTAAATCAACATGATCATTGTTTTGACTACACTAGAAGGTCGTTTATTTAGCATTAGCGTCTTTGTTCTTGCAGATGTGCTGTGTGCGTGTGTCTCACCCCGTCCATGTCGAAGGTGAAGAAGACCTGGTCCACGTAGCTGCTCGCCTCCTCGGTCATGCCCGTCATCTGCAGCATGGCCTTGAGCTCGAACAGCGTGATGAGGCCGGACGGAGACTCCCTCATGAACTTGGTGTACCAGTGGTGCATGTCCTCCTCCAGGATGTCGTCCAGGCTGGAGCTGTGGCCGCCCATGGTGACTCAGAGGCGAGTGCAGTGCTCTGAATCGGGGCAGGTGAGGAGTGACTGAGGACTGACTGAAGCCTCGGGGCAGGAACAACCTCTAATCTTTAAGTCCTGACCCGCCCAAAGCAGAGATTACCTCCTAATGGGATAAGTCTTCTGAGAAAACGGCAGCGGACAGGAGTTTCCACAGCAACTGCATGCAATTTGATTTCGTATTTCCTGATGGCACGGGCATATTCCAGGATGACAATGCCAGGATTTATGGGGCTCACATTGTGAAAGAGAGATAATTTTCACACATAGTCCAGATCAAAGGCCCATTGAGAATCTTAATGGCATCAAGCATAGGTTTAAATGACTTGAATTGAGAATTGTTTTGAGCGGTTTTAACTCATGTAGACTTTTTTCCTGATCGGACCAAGAATATGCTTGTGACCCTGGTTCGAAGGTTATCGTGTTGAAATGAGACAGTACGTTGCCAATAGGACGAGAACTGCCCCGTTGGCAAATCAGTTAATATCAAATAAAGAGAAAATTAGCTGAAACAAGTCAGAAACTTCTCAGAACAAGTGAAATTATCTCGTAAAAATGCCCAAATACATCTTAACTAGTCTGTCCCGGTTTCAATTAGGCTGATGAAAGAATCTATTCAAAGATAAAAGATACACATTCTTAAATCCTGAGCTGACCCGACAGACCCGTGACCTGAGCCGCGGTCGCCCTGAGGGAGTTCCTCGGGGAAACTCCGAAGGGGAGTTCCTCTCAGAACAGCCGTATAATCCTTCCGTTACTCCAATTCTGCCGCGTGCTTTAAGCTCCTTATAAAATATATAAAACACCAGCTATTATTGTCCAGGTTAATTACAAACGTGTGTAATTTGGGAGCAGAGGGGATAAGTATAGCCTCATAGACTCATAGGATCCAGGTCACGGCTCATAATTCAGAACCTCAACCTCTTCAAACACAACTCACTGGGACTTTTCAGACAAGTACACTTCGTTTTTTCTGTTTCTGACGTCCAAACTAACTTATAGAGCAATTTTGGACTTTTGGACGAACTATATGTGTAATACTTAAGTAAATATTAGAAATTTAGTGTGTTCCACAGTTGAGGGACGCCTTACACAACACCCCTGTCTGTTCCCAGAATTACATAATTAGCAAAGATTGAAAATCAAGATTAAGAAATCCCAGCATTGCTCAATTTTCACATGACACACACTGCCCAGGTTAATCTCCCACTTCTCAGGAGTAGCAGCTAAAACCTTCCTCTATGAATGGACGAGGGTGATCCTCCTCTGTACAGAAAAGACTGGGGGTTCTCAATACATTTGTCTCTATATATTTCATTTTCAAACATAATTAAATATGATTCTCTTGTTTTACTGGTCAAAAAACGTTTATTATAGTTTATTCAGCAGAGAGTCCATAATGGTCCAGCTTCTTAAAAGTAAACAGCTAGCTTATAAGCGCATATTTCTTCTTCTGAGACACCTTCTGAGGCACCAAGAGCCCCCCTACAGCAGCAGAACAGTGGAGGCGTCACAAGAGGAGCTACAGGAAACAAGAAAAGGGACAAACAAGGAGGTATCAGGGCAAGACTCACAGAAAAGCCACACATGCCTTCTATTGTTCTGGCCAATGGACGTTCACTGGAGAATAAAACATATTAAACGCTCTTCCCAGCAGATGGAGAAAGACTGTTGCTGAGCGGAGGGAGCTGTGCAGAAGGAGGAGGGGGAGGAGCTGACCAGTGCAGGACACCACGCTCTGAAACAGGGACAAACCCAAGAGGCAATACACCGCTTCATAGGAGACTGAAGGCAGCCAGTCAGGTTACCTCCTTGTACATGACAAATAAAGCACTTACCTACTTATTTATAGAGTAGAGTCGATGATGATTTGTTTGTAGTTGTCATTTAGGGCCCAACACATACAGTGGGGTGTGAACATGCAGGTCTCAAATGTCTTTTGCTCATAAGCTGTTTGTTGACATTTAAAAAGTTGTTTTCTTCAGGACCATTATGAACTCTCTGCAGTAAAAAAAAAAATCGTTTTCCTTGATAATTTGTTGGAAATTAATTTAATCTTTTCCTTGTCCTACCTAAAAAATGTTTCCAGATTTGTTTGGAAATGTTATGCGAGTGTCACATCTGTAGGACCTTTTCATCTCATGCTCACGTTTTGATCCGGGGTTGCCTAAACTTTCACACACCACTGTAAAAGAATCTAGTCCCGTCTGCATTTTGCCTGTTTCCCTTGATATTTGCTGCTGATTGATTCCTAGATTTAAACGGTGGAGTTTGACCTATGGCTCACCCTGCAGTGATCTGAAAGGCCCGTGCAGAGGGAGTGCCTGTAGTAGCGGGAGAGGTGCTTTTATTAGCAAATCTGGCTTGAAACGATTAGAGGAGCTTAAAAATAGGACTGCGGCGAAGAAGACCCACCAGGGGCAGGTCTAAGGCGGCGATGGTGGAGGAGTCTGCGGGAGCGAGGTGGTGATGCCAACGCGGTCAGACAAAACATGTGGGTGCCGTGCCACTCGATGTACTCTGAGTGACCTTAGAAAGCGGCTTAACGCGGCTGATTCTGGCCAGAGTGGATAAACAAATGGAACCCTGTGGATCGCACTGTTTACAATGAGGGCTGCACAAGTCAAACCTATGCAATTGTATTTTTTAAAGATTTGTGAGCATTAGATTAAGCAGTGGAACGATGTAAATTAAGTATATTTTAAAGTGCATTCATCAAAATGAGCAACTTTTGAGCAAAACAGTTGATAAATGGATCAAAGGGATGGCAGAAATTTTGCATTTGAATGTGTTTTGGACCTTTTTTGTTGCAGTTTTGATGAATTTATGGTGAAAAACATCACACAATGTCATTATTTTTCAAAGAAGTTTTGATTCAATGCCTCCTGGAAACATGTTTAACAAACTGTCCCAAATATTAAAGAAATAGGATGCAGTTTTTCAGTTCAAAGCTCCCTCTGATTGGAACAGTTTACCTTTATCCATTCGTTCTTTAACATTGTTTGGTTTGTTTAGAGCCTCATTTTCTCACCTTAAAGGCTGTATACCTGATTTTTTTTTTATTGCAAACAATTAAAGGTGAAGCCATTACATTAAAATTTTAGTTGTGTCCAAACTCATTGGAAACTTTCCTAATGTATTTGTAGCATGCAAATTCTTTTCAGGGACAAGTTTATAGGCAAATTTCACAACTTGCAGGGTCACTTTTCAGGGTCACGTTCACAAAAATAGCCTGAAAGTTCATGAAATTGATACAAATGTTTTATAATTTGATGCACGCCGTTTTCCCTACAAGCATTTGAGTTTACAATATACTAAAGAAGGATACCATTAGTTTCATTCCATTTCTAGAAGTAAAATCAGGTATAGCTCCTTGTTTATGCCACTGTGTATCTGTAATTTTGTTCTTTTAGCTCATCTTTTGGAAAATGTATATTTCTGTTTTGTTACTTGTCTCAAAGTTTTCTGTTTCCTTTTGACTATATTTCTGTTGCTGTTTTTTTTTGTAAACCTTGTCTAAGTATCTTCAAGTTTGTTTTGTCTGTATCCTGTCTTGTCCTGTGTCTTGTTAACTGTTCGTGTCTTGTGTTTATGGACCCCCTCAAAAGAGAGATGGCCCATCTCAAGGGGAATTCCATCAATAAACTAAACTAAACTATCGAGAAAGTCAATGCTTTACACTGCCCCATGGAAACGTTTTGTGACTTAAGTTTAAAGATCACGATTTGTTTCTCTGTGGACATTTTAAACACGTCCATTTTTTGTCAATTTCTTGTGACATTTTTGCCATTTCTCGTCACTTTTTTGTCAATGTTTTCTCACTTTTTTGTCACATTTCCAAAATCCAGCAGCAAAAATGACAAAAATCCAACAAAAAAAAGACAAAAATCCAACAAAAAAATTACAAAAATCCAGCAGAAAAAAATGACAAAAATCCAACAAAAAAAGACTAAAATCCAACAAAAAAAGACAAAAATCCGGCAGAAAAAATGACAAAAATCCAGCAGCAAAAATGACAAAAATCCAACAAAAAAAATGACAAAAATCCAACAAAAAAATGACAAAAATCCAGCAGAAAAAAATGACAAAAATCCACCAAAAAAAATGACAAAAATCCAACAGAAAAAAAGACTAAAATCCAACAAAAAAAGACTAAAATCCAACAATGAAAATGACAAAAATCCGGCAGAAAAAAATAAGAAAAATCCAGCAAAAAAGACTAAAATCCAACACAAAAAATGACAAAAATCCAGCAGAAAAACTGACAAAAATCCAGCAGAAAAAAGACAAAAATCCAACAAAAAAGTGACAGAAGAGCAGCAAAAAAGTAATAAAAAAGTGACAAAAACATATAAGGGAAATAAAAAGTGACGACAATGGCTAGAGGAGGGAATGGATTTGGTTTTGGCGGGTGGCAAGAGGTTAATAAATCTCTCATGACATTCTCTTTTTTTCTAGAGATATATGCCTATTATCTAAATGAGGAAACAACAGGATAAATGGAGCTAAACTAAACATAATTACCGAATCGTGGAACAGTTATGTTGAGTGGAGTTATTCAGAACATCCTCTGCTTGTAAATATTACGGCTCAGATATATTATTTACTGCATTTCCTCATTTTCAGCTTGTTTAAGAAACACAGAGGGCGATATTCACCAGCTCCAAAATGCGTTTTTGATGCTCCCGAGTCCCGCTCCATGGCTTCACCTCTCCCACCTTTCTCTCCGTGCTTTGCGTATTTTGCGATTGGCTTGAAATACGACAAACCTCATAGTATTACAGGCTTATGATGAGTGCATTGGACATAAAGAACAAGGAAACAATGGGCCTGATAATACTGTATCTCCAGCTAAAGCTAAAATGATCATGCACAGTTACAAGCACATTTTGTACGGCGGCGTCACCAATGCCAAAATGTCAAATTCCCAAAGTGAGTCTTACACATTAATGATTCAATATTTGTTATAATAGTAAAAATGCTGAAAACAAACAGTCAGTTACGTTAAAAAGTCTCTGTTCTGTTCCTTTAAGTGCGACACTTCCAAATCAATCACACTTAAAGCATATAATGTGCTCACTTATTTCAGCAAAGTCATAATCAATTAAGGGATAAAAAAATGCCCATTGTGCATCTGACCTCGACGTTTTGTAGCCAAGGCTTAAAATCTTAATCTAGATTAATTAATTAGACACAGAGAAAAACACCCTAACTCCCAGTTCGCAGAATTAAAGTCTCTACGTCAAAGTATCAAGGATGTTTTTCCAGCTTAAGGCTAAAGTTAGCTCACGCACTTGGCACAACCCCTGGAGTCCTTCAGTTGTTTTTGGGGATATTTAGGGAGGGTTCGATTTTCTCTCAGCCAATCCAAAAGTGAGGGCTTGATCTGCTGTGGTGTCCTTGGGCAAAACACTTCACCAGCATTGCCTTCTGTGCGTATAAAGGACGGTCATGTACAATATCTGCAGACTTTTGGGGCGACAATGCCATTAACCGTCATTATCTGTGGCCCTAATCTCGGTTTCTATTTGCCAACAATAGGACGATCTGACGCACTCACTCAGGCGATGGACTAATGGCATTAAACAAATTGATTGGCTTCTTCTGGGAAATGTTGGATTGCTGACGGGGCCTACGGGCGGAGCCTCCTCTGATGTGGACAAGAGAGAAAAGAGCAGAGAGGAAAGAAAAGTGTGAGAGGAAATTAGGCCAGCGCCGCGAGACACCGACGTGAGGCTAATCCAGTTTACCTTAAGGACAGGGTCTTACCGCTACTGTATGGAAACAAAGAGTTAGCTGTGAGTATCCACTGTTTTAAAGTGATTCTTGGTGCTCATAAATGTGGCTCATGCAATGCAAATAAGGGTATTGACCATACAGGGGTTGATGTGTTGAGGGTTCAGTTCATCAACCCCTGTATTGAATTAAGATTGAAGCTGCAGTGGCAATAAAAGACTGGAACTTTCTGGTGCACCGACGAGAAATTCCAAAATGTAGTTTGTTTACACATCTGTCATTTACAACAGCAAACTTAAGCACTGTTTTAAACCTATAAGAAACAACTTCCTGGCCACCCTAGTGTTTTGTTGAACCGCCTTTATCTTTGATCACAGCACACATTCGCTGTGGCGTTGTTTCAATAAGTTTCTGCAATGTCAAAACATCCAGAGCATTTATTTTTCACCAAGATCTTGCATTGATGAGCCCGGTGAATCCTGGGACACAATAACCTGGTCATTCAGGATGTTCAGGTCACTTTCTGGGGGGTTCAGAGAGTCAGTGAACACAATTTTGTTATAATGAATGTTTTGTACATAAAGTTAGTCTTGTATTCATAATCTAAGAGGCATTTTTCTTCTTCTTTCCTCTTCTTGAAAGGCCTGATTTTATCACTTTCATTATTTGTATATTTTGAGTTGTTAGATGTGTCTAAAGTAATTCTTATCATTCCTAATGTATTTCTAACATCCCAGTTCTTCACAGGGATGAATTTATAACCAGAGTTTACAGCATAATAATGATAACAGCAACTTAACTTGAGGGGGAAAAACACATTATAATTAAATGAACCGTGTCTTGTCACAAATGTCCACTTTCACAGTTCAATTTAGGAAGAAAAAAACAATTTCATTTCTGCTACCTGAAAAGATATCAGGTACAGAGCCTTACATTACAGTTCTTTTAATGCAGAGTTTGAACCTTGATCAGTAGCTCCCTCTAGTGTTGAACCACTGATGATCAGTAAACGACAGGTTTTCCACTTTGACATTTCTTTGTGTAAAATATAAAACACATAAAAAATTGTCTCTTACAAACAAACACAAGAAATAATAAAGAAGATTTGAAAAATTATCCCTTTTATTCATATATTTGTCTATTTGGATTTAGCTCATGTGCAAATATGAATAGGTTTAAAAACAAAGTTATGTCTTTCTCTGTACAGTTTTCACATTTGTTTAAAAACACAATTATTAAAAATATAAAAATATCCCATATATTCTTTGAAATCACAAAACATGATACTGATTAACTCATCAAGTCAGTGCTCCCTCACACCACAAATAAATACCTTTCTGCACATACTGCCTCCTTATAAAATGTAATAATCAGATAAACACCTAAAAAAACACCTTAAAATTGAATTGATAAAATACCGTGGAAGAAATATCTGGGAAAAGCCCTTGTGGTTTGTTAAAAGAGTGACGAGCTTGTGACACTTGTGGTCAGCTGTAGTCGAAATAGAAAATACTGAGAAACAATGCAATAAAATATCCCACATTTCGTCATGTGGTTCTATTTAGTAAAAATATCAGATCATGTTTGTAGGAATATAATCTTAAACATAATAAGAGCTCATGGAGGCAGGATATGTTGTCGTTTGGAAAGGACACTGTGCTCCCAGACTCTAAATATGTCCAAACTGCTGCCACTCAAACTGAGATTGTGATAAATGTGATTAATCATGCCTGTATTTATCAATTCTGTTAAGCCTCAAAACACTGCAATAACCTTGGACAATTAATACAACTCGACGACTTTTAAAAACAGTCCTGTTCAAAAGCAACATGAGCTGCACAATGTTACAGCAATATAAAAAAGAATCAAATATCCACAGAGTTTGCTGCAGGCCACCATTTTTCTATACTGAGATATGTTCTTACCTGAGCTCAGACCAGTTGATACGTACCTGTCTGGTCTTTGTGTGTGCCCATGGAAGAGCGTGGTAGCTTCCAACCTCACCCCCGTTTGGAGCCATAGGAATATACTGGGAGAGGCTAATGCTAACAACATCACAAAGACCAGACAGGTACACATCAACTCATCTAAGCTCAGGTAAGAACATATCTCACTATGGACAAACGGTGGCCTGTTCCTTTAAAGGGGCTAGATGCAACTTGCAACCATTTTATACTCATTACTGCCACCTCAGGTCTTATGCGTAACTGCAGCTTCTATATTAAGCTCGTTCATGACGGCAATTCGGACCCGAATCAACACCTTTTTGAGTGACAATGCAGGATTTTAGAGGCAGTTGTGAACAGGTCTGAGCTCATTCTACACATTAGGACATTGTTGGAACATGTAGGGGGAGAAAAATACTTAATTTCAACATTTTTAAACTCCGTATAGTCCCTTTAAGTTTTGTCCAATGTTTCAAAAGAGCAAAATTGACAGTAATGTTGTTGTAATCCACTTATTTCCTTGGATTATGTTGCTGTAGCTCTCAAAGACACAAATCACACCCAAAAACCTAGCTTGGTCGTTCCCTCTTCTGCTGTAGTGTTCTCTTAAGTATTTCCTGGATTTTTTGTGTTGGAGATGGAACACAAAACTGTACTCCATGTTTTTAAGCCAGTTCTCCATCACTGGGCCTGTTCTGAGCAAACAGGCCCTCAAAGTTTGTTCATCAGGACGCTATTCACTTCACTAAAAAACAGCTTTTTTACTATTTGTTTATGTGTCAGTTCCATAACCACCTGCAAAGTCTTTCCCTTCTTACTTGGATTTCTTCACATAGACATTATTTTAAAGTATCCATGTTTCAAGCCTCAGTTTCTCAGGACTGGTCGACTGCGTGACCTGTTGAGACTTGAGTACGGTCATATTTGGAGTTGACCGCGCTGACCTGCTGACCCGTGTGTTTGCTTTACTCCGACATGTTTAGAGAAGCAGGCTGTATGTAGACGCGGTCAGACACGTCTTCCTCTTGGTCAAGTAGGAACTGCCTCAGGACGTTGTACACCATGGCTCTGCTCAGAGTGAAGCGGATCAGCTGACTCTCCTCGGCCTCAGGCATCAGGAACATCAGGTGGAACGAGGCCGTGACTGGATCATCGCTGTGGGCAGAGGAAGGAGAACTGTCAATATTATTTAAAACAAACACCAATGTTTTCCTTTGGTTATGGGGAGGCATGACACTGGACTATGTAGAGCAGGGGTAGGCATTGTAAAAAGACTGAGGGCCGAAGCCGACAGTTTTAGGCCAAGGTAAAGCACTACACTGGAAAAATGACCATCTTAAATGAGATAAATGACTTAAAATTGCTTGAATAAAGATTCTTTATGTTGAATTTGAGTCTGTTTGGACAAATCTAAGATAAAGATACAAATGCCAATGGAACAAGCATAAAACCCATTTTGAAATCAGACAAATGAACTTTTACTTTTAAAGGGGCTAGATGCAACTTAGCCATTTTATACTCACTACTGCCATATCAGGTCATGCGTGTAACTGCACCATCAATTCGGACCTGAAGTAACACCTTTTTGAGTGACAGTGCAGGATTTTAGAGGCAGTTGTGGTGAACAAGTCTGGGCTCATTCTACACATTAGGACATTGTTGGAACATTTAGGGGGAGGAAATTAGATAATTTTACCATTTTTAAACTCTGTATAGTCCCTTTAAAAAGATTTGTTTTTCACTTGAAATTATACAATATAATCTGTTAAGAGAATAATGACTTGTTCCATTGGCGATAAGATGTTTTATCTGATCTAAGACCAGACCAAATCTACTCAAATGTTAGATTGAATCTCTTAAGTCAAGTAGGTTTCTGTCATTTCTTCTATAATTTTGTATTTATTTTTTTCCAGTGCACTTTCTACAAATGCCAGAGTTGTACATGATATGACCTAATTGGGTGAATTGACAGTATTTCTCCCATTTCACCTAAAAAATGTTTCTGATTTGTGTCATTATGTTTCTCAAAATCTCCTTGAGGGCCCGAGGATCTGTGCTGGAGGGCCGGATTTGGCCCACGGGCCTGACGTTGCCTTCCCCTGATATAGAGGCTTCTCTCTGTAGAACTAAGGTGTTGTTCTGTGTGTTTTGTCATGTCTTTGTGAACTGAATAGCTGGACCAGAGAAAGTAACATAATAATAATGTGTAATGAGAACTGAGAACCATCCAGGTGATTCCCAGAGTCAATAATAAACACGGAGAGGCTGCGTTTCAGTTTCATGTAGCTAAAAACTGGATGTGAGAAAGGCCTCAACACTGACAATGTTCAGGCTGAAAACAGTTCTTTTTACCTGAGCATGACAACTGAAAGTACTTTATCTGCACTCTTGCTTTTTACTCGCTTGGCCTGCCAGAATACATGCTTTTTCAAAGACATGTTATCTATGAGCGAGTGTGATCTCCCATGAGTGGATCGATCTTTTTACTGTAATTAATCATTTTTGATGTTTTATGGATTTATTGTATCTGCTTTCTTTTGTATGAATTGTGCTCTATAAATAAACTTGCCTGGCCTAATGACCTTTATGTTTGATAATCTTAGGATGACAGATCCATACATTTTGTCATTCACAATACAATGAAACTGTACATAGTGAAATTGTAAAAGTAAATAGTGATCGGACGATGAAATTACAGTAGAAAAACGGTAAAAATTACAGGTATTAAGAATATTTGACGTTACTTTGAGTAATTCTGATAAGCCACTTGAAATATCTGCCAAAAACAAAAGATTTATTTCTTATTTCAAGTAAAATAAGATGCATTACTATCTAAATGCACAGTGCTATAAAGGTATTTATTCATATTTTAGAATGCAATCGCAAGTTATTCTATTGACAGATTCTTTTTACGGAAGTCAAAGTGAAACATTGATATTTATTTCCTTGACCTTACACATATTATTGTTATTTCAAGAAAATGTTACTTATTTTACAGTAGTTTTTTTGCAGTGTGTGTTTCCAAAGTGATATTGCCTTGTGCAGTTATACATTTTTTACAATATTGTGATGTTTCTGCTAATGTAGCAATATATAGTCTATCGTTTGGAACCATTAGACAACCCTATAATTCCCAAACTTCACAAGAGCTTACCTTAAATTGTATATTTGACTTGTGGAGTAGTATCTTCCCAGGGCCGAGGAGTTCCTGTAGAGGTCGTCCAGCTGGTGCAGGGAGAGGAAAAACAACATAAGCTTTCACATATTTTGGAAAACGCCCTGCAAAACACTTTATCCTGGAATTCATAGCATTGTGGCGTTGGCTGGAAAAGTAGTGATGACCCTGAACGGTGGGAACTCCTCATTATAAGTAATTCCCACTGTTCCTGTAGTTTATTTCAGGTTTTTAAAGATCTGTTTTTCAATCGACTTCCTGAAAGGTATAATGTTTCCCTTTACTCAGTTCTTTTGTGACTTCAACAAAAAATGCATCTATTTTTTCCCTGAACAAAAAGCATCGTTATCATCTGCGACCATCACCATTTATATTTTTTGCAATTCTTCACAGATTTAATTAATAAACAATAAAAACAGCTTTGGCCCCAAGACTGAGCCTTGTGGAACGCCACGAACAATATCATGTCTTGAGGAACAAACATAACATACTGCTGTCGTTCATGTACAGTAAATAGTCCGGTCGACGATATCTAAAGCTTCATTATGATCTTGAAGGAGCGGGTTAATATTTTGTGCTCTCAGGTATGTTTGCTGCTGCCGGGGTGTTTACCGTTTGGCAGATGGAGCCCGACTGAGAAGCCATTTCCTTCATGTTCTATTTGCTTAAGCCTCGAGCTGCCTGTGTCGCTCTGTTTACCTACTTTGCATTTCAGGACATTCATTCCTATAGTGACAGCGCACATTACAAGCACAGCAGACGGGCCTTGTTTATGTTTCATCGATACAGAGTTTATTGGAATGGAAACAGTCTGGAACATGGGCCCAGTGCCACAAACTAGCAAGCCACAACCCAAAGTAGATTTTAATTTATAATGAATAAATGAAGTAAAATACTGTATTTTCCCACAAATTGATGTTGAACAAACATCAACGGGACTATACAGTTTAAAAATGCTATAATTGTATATTTTTTCTCCCTCTATATGTTCCAGCAATGTCCTAAGGCTAGGGTAGGCAAGTTTTCTCAGTGGAGGGCCGATTTTCTTCATTGTAAAAAGACCAAGGGCTGAACCTGACAATTTTAGCCAAAGGTAAAGCTTACAAATGCCAGTGCTGTGCATAATATAAACGACCTAATTTGGTGGTCTGTTTGGAAATTAATTGACAGTATTTCTCACATTTTTGCAGTACTTACCCCCTTAAGCTAAGCATTACTCCTATTGGCTGCAGTCGAGAGGCTTTTTATATTTGGGTAAAGCCAAACTGGAGAAAATATGCTCGGTTAAGGCAGGGGTTAAGAGGCTAAACTCTACAACGGTTAAAGTAGTAACCGTATTTGTGTAAAGTTATTATCATCTTGTGGGCCAAAGGTTCTATGCTGGAGGGCCGGATTTGGCCCCCGGGCCTGACGTTGTCTACCCCTGTCCTAATGTGCAGAATGAGCCCAGACCTGTTCACCACAACTGCCTCTAAAATCCTGCACTGTCACTCAAAAAGTTGTTACTTCCGAATTGCATGCACAAGCTTAATATAGAAGGTGCAGTTACACGTATGACCTGAGGTGGCAGTAGTGAGTATAAAAATTACCAACTTGCATCTAGCCCCTTTAAATAAACCTTATACATTTTAATTATGACCAAAACAACAGTCAATTTTACAGATTCTGATGTTTGTATACTTTTGAAAGAAATGCATCCAGCCGACAGGACGATGTCATACTGGTTCATTTGAGAATATTTTACAAAGTAAAGGCTCTGTGTTTAGTAGTACCTCAATCACTTTGTCTGTCGTTTAATTTAATTGTCCAGGCTGCTAAAATGTTATCAAAGTAATCCTGTTTTAATAGTTTCTGGACATTTAATGTTTTTGGCTAACTTCCTGTTAGCCAGTGGAGAGTGAAGGCTACTTCCTGTCCACATTTTAACGCAAATTGAAAATAAAATAAGATTTGAAAAACTAGAAAAAGAAGACAACTTACATTAACGTCAAGCTGAGCGTGTTTCAAAAAGTAATTTCAGATGGAGCTACGTTAACATCAAATGAACGTTAGCCTTTAGCTTCAGGGCTCAAACAGCTACAACTATAAACACAGAAGTCTCCTCTGAAAAGAATGATTTTAGACGAGACATGAACTAATGTGTTTTGATCTTGTTCAGGTCTTCATCAGCGCAGACAGGGAGGTGTTTCTCTGCTAGTTAAATAAGTATATGGTTTAGTATATAGTTAAGTATATCAATAAGTATATGTTTTTTGACTACAAGCAATAAGCACATACATTCTAAATTTGGGACTTTCGTCATTTCTGTGGCTGAAACACTGCGATATCAAACCAAACCTTCTTCTTGAGTTCCGCGGTGAGCGCTCGACTCTCGTTGGAGGTCGTCAGGTTAAGCAGCTCTTCAGTAAAGTTCACATTGGGCAGCCGGAAACTTCCGCTGAAATTTCTCTGCTTGTTGAACTGCGTTTTATCGTACTTCTCGTCTGGATCATTGTAAATCACTGTCATGGAAAAAGAAAGCGAAATATTAACTTCCCTTTAAACGCTAAAAGCACAGAAGATATTCCCAACCAACACAGTATTGCAACATGACCGGCCAATTGACCCTGAGATGCCGGCATTTCTTACACAATGCACTTCTCTGTAAAGATAAGTCACTGGTTATACTAATTGAGAGTCTTTCCGATTTAGATCCATGGAGAAACGGTGCCTCAGTGCGATAAGTAAACACCTTATTGTGAAAATTAGTGTGTTTCAAGGTTAAAGAGGCATAAAATCTGGGTTGAGGTAGAGTAAAATCACAGCAGCCCACTGTCCAAACTGAATTAATCATTTGTTTCAAAAATTAGTTGAATCCACTTTTGATTAAGGTTGATTAATCATATTCTGCCTCTTTCTTAAAGGGATATTTCAGGATTTTTGACATAGGGCCTCATTTCCTAATTATCCAGAGTGTGATTTCTGGAGATATTATTTTTGTAATTCATGCAGTTCTTATATTTGACGAGTTTCGTGGCGCTAGGCTAGTGCTAGGCTAGCGTATTTCTATGGTATCAGCTAGCCTTACACACTCCACAGTAGGGATGGGTGGATCGATACCAAAGTATTGATGCATCGATACCATACGGCTACTTTTTAAGTATCGATATTCGGCAAAAAGTAGCAATACTAATTTGCATCTGTAAAAAGAAGGCGGGGCAGCAATTATCAACACAAAAGGATGATTTATTTCTTTGTTCTGAGCCAAAACAGTCCACAACAGCAGCAAAGGCTTGAACTGAGCCAGGTATATCATTCTGGTTTAGGTTCTATTTGTCATATAAGTATTAATTAAAAATGTTGTTTATGCATTTAATTTCACATTAGTATTGTTTAAGTAACCAGTTTAAGTAGTATCATTCTAATTGACCAGTTAATTATATAAAATAACCAGTTATAGAAATGCATATTGATTGAAAAACATTCACCCATATGAAATGACCAGTATCGGTATCGACAAAAATGACCCCAAAAGTATCGGTGTCGTATCGATTCCAAACAAAGTGGTATCGCCCATCCCCGCTCCACAGTGCACCTGAGGCAAATCACTTATAACGCCAGACTAACCATATAAATGTCCATTTTTGGAACATAACTGACCTTGCATCACACGAATGATCGCATTTTGAGGGACTATTTTCTAGCAGATCACTCCGCCGCTGCGTAGCTTATAAAACCACGAAGCTGATGCTGCTCAAATATAAGTTATTTTAAATGCAAAATGGTGAAAATGCTCTAAACTGGTTCAAGTACTACCTCGAGGACCTTTGTCGAAATTGGCAACTGTGTCTCAGAGAAAATTGCCCTGACCTGTGGAGCCCCCAGGGGTCAATCTTGGGACCCCTCTTATTCAACTTGTACATACTTCCATTACTTCCAACTCTCTTTGTTCGGTTACTAGAAATAACCCCATGAAGTCTTCTGTGTGTGTTTGAGCGCTTTACCTTTGCACAAAGCCAGAGATACAAAAATGATGCCAATGAGGAGGACGATTATGAGGATGAGGACGACCCACAGTGGAAGCCTTTTATTACAGACTTTCTGGGTTAGCTCTTCTTTCACTTGGCACACAGCACTTTTCTAAAAAAATAAAATAATAATAACAAGAGATTAGTTCAACAAGAATTTAAAGTTAAGTAAAATGCTCATTTTGCCTTACCTTTTGCTGACTTGGTATCTGCTGACCTTCAATGTCAGGATTACCGTCTAAGACCACAGAATTTCCATTAGAGTGGCCATCATTCTACAAAAAGAAGAAGAAATAGACAAAGTTTAATAATAGTAGCATTATGATCCACATATGTTAACACGTACCTCTAATAACCTCTCTGTTTCCGGCTCATCTCTCCTTCGTGGAAAACCATCTGTTTCATCTTGAGGAACGTCCGGCTAGATTAGAAAAGGCAAGTTGTCGTAATGTGGCATAAATATGTTATAACGAGAGGTGAGTATTGCCGAAACAGTTACCAGAGTAAAAGTGAGGTTTCTTTAAAATAGATTTACATACATATTTAAATTAAAGGGGCTAGATGAAAGTTGGCCATTT
Source organism: Gobius niger (assembly GCF_951799975.1). Lineage (NCBI taxonomy): Eukaryota > Metazoa > Chordata > Actinopteri > Gobiiformes > Gobiidae > Gobius > Gobius niger. Next base: position 7,750,254 of record NC_136852.1, on the reverse strand, counting down.
TTATACTCATTAGTGCCACCTCAGGCCATACGTGTAACTGCAGCTTCTATATTAACACATATGACAGTAACAGTGCAGGATTTTAGAGGCAGTTGTGGGGAACAGGTCTGAGCTCATTCATGGCTGGAACATGTAGGGGGAGGAAAATATTTAATTTCAACATTGTTAAACCCTTCAAGTACAATCTCATAAAATATTTGATCTTCCAAGTTCCAAATCACGACGTCAACCTCGTCTAAACAAGGGGTGAAATTTAGGTTAGGTTAGGTTAATTTATTTGTACCCGTGGGTAAATTCGTTTTGCAATTCTGAGAACTAGTCGACGCATTAAAACACATTATACAAAGATAAAACATCACACATATAAAATATAAAACTTGTAAGTGCTCCACATACTAACAGGATGTGCCTTTGGTACAAAAACAACTGAAGTTTAAGCCACTTGACAGTAACAAAGATAAAAAACCCGTGTCGGGGCAATTTGATCCCGACTTGTTCATAAAGGAAAGGGCAGCGGGAACAAAGCTTTTCTTAAAACGGTTTGTGTGGCTCATTGGCATCAAAAACCGACGCCCAGACGGAAGCGATCGAAACTCTGAGTGCAAAGGATGCTCTGTGTCTTTTGCGATGCTTCGTGCCATCCTCTCTAACTGTCTATCATGCAGAAAGTCCAAAGTGGTCTGAGGCCAATGACTTTACTTGACCACTTGACGAGCTGATTCAAGGCGTTTTTGTTTCTAACAGAAGAGCTCCCGTACCAGGCGACCAGGCAAAGAGCTGGGTCGCTTCCATGAATGCCCGATAGAAAAGTGTCATCACAGTTTTATCTACATGAAAGAAGGACAGTTTCCGAAGGCAATACAGTCGTTGGTGGCCCTTTTTTAAAAACAGCAGCACAGTTTTCATTAAAATTCAGTTTGCAATCAATAATTGTTCCAAGATACTTGTAGGACTCCACACACTCCACTTGTTGTCCCTTTATATATGTTACAACATGTGGGAGAGCGCTCTTCCTAAAGTCCATGATCATATCTTTTGTTTTTGCAACGTTCAAGAGAAGATAAGACTCATCACACCATTTGACAAAATCCTCAACAACTGGGCCATGCTGACTTTGATTTTTGTGAAGTAGACTTACAATAACTGAGTCATCTGCGTATTTTGAGATGATTCGGTTTTCATGGTCACTCTGACACAGTGTACAATATAAACAACAGGGGTGAGAGAACAGAACCTTGGGGTGAGCCTGTCGAAACAGTGCACTGATCAGAGAGTTCATCATTGACTCTCACTCTTTGACTTCTTTTAGTTAAAAAGTCAAGAACCCAGCCTACAATGTTTAAATCAAGGTTAAAATGTTCCATAAACGGCTTATGTTTAACCACTATTTAACCAATATTTGACAAATCCAGAAAAATATATAGGCCTACATTTAAACACATGACTAAACATAAATGAAATTGTGCATAACTTCAAATCATAACAACACTGCCCAAGAAGTGACTTCCTGTTTCGATCCAGCACGACAAAATAAAAGCACCATATTATTCATTAGTTCAACTTTCTTTCTGCCTAACCATTAACAGACAAAACACTTGAAATGTGTGTATTTAATTATATTCTTGTTATGTTGCAAGTACCCGCTGATACTAATCAATGAGACGAGCTGTGTGCTTTTATTTTGGCGTGCTGGATCCAAACAGGAAGTCACTTCTTGAGCAGCGTTGTTATGATTTGAAGTTATGCACAGAGTCAATTGCAGATGACCCTGAGACACGATGAACCCAAAGTGTCACCAGTCGTACGAATAAACAAGCCTTTAAACCCAAACACACTCCCAGACCAAAAAACAGTTGCCACAAAAATAAGGTCACACGCTCTAATATTTGGTTACAGCACACGCTCGCTGTGGCGTTTTTTTAAATATGTTTCTGCAATGTCAAAAGAACCAGTGTTGCGTTAATGTTTCTCCAAGATCTTGTAATGATGATGGGAGAGTGTGACCACAGCGCAAAGTCTTTTCCAGCACATCCCAAAGATTCTCAATGGGGTTCAGATCTGGACTCTGTATGAGTGAAAATCATGTCTCCCTGAACCAGCCATATGAATCCTGGCATTAGGTGTGTTTGAGATGAGCCAGACGGACGCAGTTTTGACAGCCGACTGCAGACGCACAGGGCCGGTTAGATTTCTGTCCGACTTGCTCCAGACGGGCTCTGATGTCACGGGCACGTGGGGCACGGAAAGATCGTGAGACCCCAACGAGAGCAGCCGACTTGATCAGTTGCAGCTCGGGCAGAGACGACACGGGCTCGAGGAGATTTACTGAAGAGTGAACTCTGCTTCTCTGATCACACGTATTGGCATCTTTCTACATATAAGTATCAATAAAACTTTTCAAAACACATGTTTAGAAGGTAAAGAAGAGCCTTAAGTGTCGGCTAGATTTGCCAATAGCAAGATTTGGATTTGCCAATAAAACACGATAAACTGTGGAGCATTTCAGTCAAACTCCAGACTGCGCACGCTGTACATTAGGTCATGTTCTGTGTGGTATGAAGCAGCGGTTCGGTCCGGGTGGTGTGAGTGTGAGTGTGGTCAGTGTCCGGGTGGTGTGAGTGAGGAGAGGTCAGTGTCCGGGTGGTGTGAGTGAGGAGAGGTCAGTGTTCAGGTGGTGTGAGTGAGGAGAGGTCAGTGTTCAGGTGGTGTGAGTGTGGTGAGGTCAGTGTCCGGGTGGTGTGAGTGTGGTGAGGTCAGTGTCCGGGTGGTGTGAGTGAGGAGAGGTCAGTGTTCAGGTGGTATGAGTGTGGAGAGGTCAGTGTCCGGGTGGTGTGAGTGTGGTGAGGTCAGTGTCCGGGTGGTGTGAGTGAGGAGAGGTCAGTGTCCGGGTGGTGTGAGTGAGGAGAGGTCAGTGTCCGGGTGGTGTGAGTGAGGAGAGGTCAGTGTCCGGGTGGTGTGAGTGTGGTGAGGTCAGTGTCCGGGTGGTGTGAGTGAGTGAGGAGAGGTCAGTGTCCGGGTGGTGTGAGTGAGTGAGGAGAGGTCAGTGTCCGGGTGGAGTGAGTGAGGAGAGGTCAGTGTCCGGGTGGAGTGAGTGAGGAGAGGTCAGTGGTGGTGTCTCAGGAGGGCGCGCAGTAGAGCCGCGGTGCCGGTGCGCACTGCGTAAAGACGCCTCGTCTGAAGGGCATGTGACCCGAGCTTTGGACCTAAACCCAGTTGCTCAGACTTATGTCCAGAGATGACTCAAAGCACAGGACAGCGGGGTCATTCCTGCTTTATGTGCGCACAAATATTCACAAACATCGTGATAAGCTGCTTATTTCATTCTAATCTTTGTCATTGCTGAAGAAAGTAAATTCAAGCCATTTCAAACCAAACCAAACCAAACCTGACTTCCTCAATGTCGCTGCTCTCCCGTCTCTCAGTGTTTCTGAAAAGTGCGGACCTCGTACGGGAGCTCTTTAGTTTGCGTGGAGGAGCGCAATGTTTCACGTTCAGTTTGCTTTCTATAAATACCAACTTTGGCGCAGAGGAGCGGCTACGCAAAGTTTTGGCCTCATTTTGTGCGCAGCAGCTCGATAACTGAGGCCCCTGGTGATTCATGTTCATGTATTCAGCTCATTCTTTGGGCTCATAGTGTTGCTGAACCTACACTTGAACAATTACAGCAACCAGAAATCATATATATTTCAATTACTACTTTAAATAATTTTACTCCAGTAGCCCCAGAAAAGCTGTAAATATATAATACTAACTATAGTACCTACCACAACTATAAGGTACAATTTTCCTCAAAACTTACCCAAGTAATTGTGAGTAAATGGTAGTACCCAATAAGGCTGAACGATATGGACACATTTTCATATCTCGATATTCATGCCAGATATCTCCATACGATGCGATATAACTATAGGTTAGGTAAAAACCAAGCATTTTCCAACAAAATAAAAACATAACACAAAAGAGCGCAGTTTTATTGATGAAAATCTCTATCGTTTACATTTTGCTTCTTCTATTTTAATGCTTTGAATCTTTTTATCTCCATATCGATACGGTAACGATATATGAATGTTTGATGTTATGTTGGAAAGTTAACAAAAACACGTGCTGTAAGTTTAAAAAGACAAGGGTAGGCAAAATAAGCATTAGCTTCAGCCTATACCTTTTCGGTCATTTTTGTATGTTATGTTATGAAGAAGTATACTTAACTGAATGTAAATCTTTTGTCATAATTTTGACCGAATAAACTGAAACTGAAACTGATATATCTTTCAGCTCTACTACCCAGCTCAGATGTGAGTAGTCGTCGTACTCAGTTATATTTACTCAAGTACATATACTTAGGTAACTTTTTGATGTAATTGTACTTTTGCAAGTCCTTTTTTCGTACTACTTTTTACTTCTACTTAATATTAAAATGAAGTATCTGCACTTGTGTAAAAATGCCACCATGATTTCTTGTTTTGTTTACTTCGTTTTTTATACTTTTAATTTGTTTTTATGGTGTTTTCTTTCTCATAATTGACAGACTTTTACGCACAAACAGTTACTAGTTCAGTTAAATTAAATACTTTTTCACTCTTTCTTGAGTAAATATTTGGGCCACTACTTTTTACTTCTATCCTACTTGAGTAAAAATATTCTAAAGTAACATTACTCTTACTTGAGTACATATTTTGGCTGCTCTCCCCACTTCTGCCCATGGCTCCAGTTAAATATATTGTACAGCCGCTTTTCTGCGCGTGCACTCACCTGTCCATTTGCCAGCGCTGCTCCTTCACTTCCATTAGACATCGGCACCATTTCAATGTCAGTATTTGCGTCTCCCTCCATGGTTAAGACACCAATGGGAGTCATTTACACGAGTCCAGTTGCCTTCACTTGCGGAGAACCCGGAACTGCCTCTGCGTAAAGCGTAAAGTAGCGCCGCGCGGAGTCTCCAAGTATCCAGGGCGCGATAGGTTTCACTATAAAGGCATTCGTACAATCCTTCACGTCGCCTTATCTGAGGGGGGGTTACGGGAAGGGCTTGGGGGATACTCTCTCCCGGGACGCCTCCATTGACGCGGGGGGGGTGCTCGCTCGCTCGTCCCGTAGCGCGTCTTCCAGGTGAGTATCGAGACGGGACACGCTGACGCAGGAAGAAGGCGTTGTCTAGAGCGATAGGTGTCGGTCCGTGGGAGTCATGGCGCGCACGAGAGGCTGCTTCCCTGTTTACACCCACCAACACCAACCACCACCACCACCACCACCACAGACAGGACTGACATGGGCAACTCATCCAACCCCTCCTTTATTGTGGTTTGTTCCTAAAAATGTATTGTGGTTTGTTCCTAAAAAAACATTTGTATATATGTAATTACAGGGTTACTGCTCTCTTGCATTGTTTGTAGACAAAAAAATATATCACACTGGCTTTAACCCCCTTGACCAGTGCATGTTCTCCAGTGCATGTTCTCCAGTTCAGTTTTACCCAAATCTAAAAGGTTACAGCCTCTCTACAGATCTACAAACTGAATGGATCTTTTTCCTTGCATTGTTTCCGTGTTGTCATAGGATTTTTGCCATTTTTTCATCGCTTTTTTGCCACTCTTATATTGCTTTTTTTGGGGGGGGTCTCATTTTTGTAAATTTTTTGTTCTGTTTTTATTGTATTTTTGTCATTTTTTTTGTTCTGTTTTTATTGTATTTTTGTCAATTTTTTGTTCTGTTTTTATTGTATTTTTTTCAATTTTTTGTTCTGTTTTTATTGCATTTTTGTCAGTTTTTTGTTCTGTTTTTATTGCATTTTTGTCAATTTTTTGTTCTGTTTTTATTGCATTTTTGTCAATTTTTTGTTCTGTTTTTATTGTATTTTTTTCAATTTTTTGTTCTGTTTTTATTGCATTTTTGTCAGTTTTTTGTTCTGTTTTTATTGCATTTTTGTCAATTTTTTGTTCTGTTTTTATTGCATTTTTGTAAATTTTTTGTACTTTTTAAAAACGTTTTCATCCTTTTTTTGGGTCACTTTTTTCGCTGCTTTTTTGTTGCCTTTTCATCCTTGTTTTCCTTTTGTTTTTATTGCTATTTTGACGTGTTTTTTTTGTTTCAAGAAGCTTTTAGATTTGGGTAGAGCCAAACTGGAGACAATGTGCTCGGTTCAGGTGGGGGTTAAGGGGTTAAACCTTAGGCTACAACCCTCAAATAGCAGAATAATGGCGTGATTAAACAAATGATTAAAACCACAGGACTATTTCATTCAATTTACCCGAAGACACAGACGCTTTCTGTGGCTTCTCTTGCTTCATTTCTGCGTTTCGATGATGAATGATGAGAATGATGAGAATGTTGAGAATGATTGCTCATACTTTCCAAACCAGTGCACATTCAGTTTCTATTTTGGCCTTTTGTAAATCATTTGCTTTGACGCTCATCCCTTTAACCAACAACATCCCTTTAACCAACAACATTTCAAAGGCTACTTCAAATAGTGGATTTTTGTGGCTTGATCACAGTTATATTACACAACAACAAAAGACGCTGCCAAAAAGCAATGAAAATGTGACAAAAATGTGACGAAAAAATGAAAACAAAGACAAGGAAGAAGCTTAGATGACTTTTGAAGATCTTCATCAGCCGTTACACTGGCCTATAGGCTGTTAGATCTCAGGTCAAGAAGCTTTTAGATGTGGGTAAAACTGGAAAAAAAAGTGCTCGGTTAAAGGAGCTATACCTGATTTCTTTAATGGAATGAAATTTGTTTTGTAAACTCAGATATTTGTGGGGAAAACACTTAAGATCTAATTATAAAGCATTTGTAGCAATTTCATGAACTTGGAGGCGAGTTTTCTAGCATTCTTGTGAAAGTGACCCTGAAAAGTGACCCTGCAAGTATGAAATGTGCCTATAAACAGGTATAGGGCCTTTAAGCTGGGGGTTAAGGGGTTCATTCATAAATTAACGCCTTCAGTGAGGATATAAAAAGACTTGAAATTGCCGAAAGGAAAATCCAGGAATCATCCAGAGCGTTTCCAAACGTTTGACCAGTACTGCATGTGTTTGATCTGGATTCGATGGCACTGGAGAAAGAGTAACTAAATATCAAAAAGAAAGAGTAGCATGGTTATTTCGTAAAGGTGTCATGCTTGGAACTTCCAGCAGAGGGAGACAAAGTTCCACGATAAACTCGCATTTAAATGAACAGAAAATGAATGAACTTCACACATTTATCTAAATCCAGGGGCGTCGAACTCGTTTGGGTCGTGGGCCGAAATTCAGCCCCCACGGCGGCCCGCATATATTGTGACCTAATAAATAACAACAGTTTGAAGTTGCTATTGTAGCTACAGCTGCCCTGGGGCAGACTGACCATTTACCACGTGGCTATATGCTGTTTATATCCTGATCTCTAGTCCTCTGCTGGACATGTGTGGAATAGGTGGCGTTCACGATTTAGAATGTGATGATGTCATAATGTCAGGTGGAGGGCGGGGCCAATACAACTCTATGGGAGAAATGCAGTTTTTGTAAGAAAAAATATTTTTTATTTATTTGTATATTTTTTCATTTTTTGGGGACTGCTTTTTACGCAGTTTTGAGTTTCTCTGCCCATCATAAGGGAAATGGGGATGTGGGTAAAAAAAAAAAAGGGGTATAAAATGCAATGTAACACTTCAATAAAAAAAAATTGATCACAAAAAAAAAAAAGAAGAAATCTCCAAAACGAAAATTGACAAATATTTTTCCTCATCAGTATTTGATTGTGACTGGATTCACAAACCTGTGATATTATTGTTATATCTGAACTATTGGCCAACATCATGGTCATGTTTTCACATATCGTCATCACTTTTTGACGTTTTTCGGGGAAAATAATTGGACATTAGCTCATATGTGCTGCCAGAGGAGACAATGAACTCTGTGACAGTTTTTGTTTCATGTGGATTCCTCCAGTAATGACTGAGATATGAGCCACAAATCAAAGACATAAAAATATGCATTTTGTCAGTTACCACAGTTCGTTGTGATGTCACGTGAACGCAACCTATTCTTTCCTTTTTTAAATTTAAGCTGCCCCCTAGTGGCTGGAGTGGCCAACAGGTTATTTCATTAAAAATCCACAACTCTGCACAATAATGGGCTCGAGACTTACTTTTTTTTGACATGCTCAGGAATTCACGCCCCTCAAAAACCTTGACACACGTGATCTAAAATAACAGCTTGATTAAGATTATTTTTTGGGCATTAATTACATATTTTGATACGGCTTCATAACAATCGTGATAAAGTTATCCAGATTAAAACCGTTAATGGTGATTAAGAATCCACCTTTTGAATTTGCTCCATTAGTTTAGCCTTTTTACCATTTTCCTCCCTGTAACACGTGCAAATATGTGTCGATTCCTGGATATAACATCAGCGCTGTGTAATATATCCCTCAAACCACAACAGGCAAAACGCTCATTACACACAGTCAATTTTCTTATTTACATTTATTTGCATAATTTTCGAGGACCTGAGCCGCTCCACAGTGCAAAAGTATCAACAATACATTCTGCAGAGTACACAAAATATAGTCAAAGCAAATCCAAGACAAAAAAACACAAGTTCTTCATAAAGCTAGGAATGCAAAGTTCACGCAGCCCCTAGAGCGAGAGACAGGTATGATTTCCAAAAATAAATATCTGCGAGCATCTGAAGTATTAGTAACATGTTCATGATCATGACTGTGGCCTCAGTGTAGTAGCATTTGTTCATATATATATATAAAAGTACTGTTGTGTTCACGGCGGAGCAGCTGCTTGACTTAAAAACTGCCAGTGTTTGTCGACCTGTTCAAAGGACGGAGACTTAAACATAGATAAACGTGAAAAGAAAACGACTTAAAGCCACGATGCGGAGCTTTCCAGGTTATATCAGAAGTACTGAACGGGCTCCTTACGCTCAAATACATGCAGACAATGTTCTTATTGCTGTGGGTATTCATAACTAAGTATTTGAACCTTGAGCCCGAGTATTTGGTTGAAGTTATGGGTCACTCACAGTAGAGGCGCATGTTTCTAGAGGAAAGTTTAACCAAGAAAAACGCCCGCCAGGAAATTAATCCTTGGATTTGGGTGAAATGTTACACAGTGTGGCTTTACGTAAAAGTGATCTTAAGAGAGACACTGCAGGCAAAGCATTATTATTATTTTTTTTTTCAGTTTTGGGGCCTAATTGGTTTCTTAACATAATACAGTTTCACCAGAAAAAAAGAAAAGAAAACAACAACAAAAACATTATTGCACTAATTCAGTGTTTCTCCATAGATTTATATGGGAAACTGTCACTTCAAAGGCCTCCAAATGCATTTAGCTCTTACAGACTTCAAATTTTCCAGCCTTGGACTGAACCATATTTTTGAAGGTTTTTCACATTCTTAGCCTGATTCATTGGGTTGTGAATTTACAAAAAACAAGGCGAAATTGACATGTTTTCCCACTAATAAACAGCTTATTTGAAAACTAGACAAGATATCAACAATCTCCTCTGAAAGAGTCTTTGTAACTAATCTGTCAACAAAATAAAAAGATAAATTCAAACCTAGCTCGATCCATTATGCAGATTTGTTGCCAAACTGATGGGCCTTTTCATAGCCTGGGAATCCCCGTGCTGCTGCGTGCGCTCCAGTCATTTGGAGTCTGGGGACCATGGCCGAAATCTACACATGAATTTGGGACCAATCACAGAACGAGGAGGGACGGCAAGACGATGATGCGCCATTCGACACACGGGAAGCTTGTAGTTTGTTTATGAAAAAAAAAAAAAAAAGTTTATTTATGGATCCAACATGACAGCAGCGAACATGACGCCATCTTTCGATCAAGCTTTCGACCGTGTTCTAAATACTTTAGCTCGAAGGTTTACAGCGGGTACGTCAGACGTCATCTGATACGATGATACGATTGGCTGTGGCCACGTGCAGACGCATGATAGACATTCATAGCGCCCAATAAACGGCTATGGATGATCGTAAACCACACCTCTCCTACGAGAAAATGAATTTGTGGTCCCCAGACTAAATATCACTTGTGATATTTCGTCTGACGATAGCCAGGCTGGCATTTTTAGGCATAACAGGCCTTGTTTGTTACATAGAAAAAACAAATTGACAGAACCTATAATTTTTTCCCTCATGTCTATGCCAGAGTTTCAAATTGATATTTGTAAATTGAAAAAGTTTCCCTAATCACCTTATTCCGCCCACTTTTGCCTCTTTTTGCTTTGTCTCTGCACTTCCGTTGTCGAGCACTAAGCCCGTTCATTTAAACGGAGAAAGAGGGAAAATGTTCGCCACACAAATCTAATGTTTAGTAGACCGATTTGTGTAAAATGTCCAATATTCATTTACGCCAAAAAGTCAACACTGCACAGTTTCTCTGCTTTGTTTTCGTGTAGTAACTGATTTTATCTTGACTTTTCCAGTCCTATGTTAGAGGAGAAAAGGGGCGGGCACAGTTCGAACCTCAGGAATAATGTGAATTCACCTGCAGTGTCTCGCCTTAATTAACATATTTCACAAAAATATTGGAGTTTACATTGAACATATAACATTGACTGCACAGATTGATTTCAAAACTACAATCCAATCACAATTAATAGTAATGGCTTTGATCAGGGTGATAATTTCATGGCAAACAGTCGGTAAAGGGGGGGCCCATGTGAAACCGTCCTGCCCCCGGACACTAGAAAGTTCACTGACGGCCCTGGTTTCAACGTTTTTGTTCTTGAAAATCAAAAGCAAAACGCGGATGATTATTAGTTCACGCTTCACTTAAGTAGCTACAGCTGCCCTGACGCTGACTGCAGGTAATGTGGCTGCCAACCTGCGCTGCCATTCACTCACACACTCTCAGGCAATAACGGGTGAAGTGTCTCGTCTCGCCTCAATCAAAAGCATCTTCTAAACTTCCTTTGGTTTTAAGCTAAAGCTGGTGCACCCATGTTTATATCTATCTACATATAGCACGTTTTTATGGACCCACATCAGGACTAAGCATTTCAAAATCAGGAGGTGCGAGAGGTATCGTGGGAGCTACAGACCGAGTTTGTACAAATATCGGTCAACTTACTATCTGAAAACAGGGTGACAAAAATAATGCAGTGGAAGTAGATTTTACACACAGGCACTGGCTGAAAAGTCTGCTGCCATCTTTCAAATTACACCTTTAAGTGCCTATGACAGGTTTTCATGTTTTTGATATTAATTAGATTGATGGGACAAAGCCTGTGGTTGGTAGTTATGTATTAATCACAGGTTTAGTGAAGTGGCAACTTTATGAAGAAGAGCGGAAACAATTTGATGTTCTTATAACATGAAGAACTGGACCTGCTTGGCCCTTTTATACAGTATGATTTCACAGCGACAGTTCGTAAGTTAAGTTCACCTCTTCTCATGTTACGTCGTGAGACAACACCATTAGGGCCCGACCGATAAGGATTTTCGAGGTCCGATACCGATATGAAGGGGGTTGCCATGGCCGACATAAAGGCCGATATAGTGATTTCATTTGCTGTTGTTGTCTTTCCAATATTACGGCCCTCGCCTCTGGAACGACCTGAGGAGGAGCTCAGGGCTGCAGAGAACGTTCATGTTTTTAAGAGCAGGCTCAAGACCCACCTTTTTAGCTTAACCTTTAACTGACTAATCTATTTATTTAATCCTAATATATAAAATGTATATATATGGGAGGTTGTCCCAGGCGCATTGTTTTAAATGTTGTAATTTGTAAAGCACTTTGTGATACCTTTCGGTATGAAAAGTGCTTTATAAATAAAGTTTGATTGATTGATTGATTAAATCTCTCAAATAGCCTAAAGTTAAGCATTTATTATTATAGTAAAGGTTTCAATCATTTAAATATATAGAAATGTCGGTCGACCAATGTGAGGATTACAGATGGAAATTAGCCTAGTGCTAAATCTGGTGCAGCCATCTTTTAATGTAACTTCTCAGTGTCCTAAATATATATATATATATATATATATATATTTATATATATATAAACTAAACTACTAAGCAATTATCGGGTATTTTGGCTGATACCGGTGTGCACCACTGATATTTCTGGCCAAATTTTAGGCCTAGGAAGTTGTGGCCACTCATTTTAAAGCTCTGACTGAGCTCCGGTGCTGTAAACGGGAAGTCGCCAATTTTGGCCGATATTGAAAACATCCTAATATCGGCCAATATTATCAATAATATCAGCCGGCCGATACATCGGTCGGGCCCTAAACACCATTGTGAGACTGTGAGTTGTCTTGTAATGATTAAATTACAATTATTGTTGCAATTGAATAATTGATTAATTAATGAATTCAATTTGAAACAACTGAATCCATTACAACAATATATTGAACACTATTTCTGATTGAAAGCCGCATTTATTTTTAGGGATATTAGGGCCAATAATAATAACATTGTTAAATCATTCTTGAAGCAACAGGAGGCTTCACTTAATATGGTTCTACAGACTGTTTGGTATTAGCTGTATCGTATTGCCCTCTTATTGAAGTGATAGATACTGTATATTACATCAAATGTGTGCCACAAGGATAATGTGTAAATGTAGATACATATATTTAGATCTTTTTTCATGTGGCTATGATGTATTTTTCACAGTTGTCACGGGTAAATACTGTATATATATATACAGGGCCTAAGCATCTCTTAGTTATTGATGCACCTGTAAATACATTTTTGCAAGATAGAAAAAAATCTCCCGCTCACTGTCTTTCATGTTTAACAAACACACCTGTGGTTGACGTGCGAATCTCCTGCTTCCTAAAATGACTATGACTATGTTTCAAAGTGAAAGCTCCTGAGTTGTTGTGAGGTGATTTTGTTGAGAAGTTTGGGACCCCCTGTCATACGCACTTAAAAGTTTGTGCTGACAAACTGCGCACACAGCTTGAATGTTTCGTGTGCAGACTCTACGGTGCCTAAAAAAAGCATTAAAAAACAAAGCATTTCCTCAGTTCGCGTTCATTCGTTTTCATCTCTTGCTGCTTCGTCTGTCGTCCCCTCCTCCTCCACCTCCTCCGCCTCTCCCCCCTCACACTCAGCGGGACAGGGCTGCGAGGGCTCCTCCACTTCCGACCCGGCCGTGGCGTCTGCGTGACTCCTCGCCGCCGCCTCCTCCTCCTCGATCATGTCGCAGTCTCTGTCTTTCTCCGGGACGTCCAGCACAGGCGCGGCTCCGGCCTCGTCCCGCGCGGGGCTGTCGAAGACCTGATCGCGGAGGCCGTTCTCGCCGGGGCTGGACAGTTCACACGGGGACAGGGAACGCGCCGGCTCCTCCTCCTCCTCCTGGGTCGACCTGCGGAGCTGTCGGGTCGGAGGCCGGCGTTTGAACGACAGCCGCGCTCGAGTCTGGGGGCAAAACAACAACAGATGGGGTTTAGTCCCTGTGGCCAAAATAAATATTAACTCCACTCTGTCTCCCAGGTTTCCTCGGGACAGCAAAATAAAATGAGGACCTTTAAATGCCAATAAAATATGCACTTTTTTTCTTTAAAGTTTGTGGCAGTAAAAATATACCATTGTTTTCCACGTTCTTTATTCCCATTTTCGTTGAGAGTTTCACTGCTTTCACAATTGATACAAAATGTTCCGGTAAATTCCGCAATTACTTAATTACGTAATTCTGTGATTTAAGTTTTTGCGCAGTTAGCCTGAAGTGTGACATTTTTTCCCCCATTGACTTATAAAGGGGCTTCGGCAAATTCATGGGTCAATTTTTCACATTATTGGCAATTTTCAGCAATTTGTGTATGTTCAGCTTCAGTTTCTTTTCTACAGAATTGGGAATTCTGTCCTGTTCATTCTGTATGGAGACATCTCCCAATTAATTTTAATAGGATGTCAATTAGAGTTAAGTCTTTCAGCCCTTTCGGCGATTTGGAATTTATTCAGTGTTCTGCAGGTTTTCCATGTTCATCTTTAGGGAATGGGAATTCTGGGAATTGGAGACAACGGGAATGTTCATAACAGCCATTTTAGATCTAGCCAACTAATTTACAAAAGGCATTTCGGGGACGCCCACAAATGGTCACATGTGCAACTTTCTGAGGGGGAGTGAAAAGAACTACTTTCACCTACTTCTACACCACTACCTCTACAAATGCAACAAATGATAAAGATTACAAGACACAGAACGGAGAAAAGTGAGCAGCCCATAAAACATGAATATAAGATAAACGTTTATTGATCTCACAATGGAGAAATTCACTTCTTTAATTCTGAATGCTGAGAGTAAAGCTAACATTAGCTTGTTGCTACACGCTAATGGCTTTGAGGTTTTTCACTTCTACAAGACAATCAGCTTGATTTTCCCAAACCAGAATGAGACAAGGCCCCGATTTTACCTTCACTGTATTTGTGTGTGCTAAATATTTTGGTGGTTCGCTAGAATGACCCAAAAGCGGGTCACGGCACCATCACAAGCTTCTTCCAAGATACATTTCTTCAATATTGATAAACACTTCCATAAAAGTGTAGAATCTGTAAAAAAAAAAAACCTGTTGTTTTGGTCATAAATTCCGCTTTATAGCTATATTTAAAGCAGTACTAAGTAACTCTTGCCCCTAGAGGCTATAAGTGCAACTGCAGGTGTCGTAGCAAGTTGCGATTTTTTAACTTATTAATTGTCTTGGAGAGTAAATACTACGCTGACAGAAAAGGCGAAGGGAGAGAGGGATATTATACAATGGAAAAAAAAAATTTCACTCAAACTTGGCTGTAAATACTGTTTAAAGTGACGTTAGCCCGCAGTTAGCTTTGCCCATTAGCCCGTTAGCTTCTTCTTTGTGATTCTATTAGTGTGTATTGTTGGCTCCGGTCCGGTGGCAGTCAAATTGCAATTGTGGTTTTCTGGCCAGAGACACCAGGGGTAGATGAAAGACCCTACAATCATCCCATTAACACTTGTATTACCCCCACAGGGACTACGGAAAGGATTTATTAAGGTAAACACGTTACTTACGGCTTTAATAATTATTCAACATGGGACAAATTTAGTATTTAATGTGATATATCAGAAATTAAATTCTTATTTGGGTCGCTGCTTGGAACCCTAGGATTATAGTGAGACCTGACAGCAGAACGACTACGCTAGAAAACGTCTAAAAGATGACGATTTCCATAACAAGCTCCCTCCCCCCTCGGCTAGGCCACGCCCCCTTATTCTGTATCTATCTCACCAATAATAAAAGTGTTATTTTTCAACTCTAACACCAGAAAAATGAGCCGGCCCTCTTTGCTGCCTCCTCTTACACAGTGATTTGTGGCCCTTCCCTGCCCGTGTTTCATGGCGTGAGTGGCTCGACACGAAGGTGCTCAAGGACTTTAACGAGGCTAAAGGGATTATCCTCAGAGCCACGGTCAGATCTGCTCAAACAGGAGCTCCCACTGAGCGACACGTCAGCGCGGACGACATGTGTCCACTCTGACATCAGCACAAGGCGCCCAATGGAGGACAGCGGTTCAAGAAAGACAAAGAACAGATTAGAGGAACATCTTTGGCCGATTAAAGACTTAATTTGGCAAGTTTTTTTTTATGGATGACTTCTCAACCAAACAATAATGATATTTTTTGCCTTGCTAGACACTCAAACAAAAGAGTAGTATATGTAAAATCTTTTTTAAACTGTAATTAAGTAGTAGTTGTCTAAGTAGTAAGACAGTACAAGGCTAAAGCAGTGCGAGCAGGCCCACAATAAACAATGGAGGGCCAGATCTTGTGACTGGTGCAGTCCGTGCGCAACTCTAAACGCAACATAGTACACGCGCGATCTTGCATGTGGCGCAGGGTTTGCTGCGCCACTAGGGAGAGGGCGTTTTTTTTAAGAAAAAGAGGCCGACTGAAGCGTGGTTCATGACAAGCAGCACTCGCGCTACTCTTCTATGGCAACCTTCACATTATGTTCCTCTTTACATGCCTTGCCTTGTCTTCTTCCTTAGAATCGACGTCAAATTGAAAACAAAAGCGAAATTGCCTTGAAAAGTCTGTTTGAGTGTAGGTTACGCACGGGTTTACGTTGATACTGTAGATCAACGCGCACACCCCTAACACCAAAACAACAACAGTTTTCCATAAATAAACCACAAATGCCTTCAAGTGCCACAACACCACGTCTAATCTGTGTTTTAAGGAGACATGTCCATCGTGTGTGAGTCTTTACCTCCTGATGATGCTCCATGTGTAGCCACAACTCAGTCCAAAAGAAAGACATTTTACAGGGCGCAGAGCAACTTTTTTTTCTCCTTTTTTTTAAAAATTTAGCCGCTCCAAGAATCCTGCAGCTGTAGCGCAAATGTTCCAATACGCTAGTTTTCTTGCAATTACTGCATAACTCTGCAACTCCTCCGCAGCCGATATGACAGTTTCTGATCAGTTATTAAATCCTTTTCATTTCATAACTTTGCGCATTCGAACAGTGTCCAGCGCGAGGCTGCTCCTCTCTGTCCCGCCCGCTCATCTTGGATCTGCAGCGAGTGGCTGCAGCAGCGGAGGGACAGTTTTATTTCTTTAATCTTTATTAAACATTGCGCAGTGCATCACGCATGTTACGCGTTTACAGGAGAACCCCCCCTCTCGCAAACCACCGCCTTCCGCAGGTCTGGAGAAAGCGTGGGGAGGGGGCGGCACCACAACATCATAATGCGAGTCTGTCCCCCCCCCTGTCCTGCCCACTTTTTGCGCCAGGTATGACACTGAAGATTGCAAGGAGCGCCACCCGTCTGCGTCCTCGTCTTCTCTACAGCCTGCGCTATGAACCACAAGATCTGGCCCAGAGTGTACCGTCCTGATATGTTAAGTAAAAATGCTATAAATATTGTAGTATTCATGACAGTTATTGAGTATTGCAATATTTTTCTCATGCAGCGTTACATCTAACACACTAAATCCTGTATTTTACAATTTAAAATCTCCTTTGGTTAATGAATATATAAGAGAAATCTCAGTGGTTTTGGCTCAAGGTTGACCGATATATCGAGCCGATATTTGGGTATTTTTGTAATATCGGCTGATATCATGTCAATTAAAGGCCGATATCTCCATGACCGAAAATGGTAGCGACTTCCCGTTTTTAGCATTGGAGCTCAGTCAGCGCCTTAAAGGGACTAGATGCAAGTTGGCCATTTTATACTCACTACTGCCACCTCAGGTCATATGTGTAACTGCACCTTCTATATTAAACTCATGCATTAAGGCAATTCAGACCCGAAGTAGCAACTATTTGAGTGACAGTGCAGGATTTTAGAGGCAGTTGTGGTGAACAGGTCTGGGCTGGAGGAAAATACATAATTTTAACATTTTTAAACTCTGTATAGTCCCTTTAAAATGAGCCTCCCACAACTTCCTCTCCAACAGGGGAGCTGAGAAACATCATGGTCTCAAGCTTGTACATCTCTGAGGCTCAGATTATATTTTATCCATTTTATGTTGCAGATTTTTGCTTAGAATTTCAGACCCATACGAGATACTTACTGTTTTTGTATTGGAATAGGCTGATTTTTGTCTTTCAAACAAACCTCTGAAGTATCTACTGAAAGTGAATGTCCTGAATAAATCGGCCCTATGCCTTTAATAAAGCGCCCCCTGCTTTTACAGTTAAAAAAATGAGTGAAAAATTGGCCAAAATGATCGTCAATGGCCCATATCAGTCGACCTCTAGTTTTGGCGACACAATCGGGTGCAGTACCTTGGCCAGGCTGGGCAGGGTGGTTCCCTCGGCCGGCGTCTCGAAGCTGACCGGGTCCTCCTCCTCACTGGACTGCTGCGAGGGCCTCAGACCGGGGCTCAGACCGGGGCTCAGACCGGGGCTCAGGCCGGGGCTGTGGGGGGTCTGCGGGCTGCTGCTGGTGGGGGACAGAGGGGCCGGCGGCAGCTTCACATCGGGACTCTTGGGTGAAGGCAGCAGAGCAGTGGGTGACAGAGCTAAGTTGGCCTAAAGGGGAAAGAGATGTTTTCAGATGTTTGATTCATTTAAAGTTCTTTTAATGTACTTGTTTGTTTTTGATCAGATGGGAGGATACTTTCATATTATTTCATGTTTTGTTTGTCAAGTCTAGGGCTGGGTACCATTAAACAATATCCATATGGTATAATCGACTATCAAAAACCTAGGTTACGTGGTTGTTTTAGCTCAAATAAATGGTAAAAACCTTAAAGAAATACTCTTTCATGGAATAAATGAACATCACTGTTTAGTTTTTTGGTTCCAGAGGACAAAAACTATAGGTCTCAAAACAGTATTGTTCAGGTATCGGCATCGTAAACTAAGTATCTTCAAAGTACTGGTATAAAAACAATTGAATGGTACCCAGCCCTAGTCACATCTACACACAGCAAAAACTAATCTATAAAGAAGAAATTGTATTCAAGTGAGACTATTTGACCTTGATTTGAGTAGGTATGTAAGGGATAATGCACAACACTAATTATATGCTCATGGAATAAGTTTTTTTTTGCACTATCCCTGATTTTCTTTATCTAGTCGACGAATAAGCTTTGTCCTTGAATATACCTTAAGAACTGACATTTGTGAATGATTTGTGTAAAGCCTTTGTATGAGTTGTGAACAGGCAGGTAGTTGTTGTTTACTGCATTATCGTGCCAGTATTGAAACAGGATTTTAAACTCTCTCATGAAGAATGTGGATGTTAGTAATGTTAGTCATTTTAAATGTTGGTCTCTCCTTCTTTTGTTAAATCAGGTGCATGGCCTTCAACCTCTTAACCCCCACCTGAACCGACCACATTTTCTCCAGTTTGGCTTTACCCAGATCTAAAAGCTTCTTGGAAAAAGAAGCCTGAAAAAACAAAATGTAAATGAGGATGAAAACAGAACAAAGAGCGACAAAAAACGTGATGAAAAGGCAACAAAACTATACAAAAAAGTGACAAAAGAACAAAAGAAAAAGCATCAAAACGAGGTGAAAATGAGGATGAAAACGCAGTGACAAAAAAAGAGGTCAAAAATGTGATGAAAGACCAATAAAAAAGCCACAAAATTGCAACATAAATGTGACAAAAAAACAGAAAAGAGTGACAAAAAAGAGACAAAATGTGCCAAAAAAATGGAGAAAAAAAAGTGAGGGCAACATGAAAAAGAACTCGAGGAAAAAGATCCATAAAGCACAACTAGAGAAAATGGTTAAGGCGGGGATTTAGTGGTTAAATATGAAACAAGAACATCTTATAGCACTGAAAATGAGGTTACAAATCTTACTGTTCTTTAAAGTTACATCATAAATCTCCAAATATTACTCTATTGCTAAAATTAAGCTAAAAAAAGTGAAAAATTCCAGTCATTGTAACTCATGAAGATGCCGTATAACTCACTTTTTCACCCCAACAAGGCAACTCAAGGCGACTCTACCCACCTCTGCCAATAACAAACGGCTATAGGAAACCTGGAGTCACCCCCCGAGCCCCTACCTGCACTGGGGTGAAGAGGAAGAGGGAGAAGCGGCAGCCCTTTTGTCCCATGGCTGCCTCCTTTGTGAAGCTCGCACTAAAGGGATGATTCTGCAGCTTCAGCTCGGGCTCAGAGCTCCTCATCCCATTAGCTCGTTAATCTGAGCCCGTTCTGCTCCCAAAGCAACAGGAGCCGCCCCCGTTTCCATGCAAGCGCTGACACTCGCTGAACAGAGGGGGGCGCTGTGGCTTCAAATATCAACCCCCCATTATGAGAAAATCCTACATGATCTATATCTGGAAAGACTTACCTGCAGTTTCTCGATGAGTGCAGAGTTCCTCGTCCGGACTTTCAGAGGGTTGGGGGAAGTTAATGGTTTCTGGAAAAAAAGCAACAAAAGAAGGAAGATTTTATATAAATGTATCTACTTTTTACCCTCTTAACTCCCAACTGAACCAAGGACATTTTCTCAAGTTTGGCTTTACCCAAGTCTAAAAGCTTCTTGGAAAAATTAGGCAAAATAGTGACAAAAACAAGAAGAAAAAGCAACAAAAACGTGATGAAAGTGCAACATACATGTGCTGGAAAAGCAACAATAACAAAACAAAAGCGACAAAAATATAACAAAAAAGTCACCAAAAAAGAAACGACAAAGAAGCAACAAAAGAGCACAAAATCGTGGCGAAAACACAACAAAAAAGCAAGAAAAAAACAAACACGTAAAAAAAACCTACAAAAACACACAAAAAAGCACAGAAAAAAAACACGTAGAAAAAAACCTACAAAAAAATGACAAAAAAATAGACAAAAAAAAAACAGCCACAACGTTTTGCCGGTCTTAGTTTCCAACTTATGTGTTAAACTGACTCTCCTGCTGAGAAGCTTTTAGATTTAGGTAAAGCCGACAATACGCTTGTTTATAGGGAAATCAAAAACTAAAAAATTTAGCCCCAAAACACATTCAATTGCATTTTTTTTTAAATAAGATTCTGGATAATTTTTCTGTCAGTATTAGAAAGTTGCAGGGGCGGATCTAGAGGGGTGGCACAGGGCGGCAGCTGCCCCCCCTAGTAGAGATCTTGCCACCCCATTGATATCACGTACTGTCTCACATCTGCTCTAAAAGCTACAAGGCTGATTCATAGGCTCACTCTCAGTTAGTACTTTTTTACTTTATTGCTTAATAAGGAGCCAGGTGCCAACTGCTGTGGCTCCCAAGATGATGATTTATTTATGTATTTTTACAAAAGTTAAAATTGTATCTGAGTTAGAAACCCCCTACTTAAATTATGGACAATGCTACTATTTTGAAATAATTTTAGGAGGCTCAGGCGGCATCTAAACGGAAAAATTGCCTTACGATCAAGGAAAATTAACATTCGACATTGTGAAATGTGTTGCCACCCCAGAAATGATCTCCGACCCTGCTTGCCATCCCGTGATTTTTTTTTCTAGATCCGCCCTTGGAAAGTTGCCTGTTGTATCCATATGTATAAGGGACATACTTACAGCCCCTGCACCTCACTTTATGTCTATGTTAATATAACAGCAAATACAATCTGTCAGAGCCACTCACTTGTGCGTCTCCGTTATCGTTCTCTTTTTGGTTGTGGAGCTTCAGGGAGCAGGGAGGTCGTCTACGGAAAGGTGGCTGCAAAACATTAGATACAAATAGATCAAAACCTAAACTTTGTAAAACCTTTTGTTATGCCATGTTTTGTAAGGCATAACTTTAAAGGGTCAGTATTGTTATTGTTTTCTTGAGCGTCTCCTGCAGAAGTGCTGTGTTTCATTTTTGTTTGTCTGAGTCCTGCTGAGGGCTGTACTACGAGGCTGGTTGAACATGTCCTGGATTAGTTCCTCTGGGTCGACAAGTGGGTTTAGTTAACACTGGGTTCCTCTAAGAATTTCTGAGGCGTTTATGTGAAACAGGAAGAGTCATCGCCAAGCGGCCAATCACGGGAGAGACACAGACACAGCTCATCTGAATATCAAAATCTATCACTAAACTCTATGTGGACGAGAAGTAAGCCTTTTTCATGTAGTCGTCTTCAATCTGCATCAGACACAGTGCAGTAAAAGTTATAACACGGTGATTACTTTATAGAATCCATGTGCACTCTCAAATAAAGGACTTCTCTCGCTGCTGCTCAAGGTGTTTCCTCCTCTTCCCTCTCTGCTCCGCACTCACTCTCTACACCTGAGTGACAAAGCGCAGGATTCTCACCTCTGATTGGTCGTCTTTTTATCAAAGCTGGAACTAAACCTGGTCCAGGGCAGGTTTTGTGCTCAGGGCTTGTTTCCAAGGAGATACACCATGATATAAAGTTTTCAGGCTTTGTTATATGATTTTAAAGCAGAACTAAGTAACTCATGCCCCTAGAGGCCATAAGCGCCACTGCAGGTGTCGTAGCATGTTGTGATTTTTTACTTATTAATTGTCCGTGAGAGTAAATACTATGCTGACAGAAAAGACAAAGGGAGAGAGGCACAATGAAGATAAAAAAAAAATCACTCAAATTTGACTGCAAATACTGTTTAAGTGGCGCTAGCCCGCTGTTAGCTTTGCCTGTTAGCCTGTTAGTTTCTTCTTCGTGATTCCATTAGTGTGTATTGGTGGCCCATATCCGGTGGCAAAGTTGCAACTGTGGTTTTCTGGACAGAGACACCAGGGGGAGATGAAAGACCCCCCAATCATCCCATTAACACTTGTATTACCACGGAAAGGATTTATTAAGGTAAACAAGTTTCTTAGTACTGCTTTAAAGGTGCATTATGCAACTTTTTATTGTGATATTTGTGCGTATTTGACCTTGTAGTGAACTTTCCGGTGGCCTCTAAAACGCTCCAGTCAATTGGTTTGTAGGTTTTCTGGTGAGAGGCTCCGTCAGCAGTGAAAACCTTCCAGACAACTGATCCTAGAGCGTCTTACAGTAGAGACCACTGTGATGGAAAGTAAAGGCGCCATGCTGACCACTAGAACAGCCACTGGGTCACTAGTGGGTCAACTTATATAGCACTTTTCCACCTACATTAGGCACTCAAAGCACTTTACAGCAAGGATCCACTCACCCATTCATACTCTCATTTATACACAGACACTGGGGGAAGTGAAGTGTCTTGCCCAAGGACACAACGACAGTGTGCACTGCACTTCCAGGAGGTGGGATTCGAACCCCCGACCTTCCGATCATGAGACGACCCGCTCTACCACTGTCGCCCCACAAAGTCATTCTACTCTCAAGGTCGCACTACAAGGTCAAATACACACAAATCAACTTTTTTCACATAAAAAGTTACATAATGCACCTTTAAAGACCAGACAGTTTCTCTGATCTTTTTAGATCAAATAACTGTCTTTTTTGTTTTTGTTTCTAAGCTTTATGTAACAAAGCTCTATAGGAGAGATTGTACTTTTTACTTAAGTTTAATAATTCTACACAATTAAAGCCTCAGAAAGTAACATTTTACTGTGAAACCGAGCTGGTATTATGGTTTCAAGCCTGAATAAAGGTGTGGGAAACGATTTAAATGTTTCTTTAATGCAGCCAATTGAATGTTTGACGGCACTGTCTGGCCCTCCATGCTGTACATACTTCAATATGTGGCTGTAAATACTGTAAACGTTGCTTATAATATTATTCCTGTGAAAGAAGCGGGATGTTAGCAAAGTTAAAAGTTAGTTAAATGCACAGATACATAATAGTGACCAGACACAAAGCATTACCGCGTCGTTTGAAGTGGGCATGGGTAGAATATGGCCTTTGAACCGTCCAGCCAGCTCAGCCACCGAGGGTTTGGATGGAGAGTCTTTCTGCATGAAAAAAGAAAAAAAAAAGAGAAAGTTGAACTCGCCTCCGTGTAGCGCTGACACAACATTATCGCGGTGTTTGATTTGAAAGTGCAGCTGCGGGGCCTGTTTATCTTCTGCGGGGCTCGTGTTGGTGTAGGTTAAGGTTTTCCTGTTGAATAATGTATATCAAATACGAGCAGGAATGTGGATGGATGCTCTGACATGACCCTCTTTGCTCCATAAAAACCTCCTCCACGCTGCCTCCTTTTATGAAGCTCTTCAGATCACGCCCTTCTTAAAACAGAATGCTCGCCTCTAATCAGTTATGCGGCTCCGTGTGCTGCTTGTTGTGGATGTAAAACAAATGTGGAGCCTGAACGTTTGAACTCGCTGTGAAGCAAAGAGACAACAGCTGCTGTACATGAGTTCAGTGAGATAACGCAATGCACTTCCACACAACAGCCATCCGCAGCTGGGCATGAGGGAAAACTGCGATATTGCACCACTCTTATCGTAACACTTTACACAATCATCCAAGCACAGGATGTTCCATTACATTAAAACAAAAGGAAACTAATTATGTACCTCCCTCTTCAGCCTAAAAAGAAAGACTCTTGTCGCATACATCAACAACGAAGAACGAGTATGTTTAAGAATACTGTTTACTGGATCAATCAATTCAAAAAATAGAATTTGATGGTATTTTTTACATTATCAAACATGTTTACAAAAGCACACACGCAGGAAGATGGTTTAAAGGGATACTTTAGGATTTTTTGACATAGGGCCTCATTTCCTAGTTATCCAGAGTGTTGCTGGTACCTGGAGATATTTTTTTTGTACTTCATGCAGTTCTTATATTTGAAGAGTTTCGTGGCGCTAGGCTAATGCAAGGCTAGCGCATTTCTATGGTATCAGCTAGCAACAGTCTGACTCCACAGGGCACCTGAGGCAAAACACTTATAACACCAGACTAACCATATAAATGTCTGTGTCGATAGAATAATTTTAACCTTTTTGCATTTAAAAGAACTTCTATTTGAGCAGCATCAGCTTCGTGGTTGTATAAGCTACGCATCGGCGGAGTGATCTGCTAGAAAATAGTCCCTCAAAATGTGATCATTCATGTGATGCAAGGTCAGTTATATACCAAAAATGATTCTATCGACACAGACATTTATATCGTTAGTCTAAAATTCAACCCCCAGGGTTGCGACAGTGCGGTTGCGACATTTGTGTTCGAGGTGGGAGCGGAGATTGTGAAGAGCTGGCCTGGGTTTGTACAGTCATTTCTGGAGGGAAACTTTAGTGAAGTGATTTATGAGCTAAAGCAGGGCTAAATTAGGTTCCTACGGAGTTGTAAGTTAAATTGACTTGTTTTAATATGAAGATTTAGCTCTGACAGGGTTCACCCCCAGGGTTCAATTTTAGGCCCAGTGCTTTTTAATCTGTATATGCTCCCTCTTGGTGAGGTGTCTCCTGATGACACCAGGCCAATAGATGCACTTTTTAACTGCATCAAATTCTGGATGGCAGAAAACATTCTCCAGCTTAACCAGGACAAAACTGAAATCTTCGGCCTTGAGAGAGAAACTTTTACCCAAACTTCAGTCATTGTCTTTTAATCCTTCCTCACAGGTGGTTTAAGAATATCACAAAGACAGGTTTTTACCATCTAAAGAACATAGCCAGAGTCTGCCCCATTCTCTCTCGGGCCAACACGGAGACGCTAATGCATGCTTTTATCGTATCCACAACTGTGATGCCCTGCTTGGTGGGCGACAAACAAGGCTGATTACAACAAGCTCTTGCTGCTTCCTCTTTGCTCACTTCTTCTTTACATAAACTTTGAATGCAGCCTTGTGCATCTTATTAAACACTTGCAGGACACAATACAAATGATGTCTCCCACTGTGAGTTAAACACTGTCCATCTCCCACTAGGCCTATTGTAATGTTTTAATGGGGAGAATAAAACAAACCAACAGTAGCTTAGCATCACCACTTCTTCTCACTTCTTCCTTCACTTCGGTCAAACGCAGACAGATGGGGAAAGAACGCAGACAGGTTGAGAAAGCTTCCATCCTCCCCCTCGAATCCTCGAGTCCTGTCCTCACACACACTCTCTCCCGCAGCTGCTCTCCCTCTCCCCAGACGTCGTGTCCTTCAGCCCTGGTTATCTCTGCCCCGGCCCGTCTCCTCCTCCTCCTCCTCTCCTGCTCTTCCCGGGCTGATTACCGGACTCTTTGAACGCCGTTAGCTCACTCCACGTATCGGCGCGGGGGCTGATTGCGTTAGGAAATGGAATGTGCTAAACAGAACGAAACAAGGCAGAGCTGGTCAGTGCGGTTGCGACATTTGTGTTCGAGGTGGGAGCGGAGATTGTGAAGAGCTGGACGGGGTTTGTACAGTCATTTCTGGAGGGAAACTTTAGTGAAGTGATTTACGAGCTAAAGCAGGGCTAAATTAGGTTCCTACGGAGTTGTAAGTTAGGTTGACTTGTTTTAATATGAAGACTTAGCTCTGACTGTTCATTCTAAACACGACCGGGAACCAGAGTAAATTGAAAAGTTAAAAGTAAATTGACTTATGGACGATCTGTACTTGACTTGAGTGGTGTTTGTGACTTTCTACTCCACTGCATTTCTATCCAAAGTAAAACATTAAGTTGTCCATGTGTTTTCTAATTTGAAAAGCCTAATAATGCACACTTTATGGACAGTAGGTGGCGCTGTGCTGGCGTACAGTCAAATGCCACTGACTCACAACGAGAAAGAAGCATTGTCCCTGTCGTGTTGCCGTACAGAGGGGGAATTCGGGCACAATTCTCATGTTTTTGAAGCTGCAAAGTTACATTCAGAGGTGGAAGAGTAGCGAAATATTTACTGTAGTAAGAGTAATGTTACTTTGAAATAGTTTGACTCAAGTCAAAGTAAAAAGTAGTGGCACAAATCAATACTAATGTAAGTAAAAGTAAACTTGAGTACTGTGAGTAACTGAGCGTATAAGGCCATAAGCGCAACTGCAGGTGTCGTAGCAAGATGCAATTTTTTTTTACTTATTACTTGTTTGTGAGAGTAAATACTACGCTGACAGAAAAGGAGAAGGGTGAGAGGGATAATATACATTCAATGACACAATGGAAATATTTGTTTTCACTCAAACTTGGCTGTAAATACTGTTTAAAGTGGTGCTAGCCCGCAGTTAGCTCTGCCCCTTAGCCTGTAAGCTTCTTCTTCGTGATTCTATGAGTGTGTATTGGTGGCTCCGGTCCGGTGGCAGACAAGTTGCAATTGTTGCTTTCTGGCCAGAAACACCAGGGGGAGATGAGACCCTCCAGTCATCCCATTAGAGGGACTACGGAAAGGATATATTAAGGTAAACAAGTTACTTAGTATTGCTTTAAGTTAAGTTAAAAAAGCTATGAAAAACTGACAAAAATGTGTGAGGAAAACACCACAAATCAGCAACAGAAAAGTGGTGAAAAACCAACGGAAATGCAACAAAAATAGCAAAAAAAATGAAAATGAAAGAGTGTGACTAAAAAACGAAGAAAGTCAAAAAAAGGGAGGACAACGCGGCAGCAATGCAAGAAAAAAGATCAGTTTAGATGAGTTTTGGAGGTCTTAGCTTTCAAATCAAAATTATTTCAAAGCAGCGTCACTCTTACTTGAATACATTTTGGCTACTCTACTCATCACTGAATGGAACTTGCTCCAAAAACATGAAAATTGCGCCTCAATTCCCCCTCTGTACGGCAACACCACAGGGACAAACATTCTTTCTCGTTTTGAATCAGTATTTCGACAATAATGTCTCTCTTTGTTTTCCCCACCACACAATCACAGTCTAAACATCAATTTCAAATCCTCGATGTATCTGCGATTATGTAAAACGCCGTATCGATGGCTAACAGCGCTGCGTCGTGTTTCCTTCCTGGACGGTTAACATGTTTATGCCTTTATTGATTTCAGCTCGTGTTGCAGAGACTTCCCTCTCACTTCGACGCTGCGTTTACTGAACCCTCTAAGTACATGTTCTTTTTGGCGTCGCTACATTTCCTGGGCGTGGGCTCTCAGCTCCCTCCCTCCCTCCCTCCCTCCCTCACTGCTGCACTAAACTCTAACATATGACAACAACACGATCCTCAGTCTACGCTTCACACACGGGCCTGAGGTGCAAATATGATGACCTGGTTCTATTTACACTTATCCTGTGCACGGTTGAGGTGAGGGTTGAGAGGTTTATGCCACAAAAACTCTAAACTCTAAAGCTTAAAAATGACAGTAAAGCTTTGATGGAAAAGTTATAAACATGAAATACAATGAAACACAAGGGTAAAAAATAATGTGTTACATGCAGTATACAGCAGGTCAAATCTAATGCTTTCTCTTAAAAACAATTCCAGAAAGCAGAAGAATGGTGGAATTTTGGATATTTAAAAGCAAATCGGACACAATATGATTTTCTTTTTGAGCTAAATGTATTATAAAACAGACAGAAACCTTCCACGTTTCCAACCTTTTCGACATACCGACAAAATAAATCTGTTTTGGAGCATTCTTTGTATCACTGATTAGGGATGCACCGATACTGATACCACATGCTTGTACTCATACTCATACTCATTCATCAGGTCCCGATACCAGAAGCCGATACCACTTGACGTACGGCCAGCGCCCTGACTCTCTGCTGAGGAGAGAAAATTGCAACAAACTGGAGGATTCTTTAGTGGAAATACAATATTCCACATAGAGCTGACTTTATTACAGACGACACTCCCTAAATCAGAGTCTGTGCTGGATTTAACCAGAGCTAAATGTTGTTAGTGCTGCAGCCTGGAGTCTGCAGTGTTTACATGATACAGGCTAATGTTGCTAATGTTGCTAAACTAGCCGCTACCTCATGGCTAACAGTTCTGGCGATTCTAACACCGTTTTTTGCCCAGGGGCTTATTCGTCTGAAAAAAACTAACCCAGCGACTAAAAACTCCTCAGAAAATCCAAATTAAAGAGATACAGCATGTTTATATTGAGCCAAAATGAGCTGCAGCAAAACAGTCAAAATGTTGTAGCTACTGGAAAATTTTCGATAAACACACGAGAAAATCCACACAGAGCTGTAGTAAAGGCAAAAAGAGACCATTTAGCCGCAGTAATAAGTAACATCTCAACACTTTTGTTAAATAAAAATAGATAAATGAATAAAGCACAGGCATTGAGGAGCTTTTGGACATGGGCTGTTCTGTCTATGATGGACAGTGCAATAAATATTAAAAACAATAATGAATGAATCCTTCTGTGGACCCACCACCTGCAGGAAGGGCCATTAGAGGCTGGTGCAGTGTGATTTACGACCCAGAAACGGACAAGTGGAAGAAGATGGATGGATGGATGGATGGATGGATGGATGGATAATGAATGAAAAAAAATGTCATCTGTTTAATTCTGATACAACTTCTTAAAAGTGTAGACTACTCAAGGAAATGTATATGAGTAAATTAACTAATTACTAACCAATTTGCTATGAAAAAGTCAGTCTATAAACCGTCTAATCACTTCAAAAAGCATGTTGAAGAAAATACCTTGTACTTGTATCGGAATTCGGTATCGGCAAGTACTTAAATCGAAGTACTGGTACTTGTATCGTTTTTTTAGAAGAAGTGGTATCGGTGCATCCCTATCACTCATAAAAGTAAATGTGGAAAAAATGTCCCTTTTTTGCTTATAAATTTTGATTTAATGCCCATTGGAATCAAATGTTATGCCTTGTGATCACCGTCAAGGCTTTAATTTGAGCACAATCCATGCAGAAACCTCAGCAAAGGCAAGAAAAGTACTTTATAAACCCTTAATAATGCTTAATTCACAGCCGTTTTAAAGTTCTTGGCAGCTGCTGATCTCCCGATGACCTCACCACCTCCACCCAAACGTATTACAGCATCAGAAGAACTCCTCTTTAGACTTTCTGATCGCCGCCCCCACCCTCCCCGGGCGGCCCTTATTTTGCAAACCTCTAATTGTTTAACTCTTTCCTGTCCTTCAGATGTGCTTCCTCGGCTCCAGTCACAACAGGCGGGGGAAAGAAAAGTAAGTTCAGGAGCCTCAAGGTTCAAGTCAAGTGTTGCTAAAGCGGGAACGCCTGGTATTTTTAGAGCGCGGGGGGAATGTACACACTCCACAGACTCTATTGTCCCACATGACGCTGACCATGTGGTGACCAAATGCATCATTGCTTCAGTAGATGTGGTTGGAATTTGAATCCACTCCTAAAGGCGACATTAAGTACATTTTAATAAGCAATACGAGATGAAACATGTGTCGGTAAGAAGCTAAAAGGACTTAGTTTGGACAGAAAAAGTCAAGAACAGTCAGAAAGTCAAAAGAGTTTCCTGGAGATATGGCCTTGTAAGTGTAAATTGGACTTTAGGAGGAAAACTTCTACCATGAACAAACTCGTGAGTCAGGAAACACAAGTGAAAGCTTTTTGCACTAAATGATTATTTGTCAGACAGATGCAGCCTCCGTTCACCAATTCCTCATTTCCGAAATACGTGTTAGATCAAGCCTCAAACACGTGTGAACGGCCGGAAGTCGGGACATGTTTGGGACAGGTGTAAATGAGCCAGAACTGTAAAAATATGTGTGTGAGGGGAATCGCAGTCTAAAAGCGTCCCAGTTTATCATATTGGGTCATGCAGTAAGGCTGTACCAACTCTGTAGTATAGTCATGAGTCCACAAAGCTAAACGCAGTGCATTCAGAATCAGAATAGGTTTTATTGCCATGTTTGAGAACAGGTTCACAAGCACAACACAGAATTTAGATTAAAATAAGCTATAAAACTTTATACTGTACAGCTATAGGGGCATGCGTAAAGAATATTGAAATAAATAAGATAAAAAATAAAAATGTGTAGATGTATAAAGTGTTATCAGTCACCTTGAGTCTCTCTCTCGAAAAAAACAAAAAATCAGGTTAGAAATCTTGGACTAATCATGGACTCAGGAAGATCAGGAATAGTGTCAAAACCAGATTTAGAGAGACTTATCCTGCATTTGTCTCCAGCAGATTAGACTATTATAGACTACTGCTCACTGTTAGAGCTGCAGAACATCCAGAACGCTGCTGCTCCAGTCCTGACAAGAACCAGGAAATACGACCATATTAGTCCAGTGAACCATCTCGGGCCCTGAGGACTTCAGGGAGGGGTCTCCTGGTGGTTCCCAGAGTCAGGACTAAACACAGTGAGGCTAAAGCTAAAATCTGGAACAGTCTTCACGAGGCTGTGAGACAGGCCTCAACTCTGACAATGTTTAAATCCAGGTTGAAAACAGTTCTTTTTGTCCATACAGATGACACTGAAAGTATTTTATCTGCACTCTTGCCTTTTACCTTTTACTGTAATTGATGAATTTTATGTTGATGTTTTTATTGATTTTATCTGTTTTCTTGTAATTTTGTGCAACTGTGAAGCACTTTGAATTGCCTTGTGTATGAATTGTGCTCTACAAATGAACTTGCCTTGCCTAAAGTGATAAAGTGATAGCCGCGCTAATGCTAAGGCGGCTAGTGCTCAGTCCGTGTCCACAGCAGCTTATAAAAACACTCACAGAGGAGGCTCTGCACCTAAATCTTCATTATAGTTAGGAAAGCCTTATCTTTGCAGTGCAAACATGACGCCTTTAGAGCAGAGTCAGACTCTGGTAGAATCGAGTCAAACATCTGTGATCAGGAGCGTTGAACTATTAGCCACGTGAGCTCCCGATAACAGCTATTTGACTCGATTCTCCCAAAGTTCAGACCACTCTTCTTTCCTATACAAAACAATAATGATGTTTGAGCAGGTGCAGAGTGAGAGTATCTAAATGTCATGGTTAAATAAAGGTCAAAAATAAAGGTCAACTAACCAGGAAGTGCAGAACAAAGTGCTGACACCGTAGAAGAAGAAACAGCTTGATTCAACAGTTTTGCTTGAGAATTAACTCAAAACTGTGTGAATGAAGTAAAATACTGAGGGAACAACGTTATAACATGGTTTAAAACTAACAAGTAAAAAGATAAACTTACGGTGAGTGAGTTAAAGTCATGTGAAGGACATTTTTCAGAGCAGGCAAACAAAAAAGAAAAAAAACTCCAGGTGTATGTGATTCATGAGGGAACATTATGGAGTAAAAGCTCAAAAAGTCCTTCAGCCTCATCTGTCTGCTTTACAATTGTAATAACAAAGCATCTTCTCAGTCGTGCTGCTTCTGAGGCCATAAAAGGGAAAAAGCTAAACTTGCGGTAAGTGACAACACACTTTGCTCAATGCATTAAAGTCCTTTAACAAGTCAAGTTTAAAAAGTCCTGTGAGATCCCTCAGTTCATGTCCTGTGGCCCCTCTTATCTCTAATGAGCTTCATTCTGATTTAAAATAGACCCGATGCAAATACCTCCTGCTCAGAAACGATACTAGCCCTGCATGCACAATACAGACGCCTATTCTCATCTTCAAATGTTTCATTCATCAACTCCACCACCGCGCATTTAAATGAATCCAGTTATTACGATTCTTGAGGATTCATCTTTATTTTAAACATTATTCAAGACACTTCCCCCACAGCACCTGAGTGGATGAAGGAGCTTCTGGCACAGACTGTCTGAACCAAGGCAGCTGTGGCTACAATAAAAGGTAACAATCACAGAGTATGAAGGGGGTGAATCCATTTTAAGGCTTTTCAATGCTCGAAACAGTATGTTTAATGTCAAAACCCAACAAATTTACAACTATGTTATTTCTATAGTTTTGCAAACATTAGATTAAGCAAAGGAATGAAGTTATATTTGGATTAGGGAAGAGACAATAAAAATTATATCACTAATTGCTATAAAAAACAATTATCGATTGCCACATTCTTTAAAGGAACAGGCCACCGTTTTTACATACTGAGATATGTATCTTACCTGAGCTTAGACGAGTTGATACGTACCTGTCTGGTCTTTGTGTGTGCGCTCAGTCACACAAAAAGACCAAAGAAGTTATTAGCATTTAGCCTCTCCTCCTCTCCTCTATGTGGCCAGGAAATCGACAAGTTTAATTTGGTGTCTATACTTGGATCGTGAAAGACTCAGGTTAACGTGGAAGTGCTTGGTCGCTTCTAACTTCATCACCGTTTGGCCCCATAGAGGAGCGGAGGAGAGGCTAAATGCTAACAACTTCTTTGGTCTTTTTGCATGACTGAGCGCCTGCACAAAGACCAGACAGGTACGCATCAACTTGTCTAAGCTCAGGTAAGAACATATCTCAGTATGGAAAAATCATAAGATAGATAATCGCTAAATACTCCAGACTACCTGCTATAAAGTACCTTGGCTGTGAGAGGTACTTTACCACAAGGGGTCCTCGACTCCTGTAATCAGCGACTCGCTACCTCCGTCATGGCAAGTGGACAAGCGGCTTTACTCAGACTATACTCCCAGGGAGAGAGTAAAGTCTGAGGTGTGGAATTTTTTAAGATGAAACTCCCACATTATTTAGGCTAAGATAATCGTGACCCAAAATGTCATTATCGCTCAATCCCTAATTTGGATATTCTGATATAAATGAGAAAACTTTTGGGTGAAAAACAATATAGAAAAACACAGCCAACATGCAGCTGAATGTGTTGCGGAACATAATCTGTGTATTTTCAGTGAATTTATGGTGTAAAGTGTGGTGTACATGCACTATGGTTCACAAAAGAGAAAAGAAAGAATGATCTGAAGAAGGCTCTGCTGAAACGTAATCTTTTGATTAATAAATAACCTTTTCACATCGGCTACTTGAGTGTGCGATGCTGCTTTTGTGATTTTTGAAGACTGCCCTAAGCATCTGCACCTCTGACACAACTTTTGGTGTGCGTTGTTTCTCTTTCTTCAGTAAAGTGTGGTGTAAACAGACCTTTTATTCTTGTGTATACCTTAGACCTTCTATTTGTACTTTGTGTACTCCTTCGAGGGTGTTGATTATCTATACAATGGACAACGAAAACTACTGTTTATTAGTAAAGAGAAAAGGCTTTCTGTTCAAAATAAACCTTAAGAGTCTCAAATGTATACACTTAATTGAAAAATGTTATTTAGAGAGCCTTCCCTTTCAAAATCATGTAAAAATATTTCCAAGTACCCCCTGTTAAGTCCTCCAGACCCCCCGGTTTGGAAACACTGGTGTAAAAGATCAAGAAATGTCATAGTTTTCAAAGATATTTACATTTAATGCCTGCTTGAGACATAAGTGATGCTCCGAGGTTGTTTTTCTATAGAGTTGAAACTGCTCCAGGTTTGTTATTCATAAAGGAACAACATTGTGGTTTAAAAGTTCAAAACCTCCCTCAGCATTATCTGCTTTACATTTGTGATAAAAAAGCCGGTTCTCAGTCGTGTTACTTCAGCTGCGGCGCGTGGACGAGTGGGAAACTTTGGGAACAAGCGGGACAGAACTATTTGCGGGGCTCCGGGCCTGGGAAAAACCCTGAGCGGAGCAGCCCTGGGAGCGCGAGGGTCCCCTGGCAGGATCTGCACCACATCTGAAACATTCTGTAGGCTTCAGTCCGCGCCAGATCAGCAACAAGCAAACAGGCGGACGGGCTCCTGTGAAAACACGGCTCAGGCCCACGTGACGGGCCCTTTACAGACTCCACACTTCCCTGGAAACTGTTTTCAAACATAATTAGCAATTTGGAGAAGTCTAGTCCAGCAGTTTTGACGGATTAGCAGAAATAGCGCACAAGTGGGGACACTGGGGGAGTTAAAGAGTATAGAGCTGTGGAGTTTTCATTCCTCTCTGCCCAGTTTTGAAGGTGAATATCAATTTGAAACAGTTGCAGTGGCTTAGAGGCAAATGCACTGCCTTTTTATTTCATTGAATGTTTTTATCAACAGTACCAAGCAAAGGTTTGGAAACACTTTAATGTATCGGGTTGATTCATGAAGACTTTAAACTCTTAACCCCCAGCTGAACCGAGCACCCAGCTTCTTGAAAAATGCATCAAAATAGCGACGAAAATGAGGATGAAAACACAATAAAAAAAGGTTCAAAAACATGACCATAGTGTCAAAAAAGCAAAGGAAAAAAGCTAGGAAAAAGCAACAAAAACAACAACAAAAACTGAGGCGTGAAACTGGCCTATAGGCTGTAAACTCTCCAGTCAAGAAGCTTTTAGATTTGGGTAAAGCCGAACGAGAGAAAATGAGCTTTATTAAGGTGTAATCTTAAGGGTAAGATGTTAAACCAGTGGTGCCCAAAGTGCGGCCCGGGGACCAATTGTTGGCAGCCCTCAGGCTTCTTGTTGAATTGGCACAAGTCGCCAGAGAACAGTATGTTTCCTAATCCCACACAATTATAAACTCAAAACTAACATTTTATTGTAGGAAAGTGCTGGTTTTAAAGGAACAGGCCACTGTTTTACATACAGAAATATGTTCTTACCTGAGCTTAGACGAGTTGATGCGTACCTGTCTGGTCGTAGATGCTGTTAGCATTTGGCCTCTCCCAGTGTATTCCTATAGCTCCAAACGGGGTGAAGTTAGAAGCGATCCAGCTCTTCCACGGGCACAAAGACCAGACAGGTACGTATCGACTCGTCAAAGCTCAGGTAAGAACATATCTCAGTTTGGACAAACGGTGGCCTGTTCCTTTAAGGTTGGCCTAAATAAAGTTGTGGAGCATGAGTTAAAAACTTCCTCTGCTAAATGCACT
Source organism: Gobius niger (assembly GCF_951799975.1). NCBI lineage: Eukaryota > Metazoa > Chordata > Actinopteri > Gobiiformes > Gobiidae > Gobius > Gobius niger. The sequence goes on along the minus strand of NC_136852.1, from coordinate 7,715,306 downwards.
CAGTTGAAATTGACCACCGCCCTCCACACCATACACACTTAAATATGAGGCTCTCAATGCAAAAGGTTTGCTTTAAACATGAATGAACACAATGGATTTTGTAGGAAGTAGAAAAGGGTGAAAAAACTAAAAATATGTATTTTCTTTTTAAATTAAATATAAAAATTGCCCACCTTTATACATGGCATTTTCGCAATGAGCTACATAAAGTCGTCCCTGAAATGGTTTAACAGTCTGTGAAGTCAAAACCATTTCTGGTGACGACATCATGAATCTCACAGAGAAAATGTAAAAAGTCCATCAGTCTACCCCTGGGCACCTGTGGCTATATGTAGTTTGCCACAACAGAGTATGGCGTGAATGGTAAATGGTCTCAAATATTGCGCTTTTCCACCTACTTTAGGCACTTAGGGGGTCATTTATCAAGGCAGGTGCTAAATAGGGGGTGCAAGCTGAAAAATAACATCTGCAATACTGAGTGCAACATGTTGCACTCATTACAGGCAGCATCAAATGGTAAACTGGCAACATGTTGCACTCAGTTTACCATTTGATGCTGCCTGTAATACAGCATTATGGCCCCAAATCTTAAATGTAATTATTATTCAGTTCTTCACGATGCAATAATTGTAATACAGGTCTTTCATATCACTCCACACGTAGTAGTAGCGCACTATCTCTGTCCTCGTCCCTGCGAGAAAAGTTGGGGGAAACACTCGTGAAGTCTGACTTTCAACTTACCCAGAGATTCACCACCATTCCTCCAACTGCACCTTCAACGCGCAAACTTTAGGGAACTATTTTCCGCGGAAATCATTAAATAAACCTTTCGGCCTTCATAAAAGTGTATGAAGTTTTTGTTGTGTGTGTATAGAACGCTGGTTATTATCAGGAAAATAAGTACCTTCAGGGCGAAACAAGACCGATTTGACCTGTCTGTACTTATTTTCCCGATAATGACCAGCACATTATCCCTTACATAAGACAATGTTGCGCGAGTAGAAAGTGCATAAATGACTGGTGCTGCTGATCTACTTTAGCACGTGCTACTTTCTTTGCACATGAGCAAACGCTTGGTGAAAGAGCCTCTTAAAGCACTTTACAGCGAGGAACCACTCACCCTTTCACACTCTCATTCATACACCAGTGTACGCACACTCTGTAGGCACGGTGAGTGAAGTGTCTTGCACAAGGACACCACGGCTTTGTGCACCTGCAGGAGGCGAGATTCGAACCCCCGACCACCTGTGCCACTGTCTTCCCGTGTGAATAAATAATGCACAAAATTGTAAACTGGTTTTATACATAATAGGATCTTGTTGTGTTGTCTGCGATTTATAAGAAACATAGCATAGTCATATATCTATAGCTGCGCCTGACAGCAGTACTGCATGTTTCGAATGTTATCAGCTACATAGTGTTTTGATAAGCAGAAGTTCACCCTGTAGTCATGTCTTCAGCGACGGAGACACGAGGTCTACAGTATGACCGGCAGACGGAGAGGAGAGGGAAGGTGGAGGAACTGGCCTCACAAAGCGGCTTATTGTCTGTCCCTGTGATTCCTATTTCCACAGGCGCAGGGCAAACAGCACATGATACCGTCCCGGCGAATCCGTCATGGGGAGCTGCAAATGCCACGGCGCTCCAGTCTACCACGGAGGATGCAGGAGCCGAGAATAAACACAGGGTGGACGTTAGGAAAAAATGACTTTACTAGGCCTGAACATCATTGTAAAAAGAATGATTTTAAAGCAGATGTTGACTATTTCAGGGGTTTTACAGGCAGCGATAAGTCTAACTTCTTAATGACCATTATAAGGTCTCAAAACTACACTTCTTGACCCAAAAAGAAGGTCACATGCTCTAATATTTGGTTGAACCGCCTTTAGCTTTGACCACAGCACTCATGTCGCTGTGGTGTTGTTTCAATAAACGTCTGGATGTCAAAAGATCCAGTGTTGCATTCACTTTCCACCAAGATCTTGCAATGATGATGGAGACCGTTAACAAAGGAAGTTCAAAGTTCCTCAGAGACAAAACCCAGAACAATGATATTGCTCAACTGCATTATTTAGTGCATCTAAAACTAATTCAGCTGGTGTTCCGATTGAAATGATGCTCAGAAGTTGCCCGTTGTGTCCAATTTGGTTTTGAATATCAAAAATGTCCCCTCATTCCAACCTCTGCACTAAAACAGAGGAATGGTGGGAATTTTCAATATCCAAAAGCAAGGAAATTGTGTGCAATTGCAGCCAAAACTCAGTAGAATGTGATACTAATTTCACAAACTAGTGCTTGAAAAAAAAATGTGGAGCATGTGGATTCAGTTGGAAGCCAATTTAATGTTTTTTATGGCACACATTTGGGTCCACAGTGTTCCCAGGAAGAAAAAGAGATCCTGAAATCTATCTACCGGTAAGTGGGACTTTCCTGGATAAATAAAGGTCAAATAAAAAAGGGTAAGAAGAAGATCAGGAGAGAAGAAGCTACACTGCTGTCACCCGCTGCTCCTGACAGGTTGTTTCAGCAAATAACAACACATTTCCCTCATGTTGACAGTAAAGTCTAGATGTCGACCTCATAATAAACGTTTCAAGGAAGTTTCCAGATAGACTTGACATTATGGCCTCACAATTAAATCGCTATTTAAAAAAATCGCAATTAGAAACTTTGTAAACCCTTACCCTTTCCCCATGGGATTTAAAGCAGCACTAAGTAACTTTTTAACCTTAATAAATCCTTTCCATAGTCCCTGTGGGGGTAATACAAGTGTTAATGGGATGATTGGGGCGTCTTTCATCTCTCCCTGGTGTCTCTGGCCAGAAAACCACAATTGCAATTTTGCTGCCTACGGGTTTGAGTCACCAATACACACTAATGGAATAACAAAGAAGAAGCTAGCAGGCTAACGGGCAAAGCTAACTGCGGGCTAGCACCACTTAAACAGTATTTACAGCCAAGTTTGAGTGAAAAAAAATTATCTTCATTGTGTAATTGGATGTACAATATCCCTCTCTCCCTTTGTCTTTTCTGTCAGTGTAGAATTTACTCTCACGGACAATTAATGAGTAAAAAAACGTAACTTGCTACGACACCTGCAGTGGCGCTTATGGCCTCAAGGGGCATGAGTTACTTTGTACTGCTTCAACCTCTTCACTCCCATCTGAACAGATCCCATTTTCTCCAGTTTGGCTTTACCCTAATCAAAAAGGTTCTTGGGGAAAAAAGCACCAAAACAGCCACAAAAAATGAGAAGAAAACAAGGATGTAAACGCAACAAAAAGTGACAAAAACTCAACAAAAAATGTGACAAAACTTCAACAAAAATGTGACAAAAATTCAACAAAAATGTGACAAAAATTCAACAAAGATATGACAAAAATGTGACAAAAACTCAACCAAAAAGTGACAAAAATTCAACAAAAATGTGACAAAAACTCAACCAAAAAGTGACAAAAAATCAACAAAAATTGATTTTTTTTTGGACAAAATTCAACAAAAATGTGACAAAATTTTAACAAAAATGTGACAAAAACTCAACCAAAAAGTGACAAAAATTCAAAAAAAAAAAAAAAAATGTCAACAAAAATTCAACAAAAATGTGACAAAAAGTCAACCAAAAAGTGACAAAATTTTAACAAAAATGTGACAAAAACTCAACCAAAAAGTGACAAAATTTTAACAAAAATGTGACAAAAACTTAACTCAACAAAAATGTGACAAAAATAAAAAAAAAAAAAACATAATAAAGGTGACACAACACAGCAACAACGCAAGGAAAAAGATCAGTTTTGTGGGTCTTAGCTTTCAAATGAGGTGTTACACAGGCCTATAGCCAAAGAGGACAGAATGCATTCGGTTTAGGCGGGTGGTAAGAGGTTAAATCATGCAAACCCGATAGTTCAGATCTCTACAAACCTGTTCAGAAGATTCTTGTATTGACTTAGCTTTTCATATACTTGTCAAATGTTATTCCTTCTGAACATGAACACATTTTCCAAAGCTGAGAAAAAAAAAGGGAAGTCCAGTCAAGTGAGGAAATACCCAAACTGACTTGAGTCACTTATAAATGCAGCGTTTCAACAAACCCAGACATATTGAGCGAGCTGTACACATTTCCTCTCTCAGTTCGATTTGCAGAAAGGCTGTTTTCACGTTTCGACGCTTGTGCACTTGTTAACAGTGAGCAGCGAGGACAGGAACACTCTCGCTCTGCGCTTCCAGGAAAACTTGATGTGGACCTGGAGCCGCTTCCATCTGAATGTGTCACTGTTGCTCAGCCTCCAGGCCCAGTGTTCGCACATGGGCTGAGTGTGGACGGAATAAACTAAAAGTGTCCACTGTCACAGGGCGGGGCCTCGAGTTCTCACATCTGTGGGGTGTGGACATGATGATGAAATGCAAGAAGTAGAGATACAAATGTTTTATGACAACTTTATGTGTCATGTCGTCAATTTATGTGTCGCAAAACAACATTAGAGCCGGGGAATATATCATCTACAGCAGAAGAGTGACCTAAAGTCTAATTTAAAGAGTGTGTACTGTGCTTTTTTGCAGGTACAGTTGTTTTCTCTTTTTAAAGCAGTACTCAATAACTTGTGTACCTTAATAAATCCTTTTCGTAAAACCTCTGGGGGTAACATAAGTTCTCCCCCTGGTGTCTCTAGCCAGAAAACCACAATTGCAACTTCACTGCACCGGGTCGGAGGCACCAATACACACTAATGGAATCACGAAGAAGCTAACAGGCTAAGGGGCAAAGCTAACTGTGTGCTAGCGCCACTTAAACAGTATTTACAGGCAAGTTTGAGTGAAAAAAATGATCTCTATTGTGTAATTGTATGTACAATATCCCTCTCTCCCTTTGTCTTTTATGTCAGCGTAGTATTTACTCTCACGGACAATTAATAAGTAGTATGAGTAAAAAAGCGCCACTGCCTCTAGGGGCATGAGTTACTTAGTACTGCTTTAAATCATAATGAAAAAGGAAGTATCGAAATGATCCTGATCCAAAGTTTGAATACTCCTGTTCTGTGTATCGTCCCTTTAGCATCAAGCTTGGAGTCTTTTGTGTTAGTTGTGGAGAAGGTTCTGTTTAAAATCTAATGGTAAAGTGGCCCATTCCTCTTGATCATAAACTGTAGATGTGGGTCATTTTTGGTACTTTCTTCACACAATCTCTAACTATGAGTGAAAAAAAGACTTTTCGTGATAGCTTTAATATTCTTTGAAAAAGAGTAAAAAAATGAAAAAAATCTGCCAGGGTATGTAAACTTTTGAGCACAACTGTACAACCTCAAACAAACTAGCCTCTGGGAAAGATTAAAAAGAAAAAAGTAAAGAATTGAATAAAAAATGACTCAAAGGTGCGCTAGTCAGTTGAAACATACAGTGCCAGTGAAAAGTTTGGAAACGCTTTTTAATATGTAGGTTTTTCTTTGATTTCAACACTATTTAGAAGCAGAAGCAGAATTGTTTTTTATTGCCATTGTTAGTGAACAGGTTCACAAACAAGGATTATTTTACAGTTCAATCGTGCAACATGAAAAATAAAACATACAACATATAACTTAGATAAATAATAGTAAGAAAGAGCTAAAGAATCGAGATGAAAATGCGACAAAAAAGCCATGAAACAGCAATGAAATAGTGACAAAAATGAGATGAAAACGAAGATGACAACACAGCAAAAAATGTGAAAAACATGACAACAAAAGCGAGGGAAAAGCAAAGCAAAAACGCAAGAAAAGAGCCACAAAAGAGCAAGAAAAAAGGGACGAAAACAAGGATGAAAATGCAACAGAAAAGCCACACACAGAGTAGCAAAAAACAGAGACAAAAACGAGGCAGAAGACGGAACAAAAAGTGACAACAACACCGCAACAACACCGGGTAAAAGATCAGTTTGCTTCAAATGAGGAGACTGGAGAAAATGTGAGGAGACGAGAGGTTAAAATAAAACATATTTTGAGTAACTTTACCCTTTTTTTGTTTCCTAGATACAGTAATCCCATGTGTTTATTCAGAGTTTAATGCCTTCAATGAGAATCACACAATGTACTGTAAATAAGAAAAGCATATACTGACACCCACATCTAGAGTATCTGGACATTCATTAATGCACGTACCATAAAAGTATTGCTTAGTCTGACCGTGTGTCTGTGTTTGAGCACACACAATTCAACCATAAAGCAACATTACTGTATCAAAACACGTACTAGAGCTGCTTCACAGGATGCAATAAGAGAATGCCCAGCTGGGATATTAGCAGTGTCACTTAAAGCTTATGACAGAGTATTTCTTTCATACATCGTGCATTTCAAATTTGCCTAACCTCATTAACTCCCATTTTGCCATTAGCTGTCGTGGCGAAAGTAAAAAGGCAGCGCTGTGGCCTATTAGTTTAATGGCTCGTTCTAAAGTCTCTAATGTGGAACCCGGGTGAAGCCTCGTTAATTAATGCTACGGATTCGAAAATGTGAGAAAGACGCGCCGCGGGTTTTCCCAAGAAACCGGCTTAGGAAATGACCAAGCAACGACACAAAAATGAGACCTTCTTATGCAACGGCTGGGGAGAAAAGTGCTGTGGCGCTGCTCATTATGTTTGCACAAGTTTCTGCCAAAAAAGGAAATACAAGGATGGCTTCTTGCCAAATATAGAAAGGCCTAGTAAAGGAGGAGCTGGCAGTTGGTCGCGTCGCCGAGAGAGACAGAGGAGACGCAGCTTTTCTCTGTTCCCCTCACTTCCTCTTCTGCACATCTCAGGTTTGCGGTTCCGGAGGCGGCAGCTGCACTTCGCGGCTTTAAACGTGATCCAGTTCACGTCTAAAGGCTGTGAATTGTTTCGTACTGAGAAGGAAGCATTTTGAGTCCCCTTAAAAATGTGGCCGCACGGAAAATCCCATTCAGAACCACACTATGTGCCTTACTCCTAAACATGGATGTAATGCTAACTTTACATTGTCAATCTTAGTCTTTCAAGCGTTTGAAATGACTAGGGATAATATTGACAAAAATGAACATTGATATTTTTTCCAGATAACAATGATGAAGCGGCAGAAAAGGGCAGAAAAACACACTTTCTCCATTTCCCCCCCTGTTTTTTCCCTATAAGAATTTCTCTCTTAATTGTCCCCCCATTTTTGACAATTTCTCCTCCATTTCTCCACAAAAACGAGACGTAAATGAGAATGAAAACACAACAAAAACATAAAAAGCATAAAAAATGCAACAAAAATGTGACAAAAAGTTATCCTGGTAACAACGTATGGAAACACAAGAAAAAATATTAGAGAGAAGAATTGGGTAAAAGTGAACTGGAGAAAATGCGGGTTATGGTGAGGGTTAAGAGGTTAAGACAATATTGTTTCCTTCTCCACAGGAAATGATGTCACCTCCACAGGTCAACACTAACAAAAACAGTTACACACTGACTCTAAACCTAACCTTAAGAAAAGTGAAGTTAACTAAAAGCGTCCATTGAGATTCATTTGAAGGTCCTATATCATGCAAAATCGGCTCTTTGGAGCTTTTGGCCATGTTGTTTTGCTATTTCCTTATCAAAAACACCCCCAGAGTGTTTTTTTTTAGACTTTCACACAGCAATCCTCCTGAATCCTGCTCTCTGCGCAGCTCCGCCCTCTCCTGGAAAACGACTGAGTTGTTCCGTTGTGTCGTCAGAGCGGAACGGAAGTGCTCGACGTCTGTAATGTAATGTGCCCGAGGCGTCCGCGCTGCCCCTACAGAGAAAACAAATGCACCCCCTGAGCGTCTGAACAGGCGAAAGTTGTGAAGAAGGAGCTCTTTCTAACCTACTCTGGACACCTGTTCTTTTTTCTTACCAAACGATAATGTCACGGAGAAAAGCGCGTTTGGCTATGAATGGACAGACTTTAGAAGTTGGAATTTCTCTCCGGGATTCGGCGACTATCAGCCAGAATAGTGTTTGTCTGTGACCGTCACTGATGGATGTTTGGTGAACCTTCGCCAGAACCAAAGTGGATTAACTTTTATAACCAGCGCGAGTCCCACAATAAAAAACACCCGATGGAGGCCAGAGCAGTGAGTCAATCAAAACACATGTTAGCTTGTGTGTGTTAGCCATTTATGAAACTGTGTTGCAAATATCAACTCCTTACAACTGCATTGTGAAGTACCTTCACTTTTTGCTGTGGTATTTATATTTCTACTACTAATAAAGTTGCATGGGCGGAAAGAGGGGGCGGAGTTAACTGAATCCAAGCGTTGTGTCTTCCAGGTTTGAAAAATACCTCCACATTTTATCACAAAAATGAGTGCTCCATAGCGGTAGAGGTACAACATATCATATAAATGTCTATACTTAACTTTGGAATGGCTAAAATAGCATGATACAGAAGTAAAAAGTGGAGGTGACATCATTTCCTGTGGAGGTGTGAAGCTCCATCGGCCACGTTTAGACCCTCTTGGATCATACTATCAAAGCAAATATTAATAAAGCAGATTGTTGTGCATCTGAAGTCATTATAAATAGTAATTATATTATACAGTGGAGTTGTTGGTCTGGTGATTTTGGGGGTTGCGGCCCTTAAAAGTTTGGAAACTCCTGTGCTAGCTCTCTGTTGGCTAAAAATGGTGGCCTGAATTTATTATTTTTACATCACTGCTGAGGCTAAAAGCGGGTTAATATATTTGCTTTTGACCTCAATCACATTTTCCAACTTCACAAAAGTGTATCAGTTCAGATCTCGCACTGTCTGTGTCTGTGAGCAACTGCTTGAGTTTCTTGACACTGGCCTTTGCTAAAACAACAGCGCCTGTTATTTGAAAGAGCCCTGTGTCCCGCGAGCTGATATCGAGTGTATCCCGCCCTGGCTATCTCCGCGGCCCACACCAGCGCCGCCTCCGATAGCGCTGTGCTCTCACTGCAAAAATAGTCTGGCACCGATGCAGCGCGGTGCTAATGCTGGGGGATTGGGAACTCTTTACGGAGCCTTTGATTGGGCCATAAACGGGGAAAGTATCCACCGAAAACAACGAGGGGAGAGGAGAAACGAGCTACAGAGGTGTAAACGTGGGCGACGAACCAGAGCGTAAACCCAACAATTACGAGACGTTTAGGGAAAACAGCTCACGATTAAGTTTAAATGACGTGCTAATTCTGCAGAAGGAGCCTGGTTTTCGTCTACATCTGTGACACAATGGCACAAAAATATCTAAACACTATTCTTCTTTATTACAATGTAGATTTAGTACGTCCGGGTTTAGGAAAAAGTTGCTCACAGGAACAGACAGCTTGTGTTTTCAGTTTGATTTCGTCTGTAGCTCCACACACGTTCATTCAGCTCTTATGTGGTAAAAAACGCGCCTTTTGTTCGATGCATGAGCGACTCGGGCGCACAGGAAGGAAGTGCTGTTGTGACAGACTGGGGAAACTTTTGTTTGCAAGGTTGGTTGCATTGGCTGCTTCTGTTTTCGGGTCTGATTTGGCTACAATGGTCATAATTGTCATGTACGGAAAAGTGTGTATGTGGCTTATCTGTTTCCATGCATTAGGGGGACGCATATGTTTGAGACTTAAAGAGACTTAAACAGATTAAAAATGTTAAAAATTATGTATTTTCCTCCCCTTACATGTTCCAGCCATGTCCTAATGTGTAGAATGAGCCCAGGCCTGTTCACAACTGCCTCTAAAATCACTCAAAAAGGTGTAAATTCGGGTTCGAAGTGCCGTCATGCACGAGCTTAATATAGAAGCTGCAGTTACACATCACACCTGAGGTGGCAGTAGTGAGTATAAAATGACGAACTTGCATCTAGCCCCTTTAATGTAATTGCTCTGACAAGGATCACAACTTTGTTTCATTCATTTGACCTTTTATTAAAGCAGAAGGTCCCACTGAGTTTTCACAACTGTTTTAAGGGGAGTCTTGGCCCTAAAGAGGGACCTATTGTGCATGTTTTTAGTGTTAGGGGAAGCCAGAGCACCTGGATGACAACTACAGGTGCTCTGATTGATGTAGTAGCATTGTAGGGCAGTGGTTCCCAACGGCGAGGGCTGAGGGTCCCAAGATGACTTCAAGATGTAAAAAAATAACTATTATAAGGTAAGATAAGGTATTAATGTTATATTTTCAAGGGAAGCAGCATAGATATAGACCCTTGTACTCATTGCGTTTCGTACAAGAGTCTGGACCTTCACAATTGAGCTCCGTTATCAGGTGGGAGGGGTGAACTCCTTTGAAACGATTGGATCTGATTTTTGCCAGCGTTTGGTCGTGACGTATGTAATGTGCCCGAGTGAGTGAAGCAGCTATCATAACATTATCATAACTCTTGGCGGCATTCCTTGCACATTTCAAGGCTTCAATCTTAATTTCTGGATATTTGGGAGCTGAGCCAGAACAGATTGAAGAGCTTCCTTTACTTTCGTATCCACCGCCATTGCCAAACTACAACCAGCAAATGCAGCGTAAATGCTTGACGTCACCAACAACCCCCGCCTCCCCCGCTCGCTGAAAGGGAAATTATAATTGACTGGAGTTTACGGATGGCTAAGGCCAGGCTAGTGTAGATATGTTAAAAGGTCAAAAAAACTAAGTTACTGACCCAGGTTTCAAATACCTTTTTTGTTTGATATTATTTATATTATTAATTTGCTTTTACAGTTTGTCTCCATGGTAATTTTGGGAAGTCAACGCCTGAAAAGTGTGGGAACCTTTGTTGTAGGGCAGGAGGTTCCAAACTTCTCAGGCCGCGACTCTCAAAATCTCAAATGTAATTAGCGTTTACAATAATATAAGATTCAAGCCATTTAAAATCTGGTTTAAAGATGTTTGGATACTGTATTTTGATGTTCAGCGTAATTTCACTAAAATATGCAGTTGTTAGTTAAAAAATACATTGAATTCATGGTCAGAAATTTAAAAAATGGCAAATAAATTGGGTAAAGATGGGTAAAAATTCGGATAAAATGGGGGAATAGGGAAAATATTGGTAACAAAAGTGAGCAAAAAAGAGGAGAAAAAACATTGGGAAGACAAGAAAATTTTTTAAAAAATATATATATAAAAAAAACTGAAAAATGGGGAAAACATGGGGCAAAAAAAATTGAAAAAATAAATAAAAACTGGGCAAAAAATGGGGGGGGGGAAAAACCTAATTATTTGAGCTGACACACACAACCAAGACACTTCCTTATGCTCTGTCCCTGGACCAACAGCATCATTTTTTTCCCCGGCACCTGCTTTTTTTATGCCTGTAGTATCACATTCCAAGAGAATTGGATTTTGCGAGAAACTGAAAAGGAACAGCTAAACAAATACCGGAATCTCATGATATTCAGAACACGTTTGAAGAAATCTAAACTACAACCTACTATACATAACTGGGGTCTCAGCTACTGCAAGTGTGACCATTTCATAGTGTGATGCGATTGTGAAGCCTGACCATTGCATTTCAGATAATCTGGTCCTGGATTACCATCATTTGAGAGTTATACAGTCTCCACACAATATTAAACAAAGATACAAGCCTTTTCATGCCTTTTTCTGAATCACAAGTTCAGAGAGAGCGTTGTGTTTCCATGTGATAAGAGAAAAGGATCACTTGACTTTGATCTTAATACCACTATCAGATGTTTCACTTTGCCACAGCGCTTTGAGAGGAGTCCGATTTCAGGGAACAGGACACAGTGGCTTAAAGAGAGGAACAGAGATGTCGGATCTTCCTCGTGCACATTTGTTACATTCTTTCCGGATCCTTCCATTTCCTCAGCAGGTCGGGTTGTAAAAGCTTGTCTTCACTTTCTACACTGTGATTTCTGGCCATTTCATTCATGTGGCTTCTTTGTCGTGATGGAACTCTTGCAGATGGGTTGACAACAAGAACACGACAAAAAAGGGACAGAAAGTGATTTTAAAAAAACATGGAAAAGCTGCAAAGAAGTGATGAATACGCAACAAAAACATGACAATAAACAACTCAAAAGTGATGAAAATACATGACATAAACACAGTGACAATGCCCCCAAAAAGTTTAGATCAGTTTTGTAGGTCTTAGCTTTCAAATGAGGCATTACACTGGCCTATACATCGGCATCTCTGGAATCGCCCATATATGGTCATGTTTGAAAACAGTTAAGGGGGAAAACAATTTGGAGAAAAATCTAAACTTTCTCTAATTATCCAAAATCTACTTTAACAAATGCTGAATTATGAATACCGTAAATGCTCTAATATAGGCCCGGGCCTTTATTTACTCAAGGGCATCTAGGACCAGGCCTTTATTGGAACCAGGCCACAATTAGAGACAGGCCTTTATTTCTATTTGAGCAAAACGGACGACCAGGAAAATGAAGAAAAACGAGATTTGTGTCCATTTGGACCTAAAATATTACGTTCATTTATTAATTAACATTTCATACACTCTCCCAGCGGCTGGAACATTGACGCCTTTTATTTTGTCGGGACAACAGGAAGTGTTTTGTTGCTGTTAGCGGAACATTCACATTAATGTCACTGCAGGTTTCTGTTTCGTTTTTACCGCGGACCGGATTATTTGTTGTTATCTTGTGTAAAAGGCGAGTTTAGACGGAGTGTTTGTGATCAATCATGAGACTGACCCGAGAGAAGACGAGACGCTCGCGCTGATCGGAGGAGTTATTTTGAGGTGTGGGACTGACCTGCACACGGAGCAGCTGGACGTGCTTTGAAGATGCGATGGAGACTTTATTAAAACCCTGGAGGATCACACATTTGTTGCCCTGTTTCCACAAATAGTCACTGGAGGTTTGAAAAGTGGCTAAATCTGTGTCAAAGTTACGCTCGTATCAGCTCCTCCGCAGCGCCCCCCTTGGCCCGGGTTCCCGTTTGTTTACTTCCTGCACGTGAGTTATCATTTACACGAGCATGAGACAAATTCCTAACTTGGGGAATATTTCTACTGTTATAGTTTCTAAAAAAAGCCCCGGCCTGTTTTAGAGGCCGGCTTTAATTTGCCTCCGCCAGCCGCGAACCCGGCCACTGTTCGAGACCCGGCCGCTAATGGAATACAGGCCAGAATTAGAGAATTTACGGTATATTTTTCTACTAAACAAACATACAAAGACATGGAGCAGAGCAAAGTGGTTCAACAGCCCAGAAATACATAAATAATGGAGAATGCTAACATGATGCTACATGTTAACATCGGGCTAATGCTAATGGTTAGCTAGCACTACCTACGACTGCCGTTTTTTCACTTCTAGTGAACAAACTGCTGTGAGAAAACATCCATATGGACCTGATTTACACTTGACTTTAGTTAAGTGTGATAAATAAGTTCATATTCCACCAGAAAATGGCTAAAAAGAGTGGAAAATTGTGTTTCTCTTAAGATTCGATTTTCCCCCTCGGCGAAGCCACGCCCCCTTCTATGACGAGATGCCGTCTGTATCTTTTGGCTGTCAACACAAACGCAACAAAAATGAGACCAAAAAATAGTGACAAAACCACGACAAAGCGCATCAAAAACATGACAAAAAATATAAGAAACGCAACAAAATATCAACATAAACGCTACACAACTTAAACGTGTCGCAAAAGCAACAACAGCGCAATAAAAAGCAACAAAAACATGACAAAAAACACGACTCAAATGCGACCATTGGAACTGTGATGAAACTAGCTGCAGCCGCTCCTCTCCCTGCGGTGAAGCTGCTCTACAGGGACTGTGTTTTACTGAAAAGAGAATGGCTTCGTAAAAACACGGTGTCACTGACATAGTGCCGTAAAGCCCAGGGAAAATACTAACTCATTAGTGCGGGTCTCACGGGGGCACACTTTTACTGCGCTCTTAACTTCACTGTGGATTACATAATAAATGTGCTCACCATATGGCTGGCAGCTCGATACAAGCGCTCACTTTTCCAGCTGTGTCATTTGTTTCCTTTAAAGGAAAACAGCACCTCAGTCCAAAACCAGCACCTACTCCCTCTCTCTCACAGACATCATCAGGTGCCCCTCCTCGATAACTGGGAGGTGACACACTTGTCCCAGAATAAGACAGACACAGGGGCGTTGGTGATCCAGGGTAGGCTGTGCAATAGTCTGTACGATGGGCCTGCAACTGGAGGGTAATGAAGCAAAATTAAATAATCATATTTCTAAAGTCCCTCCCTTTGAAACTTTGACCAATGAGACGAGCTAAAATCATTTACTTTTGCAAAATCTCTCTCTCCTCATTTTCCAATCTTCACTTTAATCCATGTTAAATGCTCCTCCACACTAGCTCTACACACAGATCTATCTATGATTTTTGCACTTTTTAAACTGACTTATATTGATTGAACTGAAACAAACTTTTACATGTTTAGGTTTGGTTATTTGGTGCATGTTAGTGAACACACTACACTGGATTGTAGCTATTGGCTAATTTGCATCTATGTCCCATAATTTACAGGACTTTTCAAGCAAGGACATTATTTTTGGGACTTTTAAAAAGGAACAGCAATATAGAATTTGTGCTAAATGTAAATAATGGGTAAATTCTTCATCCACAAATGCCGATCCGTTGTCACTTTTCACAAAGAAATGTCTTTTCCTTCATGGACAAAAATACTGGTGTGAATCTTAAAAATATCACTGATAATCTGGACTTAAAGGAGCTATACCTGATTGTACAAAGAAACAGGGTCACTCAAATTTCAAATTGCTATTTTCTGGTCCAAACTCATCTCAAACTTTCCTAATGCATTTACAACATCAACATTCGTCACAGGGACTGAGTTTAAACCAGGTTTCACAACTTTCACTGTAAAAAATGCCTACTAGCCTGACATTTTATGACTGTTTAAAAGGCTTTAAAACCAGTATTTTTGGATAAATGTCTGCTTTTACCATATACTAAAGGACAAAACAAATTCATTCCAACAACAGAAAATGTATAAAAAAGGACAGCTCCTTTAATAAGCAACCCCTAGTAACGCAATGTACGTTTTTTTCAATTTCTTTTAAATGTTATTCTTTCTGTTTTGTGTCTGACTTGTAATATGGAACATTCCTTCCCTATTTCTTGTATTCCTATTGTTCATGTTAACAAAATGATTTTAAAAAATTGTCCTATAGTGGCACACTCAAACATCCTGGCCTATAGTACATGTTTTTAGTGGTAAGAAACTACACGGACACGGGGAGAACATGCAAACTCCACACAGGTGGGACTCGAACCCGGGACCTTCTAGCTGTGACACACAAACATTCAATCAAACAGGGGAATGAGGGGAATCAAAACTTCAGCTGAATTACTTTTAGACCATAGTTTTTGTGTTTTTGACAAATATATATGCAGTAAAAATAGTTGAACGATGTCACTGAGCCGGTTCTGTCTCTGTTTCTTTAGAGACAGAACCAGCTCAATGACATTGTTCAACTGTTAACTATATTTCATTTAGAGCCAGTTTGAATCAAATTAAATACATTTTGGCAGAATTTATTTAATGGCTTTTTAATGCCCTGCAGAAACCCTGAATCTCGATTATACAGTGGGACAACAGGGACATAAATATGTGCTTTAAAACTTTAATACTGCACATCTGCTCCCCTTCTGCTGTATATTGCACATAGAGAGTTGTATTTGATGTTAAGTTCAGGTGGACGACAGACCAACCAAAGCTGTAGGGTAAAACCATCCATCTGTCCTGGAACTGAAGACTTACAGGGACCACCACACGGTCCGGAGCTGAAGGTCTCGCAGTCAAGTGCCTTCTTTATCTACTGTGTAAGCCAGACAATCTGAAAGCAAATCCCTGCAAAGACTTATATCTACTGAAAGATAAACCAAAAGCACCCCTCTTTCCCGGAGAACATCAATCTCAGCCAACAGACAAACTGACCAGCCCTCCCTTTATTTATGAGAAAGACAACAGCATCAAAGCCACAACTGAACAATAAAGCTTAAAACCAAGGCCATGCTTTTCATGTCGTTGCATTTACTCACTCTGGACCGGGCGGGGGCTGAGAAGGATGGCTGTAATTTAAAAACAGTGATATATATGGGGATGATCTTATAGAAATACTGCATGAATGCAATTATCACTTCTCTGAGAGGTTTGCTTTGTGAGACGATTTTCTTCCTTAACAAAAGTCCAAGTGACAAACCTAGGGCTGGGACGATGCACTTTTGTCACGATGCAATACGAATCATGATACTTTTTTACCTTAAATGTGTAGAAGAAAACAGTCATGTGTCCAAAGTTTAGAAAACCAAAAGCCATTTGACTTTTACTGAACGTTAAAAGTGCTGTGTAACTGTTGAAATCAAAGGAGTACAAGATGAAAACACCTTTAAACTCAAGTACTGAAAGTAAGTTCATACTTATGGCAGCAAAAAAATATTGCGATACAATACAATATTTTGTCTCTACCCTAACAATTATAGCCCAAAGTAAATCCACACTTTCTCCAAATCCCTGTTTTGTACATCATTCATGACCTATAGGGGTTGATGGTGAAGGAATCCATCTTATTTCTTATTTTTAGAGTACTCCTTAGTAGGGCTGGGACAAAATATAATTTTACAATATATCATGATACTTATTGCCGAAATACCAAGTACTTCCCGTATCGATACTTTCAATACTTCTATGAAATATGTTAAGTTAAAAGGATGAACTATGTATCGGCTGTAATTGTTTATACAGGTGCTCGTCATATAATTAGAATATCATGAAAAAGTGCATTTACTTCTGTTATTCAACTTAAAATGTGAAACTAATATATGATATAGACTCATGACATGCAAAGTGACATATGACAAGCCTTTTTTTTTGTTATAATTTTGATTATGGCTTACAGTCCATTTTATGAGATTTTTAATTTGGGTTTTTTACAAGCTGAGCCATAATAATCAAAATTATAACAAATAAAGGCTGCATATCTCACTTTGCATGCAGTGAGTCTATCATATATTAGCTTCACAGTTTAAGTTGAATAACAGAAGTAAATGCACTTTTTCATGATATTCTAATTATATGAGCACCTGTATAATGTAGGAACCCCGGGCAAGTCCAAGACAAATTTCCCTTTGGGACAATAACGTTTAACCTAACCTAACTGGTCAAAATAGTTCTACATGTATCATTGCATTAACTAGTATTCCTTTGTTTCTTTAAGTATTTTATAAAATGAGAAGCTTAGTTTAGCTTTATTTTTGGTAATGTTTTCTAAAAAGATTTTAAAGTAAATATATTATTCATCATAATTACTTACTGTATCGCAATACGTATCGGATCGTGACAAAAGTGCATCGTCCCAGCTCTACTTCTTACAGATATTCAATCTCATGGGCCAATGTTTCTGTGTAAGAGGACTGGATTGAGCCCCCAGACGTTGCCTATCCCGCCTTAAAGGGTTGTTATCATTACATATCCTCCCAGTGCAGTTCAGCCACAACTCTTTTAAGAATCACTGCACTACATTTAATCCAACAGTAGCCTTTTACAACCAACACAAACGCATCATTGACATCCTCATGTTCAGCCAAAGGTCATGTTACCAGGCTAAGCTCGTATCAAATAACCTAAATGTTCGTGTGAATGACAAAGTATTGGATTCTGTGAAGTGCTTTTATGTCCAAACAGTTCTTAGAGCCGACTGGTACAGCTGTTATGTAGTAATGTTCCCCCTCACGTGCTATGAGGAAATATGGGCGTTTCTCCTCCATTCTCCACATGACATTACATACTTCAGCGTGAGCTCTTAGTTTTGGAAGGAGAGAGTGTGTTACTGGGAGTTGTCCACGGACCGAGAAGCTAAGCCTATAGTTAAAGAACATATGGGAAGGCACTGGGACATGGTGGCACATACGGTTGTGGTTGGGTGGAATTGCAGAAACACAGAGGACGAACTCATAGGTTTAAAACTAAGCAACTGCACTTGGTTTCACAAGATATCCGGAGACTGAAAGGGGACGTGTCTTGAAAAATTAACGTTTTGAAGCTTCTAACCAGGTTGAAACATTGTTGTTCCCTCATCAAACACATACCAGAATTGTAGTCTACAAACATCATTCATGCAGCACAATCCTTTCACATAAGTCGCTTCTTCGAATGCAGAAAAAATGAGTATTTCCTGGAACTTGTTGCATAATATATTGAAAGAATTTGAGCATCTCAGCATTTTTAAAGCCACACCGCGTAGAATTTTACTTATAAATAAAATTGAAATGTATTTATTTATTGACCTTTATTTAAAGGCACAAAGTGTAACATTTTGGACTATACTGTTGCGGCAAAACAAAACATGCTCCTAATGACACAGAAAATGCTGTTGCTGCAGTGTGTAATAAAAGAATAGATTTTGGATGAGAAACTAACCTGTTTAAATCCCATATTCTCCTGCCTTTCGTCCCATCTCCATGGAGACGAGCTGGAGACGTACCCACTCCCAGTAAAGTTTACAGTCATATCTTAGGAGGGATGAGCCTCATAAATGTTTGTTTGTACATTTATGAGGTATTTTTCAATTATGAAAATATCTGTCATAAAATAAATGCTTGTATTTAAATTGTAATTATTGGGTAAAATTCTAAGCGGTGTGGCTTTAACCAGGATAGTCCCACTGAGATTAAGAATCTCTTTTTCAGGGGAGTCCTGGCCCCAGAGGGGAATCTATTGCACATGTTTTTAGTGGTAGGGGAAACTGGAGTACCCGGAGGAAACCTACGCAGACACGGGGAGAACATGCAAACTCCACACAGAAAGGCCCCGTCCAGGTGGGAATTGAACCCAGGACCTTCTAGCTGTGAGGCGTGAGCGCTAACCGCTGTGCCACCGTGCCGCCCAAATACTACCATTTATTTTATCATTGGAAAAATGATAAAATATGTGTTTTTGCTGTGAGCGGCTCAGCTCTACTAAGACATGACTGTACCTTTACCGGGAGTGGGTATGTCTCCATCTCGTCTCCATGGAGATGTGACTAAAGTCAGCAGAATTTGAGATTAAGATAGGTTAGGTCCTCATCCAAATCCATTCTTTGATCATTCCCTTCAGTAACAGTATTTTTCTGTGTCGAGCTGGTCAATAGGAGCATGTTTTGCACTAATGGCAACAGTATAGTCCAAAATGTTACGCAGTGTCCCTTTAAAGGCACACATTTAGCCTTGTGATCAGTGTTATTCCAATACCAGTTTTTCCCACCCGATCCTGTACTTTGGGTTCAGAGAAGCCGCCGATATCGAGTACCAGTCCAATAACACAGCAAGTGAAAGCAATAAGAGGCCTGTAAAAATATGCAAAAAGCCTATAGGACGTGGCTTATTATGCAAATTAAACAAAGTCCGTGCACTGTGACGTTGCTTGATGCTGACAGATAACACAAATGTAATCATCAAAATCTTTGGTATCGGCATAAAAGCTGAGCCCAGTATCGGTATCTGAACAACCCTAATTGTGATGATACTTTTGCCAGTAATACGAAACATGCTCCTAATGTCCTGCTCCCCAATGCCAAGTTTTACAGTGTACATTTGTATGAGGACTTAACTTATTTAAATCTCATATTTGGCTGGAAACATCTCCATGGAGCCAGGATGTAGACACTCCCAGCATAGTTAGAGTCAGGTCTGAGGAGAGGTGATCATTTCTAAGATAGTTTTCAACTGTGTTTATCACAACTCTATTGATTTGTTAGCAGCTGTTGTTAGCTCTTTGGCTAAATTAGCTTCTATAGTATATTTAGCACATATTTAGCATGCTCAAAAAGGCAAAAATGAAACAGAATTCGAAAAATCATAACAAAAACTGAACTTTTCTAAGTTTTTAAGTGACAATGTGTGGTGTAATCTCAGTTAGGAAGACCTCAGAGATTTTGCGTCACATTGTGGCTTCTTGCGATATGGATATTGCGTTATCAAATATTGCTATACAACCTGGCAATCAACATACTGTGCTGCCCAACTAAAATGCAAAACATCAGTCCTAAAGCAGGTTCACAAGCCACAATTCTATGCATGATATGTCCACTTTAAAGCCAGATAAATTCGCACTAATGGCTTTCGCGCGGCGCAGTTGTCTGCATGAGAAAACAGGGAAGATGACAGATGTTGTCAGCTTCATTTCCTCCCTGGTACATTGTGGTTTTCTTGTTATGAAGCCGTTACCACACACTCGGCGCTGCGCTAAAACGGCATCTGAATATTTAGCCCCGCTCAAACCGGAGCTCACTTTCAAAGTAGGTCTCGATATAGTATTTCACCGGCAATAAATCTACTATTAGTGACCGAAACTGTACATGATTGCTGTGGCATCTGGTTATTGCATGTAAACAAGTGATCAGCCACGGTGAGGGAAGTTTGTGAGATTCTATTTCACTTCTTATGTTGCCATTCCACAGAAAAGTATTGTGATCCATCAATTTGAATGCATAAAGGTGTTTGCATTAAGGATTAGTGGCAATTTTAAGTACTTTAGCAAGACTTGTGTAGGCTTACTCTCTTGCCTGTGCTCTCAGAAGTGGAATTACAACTGTAAGACTTTCCACACAACACTAGGGTTTTAATATTCTCATCAAAAAAAATGCCAAAAGAGTAAGAAAGAAGGAAAGAAAGACCAAAAGCATTCACAATCAAACAGCTTTTGCCTAATTCATAACAATGTACAGGTGCAATACACTGTCCTTTCCACAAAAAGCTACACTTTCTTTAACGAAGCATCATGAGTGTAATAAGAAGCTGTCACCAAAACCGCGCGTGCAAACCATAAATAACATCACGACCGCGTGTGTGGGTCAGGAAATGCGCGCAAAGTGTTACCTCCATCCTGGGGACTGTGCCAGCGCTGGTGTCCGCCTCCTGGAGCTGTTTTTCGGGCCGCTGAGCGCACGATGCTGCTGCTGCTGAAGCCTGGGGCACGGAGAGAGAGAGAGAGACAGTGAGCAGCGGCGGGGACACATGAGCCGAGTGTTTATATCCTCCACATGAGCAGATCTTTATGGGAGGAGTGTGTGTGGACCGGAGCTTTACCGCCGCGCCTCCTCTGCGCTCAATGTGGTCCCTGCCCTCCCTCTAAGTCACATGAGCGGCGAGAGCAAAATGTCAAACACATCCAAAACAAAAACATACACGGAGTACAGCGCACAGTTGTTGTTACTGTGCTGGGAAATGATGATGTTAAAGTAGTTAGCATACCACGCGAGCCTGCACCGTAGAAACAACATGGAGATATGTAGAAGTACAGGCTAAACTTGTGTTGCTAGTAACCTACGTCCTAATTAGCAAGTCATAAATGTTACACCGTGTTTGTTATTGTTTCACACGGACAACAGAGCACAGTTGTTGTTACTGTGCTGGGAAATTATGACATTAAAGTAGCTAGCATACCACGCGAGCCTGCACCGTTAAGCAACATAGACATATGTAGAAGTACAGGCTAAACTTGTGTTGCTACTAGCCGCTATGCTAATTAGCAAGTTGTTACGCAAGTGTTTGGCTTTGCTGAAAATAATGACATAAAACATAATTTTGTAATAAATGAGTTTTCACGGAAGTTTGTTTGATTTGTGAGTAGAAGCCGGTTAGTTACGTCTCAAACTTCTTTTTTAATTTTTTTTATTCATTTAAGAGTTTGGAAAGTCCACAGTTACCATGGAGATCCGCCATCTTTGCAGCTGTTAGCATACATTTCCATTGACTAACATTAGCTAAAAACTGTATAAAAAGTAGAGAAAAAAGCAGTGAAACAACTCTGTTTGAGTGACATTAAAACATCCAACAACATTATTATTATATTCACAATTATTGACAGTAATAATATTCACACACACACAAAAAAAACGTCTCGAACTTCTGTATACTCATTTTGTGTTTCTTGACAATTTATTTAATTTTTTCAATACTATGCGGCAAATGAATACATACACACATGAATTACATTATATTATTAAGAATCTTAAATGCCAAAGTTTCCTCAGTTGATGGTCATAGTGTCAAAAACACCACCAGCTGCCATATGAATAATCACAATAACAAGAAATTGGTTTTATACAGCGCTTATCTAGACTCTCAAAGATGCTTTAACTTGCATTATTCATTCACTCCATACTTGGAGGTGATAAGCTACTATTGTAGACTGATGGACGCAAGGCTGCAATAAAGTATCTATCTATCTATCTATCTATCTATCTATCTATCTATCTATCTATCCAGGCTTCATGGTGTTTCCAAATCGGTGGCCTGTCATTCACTGTCTAACACTGGTGTATGAGCAAGAGTGTGAATGGGTGAGTGGTTCCTTGATGCATGTGTTGTACTATATGAATGTGGCTATTTACCTTTTTTTTTTCTCCTCTGGCCACCTGTCTGGCCACCAATATGCTGCTGGGTGGGCCAGATGTGACGTTATGCGGAGCTAACCGATTCATCAATAGGGCAGTGACTATCCTGACTCCAGTGACATACTCTAGCTGTGCATGTGTACAGTGCTGCGTGCATTGGCAAACAATACAGAAGAACTATAGATGTTGTCAGTCATGTGCCTCGCAATTATGTGATGTCATCTGCTTTTCCCCTTAAGCCTCTTGTTATTGATAACACCTGTTGTTGCCATAAACTAAATCGTTTCCAGATGTGCAGCACATGCCACAATAAGAGCAACAACATTAGGACATTTTGTAAGGTTGCTTTGTGAAAAGATTGAGCTAAAAAATGTAAAGCAACTCCATGTTGAGACCATAAATATGAATGGAAATATTCTCAGTTTGTGAACAGTAATTGGACTTTAGTTGCCTGGAATCTGACACTGAGGCGTTTACAGTCACCTGTTGCTCAGCTTTGTGTTGTGGTAAAAAAAAAAAAAAGGTGTATTTAAAGATGTACTAAGTAACTTGTTTACCTTAATAAATCCTTTCCGTAGTCCCTGTGGGTGTAATACAAGTGTTTATGGGCATCTCCCCCTGGTGTCTCTGGCCAGAAAACCATGTTTGCAACTTGACTGCCACCGGTCCGGAGAAAGCAATACACACTAATGGAATCACGAAGAAGGAGCTAACATGCTAACGGGCAAAGCTAACTGCGGGCTAACGTCACTTTAAACAGTATTTACAGCCAAGTTTGAGTGAAAAAAAATATTTTCATTGTATAATTGGATGCACAGTAACCCTCTCTCCCTTCGCCTTTCCTGTCAGCCTCGTAGTTACTCTCCAAGACAATTAATAAGTTAAAAAATCGTAACTTGCTACGACACCTGCAGATGCGCTCATGGCCTCTAGGGGGAAGAGTTACTTAGTTCTGCTTTAACGTATTAGTGCAATTAGTAACATCATTACAACTTAACTTTCAGACAACTTTTAAGTTACCATGTGTCGTTTTCAGCTGTATAGGCATAATAATGAAAAAAAAATCTCATACATATGGAGGCAGGGGTAGGCAACGTCAGGCCCAGGGGCCAAATCCGGCCCTCCATCTCAGAACCTCTAGCCCTCAAGATGATTTTGAGAAACATTATGACACAAATCAGACACATTTTTAGGGTTAAATGTGGGAGAAATACTGTCAATACACCTAATTAAGTCTTATTACGTACAACTCTGGCATTTGTAGAAAGTGCACTAGAAAAATAATTCAGCATTTTAAAGGGGCTAGATGCAAGTTTGCCATTTTACTACCACTACTGCCACCTCAGGTCATACGTGTAGCTGCAGCTTCTATATTAAGCTCGTGCATGACGGCACTTCGGACCTGAATTAACACTTTTTTCAGTGACAGTGCAGGATTTCAGAGGCAGTTGTGGTGAACAGGTCTGGGCTCTTTCTACACATTAGGACATGGCTGGGACATGTAGGGGTAGGAAAATACTTAATTTTAAACTCTGTATAGTCCCTTTAAGGAAGAAACCTACTTGAATTAAGAGATTCAATCTAAAGTTTGAGTAGATTTGGTCTGGTCTTACATCCTTACATCAGATAAAACATCTTATCGCCAATGGAACAAGTCATTATTCTCTTAATTCAGATTATTTTGTATAATTTCAAGTGAAAAACAAATCTTTTTTAAAGTAAAAAGTTAATTTGTCTGATTTCAAAGTGGGTTTTATGCTTGTTCCATTAGCATTAGCATTTGTATCTTTATCGATGAGTCCAAACAGACTCAAATTCAACATAAAGAACCTTTATTCAGGCATTCATCTCTTTTTCATCTCCTTTTTAACTGGCGACTTCGGCCCTCGGTCTTTTTACAATGAATAAAATTGACCCTCCATTAAGAAAACTTGCCTACCCCTGACCATAAGTGCTGTTCCCTTATGTGGCTCTGTTGTCCCTGAAATTCATTCTTCTGTTTGCAATTTACTCAAAATGCCGCCTCAGGAACAGTTTTCCCTTTTCTAAATGTGCAACTAATTAGTCCAGTTATTTGTGCAATGCAACTGCTTATGCAACGCCGCCTATTTTAAAGTGCACCCAAATTATCGTGCCAGTAACAAGCCTCTTGAAGAGTCTCAAACGGGGCGCGATGTTTTGCTGGCTAATCCTGCTCGGGCTATTTATAGACCAATATCACACAGTTGCTTCGAGGGCTTAACTGAACGGACAATGCTCCGACTCCGTGCCCATCAGAAATTCCAAACTCCAAAACTAATTTGTCATAAAAGGGAAAGAATAACTTTATTGTTTAAGTTTTAAGTAAACTATTTTGGGCTGTATAATAATATATAATATCTAAGTAAATGACACCAAATGAACGACTAATATTATTAAAGCATCAGACGATATTTTATTCAAACTACTCGAGAGCCAAGTTCATAAATTTCTCTCGCCAGTGGCTCAGATGGTGGAGGGGGTCGTACATAATAACCGAGAGGGCGGCGGTTTGAATCCCGGTGTTTCATCGAGCTGAGCTGCTGAGTTAAAAGTCAGTGCACACACGCTATTCACTGTTTTGCATAATATTGTAAATTGTTTTAGCACCTCCATCCTCATTTACTAGTTAATTGTAGAATAGTCAGCCTAATTTGACAGGTAAATGGTAAATACTGAGCTTAGACGAGTTGATGTGTACCTGTCTGGTCTTTGTGCCCGTGGAAGAGCATGGTCGCTTCTTACTTCACCCCTGTTTGGAGCCATAGGAATATACTGGGAGAGGCCAAAAGATAACAACATCTTGAGTGACTGAGGGCACACAGTTCCCCCATACTGAGATATGTTCTTACCTGAGATTAGACGAGTTGATGCGTACCTGTCTGGTCTTTGTGCCCGTGGAAGAGCGTGTTTGCTTCCAGCTTCACCCCCGTTTGGAGCTATAGGAATATACTGGGAGAGGCCAAAAGCTAGCAACATCTTTGTTTTTTTTGCGTGACTGAGGGCACACACACAGACCAGACAGGTACGCATCAACTCGTCTAAGCTCAGGTAAGAACATATCTCAGTATGGAAAAACTGTGAACTATTCCTTTAAGCTCGATGGCTGAATGTGAAATGACCTATAGTTCTGCACATGTGCAGCAACATCATGCAGCTCCACTGGACCAGCAGCTCCAGCAGGTGCAGATGTCACTGTGTCTTTGGGCAAGACACTTCACCCACCGCATATGTGGTGGATGTAGGGCTGTCACGATAATTACTTCATCGACTTATCGCTCAATAAATAACGATATATTTTTGGGCTCGATATTTATCGTCTGTACATTTATTAGCAATGCCCCCTATTTTTTTCTTTGTGAAACTTTGATTAGAAGTGAAGCAAATTGAGTTATTTTTCATGTTTGGCACTTTTAGAACAAAGGTTTACTGTCATTTTTATACCTGAGAGTTGACAGTATCCAGTATCGTTAGAGACAATAATATCGTTAATCGCGATACTTTCCTGCCTCAATATATCGAACTTCAAATTTGTTATCGTGACAGGCCGAGGTGGAGAAATCAGTCAACACAGGCTTGTAAAGTGTAAACACGTGTAAACCATTATTATTTTTACCACTGCTTCACCTGTTGATGCTACAGAAGTCCACGTTGTTTCTCAATCTCCTGTGTGGCTTTTATCCGCTCTTTTTCTTCGTTCTCCCATAAGCCGCCATGTTTGTTTGGACCATGCTCTGATTAATCTGCCAAAAAAAACAATGGATTAAAGACGAAGTAATCAATGTGCACTCAGATCTTTAGAATACTGTGGCGCGCCTTAAGTTAAGAGCTAAACTCAAAACTTTTAATTAGCTTTGGGGTTAGCGGTAAATAAACGCGCTTCTAAATTACAGGGAACAGAGCTAATTTGGAGAAAGAAACAGACCATTAACTTTTCAGCAGCTCCCATTTCCTTAAACAACGCCTCCTAAAAGCTTGTAGAAGACGAGGCGATTAGCGAGTTATAAATGAAGCTAATGATCACCGTTACTGTGTCGTTTAGTGGTTCAGAGCCACAGCAAAGGGAGAACGAGAAGAAGGGGAGACTGGAAGCCCCGCCCCCTTTTGTCGAAGAGCGAATCGATGCCTGGACGGGCGACTTGGATGCAGTCGGCGTTCATGTTTTGGTGAGATAAATCACTTGACGCTTCGACATACCGGGGCTGATTGCTAAATTCCCCGGGCCACTTCAGTGAGGAGTGAGCTCACCGTCAGCTGGTGTCGGGGCAAAGACACGGCATTCTACGCTAGGATGACTCCACAAGTGGGTAGAGTTGCCCAATTATTAACGCAACTTATGTAACTCAAGTAGAAGTAAAAGTAACGACCGAAATAGTGGCTCAAGTAAAAAAGTACTTTCCGAAAACAGGACTTAGGATCACATTTTTGTTTTGGCGTAAAGGGTCGACAAAACATGAAATGAGGTGGAAGTTGTGAGAATACACCTTGAACATTTAAAAAGATTAAAGGGATATTTCAGGATTTTTGACATAGGGCCTCATTTCCTAGTTATCCAGAGTGTTGCTGATTTCTGGAGATATTTTTTTTTGTAATTCATGCAGTTCTTATGTTTGAAGAGTTTCGTGGCGCTAGGCTAGTGCAAGGCTAGCACATTTCTATGGTATCAGCTAGCCTGCATTAAAAACAGTCTGACCCGCTCCACAGAGAACCTGAGGCAAATCACTTATAACGCCAGACTAACCATATAAATGTGTGTCCATAGAATAATTTTAACCATTTTGCATTTAAAATAACTTATATTTGAGCAGCATCTGCTTCGTGGTTGCATAAGCTACGCGGCGGCGGAGTGATCTGCTAGAAAATAGTCCCTCAAAATGCGATCGTTCATGTGATGCAAGGTCAGTTATATTCCAAAAAATATTCTATCGACACAGACATTTATATGGTTAGTCTGACGTTATAAGTGATTTGCCTCAGGTGCTCTGTGGAGCGGGTCAGACTGTTTTTAATGCAGGCTAGCTGATACCATAGAAATGCGCTAGCCTTGCATTAGCCTAGCGCCACGAAACTCTTCAAATATAAGAACTGCATGAATTACAAAAAAAAATATCTCCAGAAATCAGCAACACTCTGGATAACTAGGAAATGAGGCCCTATGTCAAAAATCCTGAAATATCCCTTTAAGAAATAGTTCATAGATAAGATACAGAAAAATTAGGCTTAGTTAGGCTGACCAGTCATCCCCGTTTACCAGGGACAGTCCCAGTTTTGAGCCCTCCATGTCCCAAACCTTGTCCCAGTGCCTTGCCCAAAGCAGCGTATTCTTCTACAACACAATGACTTTTGACCGTGTGCATCAAACACGAAGTGTCTGGAGCCACTGAACCAATTAAAAAACTCACAAGTCTGTCACCACAGTCCTGATTGGTCCATTTAATTGACATGACACATTTACAAATAGTTTTGCCATTCAAAGTTGGGAAAACAAACGTCACAATTTCACTCCTCCCATAAAATTTCCATATTTGTCCCGGTTTTTATTGTGGAAAATCGCTCTAGGCTAAGTTGTGTTAAAGACACATTTTTGGCGGCCCTCAGGCTACTTGTTGAATTGTTGAGTTCTACACAATTATAACCTCAAAAACTAACTAGCTGGTTTTAAGTTTCCCTGTCTAAATAAAGGTTTAGGACAAGGGTTAAAACTATGCTAGGCGCGTTGAAATCTTCAAGTTTAAGTTTAAGTTTAATGGTTTTGTATGGCCCAATATCACAACAGAAGTTTCCTCACAGCTGCACCGAACATTAAGGCAATAAAACAGGGCAATAAATATGACAATGTAAAGTTCAGGTGAATGAAGTATCCAGGCAAACATAATGTCCAATAAGCGTCGGCAGCAGGTGGTGACGAGCGGCGCGGGCGTCCCCCGTCCTTAGACTCTCCAGCACGGCAAAGGAAAAACTGAAAAACCCGGCAGGAGAAAAGAGAAACCTTGGGGAGAACCACAGAAGGAGCACTGCAAAAAGTAAATATCAAGCATTGGCTTAAATGACTTAAATTGAGGAAATGCATCTTGTTTTGAGGGGTTTTCACTCATTCAGACCTTTTTCCTGATCTGACCAAGATTATTTTGCTAGTTTGATAACATTTCAGACTGGTTCTATGGTAAATATCACTGTTTCTGTTAAGAAAGTAAAACTGCCAATGGGACAAGACCATTTTTCTTACCCCATTGGCAGAGAAGTTGAAATGACGGCGAAATGTATTGAAATGAGTCAGAAACATCTCAGAACAAGTGAAATAATCTAGATCAAATGCCCAACTAAATCTTAACTAGTCAAAATAACTAAAATTTGGATTATTATGCTCAAATTGAGACATCTAAACTAATCTAGTAAATTACTTTTTGCAGTGAGGGATCCACTCCCATGGACGGACCGGCTATAGACCCACGGCTGAAGGATCCCTCAGCAGACGGGCCAAGACTGCAGAACGTCCAGTCCTCAGATTCCAGAATGCAGGGTTCCTTCACTGCACTGACCACTGATTTGCGGCCCTCCACACCATATACGTTTAAAGGTACAGGCCACCGTTTTTACATACTAAGATATGTTCTTACCTGAGCTTAGACGAGTTGATGCGTACCTGTCTTGTCTTTGTGCGTGCCCTCAGTCATGCAAAAAGGTACTGCTGTTGGAGCAAGGTACTGCATGGCTGATCACTCTAATTGATTTCTTTTGTAATAAGAAAGTAGTTTGTGTATTAGTTGTATAGGTATTCCTCCATATTTCCACACAGTAGCTAAGGTATTGAAGGATGAGGGAATTGTACAGTATATATAATGCATTTTGTTTCACAGAGGTTTTGATTTTACACAGTAAAGTAATACGTTTAGAAACTTTACTCTTTATCATCAATAATGATTCCCAAAAACTTTGTTGCCTACACCCTTTCAATTTCTACCTGTCCAATTTTGATTTGACATGGTTTGTTCATTTCCTTGTTTCCAAATACAATATATATTGGGTTTTATGCAGATTTATGGAAAGTTTATTTACATCAAACCATTTTTTTAGCATCTCAAGTCCAGACTGGTGATCTTTGTGTGGCAGCAGGCTGAATATACTGAGTACAATATGTTTCTGGAAAACACTTTTTGAGATTTAATGCTTTTGAAACAGAAAATCCATATTTGTTTTCATGGTTTCTTAAAGATTGGGTCCACAAATTTGCCTTAATAATGTTGGCCTTGTGAGTCATTGTGCAATCCCACCACTTCTTAATAGTAATGAGTGAATATATGCTTCACTTTAGTTCATTTTGCTGACGATATATTAACCAAAGACTAAATCAAAACAACACAGCCTTTTCTTCTGTGTGCGAGAAAAGCAACGCCACCAAACGAGCCGTGAAACAAGGAAGAAAGAGAAACTTTCCCTCAAGTAACCTCCGCCTGAGTTCTACTTCCTGTGGCGGGTGGCGTGGAGGCAAAACAGGAAGTGAGTTTGCGCAGCTGATAATTTGTGGAAACGGCATGTGAAGGAGATTTGATAAAGGCTCGTTCTCAAGGAATAACTGTCGGCTGTGAGAGGAATTAACTGTTGACTAATCTATACAAGGCACATTATAGTGATATCCTGGTTATGTTGTGGGATACTTTTGAAACAATATACAAAATAACATCAATCTTTTTCTCAAGTCTGAACTAGAGCTTTTTCCTGCAGTTCTATAACATTTTCAGTTCTGTTTTTTTCTTGTTTAGATTAGGTTTACACCCACCTGATATGATCTAGATCTTGGCCTGATCATACTTTAAGGTAAAATAGTTTATGATTATGACTTGATGACTTGCCAATGTCAATCCCCTTCTTACTAAGATCAGGTCATTTGAACATTAACATCTTTCAACAATAGGTAATGAGTGATTTTAGTTTTGATAAATATCAAGTAATACTCGAGCCGGAATCGCAATATTGGTCTGATACTTATTCCAGTTTACGGTAAAATTCATCATAACTCAGGACATTACCTTTCACGCTCCTCATCCACACAAACCAGGTGAAAACTAGTAAGAAAAGTACATTTTATAAACTAAACACTGATCTAACCGCAGAAAAACTACAATTTAATCATTACATTCAATATATTTGAGTTAAAAAATATTTAAAAAAAAAGAAAAAGTCAAAGTTAGTTCTAGCTCAAGCATCAAAACATATTTTCTTTTAGACTTTATTCATGAATGGTTATAAGCATTCATTAGACCAGGCAGGGGTGTACCAACTTTTTCATGGGGGGCCGTATTGAAGCGTATACAGGGTGAGGGGCTGGGATGAACAGATAGGTGGAAAGTTTTGATTTGGTGTGTTTAGCAGAGGTTTAAATTGTGCCCACACCTTTTTTTTTATGCTTAAAACCTTAATGTCAGCTCTGTCTCACAATAAAATGTTAGTTGGGTTAGAATTGTGTAGAATTATAGACCCTTTAATTGTTTGTAAACATTCTGGGCTTAGCTGGAGGCTACTACTTCCATTGTAGCTGCTGTCATAGTAACAATAAACAAATGTTTAGCTGTTTTTGGAAATATCAGATAAACCTTATTTAATCGTCTCAAATGTCATTCCTCTTGTTCTTGCACCTTAAGTCAAAACAGGACCACATTTTTTTGTTGTAGTTTTACACTTATAATCGCTAGTTTTAGTTTAATCTTATTCCTCTTGATCACTTCCTGCCTCCAGATGATGTCACTGATGATGTCAGCAGTTAAAGGGTCTATTAAGCCTGAAGTAAAAAGGACCATCTCTGGTGATGTGGCGATTCAACAACAAGCCCAAGGGCCACCAATACTTGGTGTGAGGGCCACATTTGGCCTCCGGGCCGCACCTTGGACTAGGGCTGCAACTAACGATTATTTTGGTAATCGATTAATCTACCGATTATTTTTGCGATTAATCGATTAATCGCTTGGCTGTGAAAGGTGCATGGAAATTGTATTTCTTCATTTTTTTTTATCACATAAGCTAAAGTGGCGCCGCTTGAGGACATGTTGATGGAGTAAACTAAAGGTAGACGTTTGTAGGAGGCTCTTTGTTTTAATTCTGCTTTCTGATTGGACGAGACAAAGACAGATATTCATGAAATTTATAATGTACAAAACACTACAGACCCTAACTTTAAAAACAAAGTAGGTTTTCATTCAAAATACATAATTGTCATGTCTTTTGTGCTCTATTTTAGTCTGTGTTTGCTAGAAAACGATTAATCTATTACTGAAATAGTTGACAACTTTTTTAGTAATCGATTAGTTGTCGATTAATCGATTAGTTGTTTCAGCCCTACCTTGGACACCCCTGCGTCAGACATATAAGTGGTAAAAATATACATAGATTATTACAATTACATTTGTTTTCTATTTTAAACACAGAAATATTACAACAGTAGGGCTTTATTTCTGTCCAGTGATTTCTTATTTGTTTGCACATTGTCGAACTGTTCAGAAATGTCCGTTTAAGGGTTAATTTTGTCATAGCAAGCAATGAAAGAGGATGCCAAAAAAATGAAACTGTTAGTTGTGGTCCACACTCATTTCTAAATTTCCAAACATATTTGTGGTATCCCACTACAGAGACAGGTTTAAAGGCACATTTCACAACTTGCAGGGTCACTTTCACAGTTGTGGCATTAAAAATATACTGTTTAGATACATTAAAATGTAATTGAAAAGCATTAACGTTGACTTGCTGCCACCTGTAGAAACCCTGATTATGAGTATACAGTGTTTTCATTGTTTGCCCATCACTACTGCTCTTTTTCCTTACATATGATGCATCTGTCACTTGCCCAGACACAGCTCTGATCTCGGGATACACTTTGGCTCCCACTAGTGGTGAGAAAAAGCTTTACACGTACATGACATGAACCATCAATGTGTTTCTGATGGATAAACATCTCATCAGTTTAACAGGTGTGTAGCCGGTAGATTCAGAACAGTCTCTCGGCCTCTCATTATGAACTCATTTCGATTAGTTTTATTCAGCGCGGTTTAGCTCAAACAGCTCTCGAGGCTCTTTGGACGCACTCATTAGAGCAGCTCCTGTTTATCGGAACACAAACTCCCTTGTTTTGCTTAATCATTCACAAAACACATGTAAACACAGAAGCTTAGTTCCAAATATTTTTCATATCCAAATCAGGGGCAAAGCTTAGGCTCTTGTTTTAGCTTTCTTACTGTCCCAAAAACATGAGTAATTAGGCTGCCAGCGATCAAGTTAATCCAAAATGTAAAAGCCTCCAGTTTTCTTGCAAATATCCACTCCTCTGCTACCTATAATGGGTCTTTAGAAAAGGTAAAACAAACCCCTGTATGGACAATGTTTGCTGGTTTCCCCCAAAATGGAAGCCTTCTAGAGTAATGGTTTATGTACCGATGTTCCCCCTTTTTTGGGGAACAGCAGGACGTTCGGTTAGGGCTGGGAACCACTAAATTTTTTCAGATACTAGCAGTGCTTTAACGATATATCTTAATGTACCATACGATTCCGATACCTGAATGATACTGTTTTCAATATGCAAAAATATTTGTCAACCAGAACCAGAAAACATAACAATAATGATAATTTATTCCATGTTCCATTTATTTCAGCGGAAACAACCAAGGCACTTCCTTTAACACTGTCCCGGGAGCCGACAGGCATCATAGTTTTTTCGGTACCTGCTTTTGGATTTTTTTTAGACTCCAGCTCTACCTCAGCCCCTATTGGATTCCGACTGCATTAAACTGTAATAACATTGCATGTAGAGCTGTCACGATAATGACTATACCGCTCAATAAGTGACAGATACATTTCTGGGCTCGATATTTATCTGTTTACGTTAATTAGCATTCCCACATTTTTTTTCTTTTTAACTGAAGCAAATTGAGTTACATTTATGTTTATTGCAGCTTCCAGAGCCGTGGGAAGATATTTTAGATAGGGAAAATATTTACCCCAAAAACGCTTTTACTGTGCATGTTTCCCATTTATTATTTGCCTGCAGTTGGCAAACATTCCACCAGCAGCTTGTGTGGTGTTTTAGGATATGATGATGCACTTTCAGAGCAAATGTTTACTGTCATTTTATGCCTGAGAGTTGACAACATCTAGTATCGTTAGAGTCAATAATATCGTTTATCGCGATACTTTCCTGCCTCAAAGTATCGAACTTCAAATTTGTTATCGTGACAGGCCTAGGTACTTTATCTTTCACCCAAAGTATGTCGTGTGTCATTGCATGTCATGTTTATTGTGGGATATTTTAAGATGAAGTACTTTTCGAACAAAGGCTTGAAGTTAGAGTCAGTTTCTGTGGCATCAAAAGGTCTTCAATAATATCGTTTATCGCGATATTTTCCAGCCTCAATATATCGAACTTCTCATTTTGTTAAAGGGATATTTCAGGATTTTTGACATAGGGCCTCATTTCCTAGTTATCCAGAGTGTTGTGATTTGCCTCAGGTGCACTGTGGAGTGGGTCAGACTGTTTTTAATGCAGGCTAGCTGATACCATAGACTTGCACTAGCCTAGCCTAGCGCCACTAAACTCTTCACACATAAGAACTGCATGAATTACAGAAAAAAATATCTCCAGAAATCAACAACACTCTGGATAACTAGGAAATAAGGCCCTATGTCAAAAATCCTGCAATATCCCTTTAACATGACAGGCCTAATTGATTAACTAGTTTAACAAAAACACTGCCTATTAACCTCTTAACTCCCACCTGAACAGATCCAGTTTGGCTTTACCCTAATCAAAAAGCTTCCTGGGAAAAAAGCACCAAAACAGCCACAAAAAACAAAACAAGAGAAAACAAGGATGTAAACGCAACAAAGATGTGACAAAAATGTGACAAAAACTCAACAAAAATGTGACAAAAACTCAACAAAAAATAAACAAAAATTAAACAAAAATTAAACAAAAATTGAACAAAGATGTGACAAAAATGTGACAAAAACACAACAAAAAAATGACAGAAATTCAACAAAAAATGACAGAAATTCAACAAAAATGTGACAAAAATTCAACAAAAATGTGACAAAAATTCAACAAAAATGTGACAAAAATTCAACAAAAATGTGACAAAAAATTACAAAAAATCAACAAAAATGTGACAAAAATTCAACAAAAATGTGACAAAAATTCAACAAAAAATGACAAAAATTCAACAAAAATGTGACAAAAAATTACAAAAAATCAACAAAAATGTGACAAAAATTCAACAAAAATGTGACAAAAATTCAACAAAAAATGACAAGAATTCAACAAAAATGTGACAAAAATGACAAAAATGTGACAAAAATTCAACAAAAAATGACAAGAATTTAACAAAAAATGACAAAAATGCAACAAAAATGTGACAAAAATGTGACAAAAATTCAACAAAAAATTACAAAAATTCAACAAAAATGTGACAAAAATTCAACAAAAATGTGACAAAAATTCAACAAAAAATGACAAGAATTTAACAAAAAATGACAAAAATGCAACAAAAATGTGACAAAAATGTGACAAAAATTCAACAAAAATGCAACAAAAATGTGACAAAAATGTGACAAAAACTCAACAAAAAATGACAAAAATTCAACAAAAAAGAAAAGAAAAAAAACATTAAAAAGGTGAGACAACACAGCAACAATGCGAGGAAAAGATCAGTTTTGTGGGTCTTAGCTTTCAAATGAGGTGTTACACAGGCCTATATAATAGCCAAAGAGGACAGAAGGCATTTGGTTTAGGCGGGTGGTAGGAGGTTAAACAGTAAACGGGCTCATTTTGCACACATGTATTTGCCGTCTTCTCCAATGTTCCCTTAAAAATCAAAGTTCTGCTCAATGCTCTGCTTGAATGAATGTGTGTGAATCTTAAGAAACAAAAAAAAGCATTCAAATTGACTTGCTGCCCTTTGTATGTTGAGCAAAAAGCAATGACAGAAAAGCATTGATTGCGCATTAAGACGGTGGTGTTTAAAGAGGCAGAGCAGGGGGGTAACTCGCAGCCTCCTCTGGGTACAGATGAATGGATCGCTTAGAGACGTGTGGTAAAAGGCGGATGACTCAGCTCCAGTAGCTTCGTGTTCGCTCGGAGAGAGAGAGGAGAGAAGGCCCGGTGATTCACGAGTAAGGTCATGACTGATCCTTCAAAAGAACAAGATGTACGGCGGCAGACATTTGAAAACGCTGCGTTCGTTTTTAGTCTAAAAATACCCAACTTTAACAAGACCCAGTGCGCGCAAAACGAGGCGCGCCATCGGGGGGAAAAAACATGCTATTTCTGATCAGGAACTGTGTAGTTTAGCGCTGCCTTAAACTTGACTAATTTAAAAAGCTAAATGTAAAAGATGACGTGGGTTGGCATTACCATGGAAACCAGGTTAGGTCTCACATGAGCAGTAATTGTTGCTGAGCGTCACAGGTGCCTGGTTCAATTCCTGTACCATGAGTTTGTACGTCTTGTTGGATTTCATCAAAAGATCCAGTGTTGCATTGACTTTTAACAAGATCTTGTATTGATGATGGGAGAGCGTGACCACTGCTCAAAGCCTTCTCCAGCACATCCCAAAGATTTTACATCTGGACTCTGTGGCGGCCGATCCATGGGTGAGGAAAGTGCTTGTCTTTGGTCCTCATGGGCAGGGAGCTGACATCACTGCAAAACAACCCTCTGGTGGTAGGAGAGGCTCCAAAAAGACACCTTGTAAAAATGGATTCCAGTGCTTAAAGTAGTACTAAGTAACTCATGCCCCTAGAGGCCATAAGCGCCACTGCAGGTGTCGGAGCATGCTACGGCTTTTAACTTATCAATTGTCCGTGAGAGTAAATACTACGCTGACAGAAAAGACAAAGGGAGAGAGGGATATTGTACATCCAATTACACAATGGAGATGATTTTTTCAGCTTTGCCAGTTAGCATGTTAGCTTCTTCTTCGTGATTCCATTAGTGTTGCCTGGTCTGCTAAACTACATGCTTTTTCATAGATATTTCAAAGACATATAGTCTGGGAGCAGCATGAGCTCAACGATTTCCCGGTGGGCGTGATTGACAGACGGCATCAACCAATTAGAGAAATGCTAGATACGTCGCAGTAACAAGCGGCAGGAAGCCTTTCCAAAAAAATCATTTTTTATGAGGAACACTTCGAACGCTGTTTAATTGCTTCGGTTTTGGGGATTTAATATTTTCCAAATGATTTAAAACAGACGAAAGAGCAGAAGAAAACAGTGTATCGGTCGCCGCGGAGCCATCTTTAATGTTTTGTAAGAGTGCGTGGTGGTGACAGGTGACGGCTTCCGTCTCTTGATGTGTGATTGGACTGATGTGGGTAAAATCGTGAAATTATTGGCTGTGAGCAGACGCCCAGACGATTCTTCTTTTGAACAGAAAAGGAGGAGTGTCTGGCAGGCCAGGCAACCATTACTTTGTATTGGGGCCTCCAACCGGCAGGAAAGCTGCAATTGAGGGGGAGATGAAACACCCCCCAATCATCCCATTAACACTTGTTTTGCCTCCAGAGGGACTATGGAAAGGATTTTTTAAGGTAAACAAGTTACTTCTGCTTTAAAAGCTTGGCTCCAAAGAGTTTTCTTGATTCTAACAACAACAAAAATTGCTGTGACCCATGTGACAACGCTGGACTGAGTATAGTATATTATATTTTAAGCACACTGGTTTGTCTTTGATTGACACTTTGGAGGCCTTTTTGCCATTTTAAGGAACATGCTCTGTAGGAGGATGTTCCATGTTATTTTCACAATGACACAGGACCATTACCATAAATGGGGCGGAATGGCTACTGTCTATCTCTTGTATTATATCTATGGTTTGAAGTTTTCTGGCGACTGAAAGATGCAGCATAAATGTTTAAAACTTTCAGTGTGTAAGGCAAAAAAGGATATTTGGTGTAATTCTGATGCTGATCAGTTTCTGTCAGCCTTAAGTCCGTGAGCTGTCTGTTATGGTGCTGACTGTCCTGCGTTACCATGGAGATCAAGCAATATGTCTGTTTTAACCGATTGGCAATGACTGTAAAAGAAATATTCATTTAAAGCCGTAAATTTTAACAAATGTGTAATACATTTCCTCACTGTGCTTTGATGTTGACAAGCTTTTGGGGCCGCTCTCCCCACTATGAGACCCACTGACTGACTAAAAATGCAAACAAAGATGATGTGGATAGAAACCATCATTCTCCCCAGGCTAATACTGTCTTTGTCCGGGCTCAAACCTACTTAGGACCGGCCGTTTCTTTTGAATATATGGAAATACAAGCCCGTCGGTGCCTGTCCTGATTCCAGATAATACGACATTAGTGTCAGATTAAACCCGCGGACCGGCACGTACGCAGAGCCCCCGAAACCTCCGGGCTCAGGTGGCTTTGGCCTTTATCGACATCCTGCTCCATTTGCAGAAGGGACGGCCCCGCAAACACACGCACACACAGACAAATGGTGATTTTCATATCTGCGCGACGGATAGCCCACAGCTAATAGGTTTGCGTGGTGAGGGATGGGGAACAGCGCGAAACAGCACGGCGTACACTGGAGCACATGTCATCGGCAAATGTAATCTCGCGGATGAATGTGTTTTAAAGGACAATTAGGGCTTACAAATGTGCAGCGCTCCGAAATGTGGCACACGAGCATATTAGCGGCCGCGTCTATTAGCCGGGGCCATTTAACAAGCAGCTGACTGAAGATGATGGGGGGTGCGCTAAGTGTACAGTGAAATATGGAAATAATGTGATGTTGTTCTGAGTCTGGGTTGATGATTCTAAACACTCTTTCTCCGACACAGAAAGAAGAAACGAAGCGTGTCACTAACGCTGAGTAAAAGTACTATGAAGTTTAATCAAATATTTTTGCGGGAACACAAGACAAAAGGATTTAAAATTGGCTTGTTGCACAGTGTGGCCAGGGGCGGACTGGGACTGAAAAACAGCCCTGGACTCTGACTAGCCTGGCCCAAATTAGCGTAATTGTGCACTTCCACAAATACATATTCTAACCTCTTACCCCCCTGCCTTAACATTAACGAGTGCATTTTCCCCAGTTCGGCTTTTTATTATTATTATTTTGACTGGTGTCATCAGCAAAAAGAACGGGAAAGGTGGTCGTAGAAACAGAAGCAAAATCATGAACATAAATTATAAATAATAATGGTCCCAAAATTGAACCTTGTGGTACACCATACGCCACGGAATTCCTTTTAGATTTATGTTTTTATAAACTGGGCTTCACCCAAATCTAAAAGCTTCTCGACTCGAGATCAACAATGGAATGCTTCATTTGAAAGCTAAGACCTACAAAAGTGATGGAAACTTTTCGTCACGTCGCCGCATTTTTGTCATATTTTTGTTGTTTTTCTCACGTTTTTGTAGGTTTTTTTGTCCATGTTTTTCTCATGTTTTTGTTGACTTTTCATCCTCTTTTTCTCGCTATTTTGAAGCTTTTCTTGTTAGCTTTTAGATTTGGGTAAATCTCGGTTGAGGCGGGACTGGTGGCCCTAGAGCCAGTAGCCCTTCTGTGCTCTTCCAGAATGGCCAGTCCGCCCCTGAATGTGGCTACGCTAGTTCCTCTGAGCTGAAGTTGTGGGCGCTAGTACTTCCTGTTCGCATTAATTTTCCATTATGATTAGCTTAGACCTGTTCGAATCATCGTATTTCCTAGAGATTCTGTGGTTGGACAGTGAGTTCCTGGTAGATGATCACTTCCTGCAGGTAAACAAGTTGCTGTACAGTGTAAATATTTCAGCGTTTATAAGGATCAGTGAGTTTGTCTTGAAGCTAAAGGCTAACATTACATGCATCATACAATTTGAAATAGTGCCTTTTACTACATTTTTTCAAATTGCATGTTAGCCTTTAGCTTCAAGACAAACTATCACAGGTGTCTCCGATCTGAACTTGTTACATCAAGATTTGAACACAGTAAATGATCATCTACCGGGAACTCACTGCCCACCACGTAATCTTTAGAAAATATGATTATTATTATTCCAGGAAAAGAATACAGACAGGAAGTGCTGGCGCTCACAACTTCAGGTCAGAGGAACTAGCATAGCCATACCGTGCAACAAGCCAATTGGCTGAAATAAGGATGTGTGGATTTTATGGATATCCTCATGTTCAACGATGCCAATACCTGACCAATCCTTTTCGATACCTACACTAAAATATTCATCAATAGAACCTCAGAACCGAACAACAGTGTTAATTTACTCCGCAAAAGACTTTTTCTTTTAAATTTGAATCATTTATTTGACCTGAAACAACCATTTTCTCCATATCATTTCTTAATGTATTTGACTGGGACAGTGCACATTAACCTTATAACCCCCACCTGAACCAAGCACATTATCTCCAGTTTGGTTTTACCCAAATCTAAAAGCAAAGAAGTGCTGAAACAACAACAATAACAGAATAAAAAAGCGACACAAACACGACTAAAGAGTGATGAAAAGTACAAGTGGGGGGAAAAAAATGAAAAAAAAAGATCAAAAAGTAAAAAAAAAAAAAACCTGGCAATAACACGCCCAAAAAAAGTGATTAAAAAGACGAGAACACAAGAAAACACTTAAATGAATGAATAAATGAATAAATAAATTTGATAAAGACGTGGCAAAAGAGCGACAAAAACATGCTGGAAAAGCAACAATGACACTAAATAGAGATGAAAAAGCAACAAAAAAAAGCAACAAGAAAAAGCAAAAAGAAAGCAACGAAAGAGCGACAAAAATGCAATGAAAAAGTGCCAAAAAAGCAGCAAAAAAGCGACAAAATAAGTTATGATCAGTTTTGTAGGTCATAGCTTTCAAATGCCTGTAGGTCGGTAAGCTCCAGTTGAGAAGCTTTTAGATTTGGGTAAAGCTGAACTTGAGAAAATGTGCTCAGTTAAGGTGGGTGGTAAGAGGTTAATGAACAGACGACCAGTGCTGTAAATATGGTGGATTTAGCTCAAGGCTAATTTCCATCCACAGTCCCAAGTAACTCCCTTTAAGTTTAAGTGGTTACTCTTTACTGACAGGGGATCATGTGATCGTCTCATTTGATGTTATTTCACACACATGTTTTTAAATCACTTGCCCTGGTGAAGATCTTGCCAGGTCGAAACATGTTGGCGTCCCTCGCTCAAGGAAGGACTTTTATCGTCACTATCAGAGTGCCTCGGACTTTGCATTTTTTTCTCTCAAGCCATGTTTTCACAGGTTTTATCCTCGAAGAGCACCTGATGCACTCATCCCATTCTTGCTTTAACTCCCTTTAATGTTGTCCCTGGTCCCAACAGCATCAAAACAAAAAGATATATATAGATATTTTTGGTACTTACTTTTTATACCAGTTTTTTTTTTTTTATACCATACTGGTATTTACCGCAGAGGTGTCCACACTATTTTCATCTAGAGCCGCGCGAGCTTAGATCTTTAAAACCACAACCAAAGAGGTATAATTGTGCAGAACTATGAAACTTGTCGTAAAAAGAAACATCTCTCGCTATGTTTGCCAATTCAACAAGAAGCCTGAGGGCCACTGAAAATGGTCTGAGCCACAATTGGCACTTTGGACACTCCTCGTCTAACAGTACCCAGCTCTACTTCCAGTCCTCACAGATTCAGAAAAGCACCGCTGTTCTCTCTGTACTCACTGACAGCTCCAATCACACATCCAAAATCCAAACCATCACCCAGTCAGTAATGTTAGTTCCCTTCCACTGACGGGTCCAACAGCCAGCCTCCAATCACAACCATAATACTAAGTCCAGAACCACTGACAGGTTTGAGAGTGTTGCCTGTTTTTTGGTCATTCAGTGTAATTTCCTCTAGCATCTGTTCCCTGATGCTTCCCCGGAACATCAGGCCTAGAATCCCAACAGGATTTTGTTCACTTAAGCCTACATTTCACATTTGCTGTGCCAAATTCAGATTATTACTTTACATTTCAGACAAAAGCTTTAGGAATAATGGTGTTGGAAGTGGGTCACACGTTGAACTGCACATAATAAGGTTCATAATAGCTTTTGAAAGTCTTTTGGATTATAATTCCATTACAAATTATCCACTACAAAAAGATACAGCGCTATTTTCTCAGTTTCCCATATATTACATATAAATCCACTTATATAAAAGCTTAATTCATGGATACGCACAGTAGTACAAACATTAAGACAAATACATAATTTTTTGCTTCATTAAATATTTCTCACATAATTCCACATTAAATCATCATCGACACATCATCAAATTCTTACAGTACAAAGAACCTTAGCTGCAACTTGTCAAACACTTTGTAAACCTGTTTCATTCTCTTTTAGCAGCATCTCAAAACACAAACCCTCCCAATATGGCCGCCGCACACACAATCCAAAGACCTTCCCAACATGGCCGCCGGCGCAGAGCCCCTCAAACTCCAGTGAGGCTTTCGTTCATAGTGTGTTCCATGACGCACAGGGGCCGCTGTGCTCCGCGGTGGGCCGTCCCGGACCTCCAGTGGAGCAGGAAGAGGCGTCTGGCGGCGGCGCGGTACTTCCTGGACATGAGGTTGTAGACCACGGGGTTGATGGAGGCGCTGAGGTAGCACAGGACCATCGACGCCATGTTGAAGTTCTGACTCAGCATCGCCGTGTCGTAGTCGTCCACCTGCGCGAACAGGTTCCGGCCGATGTGGTACGGCAGCCAGCAGATGATGAAGGCCAGGACCACGACCACTGAGGAGCGCACGCAAGGCAGTCAGTTACATTCACACCAGTTTGTAATAAACCTAAAAGGACTGTCTCTCACTTAACAAATCCCACCAATGCCCATGTCTAAAATACAAGCCTGCATTGGTTAGGGTTGAGGTCGACCAATATGTTTTTTTGTAAGACTGATGTGGATTTTTGTGGATTTTTTTTTTTTTTAAGGAAGCTAATTTACAAGACAAAAAATGGCAGATTCCAAAACAAAAAACGATAAGTCTATCTCCTCCAAAATTATAAGCAAAAGTCTACAGCATAAAATACACAATAAGTGCACAAAGTTGTGACCGTCAGGGTTAATTTTGACAACATATTTTATTTTAGTTTTAGTCTTAGTCTTTTGACTAAAATGTAATTTAATTTTAGTCGAGATTTAGTCATAAAAAACTTTTCAATTTTAGTCTAGTTTTAGTCGACTAAAATTGCATGTCAATTTAGCCGACTAAATTTAAGACTAATTTAGTCGACTTTGCATTGATAATATTCATTATAATCATATTTAATCTTGTTCCTCTGCTTCATGGAGCTGCTCCACATGAACAAAGCTCAGAGCTGATCCTTTGGCAGAGAATTTACATGATATCGTTAGCCACATAGCATAATTGCCTAAGTCATTTTGTATTGTTAAAATGGCAATATGAGAAAAACAATGTGTTTCCTATAAAACGTCTTTTTACATGTTTTCCAAAATCAAAACAAAAATGAATGAGGCAATTATGCTACGTGGCTAACGATCTGAGGCTCTTTCAGACGGTCAGAAGTTTGGCTGATTTTAGTCTCTCCTTTTCATTTTTATTTAGCCTTATTTTAGTCGACTAAAATATCTGGACATTTTAGTCATAGTTTTAGTCTCATGAAAAACTTTTAATTTAGTTTTAGTCCAATTTTAGTCTGCAAAAATATCACTTTGACTAAAATGAAGACTAAATATTTTAGTCGACGAAATTAACACTGGTGACCGTGATGTTTCTCAGCTTTTCTAGGCCTAGGCAGCTGTGGAAGGGAAAAAAAGGTGGGGAAAATGGAAGTCTCTCATTTATTTATTTGGTCGGGACAGTGCATGTTAATGAACATACATGGTACTCATGCATGTAAACACGCTACGCCGGATTGTAGCCACTCTCAAACACACCCTCATTCATCATGACCTATTGTACATGTTTTTAGTGGTAGGGTAAACCGGAGTACCGGGAGGAAACCTACGCAGACACTGGAGAACATGCAAACTCAATACAGAAAGGCCTCATCCAGGTGGAAATAGAACCCATGACCTTCAAGCTGTGAAGCACAAGCGCTAAGCACGTCTTTTTTAGCGACCAAGGTTCAGCTGTAGTTGTTTGTGGTTGTGTTTGTGCTGTTTTTAAACAGTTAGAGTGCATCCTGAATACCCGTCCCACTAACATAAAGCAGGTCAAAACCTTTTGAATTTTGAGATTGTGGAAGTTTGAGTCTGCAACCCCGAGTGTAGGTCTCATATTTACAAAAAAACGTCTTGCATACCCTGCTTTTAGCGCATCGTTCATGACGTTTGCTTCTGTAGTAACAACAGTGCTACTTTCAAATTTTCCCTCAAGTATTGTTTTATTATGATGAAGTTTTCTTATTAGCACCATGATAATTAGTTTAAAAAGAGAGATGTTTGGCTCATGATCAGCTCTGACATTTAGCAGCGTGTTCAGCAAAGGCAGCCCTCCCACAGATGTAAACATATAGACTGTTGGTCATGTGAGTCACCAGAATCCTCCGCTAAAAACTTCAAAAAGAAACGGTTTTGAATAAGTTGTGTAATGAAGACCATTTTGTAAGTGCAAATGAGTTTGGCATTTAAACTGTAGAAGTGCACTGGGTTATATCTGTGGCGTGGATATGGGCTGAATCTGAAAAAGGCCTTGGAGGAGGAACAATATGAGACTTTATTGCTTATAAATCATATGAACAGTATAAAAATGCACCAAACTGTGGTCACACCTCATGTTGAGAATATTGTGTAGCATTATAATACTAACTTCCTGGGGCATACATGTCAAACATAAGGCAAGGGCGGGCACACATGTCAAACACAAGGCCCGCGGGGCGGATCTGGAGTTGATTTTTGTTGGCCACCGACATGATAACT
The DNA here is from genome assembly GCF_951799975.1 of Gobius niger. Taxonomy (NCBI): domain Eukaryota; kingdom Metazoa; phylum Chordata; class Actinopteri; order Gobiiformes; family Gobiidae; genus Gobius; species Gobius niger. Next base: position 7,671,125 of record NC_136852.1, on the reverse strand, counting down.
AACTGTGTATGTTAGGGTTAGGGTTATGTATTACTACTACATTTCTACATGAGCTGATGAAATACCCAGTCTGATGCAGGTCACTGTGTCATTATAGAAGCTGTACCTCACATTTTCTTTCTTTTTATAGAGCAAAATTATTTTTGGCCCATAAAAGTATGTTGTTAAAGAAGTCGTTAGTGAAAAAATCCGCCTGATGCGTGAAGTTTGCGCCGTATTATGATTTGTTGATGTTGTGTATGTTCAACCCAAATAGTCAACGGGCTTTATGCACAGTTTGCCCACTTGACGTCTTCCTGGACAATAAGCCAGACACATTCACCATTAGCAGGTCCCATACAGAGATAGCTCAGGATTTAGTTAAAGGGACTATAAGGAGTTTAAAAATGTTAAAATTAAGTATTTTCCTCCCCCTACATGTTCCAGCCATGTCCTAATGTGTAGAATGAGCTCAGACCTGTTCACCACAACTGCCTCTTTAATCCTGTACGGTCACTCAGAAAGGTGTCACTTCGGCCCGAATTGCCGTCATGCACGAGCTTAATATAGAAGGTGCAGTTACACATATGGCCTGAGGCGGCAGTAGTGAGTATAAAATGGCGAACTTGCTTCCAGCCCCTTTAAGGACAACGAGTTCATGTTCACTGTGAATCCTGCCCCAAAGGAAACGCCAGAGCTCGTAAGGGCAGAGCTTTTATCTTGTGAGCTGAAGGCTAGTGTTAAAAAATTATAATATAACATGTAAACAACTAAATATAATTTCAACTACTAGCAGGACGATTTTTTTTTGCGCAGGCTGGATCAAAGCTTTGCGCTAGTTTTTATTTTTATTTTGTTAGCCGCGTTAGCCTCAAGACAAAAACATCCACCGTTTTGAACATGGAGGTTTCCTCCAGTGAAGTCGTTGCGTCTCACATAATATTTTAACCCGCTCAAGTCCCATCCGAACTTTTACTCGCTGTCCTTTACCAAATCTTCAGCTATTGCTTCATTTCTGTGGGATCTGCTATTTTTTAATGGGAAGAGAAAGCGGACAGAAAGGGCAGTGTCTGGTTTACTCATAGGTTTACTGTCCACGCGGAAATCACGTGGGGTCACCGTGCATAAAGCCCATTTGTGACGAAAAGGGGTTTATCTTTTTTGTCACATATTGACTCCAAAGGACGGTAAATATACCAATTTCCTCACATTAGGTATACTCACATGAGCTTATTACAAAAACACAAATTGAGTTTGTGGCAAATGATTTCTAACAAAGTACAACAAATAGCAGCCTTATGAAACCCTGGAAGCTTAAAAATGGGGATAAGTTATGTGCAGTTTATTTAAATCAAATAAGAAAAAGACGCCTTAGTCTGTCTCGGCCTGTGATCAACACTATGTTTACATTTTGTCCCGAGGCTCCAAATGAGCTCGACACCTGTTTCCCTGTGTTTTATTCCTATGGGGGGTTAGCCGTATCTCGCTGAAATAAATACTTACCCTGGACAGTACGTGGCAGAAAACAAGCAACTAATGAATAATTACTTACATATTAAAAACTTTACACAGGATGTAAATACTTCACTGGAGGAGACTTCTGCCTACAACTGTAAGTGTTTTAGCATTGAAGCTAAAAGCTACAGCTAAAAGCTACAGACTGAACATGGACAGAATTTCTAGGCGCAGCCAGGGGCCGGAGGGTGTCCGGTTTGGGAGCCTCAGGATCTCATCTCTGCTGTTTGCAGATGATGTTGTTCTGTTGGCTTCAACGAACCAGGACCTTCAGCTGCTCTGGGGCGGTTTGCAGCCGAGTGTGTAGCGGCCGGGATGGGGATCAGCACCTCCAAATCTGAGGCCATGGTTCTCCACCGGAAAAAGGTGGTTTCCCCTCTGCAGGTCGGTGGGGAGTCCTTACCTCAAATGGAGGAGTTCAAGCATCTCGGGGTCTTGTTCACGAGTGAGGGACGGATGGAGTGTGAGATCGATAGACGGATCGGTGCGGCGTCAGCAGTGATGCGGTCGCTGTATCGGTCTGTCGTGGTGAAGAGGGAGCTGAGTCGGGGCAAAGCTCTCGATTTACCGATCGATCTACGTTCTCACCCTCACCTATGGTCATGAGATTTGGGTCATGACCGAAAGGACGAGATCGCGAATACAAGCGGCCGAAATGAGTTTCCTTCGCAGGGTGGCTGGGCGCACCCTCCGAGATCGGGTGAGGAGTTCAATTACCCGAGAGGAGCTCGGAGTAGAGTCGCTGCTCCTTCACGTCAAAAGGAGCAGCTGAGGTGGCTCGGGCATCTGTTCCGGATGCCTCCTGGTCGCCTCCCACGGGAGGTGTTCCGGGCATGTCCTAGTGGGACAAGGCCTCGTGGAAGACCCAGGACACGGTGGTGGGACTATGTCTCCGAGCTGGCCTGGTGTCGCCTCGGGGTCCCCCCAGAACAGCTGGAGGAGGTGTGTGTGGATCGGGAAGTTTGGGCATCTCTGCGGAGACTGCTGCCCCCGCGACCCGGCCCCGGATAAAGCGGAAGAAAATGGATGGATGGATGTCTAAAAGCTAGCACTAATTTGATGCTAACAAATGGTAAAATAGTTTTGTTTTTATGAAACACTCTTGGCTTGACATACTTAACTTTATTAAATCTTATTTTGTTTGTGATTTATTGTTAAAACGTGGACAGGAAGTCATCTTTACCCTCCACTGGTCAACAGGAAGTTAGCCAAAACATTCAATGCTTATCCCGATTTAGCATCCACACAGGGTCTTAAATGTGACTTTACTGCAATAATGCTGTAGTTGGTGTAAAGGTTATATCGTTTTTGTACGTCACTATACAGGAGACTTCAATATATTGCCGATACAATACTGCTGGCTGAGACAAACAGGCTAAAAATATCTTGGACACTTATACACGATGATGTGCTTACGTAAATCAGGCTAGCATGTTCTCACACTCACACCTTCTGCTGCACAGCATCATATAATGTAAAGTACAATTCACTTTCCTCTTTTTGTTTTAACTTAACATCCTTAGTGGCTCATTACTGAAGCGCAAAATGCAAAACCTCATATATGCAGCGATACTTTAACTCTGAATAAACATCGGCCATTACCACACAAAGCGTTCCCCTGGTGGATACAGCAACTTAATGAGGAGACACTTTGAGACGTGGATTGTTCTTATCGGTTTCCCCGTAAGTAAATGCAAATCTCCACAGCAGAAGTTAGTAAACAGAGGCGCTCTGTGCAGGGTGCGCTCTCCTAATGAGCTGCATTAATGTGATCTGGCACGGCTCATTATTGTAGATTTGGGGAAGTCACATCTGGTTCATTGTAATACAAGGTTTTCCGCTCGGTACGTCACCGGGAGTCGCAGCGGGGCATCATTTACGTCACTGCGTTTTGTCGGTAAAGCACCAGCAAAACGGATGAACGTCGGAAGGGGTAAATCAGGGAAATGTTTGTTTGTGTATGTATTATTCATTTCCTTTGTGTGGGTGTGTTTAAGAGCCCAAATTAAACATAGGATATAAATACATACTTGTAATGCAAAGTAATAGTAGATATATGTGCATTTATCCCACAGAAGGCAGAAGCTGACACAAAACATACGAATATACTCAAAATGTAAAGGTAATCTGTGCATTTTCCTACAAATAAATACAATACTTGAGGATGTGTTGATGGAGTAAAGTGAATGTGTGTAGGTGCTTTAAAAAAAAGTCACTACGGCATCAAATTATAGCCTCTAAGTACTGACATTAGCAACTAAGCCTCAACCTTTCATGGGGTCGACTGTTAGATCTCTATGCAGTTAGCAAACTTTTGCTTCAGCCGCATTTGGCAAATTCGACCGTCCTTACCCAGGGGAAGGGGAAGTGACATCATCAACAGCTGCTGTTCTTCATCTTTAAGGTTAGTGGCAGAGTGAAGGCCAGCAAAAGCACATGCCGCCCCCTACTGTATAGTGTCCAATAACAACATAGTGTCCAAACAAAGACATTTAAAGAGGGGGTATTATGCTTTTTTCAATCACATAGCACCAGTCTATATCACACTACAATGATGACCAAAACTTCTGTTGGTCTGTAAATGCAGTAAATTAAAATAACTGCGTTGTATAAAATTGCTCTCTCAAAATGGCTGTAGTGAATGTCTTGAAATAGGCCTCTGTCTCTTTAAGAACCTCTGACCCTTTCCGACACACCCCCTCCACACGCTGTCTGTGGCATCAGTGGGGAGGGGGTTCTGCTGAGGAGCAGTGGTTGGTTACTCGGCTGGTGACAAAAGCTCGGAGGCGTCTCCAGGAGGTGGGGGCGTTCCTAGGAGGACTCAGGCAAACCTATCCCTAAAATGGCCGCCATCAGAGTTTTTACAGATTACTCAAAAATACGTGAATGTGCCAAGGCAACACTTCAGGCATTTTTTTAATGAGGGAATGACATAATAACATGATGTAAAGCTTGAAAAAGTCGATTTTGCATAATACACCCCCTTTAAGGTGAAAAAGAAAGAAAAATCCAAATAATTCTTCACATTTCCCTTTAGTGTTATTGTATCTCAACAGCTACAGTAGCAAATTAGCCACGTGGCTTCAGTTTCTACATTAAAGCAAAAGCACAAACTGCTTCATTTAAGCCATTTACTGAGGCGGCTCTTTAACACTGACATGTGACTGAGCTGTGGTGACGACAACATGGATTTTGTCACTTTTACGTAATTTTCACTTATTTTATTTTTTATTTTTTATTATTAAATGTGCACCTGTCAATCAACAGTGGTTGCGCATGAATCACTGAGGGTGGGGGCGAGGGGGGTGGGGGGATTTGGTGCAGTGGCTTATGGGATGACACATAGCTCCTGATCACAGGTTAGTTAGCACCAGAGGTCCCTATGCTGAAGTGGCCATGATAGTTAGCATCGAGGCTCCTTTTCCTAACTCCTTCCTAACTGACAGACCAATTCGGAGGCTTCTTATCATGGCGGACGCTGACGCACATCCGGTTTGGGCGTAAGACCTCTAACCGATCTGCTCGTTTCAGAAGGGGCCTAAAGCTGAACTTAACTCAAAGCTGCACATGAGCACAAGCACAAGTTTCTGTGAACAGGCCACTCCTCATTTGAAAGCTAAGGACCTCCTGAGCTCAGCCACTGAGGTTGAACGACTGGAGGCTGCACTGGCACTGACTGGGACTTTATCAGGAACAGGAGCTGGGATTGAGGGTGTGTGAGCGAGTCCTTTTATGTTCATTTCCAGGTTTTAACTATAGGAAAAGGGAAGAGTGAAGCTAATTCTGACGGGATAATTGTGTCTCTTTGAGTGGGTGTAAACCAGAAAGCGATCTGTCGGTTACTAACCAACTATTTCAATGTTTCATTAGTTGTTTCAGCCTGACTTAAGTTGTATTAATTAACATGTTTTTCAGGTTTACACATAGTTTAATCCAATCAGTGCCTTCTTCTGCAGACCCACTGGTTCTTGAAGGACATATATATTATGAGGTGGCCCTGTTCGAGTCATTTGGAGTTTCCCTCATCGTTTACAGCTCAGGCGACCACTTTAGCACAGCCCCGCCTTGGATATGCCCAGCTGATTGAACTGATGACTGGAATAATGTATCAGGATCTAATGAGAGCGACTTCAGACGTGGCTGGCAGGTTTTTGTAAATGGAAAATAGAACCAAAAACAAAATTAATGCTGGTGAAGAAACCATTTTTACTTCTCCCTGATGCATTCCAGCAGCGCTCTTTCACTCTCGCCCATCACTCTCCCTCTGCTCATTTCAACACCCAAACCTTTGTCAGCGAAGGCGGAATAAACCGGTGGTTCCTAATCTTTTTTGTCTGGCGTACTCCTTGACTCATTCCTTTACGATCCAAGTTTTGCGGTTTGTGCTCGTGCCTCACAGCAAGAAGGTCTCAGATTTGATTCCCACCTGGACGGGGCCTTTGGAGTTTACATGTTTTCCCCATGTCAGCATAGGTTTCCTCCAGGCACTCTGATTTCCCCTACCACTAAAAACATGTAGTAATAAAATGTAATAAAAATGTTTAAAAACAAAAAAAAATCCTGCCAATTTTTTTTTTACAAAGTGATCATTTAAACCCAAATGAAAAATTACTCAGTTTCATGTTTTTTTTCTCTCCCTCCAATCTGCTCAAGCACCCACAGAGAAACACTGGATTGAACTATTCGGGTAGAGTAAACTATCCTCATTAAAACGTCAGCTGCCTGGCTTGCCTATGCCCAGATTAGGGACCGACCAATTTTCGATTTTTGGGTCCCGATCCCTTTGCTTTCCGGATATATAAACAAAAGTCATTTGAAGTTTTTAGTGGCCTTATATAGATATTTATCTGTGTGTATGTGTATTCTTGTACTAACTACTTTGTGAGGACCCGTTTATGCGTTTATAACCAACAGAGTGAGGACATTTTTGTAAAGTGAGGACATTTTGGGTGGTCCTCACTTATTTGAAGGACTGTTTGAGGGTCTAGATGTGGTTTTAGGGTTAGGGTTAGGGCTAAGGTTAGGGTTCGGGGCGGTGTGTGTGTGTGTGTGTGTGTGTGTGTGTGTGTATTGTGTGTATTGTTTTAAATGTTGTAATCTTATGTCTTGTCTTAATTGTATGTGATTTTATTGTAAAGCACTTTGGTCGCCTTGAGTGTTATATAATAAAATTTGATTGATTGATTGATTGATCTTTAAAGTGCTTTGTGATACCTTTCGGTATGAAAAGCGCTTTATAAATAAAGTTTGATTTGATTGAAGTTAATATCTGACAAAGTTTTGGCTGATCTTCCTATGCCTGCTTATATTAACTGATATATCGATAGGGCCCAAGTCCAGAGCCGGCTTTTGAACAATAGACCACTGTAAACGGCATTTTTTTTTAGAGCCACCTTTTCCCACCAGCCCTCTCTTTGTGTCCACTCACCCAGAATCTTGACGGTCTGCCTGTGGGAGCGCTCCCGGGCCAGCGCACACTGGCCCTGCATGTCGTTCTTGCTCTTCCACAGCTTGCAGCCGATGGAGCCGTAGAGGAAGATGAGGCAGAGCATCGGGCAGAAGAAGTAGGTGGTGGACACCCACAGCATGATGTGCAGCTGCCCCGAGCTGATGGCGTAGCTCGTGTGCTTGCACTGGCCCGTGTCGAAGTCCGGGTGCGTCTCGTTGTCGTACTCCACCCCGACCAGGAAGAGCGTGGGCGCGGCCGACGCCAGCGCGAACCCCCACAGCGCCAGGATGATGTTCTGCACCCGCCGCCTGGTCACCACCACTCTGCTCCTCAACGGGAAGCTGATGGCCAGGTAGCGCTCGATGCTCAGCGCCGTGATGTGCAGGATGGTCGCCGACGTGCACCCCTCGGATATGTAGTGGTAAAAGCGGCACACGACGACACCGAAAGGCCACGGGACGTACTTCCACAGGCGGTACAGGTCGAAGGGCAGGCAGAGGAAGATGACGAGGTCGGACACGGCCATGCTGGACAGGTACAGGTTGGTGGTGGTCTTCATGTCCTTGGAGTGCTGGATGATGAGGATGGTCATGGTGTTGCCCGTGACGCCCACCAGGAAGATGAGCAGGCAGATGACAGTGACCGGGATGAGGGTGGAGGTGGGGAACAGCGAGCCCTCGTAGTGGTGGTCGTCCCAGGTGTGCTGCTGGTCCATGTCGGGCGGGTCCGGGGCGGCAGGGCACCAGGGCATGAGGGGGCGAGCGGTGGAGAGGGGCTGAGTGAGCTGGGGCAAAGACGGGAGGATAGTGTCAAAGAAATGTTTTGTTAAAGAGCAGTCATTCCCAAAGTCTGGACCATCGAGGGCCTCTTATCTTTCGGAGGTCCCGGGTCTCCCCAGTAATAATATTTCTGTCTATTTACAAACTATTTGTAATGTTTTACAGCTCACATTTACATATAAAACAACAAATATCAATGACTGTGAGACTAAATCTTAAAATTTGAGGGCACCAAGAGCCCCCACACCTGCAGCACAGTGGAGACGTCATAAGAGGTACTACAGGAAACAAAGAAGGGACAAACGAGGAGGTATCCAGGCAAGATCCACAACTAAGACACACAAGTCTTCTATTCCTACTATTGTTCTGTCTAATGTTTGTTCACTGGAGAGCAAGACGGATTATTTTAGTCTGCTATGCCCTTCACAGAAGATGACGAAAGACTGTTGTGGAGCGGAGGGAGCTGCGCAGGAGGTGGAGGAGCTGACCAGTGCAGGAGAGTGAAGGCAAAAAGTCTTCAAAAACTTCAATATATTCAGAACGCTGCGGCCAGGATCCTGACGAGGACACCAAAGCACCAGCACATCACCCCAGCCCTCCGTGACCTCCACTGGCTCCCGATCGGTCAACGCATCAACTACAAAATCTGCCTGCTCACCTATCAATGCATCCATGGACACGCCCCGGACTATCTCACTGAACTCCTCACCCCTCCGCCCATAACCAGAACACTCAGGTCCACAGACACCAACCTCCTCTCCGTCCCCAGAACAAAGCTCCGGACAATGGGTGACAGAGCGTTCCAGGTGGCTGCTCCTAAACTGTGGAACGCCCTACCACCACACCTGAGGGCCCCACAGTCTCTGGAGACTTTCAGAAGAGGACTCAAGACTTTTCTGTTCCCTTATTAACATTTTATCTTCAACTTTTGTGTGCTTTTATTATGCTTTTATTATTTTATTATTGTCAGTTTTTACTTGTGCTGTAGCACTTTGAGATTCCCATGTAAAGTGCTTTACAAATTAAAGGTATTATTATATTATTATTAAGGCAGTGCTACATAAACATGCTGGTCAGGTTGGCCCACAGTGGTGGTGCGCTCAGTCGCAGCGGCTCAGGACTAACTAACACCTGGGCGCAAGTTTGTTGACAAATAAAGCATTAACTTATGTAGATGTAGTTACTCTTTGGTGGCCTTTTTGCTACATTTTTTCTCATTTGTAGAAAATGTGCTCGGTTATGGTGGGGGTTAGGAGGATATAAAATACACACTGCCCAAAAAAAAGCCTGCAAAAAAGGCTCTAATATTTGGTTGTAGCACTTTAAAGGAACTATATGAAGTTTAAAAATGTTAAAATTATGTATTTTCCTCCCCTACATGTTCCAAAAATGTTCTAATGTGTAGAATGAGCTCAGACCTGTTCACCACAACTGCCTCTAAAATCCTGCACTATCACTCAAAAAGGCGTTACTTCGGGTCCGAATTGCCATCATGCACAAGCTTAATATGGAAGGTGCAGTTACACATATGACCTGAGGTGGCAGTGGTGAGTATAATAATAATAATAATAATGCATTGGTTTTATATAGCGCTTTTCTGGACACTCAAAGACGCTTTACATTGCACTATTCGTTCACTCCATACTCGGTGGTGGTAAACTACTATTGTAGCCACAGCTGCCCTGGGGTAGACTGATGGAAGCGAGGCAACCAGTCTCCGACCACCACCAACCACTCACTCACTCACTACATTCGCTAGGCTTCCTGGTGTTACCAAACGGTCTCCCATCCAAGTACCGACCAGGCCCTTCCCTGCTTAGCTTCCAAGGTCTGACCGGATTGGGCACAGCAAAGGCGGTATGGCCACTATAAAATGACCAACTTGCATCTAGCCCCTTTAAGCTTTGATGACAGCACGCCTTCGCTGTGGCATTGTTTCAATAAGCTTCTACAATGTCATGTGTACTGACGATGGGAGAGTATGACCACTGCGCAAAGCCTTCTCCAGCACATCCTGAAGATTTTCTATGAGGTCCAGATCTGTTATATTCCTGGAGGATGTGAAATTGTACCTTGTTTTTTTTATCACAGATAAAGAGATGTTTTGGCAGCTCTTTTCATCTTTTCAAAGCGGTACATACACTTGTATTAAAGCGGGAGTTGTCAGATATATTCCCAGAGGAAGTTCTCAGCTCCAATTAAACAATATGACCTAAAATAGTTGTGAGGTGTTGTTTTTTTTACGGGTAAATGATGCGTCCGGTATCTGTGTGTGGATTAAACGAGTGCTCGGAAACTCAATCACGGTAATAGAGAAATCCCACCGCATCTAATTATTCATCATCACCACTAAACCATTCACTTAGTCATCCCTCAGTCACCTTAAACATGGCACTTTTTAATGTCCGCTCTCTGCTGAACAAGACTTTTATTATGAATGACCTGATTTTAGATCATAAACTTGACTGTTTGTTTTTAACAGAAACATGGCTGGGTGCAGATGCTGCAGTTGTTCTCAAAGAGGTCTCACCACCTAATTTTAACTTCACTTATTCTACAAGGAGTGGCAAAAAGGGAGGCGGCACTGCTCTGGTAAATTCGATAACCCTTGCTGCCAAGCCGATTTTATTTGATGATTTTACCAGCTTTGAATACAGTGCCATTGTTTTTAGCAGCCCTGAAATTTTATGTGTCACAATCTACAGACCCCCAAAAAAGTGCTCACTTTTTATTCATGAGTTTTCAGAGTTTTTAACAATTTTACACAACTCCTATGAGCGAATAATTTTAGCCGGTGATTTTAATTTACATGTAGATAATATTTTAGACCCTCTTTCAAATGAATTTTTAAACATTCTTAATTACATGTCTTTTACTCAGCATGTCACACAGCCAACTCACGACAGAGGACACACCCTGGACCTGGTCATCACGTATGGCCTGTCCACTGGTGTGTCCTCTGTCGTCGACTTGGCTGTCTCTGACCACTACTGCGTGTTTTTTAAAATCACCGCTTTTATCCAGCGTGAGACCTCCTTGAGAACTGTAGGGAAGCGCCATCTAACCCCTGAAGTGGCTGCAACTTTTATCGATATTTTAGACAAACACCCCCCCTTGGTTTTACCTGCACCCTGTGATTTTATTGTTGATGATTTTAACAGTAAGCTTCAATCCACCCTTGACCTGGTCGCGCCTCTAAAACTGAAACAAATGCAAGTCAAACCCACGCCCCCATGGAAAAATGAGGACCTCAAAAAACAAAAAAGAAATTGCAGGGTACTAGAAAGAAAATGGAGGAAAAATAAAATTACAATCAATTACCAAATTTACGCAGAGCAGTTGAAAACATACAATAAAACAGTTAGAAACTCAAGAAATTCATACTTCACCAAAATCATATCGGACAATAAAAATAATACAAAGGTCCTTTTTTCAACCATTGACAACCTTCTTCACCATGATCCTAAAGCTTTCCGTGAAACTCCATCAGATTCCCTTTGCGAGGCATTTGCAGACCACTTCAGGGGGAAGATAGACACTATCAGATGTAATATTTTATCTACCCAAAGAAACACGGTTTTAAATACATCTGATTGTCTACTTGTTCCAGAGGAAACACTGGACAGTTTTGTCCTGGTTAATGCTGAGATGCTTGATAAAGTTTTCTCCTCAGTGAGGCCCACCACATGTCTTTTAGACCCGGCCCCAACACCGTTTTTTAAAACATTTTATGGATCTTTTAGAGACGAGCTTTTAAACATGATGAATTGCTCTCTTCAGACGGGGGTCTTCCCTGCTGCCTTTAAAGGGGCGGTGGTGAGGCCCCTGTTGAAGAAGAGCAATTTGGATTTTAATGATTTTAACAATTTTAGACCGGTATCCAACTTACCATTTTTAAGCAAAATTTTAGAAAAACTTGTTTTTACCCAACTTAGTGATTTTATAAATGCACATAATGTCCTTGAGAAATTCCAGTCTGGCTTTAGGGTAAACCACAGCACCGAGACCGCCCTTTTAAAGATTTTAAACGATTTTAGATTAAATTATGATTCTAAAAAGTTGACAGTGTTGGTTCTTCTGGATCTGAGCGCTGCCTTTGATACAGTCGACCACACTATTCTTTTAACTCGTTTAAAACACATCGGCCTCTCTGGTGCTGCACACAAATGGTTTACTTCCTACCTCACAGACAGGACATTCATGGTAAGTGTGGATACCTTCTCCTCTAAGGTCCATAAAATCACATGTGGTGTGCCCCAGGGTTCGATTTTAGGCCCAGTGCTTTTTAATCTGTATATGCTCCCTCTTGGTGATGTCATCAGGAGACATGGAGTCAACTTTCACAGTTATGCTGATGATACATAGTTATACATCTCCATGTCTCCTGATGACACCAGGCCAATGGATGCACTTTTTAACTGCATTTTAGATATTAAATCCTGGATGGCAGAAAACTTTCTCCAGCTTAACCAGGACAAAACTGAAGTTTTAGTCATCGGTCCTGAGGCCCAGAGAGAGAGACTTTTACCCAAACTACAGTCACTGTCTTTTAATCCTTCCTCACAGGTGAAGAACCTGGGCGTGATTTTTGACTCTGAGCTGACTTTTATTCCACACATCAAAAATATCACAAAGATAGGTTTTTACCATCTAAAGAACATAGCTAGAGTCCGCCCCATTCTCTCTCGGGCCAACACGGAGACGCTCATGCATGCTTTTATCACCAGTCGTATCGACTACTGTAATGCCCTGCTTTCTGGTCTTCCCAAAAAGAGTATCTCAGGTTTACAACTCTTACAAAATTCAGCAGCTCGTGTCCTGACGAAGACCAGGAGGCGGGACCACATTACACCGGTTTTAGAATCGCTGCATTGGCTCCCCGTGTGTTTCAGGATCGATTTTAAAGTTCTTTTAATGGTTTTTAAATGTCTTAATGGTCTTGGTCCTTCTTATCTTTCAGAACTGCTTTTACCTTATGAACCTTCACGGCCCCTTCGCTCCTCCGGCAGGGGTCTCCTAGTTACTCCTAAAGTGAACAGGAAAACTCACGGTGAGGCGTCTTTCCAGTGTTACGGCCCTCGCCTCTGGAACGACCTGCCGGAGGAGCTCAGGGCCGTAGAGAACGTTCATGTTTTTAAGAGCAGGCTCAAGACCCACCTTTTTAGCTTAGCTTTTAACTGATATTTATTTTTGCTAAGCCTATTTATTATTATTTATCAGCACCTTATAATTAATTAAATTGACATTTAATAGTTATTAATATTTATTCTGTATTTATGTATTTTACCTCTCGGTCTTATTTTTTTTTATTATCATATTATTCAATTTTACTTACGTACTTTTATTTATTTTAACAATTTTTATGCTCTTCCAGTTTCCTCTGGAGGAGCCCTCTGCCTCGGGAGCGGTGGTTGGCTGTGGCTGCTGGGGTGCTGTCTTGTGGGTGTCTGGATGGAGGTGTGGTGTTGTCCGGGCACCCTGTGTTGGTCCCTGTGGCTGCAGCCGAGGTGCCGCTCCCGATGCAGACGGCTCCTTGGATGGTGTTCCCTTACCTGGTTTATCTGCACCCAGCCTTATCTTAGCCTTATCTTAGCCTTTTGTCCATAATCTCCACTGTTTTACCTTGAGTGTGTATTGTGTGCTTGTGCAGTGTGTCTCTGGGGAGGTGGGTGGGGGGAGTGTGAATGCTACAATGTGTCTGTTTTTTCTGGAAGGAAGTGGGTGTGAGAGAATGTTTTTAAATCTGTAAAGCACTTTGTGTTACATGACATGTATGAAAAGCGCTATACAAATAAAATTGATTTGATTTGATTTGATTTATTCACTTAGTGTACGCAAATGTCAACAATCAAGGTTTTTATCGGTCTTTAAAAGTAAGTCTTCAGTAGATATTTGACACTTACAAGTTAATCATTTCCAATTTGGTCAAGTTGATCTTGGTTCTGTTAAAAGCTCCAACACCTCAATATTATGGTTTACTTTATCAAAGACAGTCTAATCACAGCAGCCTTTGGTCGCTCCAGAGTCAGTCCAGTGTTTTAGACAGATATAATATGGAACAGAGCTTCCTCCAATTCAGTTTAGAAAAGGGTGATTTACACAACCGCTCAAAGGTCTGGGGTCACCCAGGCCAGTTCTACAGCTTCTCTAATCAGCAGTGCTAGCATAATTGCACGAGGGTTTTCTAATCATCAATTTTCCTCTAACACGATTAGCTAACACACACTAGAACACTGGAGCGATGGTTACGCCTCTGCACACCTATAGGTCCATCCATCCATCCACTTTCTTCCGCTTTATCCGGGGCCGGGTTGCGGGGGCAGCAGTCTCAGCAGAGATGCCCAGACTTCCCGATCCACACACACCTCCTCCAGCTGTTCTGGGGGGACCCCGAGGCCACACCAGGCCAGAGCTCGGAGACATAGTCCCACCAGTGTGTCCTGAGCCTTCCACGAGGCCTTGTCCCACTAGGACATGCCTGGAGCAGCTCCCGCGGGAGGCGACCAGGAGGCATCCGGAACAGATGCCCGAGCCACCTCAGCTGGCTCCTTTCGACGTGAAGGAGCAGCGGCTCTACTCCGAGCTCCTCCCGGGTAACTGAGCTCCTCACCCGATCTCGAAGTGTGCGCCCAGCCACCCTGCGAAGGAAACTCATTTCGGCCGCTTGTATTCGCGATCTTATCCTTTCGGTCATTACCCAAATCTCATGACCATAGGTGAGGGTGGGAACGTAGATCGATCGGTAAATCGAGAGCTTTGACCCCGACTCAGCTCCCTCTTCACCACGACAGACCGATACAGCGACCGCATCACTGCTGACGCTGCACCGATCTGTCTGTCCATCTCACGCTCACCTATGTAGGTATTTCATTAAAAATCACCCATACACAGCTAGAACAGGCATTCACAACATGAACTATGTCCAGACTGTATTTCTAATTCATTTCTTGAATCAAAATAAGGACATTTTCAGTGACCCCAAACTTTGGAGCAGTAGTGAACATTTTACACTTCCAAGCTTGGCATAGTTTATCTTATGCCTGAGTAAAGCCTCCATATTTTTTATCTTGCACAGCTTTTATGCATGGAAATAATGTGAATCAACGTTAAAGTATTCTAAATATTCACAATACAGTACTCTGATTGGACAAAGTAACGGAAACATGTTGCAAAATACATTTTTAAGGCAAGTATTCAGTATTCTGTAACTAAATGCTATTTACCTAATCAAAGTATTCTCCCCAACACTGACCCAGAGGTTCTGAAATAACTGAGATGAGAGAAAATCATTCCTGAATAAATACATTTTCTGTGTGAAACGATAAACTGTCCCGTATGTGATCTTTTTAATTCAAATGAGAATGGGGAATCCAAGATCATATTTCACTTCTTTGACTTGTGCAATAAGAAAAGATAAGTTGTATTTATGGATTTTACTTATTGTCGTAAATACATTTCTACCTTTGAAAACAACTGTTTAATATCCATATTTGGTTTCTGTGTAATAAATGTTAAAATAAATAAATATATATATATTTATTTTTTACCTTTGCAGCGTTCCCAATGTCCAACTTGTCCCGGTTGGTCCCTCGGTTGAAAAGGCAGTCCAGCTCTGGCGAGAGTCAAAAGATGAGTCGGGCGCCTCCTCCTCAGCGGCAGCACCCGAGGGAGTCACCAGGCGAGTGGGTGGGGGTCTGTGTGTGCGCCACTCATCTCCATAATCAAATAATGAGGACACAAGCAGCAGCGAAGCTCAGGCCTGACAGGTTTCAGGAATCACAGACCATTAATCTGGAGAAACATGTTTTATAGTTTTTTTAACCACTCTTGTCTTAATGAAAGGTTTTATTGTATTTTTGTTCTTAGTTTAACCTCTTACCCCCCGCCTTAACCGAGCTGTACCCAAATCTAAAAGCTGAAAAGAAAAACATTGAAATAGTGACGATAACGGGGATAGAAAAAGAACAAAAAAGAGACAAAAACACAACAAAAAAGCAATGAAAAAGCAAACAAAAAATCTACAAAAACTTGGCAAAAACACGACGACAAAAAAGCCACAAAAAAGTCATGAAAAAGCAACAAAATGAATGAAAAAATGTGACAAAAATGCGGTGTCAACGTGTCAAAAAGTTACAATCACTTTTGTAGGTCTTAGCTTTCAAATGAGGCGTTACACTGTTGCTTTTAGATTTGGGTAAAGCCGAACTGGAGAAAATGCACTCTGTTAAGGCGGGTGATAAGAGGTTAAAGGGAGATTTCAGGATTTTTGACATAGGGCCTCTTTTCCTAGTTATCCAGAGTGTTGCTGATTTCTAGAGATATTTTTTTGTAATTCATGCAGTTCTTTTGTTTGAAGAGTTTCGTGGCACTAGGCTAGTGCAAGGCTAGCGCATTTCTACGATGTCAGCTAGCCTGCATTAAAAACAGTCTGACCCGCTCCACAGAGCACCTGAGGCAAATCACTTATAACACCAGACTAACAATATAAATGTCTGTGTCCATAGAATCATTTTTGGAATAAAACTGACCTTGCATCACATGAATGAGGGACTATTTTCTAGCAGATCACTCCGCCGCTGCGTATACAACCACGAAGCTGATGCTGTTCAAATATAAGGTATTTTAAATGCAAAATGGTTAAAATGACTCTATCGACACAGACATTTATATCGCTAGTCTTTAATATTTGGTTGAAGCGCCTTTAACTTTGATAACAGCTGTTGCATTGTTTCAAAAAGCTTGTGCAATGTCAAAAGATCCAGTGTTTTATTCATTCAATGGTGGCATTATTTTACCATTTGTTAGCATCAAATTAACGTAGCCTTTAGCTTCAGGGCTAAAACATCTACATTTGCAAACACAGAAATCTCAGAAGTTTTTATCATGTGTACGTTGCATCTGCATGTTTTCAGCAACATTGCTACTGTATTTATTTACTTCAACCAGACACCGCTTACTCTCCATAAGGACACGGAACATGCTAACGGAGGAAGTTAGCATTATGTTGCTAATTGTAATAGTGATAATCAAACAAAAAGTCAACTCCTAATTTTCCTTATTCGCCGTCATCACAACAGGGCTCCAGAGCGCACACAAGTTTCATGGGTGCGACTAATTATTCAGGAGATAAACAAAGAGAGGGAAAAAAAAAAAAAACTTTAACAAATGCTGAATTATGAATATATCTTCCTACAACGATGGATACAGAGACATGGAGAGGAAGTGGTTCAACAGCCCATAAATACTTAAAAACACACAATGTAAACTAGGACCTGCGTTAGCTTCATGCTACATATGCTATCGTTAGCAACAAGTGCCGTTTTTTCCCTTCTACTGAACAATTTGCTGTGAAAAACCATCAGTACAGACTGTGAGCGGACCAGCCCCGGGACCAACATCCTCCTGACAGACCGAGTGTTGTTTATAAGAAATGAAGCGTCCACTCTTTGCTCTCCACTGTTTATCTTTGCCCCAGCTCTCTTTGGTTTAAAGACACGCCGGCGTTCAGAGACTGAGCTGAGTTCACTTTCACATCATTAATCCGTCTCTTGTGCACCACAGTATCACTATGCAGACCAAAGCACGCAGGCAATCTAGGCTTTTAATGATTAAATACAGAGGATCCACACAAGCTCTGGGCATAGGTGACCTAGGCAGCCACCATCTGCTGGATTGCGATTCACTTCTTTAACCTCAGGCCCATGCTCCTGCGATCTACAACATGGCCGACTTTTGGACCAAACTTTGGAATGAAAAGTGACAGAGACTTGTGGTCTTTTTTGTAGGAAACTAGAGTTTTTTTTTAACATCTTATTCCCCGCCTTGAAAGGGACTTTACGGAGTTTAAAAATGTTAAAATGATGTATTTTCCATGACTGCGGCAGATACAAAGAGGTGTGAAAGTTTAGGCACCCAGGATCTAAATTTGCATTAATATTCAACAATGAAGCAAGTCTAGAAAATGAAAATGTGAGAGATGAAAATTAAAAAAATCTCATCTGTAACTTCACGCCTCATCTTCAGATCTTTCAGGGCATTTTTCCAGAAACCTCACAATGCTTTTCTTTACAGTAGGTTTTGTGAGTGTGAATTGCTGAGACAATGACCACTTATGCTCAAGAAATGTTTTCTAAATTGGGAAATAAAGGGGAACCTTCCGCTGGTGTCATTACTTCCTTTATTTATAACCAGTTTGCCTCTGAAACAGCGAGTTAGAAAATCACTGCAGTTTATTTTTATTACAGTAAATATTGACGTAATAACTTGCACCAGTTTTTTGGTTTGAAGTGGACTATTGATCCTATGTCCCTTACATTGAATGAATGAACCAGAGACGACAAATGAGAAGAAAATTAGCTGAATCCAATTCAATGCTTTTCAATGACATTAGGGCTTTAAATTTGGCACAATTCATTTAATGACTTGTTTTTTAATGTCCCGCGGAAACCCTGTGTTAAGAGGATGAAGCCTTTATCACATTCAGCTTGGAAGATGATGCAGTAACAGGGTTTCCGCGGGGCATTGAAAGTAATAAAATCAATTCTGCCAAAAGTAAGGCCTTAAAAGTCATTAAAAAGCATTCAATTGGATTCAAACTTTTCCAAATTTCTTAGAGGATATCATTTTTTCACAGAGACAGAACCCACTCAATGACTTTGTTCAACTATTTTTGCTGCAGACGTTTGTCTAAAATACAAAAACTATGGTCTATATCAGGGGTAGGCAAGTTTTCTTGGTGGAGGGACGATTTTCTTGGACTCAGACCTGAACTTAAACAGCCACATCAAAGCAATAACATCAGCAGCTTTTCACCATCTGAAAAACATGGCTAAGATCAGAGGATCAGAGTGTCAAAACCAGACTTAGAGAGACTTATCCATGCGTTTGTCTCCAGCAGGTTAGACGACTGTAACGGCTGCTCACTGTCAGAGCTGCAGAACATCCAGAACTCTGCTGCTCGAGTCCTGACAAGAACCAGGAAATACGACCATATTAGTCCAGTGCTCCGGTCTCTGCACTGGCTTCCTGTCGCTCAGAGAATAGAATTGAGTACAAGTCTTTTCATGGTTTAGTCCATCTCTGACATGTTACAGCTGTATGAACCACCTTGAGCCCTGAGGACTTCAGGGAGGGGTCTCCTGGTGGTTCCCAGATTCAGGACTAAACACAGTGAGGCTAAAGCTAAAATCTGGAACATTCTTCATGAGGATGTTAGACAGGCCTCAACTGTGACAATGTTCAAATCCAGGCAGTTCTTTTTACCCGTGCATATGGCTGAAAGTATTTTATCTGCACTCTTAGTTTTAACTATAATTGATGATTTATGGATTCTTTATGGATATCTGCTTTCTGTAAGTGTGTGCAACTGTTAAGCACTTTGAATTGCCTTGTGTATGAATTGTGCGGCGTCAGCTGTGATGCGGTCGCTGTATCGGACTGTTGTGGTGAAGAGGGAGCCAAGTCGGGGGCAAAGCTCTAGATTTACCGATTGATTTTTTTCCCAAACTCGCCTATGGTCATGAGATTTGGGTAATGACCGAAGGTAGTGTGGCTGGGCGCACCTTTCGGGATCGGGTGAGGAGCTCAGTTACCCGGGAGGAGCTTGGAGTAGAGTCGCTGCTCCTTCAAAGGAGCCAGCTGAGGTGGCTAGGGCATCTTTCGGATGCCCTCCCACAGGTGGTGTTCCAGGCATGTTCTAGTGGGACAAGGCCTTGTGGAAGACCCAGGACACGCTGGTGGGACTATGTCCCCGAGCTGGCCTGGTGTCGCCTCGGAGGAGCTGGAGGAGGTGTGCGTGGACCGGGAAATCTGGGCATCTCTGCTGAGACTCGGCCCGGGATGAAGCAAAAGAAAATGGATAGATGGATGAATTGTGCTCTACAAAGGCTAGTGCTGGATCGTATGCTCCGGAGGGAAAACATGAGATATCACCACGCAAATTAGGGTTAGGGCCAGGGAAATGGTTAGCCTTAAGGTTAGGATTAGCATTATTTGTACTTTTAGACAAACCAACTCATAGATCTATACACAATCACTGCAGACCGTCCCTCCCGAGCATACGATCTAGCACTAACCCTCTACAAACTTGCCTTGTTGCAGGTGCAGAAGTGGATCCGCAGCCGGCTAATATGCATGTTTTATAAACGCAACATTATCTTATTTACATATGACATTTGGGACCCTAAAACTGTAATACAAGCAAAATCAAATGATAAACGCCAACGAAACAGCATTTTATCTTCTGGTTTGCACCTGCCTCAATAAATGACCCCCCGAGAGAATGTTCCTTCTTCAATAGATTTTTCTTCCTGATCTAAAAGTGTCTGATCTTTCTTTAAATAAAACATCACAGCTTTCATTTCAATGACGACTCCACACAAAGAATTATAAATCTTTTATTGTGCATGGATCCTTTGTAGATATCATGGCTATACAGATACACTTTAGATACATATCTATGATTATACATTTCCCATAACGCACATTTTAAAGTGATATGTCTGGTAGTATGTATAGTATAAGAAATTTTCATATTGGAATGTACGGTGTATGAGGTCACTGCAAACATTAAAATTACATAAAAATGGTCTCTATTTTTGTGCATATTTTACTCATTTTTGTAGCCTTTTGTTGGTCTCCCCGAGCGCCGGCGTCGAAGCCCCGGGAGAAGGGGGCGTTTACTTTTCTTTTTTAAAATGGCACAAGTTGCAATCGCTATCAAAAATAGGAATTTGACTTCTTTAAATGACGAAAAAAAAGAAGACGTCCGCAGAATGCCTCGAAGACCAAATCATGTAATTCATCTCGATGTTTGGCCAGGGACCCGTTTCCCGACTCCGTGACGGCGTCTCTGCTCGAAAAGACCGACACGACACGACGAAAAAAAAACCCGCGGCGGATCCGAAATCCCGTTCACGAAATCCCGTTCACGAATTTTTTTACTTCACACGCACGAAAAGGCAAAAAAAAAAAAAAACAACGTCTTGATTACACAGGAAGTACGTGATCGAGCGCGCGTCTGCCGCTTTCCGTGAGCTAACTGGTATTTTTCTCTGGAGAACTTATATTACTTCAATATATCATAAAAAAATATACTTCACACATGTACGACTCGACGAAGGAAATCAACAGAAATCATAGGCAATACATAGGACTACTTTCAATGTCTCTCACGTTTTTTTTTGTTTGTTGTTTTTTACATACTAACATCAAATAAACGATACAAAAATAAAAGGAAAACACATTTTAGAGTTTTCTAACACTAAAAAATAATAATTAACTTATGAGAAATCAGACAAAAATTCACCCCCGATTCTTTTTCTCTTCGATTTAAGGCCTCTGAAACAACAGTCCTTCTGCAACTTTTTCCTTTTCCAGACGTTTCAGCGACGAGTGAAGTGGTACTACGACTTTTAAAATACACAAAACACAAAACTCAGCTTTGAGGTGAGACGCAGCAGGAGGAGGAGGATAAAGAGGAAATAAATAAATGTAGAGATATCGCTTTTGCTGTAGAAACATGTATAGCAGGGTCACTTTGAGGATTTGACGCCAACGCTTTGTTAACAAAAACTAAATAATGGATTCAGTTACTTCAATTGCTTTTTCAGGGGAGATTTTGAATATCTTTTCTCAATTTTTTTTTTGTATAAGCTAGTGAGAAAGATAGTGAAATGTGTGACTGGCATTTTGGGTAACTTTTTATAATAACTGCACCTTATTTAGCCTTAATAAGTGATGAGTTAACACTTAATTCATCATGAACAATTCCTTAGTTAAGCATGAATAACACTTAAGAAATACTCAATGAATACGTGAAGTTAAGTAGTTAATAAGTGATAGTCTGGAAGTTTAAATGTTACAATATACTGTATATATATATATGATTTTTTGCAAAGTCCCTCCTTCCCAGATCTCAGCAACTAATCAGAGTCCAGTATCCTCCTGCGTCGACCAATGAGACGAGCTTTTCCTGTGAACCAGCCTATCAGGTCCGATCAGGAGGGAGGGGGAGGAGCTTGATCGTTTACTTTTAAAAATTCTGTTCCTGCTCTCCTCATGTGGCGAACTAAGAAGGGCTTTCTGGTTCTTCACTTTCACATTTCACTCTATCTCTCCTCACTTTGCAAACTTACAGACTGTCACTTTAACTAATGAACAGTTCATGATGAATTAAGTGTTAAAGGAATAGGCCACCGTTTTTACATACTAAGATATGTTCTTAGCTCACTTTAGTCGAGTTAATATATCCCCGTCTGGTCTTTGTCCGTGCGCTCTGTCACGCAAACGGAGCACATACGCAGCCTCTCCCACATGTCACATAGCTCCGAAAAAGCTCACGATAGAAGCTACCAAGCTCTTCCACGTGTTCCCTATTTAAATAAAGTTACGTGAAGTGTTTTCATGCGAAGTATATTTACACAGAAATGTAGCATGTCGATTTTATAAGCAAATAAAAAGGGGGACTATATTGTGAGGCGTAATGATACGAGGAGCACAGCATCCGCGTAGTAACTCCTAAAGACTTCCCCCGCTCACTTCCGTCAATAACCTTTAGGAGTTACTGCGCGGACGTTTTACTCCTCGTATCATTACGCCTCACAATATAGTCCCCCTTTTTATTTGCTTATAAAATCGACATGCTACATTTCTGGGTAAATATACTTCGCATGAAAACACTTCACGTAACTTTATTTAAATAGGGAACTCGTGGAAGAGCTTGGTAGCTTCTATCGTGAGCTTTTTCGGAGCTATGTGACATGTGGGAGAGGCTGCGTATGTGCTCCGTTTGCCTGGCAGAGCGCACGGACAAAGACCAGACGGGGATATATTAACACGTCTAAAGTGAGGTAAGAACATATCTTAGTATGTAAAAACGGTGGCCTATTCCTTTAATTCATCATTTATTAAGGCTGAATATGGCGTAGTTACTATAAAACATCTTATTTTGTTTTTCTGGGTTAATGACTCAATAAATCAGGCTAGGAATTAGATATTGAAAAAATATATATTGCAGAGATTTTCACGTTTTTGTCGCTCTTTTGTTGACTTTTCATCCTTCTTTTCGTTGCTATATCGACACTTTTTTCAAGCTTTTAGATTTGGGTAAAGCCAAACTGGACAAAATGTGCTCGGTTCAGGTGGGGGCTAAGAGATTAACAGGCCTTCGATCTCTAATTTGTGTTAAGTTATTTCTCAAAATCATCTTGAGGGCCAGAGCTTCTCTCCTGGAGGGCCCGATTTGGCCCGCGGGCCTGACGTTGCCTCCCCCTGGCACTTTAATGCTACCTGTACGTATGTTATTGTTCCCTGTACACACACACCGTAATCTTAAGTGTTACCTGACTCTCACTAGAAAATAAATGACCATAATAGGACTACAGAGTGTTGTCGGGGGGATTCCGTGCGTCATGTCAGTATTAGTGGGAAACATGGCAAAGAGCGGCCATGTTGTGGTGCTTTTCGGACAAAAGCGTCATAAAATAAACATCGTAAAGGGTGAGTTTGATCTGTTATCTATTTAGAAATAAAAACTGAGATGTTAAAGGAGGAAACTTGACAAAAAAATCTCCAAACTGACCTCTGCGTAATTAAAAATAAAGGATGTTTCCACCTGCCGCGTCTCGCCTCAAAGTGCGTTCTATAAAAATGCAAATCACCAAGACGCAGCCGGTCGAGGTTTTCTTTTTCTCCTTTCTCTAAGGTGCAAAAAATAATAATCACTGGGGGGGGAAAACAAAACAATACAGCAAAAACAAAATAAAATAAAAAAAAGAGTCAAAACATACAGATAAGCATACATTTTTTGTGCTGAACAAGACTTTTCAGAATAAAGCAGCTGCATGATTGTAAAAACAAGCTACGGTTTAACTATGATAGTAAAAATAATTAGAATTCACTGTTAGTTTGGTTTATTTTTTGTCTGTTTTTTTTTTTATCACTTTATACTGAGCATTTTCCCCCCTCATACAGGTCCTTGTGTCTTCGCTGTACAAAAATATACCGACATTTCTCCCGCCGTTTTTGCATCCTTAGACATTCCCCAACATCGAAAAAAAGAAAAGAAAAGGGTTTTGGAGAAAAAAAAGTGCTAAACGTCCTAGGATACGACGAGCGAGGGTTTCATTTGTATTTTCTTCCTTCGGTTTTTCGCCCCCCCCGCCCCCTCCTTTTAAAAACTCCAGCTTTTGGGGGAAGGTCGGGGTTTCGTAGTCACTTATAATAAATCTACCTGCCTCCCTTTTCCCCTGTGCAAACACTGGCCCTCCGCGTCCCGGGACAGCTTGCATACTATCGAGAGCTCTATCCCAAGAAGAAGAAAGAAAGAAAGAAAGAAAGAAAACATTGTATACGGGACACGCACATGGAAATATAAATAAAGGCTATTTCTATACACATATATATATATATATACGATTAAGTCGAAACATTTGCCCATTCGCTTTTCCGGGACCAAAAAAAAACCCTGCTCCTGTTTTTTTTTTTTTTGTAGTTCCTCTTTGAAGCCGCAGAAAAAGAAAAAAAGAAAAAGAAAAAAAAAGAGGTCAATAACAGACACCGCGAGGAAAGGAGGAGGAGAGTTTTGGGGGGGGGGGGGGGGGGCGGTGGAAAACCCTGACAACGCCCCCCCCCCTCCCTCTTTGCAGCAGAAAACAGAAACCAACCGTACGGACGCCGAGGCATGGGACGGTGTCGAGCGTTTACGTCAAAGCGGGGGTTTCGTTTTTGAGGGCGACGTTCCTTCATCGATTTAAATGCTTGTGTCGTGAGCGAAGGGTTTTCGAAAAGCAGTCGTCTGGTCGGCGTTTGCTACTTCTTCAGAACTTCATGGCGGTAAAGGCGAGACACTGCAGCGGGTTCAGAACGGGACAGGTTTGAGTTGTCCATGTGAAAGTCTGGCTGTAGGTCACGGACATGAACGTGAGGAGAAAAGTATGTTCATTTCATTTAAGGTTTTCTCATCATCAAAATGTGTAACAATGCCCAAAATCTGGTATAGCCTTTTTCTTTTTCTTTCTTTATTCTTGACGACCAAAGATTCCAAATGGATGTAAGCCAGGTTTAAATTCATTTTGTCCTTGGAGATGTTTTTCGGATGGATTTTGGACCGTTTGACCGTTTGAAAAAGGACCATCTTAAATGAGATTTATAAATAAAGGTGCTTCATGTTGAATTTGAGATTCTATTCAAGATGAGATAAAAATGGAATGAGCAGAAATCCCACTTGAAATCAGACAATTCACTTTAACATTTAATATAATAACTACATAAAGCCTTAATAAAAAATGAGTCAACACTTAATTAATCATGAACAATTCATTAGTCAAGTGTGACAAACACTTAATAACTACTTAATGAATAAGTGAAGTATGTGAAGTAGTATTCATTATGAGTTAGACATTAACTGTAGTTATTAAGTGTTAGTTACACTTAACTAATGAATTACGCATGATGAATTAAGTGTTAATTCATCAGTTATTAAGGCTTAATAAGGTGGAGTTATTATAAAAGATAACACTTTATTTTACACTGCCGTTAATATATTGTACCCAACTAAATTCAGTACAATGTAATGAGCTCTGTAACAATGTGTAATAACTTATGGGTAAGATACACAATAGCATAACTTTGATTTTTAGTTTGTAAGTACATAATGTAATAACACATAATCTAACCTTAAACTCTAATAATAATGGACACAACAAGACCTAAGGGTCTCGTGTCTATTGTGTTATTATTCTATTATGTATCTAACCCAGAGGTACGAGTTATTACACATTGTTACAGAGCTCATTACATTGTACTAAACTTAGTTTGTACAATGTATCAAGGTACTGTAAAATAAAGTGATACCTTATAGTTGTGTGTTATCAATGATCCAAAATCTGAATTAAGACAACATGTGCTTGTTGCATTGGTGATAAGAGGTTTTATCTCACCTAAGACTAGACCAAATCTACTCAAACTTTAGATTCAATCTCTCAATTCAAGTAGATTTATGTCATTTCTATCTTAAGATGATCATTCTATTTGTTAAAGGTTCAAAGCTCAATTAGGAATTACACATGGGAATCATTCTTTAGAGCAAATCTTCCAAATGTGACGTCACAGACTGGAAACTTTGGCGTCACCAGGTGCTTACTAATTCATCAGTGCTGTAATTAAACACTGTATCAGGAAGATTTCTGGAGGAAATCTGAATAATGACGGCGTCTGGCCTGCAGTGTCTCCCCTTAGTGGCGTTGTTGTGAACTGCATGTGCAAAAATAACAACGGTGTTTTAAAATAGTGAGAAGCCTTTCCCCGTCGTCCACCTTGAGCGAGTGCAATAATAAACAGCGATGAGTTTCCTTGAGTTTGTCAGAAGGTGGGACCGTCCCATGCCTACGGCGGGACAGACTGAAGGGGGGGGGGGGGACGGAGTAAAGCTATAGCCCTGCAGCGGGGGGAGGGGACAGCGCTCATTTGATGACGAAGTACTGGATGACGAAGGCGATGAGGATGGCGATGATGGCGAACAGCATGAGGATGAGGAAGGCGCACTGCTCGTCGGTGAGGGAGCGTCTGGAGCGGGACGCCTCGCAGCCGGCCCGGGAGCCCGCCGCGGTGCCGCCCCCGCCCCCGGCCGGGTCGCTCCTCTGCGGGGACAGGGTCACCGTGGGGCTGTAGGGTCCGCTGAGCTCCGGGGCGTCCTGACACTGCCTGATGGCGCACACCCGGAAACGGTAGTCGCTGCTGGGCTGGAGGTTGTGCACCAGGAAGGACGTGGAGGGGCCTTTGTACGCCTGCGGGCACAAGAACAGGGGGCGGTGAGGGGTCAGAGGTCAACATCAAACAGAGGATTCACAACAACCCAACGCCGGGACAGCCAGACTCTCCTGCCTTTGAAAAGCATTTCTAGAGAGCTTTAAAGTGGGCATGTCCGGCATATGGAGCTTAAAAATAGACTTCTGACCCCCACCTGAACCAAGCACATTTTCTCCAGTTCAGCTTTACCCAATGTAGTGCCTCATTTGAAAGCCAAGAACTACAAAACTGATGGAAATGCAGCTTTTTCCTTGTGTTGTTGCCATGTTGTCATCACTTATTAGACGGTCTTTTTCATCAGAATTTTTGCCACTTTTTCAGCACATTTTTGCCAATTGTCATTTTTTTGCCACTTTTTAAATCATATTTGTGCCAACTTCTACATCACATTTGAACTCATTTTTTAATTCACATTATTGCCAATTTTTCATCAAATTTGCCATTTTTTGCCACTTATTAATCATATTTTTTGCCAACTTTTCATCAATTTTTTTGCCAACTTTTCATCACATTTTTGCCACTTTTTTGTCACATTTTAACTCATTTTTTAATCACATTTTTGCCAATTTTTTTGCCACTTTTTAATCATATTTTTTGCCAACTTTTCATAAAAATTTTTGCCACTTTTTCGTCACATTTTTCCTAATTTTTTAATCACATTTTTTGCCAACTTTTCATCACATTTTTTGCCAACTTTTCATCACATTTTTGCCCCTTTTTCGTCACATTTAAACTCATTTTTTAATCATTTTTGCCAATATTTCATAACATTTTTGCCACTTTTTAATCATATTTTTTGCCAACTTTTCATTGCATTTTTGCAACTTTTTCATCACATTTTACCTAATTTTTTAATCATATTTTTGCCATTTTTTTTGCCACTTTTTCATCACATTTTTGCCACTTTTTCGTCACATTTAAACTCATTTTTTAATCATTTTTGCCAATATTTCATCGAATTTTTGCCACTTTTCATCACATTTTTGCCACTTTTTCGTCACATTTTTGCCACTTTTTCATCACATTTTTACTCATTTTGTAAAATCACATTTTTGTCAATTTTTCATCACATTTTTTGCCTCGTTTTCGTCACATCTGTGTACATTTTTCACTTTTTGGTTAAGTTTTCATCGTCAATTTCTTCTCGATTTGTCGCCGTTTTGACTCTTTTTACCAGAAGCTTTAAGATTCGAGTTATGCCAAACTGGAGAAATTGCACTCTGTTCAGGCGGGGATTAAGAGGCTAAAAACCTTATTTAGGTTTTGATATGCTACGTTTTATAATTTGAAAACATGTCTGTAAGAATTAAACAGCAACAATGAAATGCAGGCGAAAGAGCTGGTGAAGATCTTGACTCCTGGGCTCCGCCTCCTGGCAGCTTCCAGGATGGACATGGTGTGTGAGCAGCTCCACCAGTGCACGATAAACACTTCAAGCACAGAGCGGCTCAGAGTCGATAATGTTGGATTATGGGTTTTAAAAATGTGGACTGTTGTGGGCTTTGAACAATCAGGAAGTACAGAACGAGGCGCTGACACCGTAGAAGAAGAAACAGCTTAATTTAACAGATTTGTCCGAGGATCAACTCAAAACTTCTCTCACCTGTAAATAGTTCAGTAGTAGTTTAGTTTAGTTGCCTGCTCACTTGCTCACTGTTGTTCAATATAATTTCCCGCATACTGTAGGCCGCCATGTTGGACAGACCAAATGTTTCTCTGATTGTTTAATTCATCTGTCAATCACACCGTGCAGAACTCGCCAGAAACAGAAATCCCACTTGAACTGCAGTTGTTTCCCCAAGAAATGACATTTATGTTTTCATCTCTGCAAGATAAACCAACTGCAGCATACTTTTGTCAGCGGTACGGGAAACACACTGGAATAAGAGCTTGATTAAGAGTAATATTAGCCGAGAGAAGCGCGATCGATGTCCGAGGATCTCCCCGTGCTTGATGTCCCATTGATCCTGACAGCGGCTCTCTCATGTTCGCCGACACATCCATAACTCGCCGCCATAATCCAATCGTGGTGCGCGAGACGGTGACATTAGCATGAGCCTCATTGGCCATTACTCTGCGTTAGCCCGACCCAAGACCACAGCGAGGAGATGGACGAGCTGCCAGCGATGAGGTCAGCGGGCGCCTCGCGGATCTATGGCCTTTGTATAATGGGCCATTTCCATCCTGTGGGGCGGATGTCAAACACTGGATATGGTCACGACATTTAAGGTGACGCATATTGTGCAAAATCGATGCAATGTCTAAAACACACCTGGAGGAGCATTTCACTTTATTCAAACAGGTTTATGCTGTTTGAAAGAAACGCGGAAATGCGGTTTCCAGTAATGAGAAACCAAGGGATTCTCCAACAGTGATGCTGCCTTCATGTGGTCCCATAATTACGGTAAATACCCCTTGCAGAGTAGAAAATTGCACATGGACGCCGCCTTATATCATATTTTCCACTGGGAAAAATTATTTTGATGCCCCTGTTCCTGAAATGAGATTTTGACTCAAACTTGTACTTTTCATGTTTATCAAGCAAAGCCGATACAAAGGAACAGTAGTTCAGACGACTTTGTCATGTGGATTTATTTGTTTGCAGTAGGGATGCACCGATACCACTTTTTCTAAAACCGATACGAGTACTTGGATTTAAGTACTCGCCGATACCGAATACCGATATGAGTACAAGGCATTTTCTTCAACATTCTTACATGCTTTTTTCACAGCAGATTGGTTTGTAATTAGTTAATTTACTCATGTACATTTCCTTAAGTAAAGTAGGCGACACATTTAAGAGCAGTTATATTAGAATTGTGCTGATGCCATTTATTTATTTATTTTTATTTTCATTCAATATAATTTTTAATTTTTATTGCACTGTCCATCATAGACAGAAAAGCCCATGTCCAAAAGCTCCCCAATGCCTGTGCTTTATTCATTTATGTATTTTTATTTAACAATAGTATTGAGATGTTACTTAAATGGTCTCTTTTCGTTTTCGCTTTACTTCAGCTCAGTAGATTTTCTCGTGTGTTTTGTTGCAACTTAGCGAGTAGCTACAGCGTTTTCACTGTTCTGGTTCATTTTCGCTTAATATAAACATGCTGTATGTCTTTCATTTGGATTTTCTGAGGACTTTTTAGTCGCTGGCTTAGTTTTTCAGATGAATAAACCCCTGGGCTTAAAACGGCGTCAGAATGGCCAAAACTGCTAGACGCGAGTTAGCAACGTTAGCCTGTATGTTGTAAACACTGCAGACGCAGCAGCACTAACAACATTTAGCTCTGGTTAAATCCAGCACACACTCTGATTTAGGGAGCGCAGTCTGTAATAAAGTCCGCTCTATGTGGAATATTGTATTTACAATAAAGAATTCTCCAGTTTGTTGCTTCTTCTCTCCTCAGCTGAGAGGTGCGCCTCGTAGGTGCGCTGGCCGCACGTCAAATGGTATCGGTTTCTGGTATCGGGAGTTACCAGAAACCGAGTTTGAGTACAAGCATGTGGTATCGGCCCGATACCCGATACTGGTATCGGTATTGGTGCATCCCTAGTTTACAGTGTATTACTTGTTTATTTTTTTAAGTTTTTTCCTTCCCCCAGTCCTAGCTGATTCACGTAGATGACAAAAGACAGAATCGAGCGCATGTAAACGCACTCATAGATTAAACACAAGGCTCTTTCGCATTTTGAAAACCCCAAATACATCACTGGACTCTAAGCTTGTCATTTCCCACTGCTGCCTACAGAGGGAGCACCAGGCAAAACCCTGACTAGCCCTGAGCTGACCCCTGTGTCTCAGTCATCACTGTATCATCCTTTCACAGGCTTTATTTCAAATACAAAACTACAAATATCAAAACCGAGGGCAGTCAATCACGCTCATGTCCACCAAAAACCTTTTAGAAAACAAAACTAGTGCTAAAACTTAAAATGGTCTAAAATGTAGCTACAAATAAAAAAGACAAAAAGGTCAAACTTCACATCCAGCAATAATCGCCGACTCACCTGTTTGTAGTCAGAGTTTCCCATCATGCATTGCAGCGTGTAGATTATGGGGTCCCCTTTCATCGGTGGCAGCGCCTCCCACGTGACCTCACAGGAGCTGTCATCCACCCGCTCCACCTTAGGGGCTGCGGAGGA
This sequence comes from Gobius niger, assembly GCF_951799975.1. Taxonomy (NCBI): domain Eukaryota; kingdom Metazoa; phylum Chordata; class Actinopteri; order Gobiiformes; family Gobiidae; genus Gobius; species Gobius niger. The sequence goes on along the minus strand of NC_136852.1, from coordinate 7,640,450 downwards.
CAGATAACAGAGACATTAAACCGAGCTACGGAGCAAAACAACGAACAAATCTGCACAAACTAAAAGTAAGTTTGTGAGGTTTTCAAAAAGCAGTCTCGATTTTGACATTGTTAGTGAAATAAATCTGTAAAAATTCTCATTCATCCTTGTTTTTTTGTGGTTCAAAGATCAATAAATCAGGCTAGGAATCAGATATTAAAAACTCCCTCAGAAAAAGACTTAAAACACTGGAAAGTTTGCAGTGTGTAGAACAGTGGTGGGGTTTAGGGCCACAGATCGGTTGTCAGTGCAGTGAAAGTTTTAACTTTATTTATTTAGGCTTGGAACATTAAAACCAGCTCCTTCACACAATAAAATGTTTTTAAATGTAATAATGGTGTAGAAATTTGAAACTTGTAGCACCACCCCTGGCGATCTGTGAAGCCGGAGGGACACTAAAAACTAGTTTGACGGCCGCATTTGGCCCCTGGGCCGCACTTCGCCACCCCCGCTGTAGAAGCTACTGAAGTGAAGATGTTGTTGCAAGTGCAAAGGAAAAAGAAAAAAGAGAAAAAAGATTCAAACATCTCTATATGTGAATGTATAACGCTGGCTTTAAGGCCACGGCTGACTCCCAGAGAGGAAATGACCATGCGTGGATTACAGTGCCATCTTTGTCGCCTTTCATGCTACACGTGGATACCAAACATATTAGTATTTGTGCATGAATAAGTGTGGGACAGATGTGTCAATCGAGAAGGAGCTAAAAAAACAAAACAAAAAAAAAGGTCTTAAAAGGGGTCTAGGTGCAAGTTGGCCATTTTACACTCACTACTGCCACCTCAGGTCATACATGTAACTGCACCTTCTATATTAAGCTCGTGCATGACGGCACTTCAGACCCGAATTAACACCTTTTAGAGTGACAGTGCAGGATTTTAGAGGCAGTTGTGGTGAACAGGTCTGAGCTCATTCTACACATTGGACATTGCTGGAACATGTAGGGGGAGGAAAATACTTATTTTAACATTTTTAAACTTCGTGTAGTCCCTTTAAAGAAGATCTAAGTAACTTGTTTGCCTCAATAAATCCTTTCCGTAGTCCCCATGAGGGTAATACAAGTGTTATTAGGATGATTGGGGGCCTTTCATCTCCCCCTGGTGTCTCTGATCAGAAAACCACCCTTGCAATTTCCCTTCCTACGGGTCGGGGCCCCAATACACACTAATAGAAGCATGAAGAAGAAGCTAACAGGCTAAAGGGCAAAGCTAACTGTGAGCTAGCACCACTTTAGCAGCGTTTACAGCCAAGTTTGAGTGAAAATAATGATCTCGATTGTGTAATTGGATGTACAATATCCCTCTCTCTCTTTGTCTTTTCTGTAAGCGTAGTATTTACTCTCACGGACAATTAGCCACATGCTACGACACCTGCAGTGGCACTTATGGCCTCTAGGGGCATGAGTTACTTAGTTCTGCTTTAAAGCAAGAGAGTTTTTTACTCTGATATTAAAACTAAGGGGAAAAATCTAAATAAAAATGTAAACTTTGGCCACAGCAGGAAAAAATCCATGTTTTCACTATTAATCATATTGTTATTTACTTAATTAAATATCAAATACCTGGGCTAAAAACAACTCTCGACCATTATGAAGCACTTTTTAGTTTAGAATAATATTTAGCGTGCAACTAAAGCGACAAAATTACATTCAGTGAGACTCTTTTGAAACGCTGAAGTGCTCATTCATCTTTAAAGTCAAAGACGTCGGCAGCAGCTTTCATCTGAAGTCAAGAGACCGTCTGAAAACCTCGACAAGTGCCAACGTCACAGAGCGTCAGTGTCACATGGGGCTAAATTAGTCACACTCCAGCCTGCGCTTCATCTAAACGCAATTCTCCGTTCGCCGAGAATCAGTCCTCCCGCTTTGAGGAGAAAATCCAGGTCCCTCGTTAAACTGAATCAAAAGAGGCCGCAGGAGTGAGCTGCACTTTTCTGAACCGAGGTCAGCTGAGGGGAAAGCACGAGCAGAGAGCAACGACTAAAGGCAGATAGAGATGAAGTGTATTATTACTATTACTCCCGGAGGTGGTCAGTCATAAAGTCAATTTACGGAAGTACTTAAAGGTACACTGCGTAACATTTTGGACTATACTGTTGCCACCAATATAAAACAAAAATGCTCTTAACGCAGTGGGTAATCAAATAGAGGATTTGGATGAGGACCTAACCTATTTAAATCTCAAATCCAGCTCCTCTCCATGGAGACGAGCTGGAGACGAACCCACTCCTGATAAAGTTGCAGTCACGTCTTAGGAGGCACATGTTTGTTTGTACATCTATGGAGGTATTTTTCAATGATTAAAATATCTGTCATGAAATAAATGCGTGTATTTGTTTTATTTAATGGGCAAAATTCTAGTCAAAATTATTTATTTAGCTCCCCCTACATGTTCCAGCAATGTCCAATAGAATGAGCCCAGACCTGTTCATAACAACTGCCTCTAAAATCCTGCACTTTCACACAAAAAGGTGTTACTTTGGGTCCGAATTGCCGTCATGCACGAGCTTAATATAGAAGGTGCAGTTACACATGTGGCCTGAGGCGGCAGTAGTGAGTATAAAATGGCTAACTTGCATGTAGCCGCTTTAAATAGAGATTACTGACAAATATAAATATAGTTTCATATAAAAATGGCCGAACAAAATACTGTATAAATAATAGGTTGAGCCAAATAAAAATGTATGGTTTGATTTTGTTGATATATTAGTTTCAGACTGGATTATACAGTAGATTTCTTGTTTAGTTTGTGAAGCTACTTATAAGTAGTCGTGCAGGAGTTGTCCTTCTGTAGTTTAAGTGTAGGACATTTCGCCTTGGGAGGAGGCCTCGTGGAAGGCCCAGGACACGCTGGTGGGACTATGTCTCCGAGCTGGCCTGGTGTCGCCTCGAGGTCCCCCCAGAACTGCTAGAGGAGGTGTGTGTGGATCGGGAAGTCTGGGCATCTCTGCTGAGACTGCTGCCCCCCCCGACCCGGCCCCGGATAAAGCGGAAGAAAATGGATGGATGGATAGAAGGACATTTCGCCTCTTCATCCAAAAGGCTTCGTCAGCCAAACTAAAGTTTCAGCTCACACTAGATGAAGACCACTGGGAGGGGTTAGCTCCCTCTTATTCAAAGGCTACTCACAACCTGTAGGTAAACAACCTTTGTTGCTCTCAGTATTAACAACCCTGCCCTTTACCTCCACAGACAGGAAACGAGCCGTGATCAGCTAAAGCAGGGGTCCTCAAAAAAAAAGGAAGTCTCTAGCCCATTCCTGTGCGGAGTTAGGATATTTTAACTAAATAACCAGTTCTCATTCCAGCCACTAGGGGGCAATTTGAATAAATAAAAAATAATTCCACAGGTGTCCAGCAGAGGGCACCTACATAAGAGATCAGAACATAAACACATTATAGCCCCGTGGTAAATGAATCTTACCACCACAGAGTGTGGAGAGAATGTATAATGACAACAGTACTTTGAGAAACTTGTGAACAGGCTTGTAAAGCACAATACAAGTGTAAGAAGTTATTACTTTGGTCACATTACATAATGATGTTTTAGTTGAAAATATAAATAAAGGGAAATTAAAACAAAGTGTGAAGACTTGATTACTATTTTTGCAAACCACTGCAGTGAAACAAATATGAGCCTGAATCAAGTGTTGATCTTGTGGATATAGTCGTGGGGACGACTGTGCAGGCGAGTCATCTCTACTTCACAATGTGGCATTTTGGTCTGAGTCATACAATTATATGTTATAGCCAACCCGGCCCCCCATCAAAGTCAGGAACAACAATGTGGCCCCCAGAGAAAAAAGTCTGAGGACCCCTGAGCTAGAGCAATGGTTCCCAAAGTGGGGGCCTCAGAGACACTACAAAGCTTGTCTACAAAACAAGTACATTGGAATAAAAATATTTTGAAAGGAAATTTACATTTATTTGCTACATTATACGACTTTAAACCATTTTACAATCAACAGGCATTGCGAGATGCTGATTTTTACTTAAAGGGGCTAGATTCAAGCTTGACATTTTATACTCACTACTGCCACATCAGGTCATATGTGTAACTGCACCTTCTATATTAAGCTCGTGCAGGACGGCACTTCGGACCCGAAGTGACACCTTTCTGAGTGACGGTGCAGGATTTTAGAGGCAGTTGTGGAGAACAGGTCTGAGCTCAATCTACACATTAGGACATTGTTGAAACATGTAGGGGGAGGAAAATACTTAATTTTAACATTTTTAAACTCCGTATAGTCCCTTTAATTTTAGCTGTATAATGATATCAAATATAATATATTATTATTAGGGGCCCCTGAGAGATTTTCGGATAATTAAGCGGGCCGCGATGTCCCAGACTTTGGGAATAGCTGAGCCAAGCTTAACCCGTCCCAGTGGTCTTTATCGAGTCCGTGTGCGAGTGGAAACCTCAGTGTTGCTGACAAAGCCTTTTGGATGAGAGGAGAATCATCCTACATTTCAACTACAGAGTACAGATGATGACTCAAGAACCTTCCTCAGACTATTTGTAAGTGATATAAGTTCAATGAATCAGACATGAATTAGATAAGAGTCTGCAGCAGCTACTAAAGTGTAACAGTGACGGTGAGTCCTAAAGCTTTGTAATGTTTTGTTCGGCTTCATCTCAGCCGCCTTTGCGATCCAGCAGCCTTTGCCGATTCATTTGCGATGAACGGTGAAGAGGAGGTGCAGTACCTTTGACCGGCGCCGGCGGGGAGCGAGGGGTGCTGAACGTGTAAACAGTGGAGAAAGGCCCTTCGCCCGCTTCGTTAAAGGCCTGGATGCGAAACGTGTAGGAGGTAGACTCATTTAGCCTCTGGACTTTGTGAGTGTGGCATGGTCCTTTGTACAAGGAGACGAATCTGCAGCGGCACAGAGGGAAAAACATGTAAATACAAGCGAGTCTGGGTCTAAACTTAACGCTGTTCATCAAGTAAAACCCAAGAAAAAAGGGTTTAGGCGACGATGACTAAATAGGATCGATATATTGAGGCAGGAACAATAAAAGTCATTGTAACCCCTTGTTATAAATGTACTTACTGACATATTTTCTATTTCATTTGAAGTAAATTGGATATAACAGACAACTTTTGAGTGCACCAGTTTCTCACTTTAAGAATGAATCCTGTTTTGATGGTGCTGATGTGTTTTACAGCTTAATTTTGGCACCACATTTACTTAAAGGGATAATTTAAGTAATTTCCTAGTTATCCAGAGTGTTGTGGATTTCTGGAGATATATATATATTATTTTAATTCATGCAGTCCTTATATTTGAAGAGTTTAGTGGTGCTAGGCTAATGCTAGGCTAGTGCATGTCTATGGTAACTAGTAGCCTGCATTAAAAACCTCTTCAAAATCATGGGGTCGTCCTCCAAACGTTGCCATATCTGATTTGTAGAAAGCTCCTGTGAATTCCACGTGTAGTAATGCCGGCCGCAAGTAAACAAACTAATGTAGATCCGGTAACTTAGCAGATCACTCCGCCGCTGCGTAGCTACAACCAGGAAGCTGATGCTGCTCAAATATAAGTTATTTCAAACATTATTCAGACGACACAGACACGTATATGGGTAGTAGGCCTGTCACGATAACAAATTTGAAGTTCGATATATTGAGGCAGGAAAGTATCGCGATAAACGATATTATTGACACTAACGATACAATATACTGTCAACTCTCAGGCATAAAAATTACAGTAAACCTTTGTTATAAAAGTGCATCATCATATCCTAAAATAACCACACAAGCTGCAATAAACATGAAATATAATGTAACTCAATTGGCTTCCGTTAGAATTTAAAGTTTTACAAAGAAAAAATGGGGGGGAAATGGGAATAAATGTACACGCGATAAATATCAAGCCCAAAAATATATCGTTTGTCTGTTTTTTTATTCAACGATAAGTCGATATAGTAATTATCGTGACAGCCCTAATGGGTAGTCTGGTGTTATAAGTGATTTGCCTCAGGTGCACTGTGCTTGACTGTTTTGAATGCAGGCTACTAGTTACCATAGACGTGCACTAGCCAAGCACTAGCCTAGCACAACTAAACTCTTCAAATATAAGGACTGCATTAATTAAAAAAATATGTATATCTCCGTAAATCAACGACACTCTGGATAACAAGGAAATGAGGTCATATGTCAAAAATCCTGAAATATCCCTTTAATTATTTACTAAACGTTTATGTGCATGGTTCACATTAAACTAGAGTCTGTTTTGTAAAAACGGGCTCCACAGAAGTTAAATACAGCTAATGAATGACTTTTAATGCCAGAGGAAACCCTGGCATGAAAGGAGATCCACCCCGATGGTAAAACAGGGTTCAGAGAGAGCAAAGGGAGTCTGTAGTAGCCGGTGTCTGACCTGCCGCTGCGGTCGCCCATCTGCAGGTGGTACTGCAGGCTGTCGGAGGGGGAGGCTTTGGTCGGCCCGTCGCCCCACTTCAGCCGCAGCGTCTGGTGGCTGAATGCCGTGCACTCCAGTCGGGGCGGCTGCGGAGGGAGGGGCTTGGTCTTCATCTTCACCGTGTGACTGAAGGGCCCCGCGCCCAGGCTGTTCAGGGCCTGGATGCGAATCCTGGAAGACACAACGACAAGGGAGTTTTACTGGAGCACAGAGGAACACACGGCAGGCTGACTCTTTGCTTTCGCTTTTACAACAGGATGATTGGGTCGATGCTTCAAAGTGATCTCTAATATGTCTATTATGCTTGAGTCTTGTATTGAACATGGTCAATTATTATTTCCTACTGTGAGAAATATCTATAATCAGACTCAAAAGAGGCTGTTCATTTCTGTATCACGGGCCACGAATGGAACAGCCACATCTAAACTGATTTTTTACAACAATCCAGATTTGGAGCAATGGAATATTTGACAGAATGAAGATTGACAGTGCGTAAAGGTGTGACAATATATCAATTTTCCGCACGATATTTTCAATTCTAATATCGATACTTTTGGTCCATAATTCGGTCAGACCAGCAGAGGGCAGCCATTTTAAACCCTCGGACCAAACACTATCACACAAATACATAACTGTTAATGGTAAGTCATCAATTTCAGAAAAAGTGGAACGATGCACATGAAAACAAAATCATGAAAAGGTTAAAAATCGCATTGGTTTCTTTATTTATAAGAGCCACAACTTATTTCAGCACATTGGAATAAACCATCCCAACCCCAAAACTGCAAGTCAATACTTTTTAAGAGCACAGTTTTTGTACTTGACAAAGCTTTGCAGTAAAAAATAGTCGAGCAGCATCATTATTTTAGCTCAGACTTAAGCTCAGATCTAAAACAATGCTCAAATATGAAACAGTTCAAGAAGAAATATAAAGACTTTTCTTCTTTTGGAAATATGAGACAGCTGAACTTACAGATTCCAAGTGATTCGTCTCATGTATATGCCTTCTGTTTCATTTTTCAGAAAATAGTTTACCTTGTTATTATTGCTATTTAGTTATTTTCTTTTGAGTTTTGAGAAACTATATAGGAACAGAAAATTAAAGCTGTCACCTGTTTTGGAATAGGGGGTGGGGTTAATCAAGTTTAACTTCTCCTCACTCCTTTTTAGACATGTGCATTTGTATATTTGGCTTTTCAAGGGAACTGACAAGTTTGCTTTTGTCTTTTTGATTTGTAACAGCCTTTACGTTTAAAATTTTGTAAAGGTGTGTTGTGTTGCTCCCATGTTCAAAATAAAGAACAAAGATTAAAAAAATAGAATTATGAGTCATGCAAACACATACATAGTGAAAAAGGTGACAGTTCACGGAGCCGTGGGCACCTGCCTGGTCGGTTTACCCTCCGCCACACAGTAAATGATCTCTATAGGTTAAGCTTGTAGATGCCCTCACGTCTCACGCAGCTAATGTCAAATATGAAAGCTACTTAAAACTAATCCAAGTTTGCTCAGTAACTTTGTTGCTACTTTATGAATCTGAGCAGCAGTAAAAGTTAACCTGTTGTAGTATAAGGCGGTCTAAGTTTCTTCACCTCACTGTCAGTGCCATGTCTCATGCGGTTCACTGTCAGTGGTGCGTCTGTAGCAGTGTTAATTTCGTCGGCCAAAATAGTTAATTTTAGTCAAAGTGATATCTTTGACGACTAAAACTGGAGTAAAACTAAATTAACCGTTTTTCATGATGTCCAGATATTTTAGTCGACAAAAATAAGACTAAATTAAAATGAAAAGGAGAGATTAAAATCATCCAAACTTCTATTGACCGTCTGAAAGAGCCTCATATCATGTAAATCCTCTGCCAAAGGAACAGCTCTGATCTTTGTTCATGTGGGAGAAGCTCCATGAAGCAGAGGACCTGATTAAATATGATTATAATGAATATTATAAATGCCAAGTCGACTACATTTTTCTTCAATTTAGTCGAATAAATTTTCTTGCAATTTTAGTCGACTAAAACTAGACTAAAAGTGAAGATATTTTTTTTGATTAAAGCTTGACTAAGATTGAATTACAATTACAGTCAAAAGACTAAGACTAAAACTAAATGAATGGTTGTGGTCGAGGTCAAAACAGCAAATTTCGCATGTATGCTTTATATTTAAAGATACTGAGAATCCGAGTTCCGGCTCCGTAATACTCCCACCTGTAGCTGGTGTCCGGCTGCAGGTTCTGGACGACGTGTTTGCTGACGGGGCCGATGACCACGGGCTGCCTCTCGCCCAGGTCGATGAGGTACGAGGTGATGGGGGAGCCGTGGTGACAGGGCGGGTCCCAGCTGAGGCCCAGGCAGGTGGAGGGCGAGTAGAAGGGAGGCTGCTGCGCCCCGCTTCCCTCCTCATCCTCCTCATCCTCCTCCTCGTCCTCCTCGTGGTCGGCCGGGGCCTGGTACCGCCGCAGGTCCAGGTCTTTGAGGGCGTAGATGTTGGTGATG